>NW_020950326.1:8069183-8162422 GCF_900497805.2 Vombatus ursinus | reverse complement strand
AGAAGAAGAAGAAGAAGAAGAAGAAGAAGAAGAAGAAGAAGAAGAAGAAGAAGTTGTGGTTGTGGTTTGTCCTTTGTTCTCGAAGAGAACTACGACATCAGGGAGATGATATGACTTGCAATTGACTTTGATTTGAGGGAGGGAGGGCTGTGCAAGGTCACCAGCCTCACTTTCTCCTCCAGAGCCATCTGGTTCCAGTGGCCAGAAAATGGTCAAGATGACTGGAGATGGCCCAGGATGAAGCAGGGGAGGAGGAGGATGGTGAGGAAGGCAGTATATATGGGAGAGAAAGAAAAATGGGAGAGAAAATAGAATGTAAACTTCTTGAGAACAGAGATTGTTAATTTTTTCCTTTATCTCTCTAGTACCTAGCAGAGTATCTGGCACATAGTAGTCACTTAATAAATTCTCATCAAATTAAATTGTTGAATTGAATTGAAAGGGAGAGAAAGACAGAGAGGTGTGTGTGTAAGGAAATTGTAAGGTGCCACTAATCACTTCATTTAGCAGGGCTAATGTTACTAGTAGACAGAATAGGAAACCACTTGAAGAGCATGGAATTCTGAGTCCCAGTACTTAGAATTCTATTAGATCAATTAATTTGACTTAAAGCATCATGTCTCCAGGGTGATACCAACTCCATTAAAAAAATGTAGACGCCCCATAGATAGAGGTTGGATTGGGGCCTATCCATAAGCGTGCTCCATTGGATGTGTCATTTATCAAGAGGCCAAAGCATATTTTCTCAAAAAAGTATCAAGGCTCAGACTCAGTGATCTCAATGTTCAACCACGGTAGGCAGCATACGTGTATCACCATAAGGGGCCAAGGCAAAGGCTCAACTCCATTCATGACACATGGTGCCCTCCCACTCTCTTCAATCCCAACCATGCTCATGGGGTGGGCTCCAAGCCAACCTCTCCCGCATTAAAAATATAGCTGGAAAGAGTTAATCCAATGAGCCCATTTGAGGCCACTAATACTTTATGGAGATCAATCACTTGGGGGAACAGTTATTTCCTTGGTCAGATGATTTCAGTTTGTGCATTCTCACAATCCATCCTCCATGTCTGGAATGTACATCCTCTTGTTTTCCCTTGCCTCTTTCAGAATCTTTCTCTTCCTTTAAGGTTAAGATTCCCTGCCCTTGTTATGTTCTCTCTTCCTCATTTCTGTCCCTCCTAGTAGAATGTAAGCTCATTGAGGGCAGGTGCTTTGTCATTTTTTTTTTACCTTTAAAGTCTCAGAGCCTTAGGTATAGTAGGCACTTAAAATAGTTTATTGAATTGATTTTTTCTGACTTAGAACACAGAGACTTTTCCTTTAATATCATTCCTTCCCTACAAGTCTGATTTATTTTTATTTTTTTGTTTTCTTATTTGTTTGTTTTACAGTTTTGCATTGATATAACCTGTTAAAGTTTACTAAGCACTTGCCTCACAAATACTCAATCATGGTAGGGACTGACTGCTAGGATTATTATTCCCAGAAGCTCAGAGAAGTTAAATGACTTTTCTTTGGGCTTAAATGCCTTTCTACTTTCTCCTGCTACTTCCACTGGGTAGTTAGCTCCTAATTCAAATAGAGTCACAATGAGCTACCCCACCCTTCGCCCTTCCTCTCTCTCTCTGTGTCTCTGTGTCTCTGTCTCTCTCTGTGTCTCTCTCTGTGTCTCTGTCTCTGTCTCTCTCTCTCGCTCTCTCTCTCTCACACACACACACACACACTCACACACACACATGCACAAAACCACCACCACTACCACCACCACCACCACCACCATTTGCCAAACCTGACAGATTCTATTTAGTTACAAGGGGTTGATAGAAAACAGTTCTGACATGATTAGCACTGAGAATTCATCCTCTGGATTGGTTAAAGGGAGATTAAGGGTTATTTTTATAATCAGTCCACTGCTTGGGACTAAAAATTAATCAAATCCAGAGTTAAAGTGTCAACTGTGTGGATGTGTTGACAGTTCTGGAATGGGAAATGGAAACCAGTAGAGGACTCTAGGATGGAAGAATGGCCAAAAGTGTCCAGTCAGCACTTACACTGAGTAAATAAAGAGCAAGATCTGCCTCTGTAATTTAGTATCTTAGATTTAGAGCTGGAAGAGACATGAGTGTTTGAGGCAGGATTTGAACTGAGGTCTTCTTGATTCTAAGACCAGGACTCTATCCACAAAACCATGTTTCCTTCCCCTGTGGCTGAAGAAGAGAGCCCTCATTTGATGGATAACCGTGTCCTGGGGAGGGAGGGAATAAACATTTATATCATCTACTATGTGCCAGGCATCGTGCTAGAAGCTTTTGCAAAATGTTATCTCATTCGATCCTCACAACAACCCTGCAAGGAAGGTGCTGTTATTATCCCCGTTTTATAGTTGAAGAAACTGAGGCAAACAGAGGTTCAGCATTCTTTCAAAGTAGCTCCCTACCTCTCTACCCAGAGGAGAAAAGTATACTTCATTGTCAGTTCTCCAAGGTCACTGCTGGTTTTTCAACTATGAAACAAGAAATTTTAAGAGGGTTCCTTATTCTCTGCCACCAGCACTTCACTTCTGCAAATCCACATCCCAATCTTCTGAAAAATCAGATGGAGGTGAGCCAGGACTCAAAATGCTGAGACAGTAATAATTCTTCAACTTTATGCTGGCAATGCCTGCCCTTTGTGGGGTTATTTCTCATATTCAGCATCTCCCAACTCCATTCTTCTCTGGAATTTAAAGCCCCTACTAGTCATCTGGGTGAAGTCTCAAGGATTTCCTTTTCGAAAAAAAAATTCACTTGAATTTTGTCCTTCACCTATATAGAATCTTAATCACTTGCCAACCTCTCACTTTCTTGAGGGAAAAGAAAGATGGCTCTCAGCCTTCCTTCCTTATAAAAGTTTCTTTCTGATAAATTCTTAAAAGCACCTTATAGAAGATGCCCACTGAGAACTGCCAGAAAATATGCTTCTGTGCTTTAATTTTCCTGATTATTTAAACCTTACAAAAAATCCCTACTGCAAAGTCAGAAATTAAGAGGGGAAATTTTGGGTTATGCTTTATTAATCTTTCTACTCACTCAAAATTTTTTCTCTGTGAGAAAGAGAATAGTCTTTATCCTAGAAAAGGCAGAGGAATAATGGCTAATAGGAAATTGATACTCAAGATAAGTAATCAGTGGGTAAGGGAGCACCTTGCTGCCACCAGTGAGTTCAAGTTACTAGGCCCAGATGAAGCCAGTCCGTGGATTCTGAAAGAAATGGTGGATGTGCATGATGAGCCAATATTGAAAAGATTTTGGAGAATGAGAGAAGGCAAATGCTGTCCCGATTTTTCTAAAAAGGAAAGGAAATCAGATCCAGGAACTATAGGCCAATGTACATGATTTGATTACTGGCAAAATTCCAGAGACCATTGTTAAAGAGATGCTCACCAAATACCTATAAAAGAAGATGGTGATCACAAAGAACAAATATTACTTCAACCAGAAGAGGTCATGCCAGACTATCTACTTTTTTTTGGTCAGTGTAACTAAACTGGTAAATCATAGGAATGCAATAGCTACATTTGCCTAGCTTTTTAGCAAAGAATTTAGTATAGTGTCTCATGTTATTTCTTATGGAAAACATGGAGAGACTTCCGGGAATGGAACTAAGATGGTAGAGCAGAGAAAGCACTCATCTGAACCCTCCCAACATTCTTCTCCACACAACTTCAAAATAATGCCTCAGATCAAATTCTGGAGTGGCAGAGCCAACAAAATGTCAGAATGAAACATTCTTCCAACCCAAGATAACTTAAGAGTTTGGAAAGAGAAATCTGTGCCATGGGGGTGGAGGCTGGACCAGAGCCCACATGGATGAAACACAAGTGGTGAGACTAAAATGAGGGGTGGGAACCTGTGGCCTCGAGGCCACATGTGACCCTCTGGGTCCTCAAGTGCAGCCTTTGGCTGAATCTAAACTTCACAGAACAAATCCTTTTATTAAAGGGGTTTGTTCTGTGAAGTTTAGATTCAGTACAGTTTAGATTCAGTAGGGCTGCACTTGAGAGCCCAGAGGGCCACATGTGGCCTCAAGTTCGCAGGTTCTGCACCCCGGGACTATGTGTTGGCAATAGAAGCAGCAGCAGCTTCAGGAGCTCCTAAGCCAGAGGTATAAAGGGACCAGGAAACTGGTCAGAAAGAGATTACAGGGGACCCTGTGCTTGCCCTGGACACAGGACCAGACAATGTTTGGCAACTGCATTGCCTATACCCACTTCTAGGTCATAGATCAAATGCAGGGAGGAGCAATTTCAGTCAAGAGAAAGTGGAAGACCTAAGGGGCAGTATCATTTCTGTCACAAGGGATCAGGGACCCTGAGGAGCAGTATCAATTGCAATCCCAAAGGATCAGGGGCCCTTTCCAGGTGAGGACCAGATTACAGACCAGGAGAGTAGATCACACAACCTTAAACAGAAGACTTTCAAACCCCCAGAACTAGCTCTAAAAACAGCAGTGCAAAAAAGCCTAAAGCTTGAGATAGTGCCCTTCTGCCCACACTGAGAACAAAGCCCAATATTAATATAAAGTTCCAAATAAAGAAATAGGCTGGAAAAATGAGCAAAAAACCAAACCAAACAAAACAAAAAAACCCTGACCATAAAAAGCTACTATGGGGATAGGGAAGCTCAAGACACAAATTCAGAAGATTCTGAAGTCCAAATAGCTATAAGCAAAGCCCCAAAGAAAAAAAATGTGAATTGGACACAAGCCCAACAAGAATTCATAGAAGACCTTAAAAATGACTTTCAAAATAAAATAAGAGTGGTAGAGGAAAAATTAGACAAATAAATGAAAGCAAAGGAAGAAAATTATGTAAAAAAAAATTAACAGCTTGGTAAAAGAGGCACAAGAAATACTGAAGAGAATTATACCTTAAAAAACAGAATTGGCCAAATGGAAAAAGAGGTACAAAATCTCACTAAAGAAAATAATTCCTAAGAAATTAGAATTGGATAAGTGGAAGCTATTGACTCCATGAGACACCAAGAAACAATAAAAACAAAGTCAAAAAATAGAAGAAAATGTGAAATATCTCACTGGAAAAACAATTGACCTGGAAAATAGAACAATGAGAGAGGATTTAAGAATTACTGGATTACCTGGAAGTCATGATCAAAGAAAGAGCCTAGACATCATATTTCAAGAAATTTATCAAGGAAAGCTGCCAAGATAGAAGTTGAAAGAACACACTAATCACCACCTGAAAGAGATCTCAAAGTGAAAAGTCACAGGAATATTATAGCCAAATTCCAAAGCTCCCTGGTCAAACAGAAAATATTTCACATAGCCAGGAAGACATCATTCAAATACCATGGAGCCATAGTCAGGATCACATGAGATTTAGCAGCTACCACATAAAGAGAGTGGAGAGCTTGGAATATGATATTCCAGAATGCAAAAAAGCTAGGATTACAACCAAGAGTAACCTACCCATCAAAACTGAGTATAATCCTTCAAGGGAAAAAATTAATATTTAATGAAATGCAGTAATTTCAAGCATTTCTGGTGAAAAGACCAGAACTGAATAGAAAATTTGACATTCAAAGAGAAGACTCAAAAGAAGCATAAAAAGGTAAACATGAAAGAAAAATCATAAAGGACTCAATAAGGGAGTCCTTTCTGTATGGGAAGATGATAGCATAAAAAATGAAAAGGGTGAATATACCACCAATGAAGATGAAATTAAAGAAATTATTGGGAGTTATTTTGCCCAATTTTATGCCAGTAAAACTGACAATCTAAGTGAAATGGATGAATATTTACAAAAAATATAAATTTCCCAGATTAGCAAATGGGGAAATGGAATACTTAGATAATCCTGTCTCATAAAAAGAAATTAAAGAAGCTATCAGAGAGCTCCCTAAGGAAAAAAAATAGCCAGTACTAGATGGATTCACAAATAAATTCTCTCAAACATTTAAGAAACTATTAATCCCAATACTACATAAACTATTTGAAATATTAGGTAAAGAAAGAGTCCTACCAAATTCCTTTGATAATACAAATATGATTTTGATACTTAAACCAGGTAGAGCAAAAACAGAGAAAGAAAACTATAGATCAATTTCCTTAATGAATATTGATGCAAAAATTTTAACTAAAATAATAACAAGCAGATTAAAGCAATATACCACAAAGATCATATATTTTGACCAGGTGGGATTTATACCAGGAATACAGGGCTGGTTCAATATTAAGAAAACTATCAGCAAAATTGACCGTATCAATAACAAGAACAACAGAAATCATATAATTATATCAATAGGTGTAGAAAAGGCTTTTGACAAAGCACATTCCTATTAAAAACACTAGAAAGTATAGTAATCAATATTAGCTTTTTTTAAAATAAGTAATATCTATCTAAAACCAAGAGCAAACATTATCTGTAAGCAGGATAAACTTGAAGCTATCTCAATAAGCTCAGGAATGAAGCAAGGATGTCCATTATCACCACTGCTTTTCAATATTTTATTAGAATTGCTAGCTATCACAATAAGACAAGAAAAAGAAATTGAAGGGATAAAAATAGTCAATGAGGAAACAAAACTATCACTCTTTGCAGATAATATGATTTAGAAAACCCTAATGAATCAACTGAAAAAAAACAGTTGAAACAATTAATAACTTTAGGAAAGTTGCAGGATCTAAAAAAAAACAACCCACATAAATAATCAGCATTCCTGTATACTACCAACAAAAGCCAGCATTAAGAGATAGAAAGAGAAATTCCAATCAAAATAACTGCAGACAATATAAAATACTTAGGAGTCTACTTGCCAAGACAAACCCGGGGATTATATGAACATCATTACAAACCACTTTTCATACAAGTAAAGATAGCTCTAAACAACTGGAGAAATAATAATTGCTCATAGGTACACTGAGCCAATATGATAAAAATAACAATTCTACCTAAATTAATTGTTTACTTATTCAGTGCCATACCAATCAAATTACTAAAGGATTATTTTATGGAGCTAGAAAAAATAGTAACAAAAATTCATCTGGAAGAACAAAAGGTCAAGAATATCAAAGGAATCAATGAATAAAAAGTGTTAAGGTAGGCAGATTAGCAGTACCAGATTTCAAACAATATTACAAAGTGGTAATCATCAAAACAATATGCTACTGGTTAAGAAATAGAGTGGATCAGTGGAATAAATTAGTTACACAATACATAGCAGTAAATGACCATAGTGATCTAGTATTTGATTAACACAAAGATCCAAACTTTGGGGAGAAGGGGTAAGAGCTTACCATTTGACAAAAATTGCTGGAAAAACTGAAAAGCAGAAACTGGACATAGACCAATGCCTCACACCAAATACCTGGATAAGGTCAAAATGGATAAATGATTTAGACATAGAGGGTGATATCGTAAATAAATTAGGGGAGCATGGAAAAATATACTTGTCACATTTATGGATAAAAGAATAGTTTATGATCATGGGAGAAATAGAGGATTACAGGAAGTAAAACAGATAATTTTGATTACATGAAATTAAAAAGCTTTTACACAAACAAAATTAATGCAGCCAAAATAAGAAGAAAAACAGGAAACTGGGAACAAAATTTACAGCAAGTTTCTCTGATAAAGGTCTCATCTCAAATATATAGGGAACTTAGGCAAATTCATAAAAATAAGAGTTATTTGTCAATTGATAAATGGTCAAAGGATATGGGCAACTAGGTGGCACAATGGATAGAGAGCTGAGTCTAGAGTCAGGTATATTCATCTTCCTTGTCTGGCCTCAGACACTTCCTAGCTGTGTGACTTGGGCGAGTCACTTAGCCCTATTTGCCTCAGTTCTTCATCTGTAAAATGAGCTGGAAAAGAAAATGGCAAACTATTCTAGTATCTTTGCCAAGAAAACTCCAAATGGGGTCACAAAGAGTAAGACATAACTGAAAATGACTGAATAACAATGACAATAATAAATAATATGAACAGGCAGTTTTCAAAAGAAGAAATCAAAGCTATCAGTAGTCACATGAAAAAATTCTCTAAATCACTACTGATTAGAGAAATGCAAATTAAAACAACTTTAAGATAGCACCTCATGCCTATCAGATTGGCTAACATTACAGAAAAGGAAAATGACAAATGCTGGGGGGCATATGGGAAACTTGGGACACTAATTCACTGTTGATGAAGTTATGAGCAAGCCTATCCATGCTGGAGAATAATTAAATACATCCAAAGGGCTATAAAACTGTCCATACCTTTTGACCCAGCAATACCATTACTAGGTCTGTATCCCAAAGAGATCAAAGAAAAGGGAAAGGAACCTATGTATACAAAATATTTATAGCCGCTCTTTCTGTGGTAGCAAAGAATTGGAAATCAAAGAGATGCCCATCAATTGGGGAATGGCCGAACAAGTTGTGATATATGATTCTGATAACACAAAGCTGGGAGAGATGACAGTATCAGTATTCCAAAAAAGTCAACAGGCTACAATATTGCACTGAAGTTAACAAGATGAAATGAGAGATAAATGTAAAATCTTGTACTCTGGTTCAGAAATAAACTTCACAAGCATAAGATTTAGGAGAGGCAAAGTAAGCTATTAGTGTGTTTGAAAAAGATATGAGGTTTTAGTGGGCTGTAGGCTCAATGAGTCAACAGCGTGATATGGCATAAAAAAAAATTAATGTGATTTTGGGATGCCTTAAAAGAGGCATTTAGTGTTGTTGTTCAGTCAAGTCTGACTCTTTGTGACCTCATTTTGGGGTTTTCTTGGAAAAATACTAGAGTGGTTTGCCATTTCCTTCTCCAGCTCATGTTACAGATGAGGAACTGAGGCAAATAGGATTAAGTAACTTGCCCAGGTCACACAGCTAGTGTCTGAGGCCAGATTTGAACTTAAGAAGATGAGTCTTCCTAACTGCCTGTAAAAGAGGCATAGCTACCATAAATAAGGAGGTAATGGTCTCACTGTATTCTGCCCTGGCCAGAACACATTTGCAGTATTGTGTTAAGTTCTGGACACCATGTTTTACAAAAGACATTGATAAGGTGGTGACTAACCAGAGGAGGGCAACCAAAATTCCATAGGGTCTTGAGTTCATGCTATATAACTACTAATTGAAAGAACGAGGTATGATAAATTTGGATAAGAAGAAGGTCAGGAGAGACATAATAGCTGTATTCAAGTATTCATATGGAAGGATAGGTGCCAGACATTAGTATTAAGAGCAATAGATAGAAGTCTCAAAGAATCAGATTTAGGTCTGATGTAAGGAAAAACTTCCCAACAATTAAAACTAAAGGACAATGGACTTGCCTTGGGAAATGATGGGCTGCTTTTCATTGGAAGTCTTCAGATCCATGCTGGATGCTTATCAGCTAGAGATCATGGAATTTAAAAAAATCCATGGCAAAATGGAGAAAGAATTGACTCTAGAATCAAAGGATTTGGATTCAAATTCTACCTCTGATGCTAATTACTTATATGATCTTGGGCAAGTCATGTTACCCTGGGCCTCAGTTTCCTCAACTATAAAATGAGGATGTAAAATGGATGGCCTTAGAGATCCTTTCCAATTCTAGATTGATGATGTCTTTGTCTTTACATAATAATTGTTTCAACATTGCTCCCTCCCCCAAACCCAACTAAGGATTTTTTTAAAGGTACAAATTGGACTAGATTGCCACTGAGGTCCTTTCCAAATTTAGGGATTCTGTGGTAGTTAAAACTGACAAAGCACTTTCCTCAAAAGAACTCCATATGACAGGAAAATTCCAGTACCTTTATCCCCATTTTTCTGAGGGAGAAATTGAAGTTCACAGAGGCAAGGTCACTTTTCCAAGCTGCCAGAGCTAATGTATTGGCATTAGAATTCAGTCACAGGTCTCCCAAAGAGTTGGGAATGTTCCTTCTCTCACATAAGGTTGTCTCTCTTAGAATCATGGGTTAAATCTTCTTTTTTGGGGGGGGGCATTAAATCTTCTCAGATAACATTTAGTACAACCTACTCACCCACTCATTTCACAGTAGGGGAAACTCAGGAAACTCTGAGATATTAAATAGTTTGACCAACATCAGGTAGATTATCAGTGGAAGAGCTAGGACTAGTCCAAATATTTGGACACTGATTTGAGCTCTTTTTACTACTACTAATAATAATAACAGTAATAATAATCATAATGACAGCTCAAATTTATATATCACCTTAATACACTTGTCTGCTCCACTTCTGTGAGGGAGGCAGACATAGCTATGCATCTGTGAAAATGATGCCATACCCAGAAACCCTGGGGCCAGCCTCTCCTGAGTCCTATATAAGGTTGATTTGTATTATTGCTCTATCCCCTATATTGGGAACAACTCCTGATTTAGCAACATCTGCAAATTTAATTACCATGCTGTTTATCTTCCTGCTCAGACAATTAATAAAGATGTCAGGCAGAACAAGGCCTAACACAGCTTCTTGTAATGCCCTGCAAACATCCCCTCCTGTTGGTCGAGGGTCACAATCATTTATCATGCAGGTGATGGAGACATTTGTGTGCAAGGACCTGGGAAATAAAGAAGCAAAAAGTTGCCCTGAAGAAACTGATAAAGGCAGGCTTCAGATCCTGATTCTACCACCACATAAGGGCACAAACATGGGAATGACTATTCCATAGGATCACTGGCTGATTAGCCATAGTGTGGGCTTCTCAGTTATGGCCACCCTAATATCCTAATTCTTTGCTCTCCATTGTCACTAGACTTCTAACTTTTGTTGTTGTTCATTCAGTCAGTCATTTTCTACTCTTTGTGACCCCATGGATCATAGCATGCCAGGCCCTTCTATTCTCCACTATCTCCCAAAGTCTGTCCAAGCTCAATTTTGTTGTTTCCATGGCACTATCTACCCATCTCATCCTCTCCTGTCCCCTTTTCCTTTTGCCTTCAAATCTTTCCAAACATCAGAGTCTTTTCCAATGAGTTCTGTCTTCTCATTATACAGCCAAGGTATTTAAGCTTCAACTTCAGTATTTGCCTTCCAGTGAATTGTCTGAGTTAATTTTGTTAAATATTGATTGATTTTATCTCCTTGGCTGTCCAAGGAACTCTCAAAAGTCTTCTCCAGCACCACAATTTGAAAACATCAGTTCTGTGGCAGTCAGCTTTCTTTATAGTTCAACTCTCTCAGTCATACATTGCTACTGAAAAAAACATAGCTTTGACTATACGAACCTTTGTCAGCAAGATGATACCTCTGTTTTTTAGTATGCTGTCTAGATTTGCCATAGTTGTCCTTCTGAGGAGAAAGTGTCTTTTAATTTTATGGCTGCAGTCACTGTCTGCAGTAATGGTGGAGTCTAAGAATATAAAATCTGACACTGCTTCCATTTCTTCTCTCTCTATGTACCAGGAAGTGATGGGATCAGCTGTCAAAATATTAATTTTTTTTATGTTAACCTTCAAGCCAGCTTTTACACTCTCCTTTCATACTCATCAAAAGGCTTCTTAATTCTTTATTTTCTGCCATCAGAGTGGTGTCATCTACATATCTAAGATTGTTGATATGTCTTCCAACAATCTTAATTCCAGCTTTTTATTTGTCCAGCCTGGCATCCACATGATGTACTCTGAATATAAGTTAAATAAGGTGACAATATACAGCCTTGTCATACTCCTTTTCCAATCTTTAACCAATTGGTTGTTCTGTTTGTTTCTAACTATTGCTTCATGGCCTGCATACAGGTTCTGCAGGAGACAAATAAGATGATCTGTTACTCTCATCTTTTTGAGGATTTGCCACATTTTGTTGTGATCCACACAGTCAAAGTCTTTAGTGTAGTCGATGAAGCAGAAGTCAATTTTTTTTTTCTGGAACTTCCTTGCTTTCTCCATAATCCAGTGAATGTCAGCAATTCGGTCTCTAGTTCCTCTGCCTCTTCAAAAACCAGCTTGCTCTCCTGGTAATTCTTGGTTCACATATTGCTGAAACCTAGCTTTCAGAAGCTCAAGCATAAGCTTGCTGGAGTGGGAAATGAGTTCAGTTACTTGGTAATTTGAACATCCTTTGGCATTTCCCTTCTTTAGGTTTGGGACATGAACTGATCTTTTCCACTGTTGGGTTTTCCAAATTTGCTAGCATATTGAGTGCAGCATTTTAACAGCATTGCATTTTAGGGATTTTAAATAGTTCAGCTGGAATTCTGTTACCTCTATTAGCCTAATTGTTAGCAGTCCTTCCTAAGGCCCGCTTGACTTCATTTTCCAAGATGTCTGGCTCTAGGTCAATAACTGTATCATCGTGGTTATCAGTGATGTTAAGATCTTTCTTGTATAGTTATTCTGTATATTCTCACCACCTCTTCTTACCCTCTTTTACTTCTGTTAAGTCCCTACCATTTTTTGTCTTTTATATGCCCATTTTTGCATGAAAGGTTCCCTTGATATCTCTAATTTTCTTGAAGAGATCACTTGTCTTTCCCATTTTATTATTTTTCTTCTATTTCTTTGCATTGTTCACTTAAGAGAATCTTTTTATCTCTCCTTGTTGTTCTCTGGAGTTCTATGTTTAGTTGGGTGTATCTTTCCCTTTCTCCTTTACCTTTTGTTTCCCTACTTTCCTCAGCTATTTGTAAAGCCACATCAGATAGCCATTCTGCCTTCTTGTTCTTCTTTTTCTTTGAAAAATTTTTTATGGCTTCCTCCTATAAAATATTGTCAACCTCTGTCCATGGCTCTTCAGGCACTCTATCTACCAGATCTAATTCCTCAAATCTATTTGTTGCTTCCACTTCATATTCATAAAGGATGTTATTTAGGTAATATCTATACAGTATGATGGGTTTCCCTACTTTCTTCAATTTAAGTCTGAATTTTGCAATAAGAAGCTCATGAACTGAGCCATAGTCAGTTCCAGGTCTTGTTTTAACTGACTGTACAGAGCTTCTCTACCTTTGGTGGCCAAGTATATGATCAAACTGATTTCGATATTGACCATCTGGGGATGACCATGTGTAGAGTCACTTTTTGGATTGTTGAAAAAGAGTGCTTGCTATGACCAACAAGTTATCTGGGCACAACTCTGTTAGTTTTTGCCCTGCTTCATTTTGTATTCCAAGGCTAAACTTGCCTGTTATTCCAATTATTTTTTGTGCCCACTTTAGCATTCCAATCCCCTATGATGAATGTGACACCTTTTTTTGGTATTTTTTCTAGATTTTGCAGTTCTTCATAGAACTGATCAACTTTACCCTCCTCGGTATCAGTGGTTGGAGTATAGACTTGTATTACTATGATGCAGAATGGTTTGTCTTGGATTCAAACAGACATCATTCTGTCATTTTTGTGATCTTATCCCAATATTGCTTTTCTCACCCTTTTACTGATTATGAGAGCTATTTCATTTCTTCTAAGAGATTCTTGTCCACAGTAGCATAAGTAATGATCACCTGAATTAAATCCACCTGTTCCCATCCATTTGTGTTCACTGACATTACAGCCTTGTGGTGGTGGAGGGACTGCTCAATGAAACTATGAGCTATGTCATGCAGGCTTACCCAAGACTGAAAGGTTATGGCAAAGAGTTCTGGCAAAACATGATCCATTGGAGAAGGAAATGGCAAACCAATTCAGTATCTTTGCCAAGAAAACCCCGTGGACAGTATTAAAATGATCAAAGATATGACATCAGAAGGTGTACCTCAAGTTGAAAGGTATCCAACATGCTCCTGGAGAAGGGCAGAGGATTACTACAAGTAGCTCCAGTACCAGGGAAGTGGCTAGCCCAAAACTGAAAGGAAGCTCAGTTGTGGATGTGTGTGGGAAAATTTGGTGCTATAACAATCTATATTGCATAGGAACCTGGAATGTAAGAGCTATGAACCAAGTTAAGCTGGATGTGGTTAAACAGGAGATGGAAAAACCTCTAACTAGGGTTGGGTAACTAAGCCATGGCCACTGAGCACCAAAATTTAAAGTTTGCTGACAGCATGTATACTACTTTATTAGCATAGAAATAACTGAGTTTAACACCTAGTTAGAAAGGAAATTATTTAAAATAGAAAGTGTCAGATGGTGCTTTTTCTCACCTAGAAACTGCACCTCAGGTAAACTTGTCCCCACCCCAACAGTATTCCAAGTAGTCATCTCAAAATCTCCCAGGGTCTCTCTCTATAGGTGTCAGTGTCCAAGGTTCTTAGTTCCTGGCCATTTTATGCTATCTTCCTTTAATGTATTTTGTGAAGCTTTCTCCAAGAGCCAAAATTGTTTAGTAGAGATCTTTTTGTTCCCTTGTGAATAGAGGATGTGGGTTTAGAATAGTGATCAGGGCCAGTTTTACTATAGACAAGTAGATAGACTGGGCCAGTGTTTTCCAGATTGTTTTCTGCAGAATCCTGGTGTGAATGGGTTTCATGAGAAACTGTCCATGCCAGGGAAATTTTTCCCCTTAAAATATTAGCAATGATATTATGTATATAACAACAATGCTAAATGCAGAAATTGTCCAGAATGAAAATAGATTCCATTCCTTCTACTTAGTTTCTAAATTTTTCCAGCCACTACTTCCTCAAAATACAGACATTTTTATTTCCAGGGATATTTCCAAGTCTTAGGCCCAGCATTTATAGGTTCCATTAATAAATTTCAAATGGCAGAAATATTCTGAGACCAAATTCTTAAGGCTTTGATGATAGTCAAACTATAAATTTCCCTTGGAGTGGGGGTTAACTTTAAACTGTTAGTCATTTACAGCTCATCGTGAATGAAAGATCTGAGCTGAGAGGAGAAAGAAAGAGTAGGAGTATGTGTAGGGTTAGGGAAAGAGTCCCACTAAATGGGGCCAAGAATCTATGAGAAGGAATATGGGGATGTAGAAGACAAAAGTCAATGGCCACACTATTTTATCAAGGGCCAACTTGCTGGGGACCTTGGGGCAGGGGGAGGAAAGGAGGGTAGTAGCTCTCTGTATGTGGACAGAGTTAGCAAGATGGAGAGAAAGAGGTAGGCAGAAACAGGACAAGAGACAGAGAAAGACACAGAGACAGAGACAAACAGAAGAAGAGGGAGACAGAAAAACAAAGAAAGAGACAAAGAGAATAAAAGAATGAAGCAGAGACTGAGTGAGATAATCAGACACAGATATAGAGACAAGGAGGCAAAGAGAGACACACAGAGAAGATGGGGAAAGATAGGAAAAAAATAGAGAGATAGAGGAAGAGAGTCCTAAGTAGTCATTTTTTTTTCACATGGGACAAGTGGCATTAAATTTGCCTATAATTCATTTGAGGGTGACAGAAGTTCTAGGACACCTAGAAACCACTTTTGGGGAAACCATTTTGGGAGCTGAAGGGTGGTGCTTAGGGGGGAAAAAGGCAGCACTATTCCTGTCTGGGGAGGTAGGTGCTAAGCTCAATTGTTTCTATGCTACTGAAGGACTGGAGGTGTGTGGTCAACATCCTTCTAGGTTTCAGCACCCTGGGGAAAAAGACCCTGTCACTTCATAATAGTTATAGTGACAGAGAGACAGAGAGACAGAGACAGACAGAGAGACAGAGACAGAGACACAGAGACAGAGACACAGAGACAGACAGACAGAGAGACAGAGATAGACAGAGAGACAGATACATAGAGACAGACAGAGATAGAGATAGACAGAGACAGAGAGAAAGAGAGAGAGACAAAGACCAACAGAGACAGAGACAGAGACAGAGACAGACACAGAAAAACAGAGAGAGCAACATAAAGACAATGACAGACACAGAGAGGTAAAGAGAGAGAGAGACAGAAAGTGACAGAGAGAAAAGAGACACAGAGAGATAAGGACAGAGAGAGGCAGAGGTTAAGAAATAGAGAGACAGAGACCAACAGAGACAGAGAGAGACACAGAGAGACAGACACACACAGACAGAAAGAGACATAAAGACAGAAACATACACAGAGACAGAAAGAGATAGAGAGGGAGACAGAGACACAGAGACAGAGAAAGAGAGAAAGAGACAGAGAGACAGACAGAGAGAGAGAGACAGAGAGACAGAGAGAGAGAGAGGAAAAGGGAGGGGGAGAGGGGAGGAGTGTGATTTGTGGATGAAGGTGGATGAAGGTGGGGATATGGATGGCAAGATGGCTATATGATGGGGAGAAGGGGATATGACTATGGTGAGTATTGGACTGGAAACTGCTAAGGAGTACTGAATTAAGGAAGTACTGCTGAGACTAGACCAGGGGTGGGGAACCTGCAGCCTCAAGGCCACATGTGGCCTTCTAGGTCCTTGGGTGAGGCCTTTCGACTGAGTCCCAGTTTTATAGAACAAATTCTTTTATTAAGGGGATTTGTTCTATGAAGTTTGGATTCAATCAAAGGGCTGCACTTGAGGACATAGAAGGCCACATGTGGCCTTGAGGCTGCAGGTTCCCCACCCCTGGACTACATTCTGAATTTGACTTGTCCATCAAACTTGTAGCAAGAACAGGAACAGATTATCAAGGTCAGTCCCCTAATAGAATCATGGTTACTATGCATTCCTCTTTTTTCCTTCTTTCTTTTCTACTACTTACCTCCAGGCTGCCACTATTCAGTTTCTTTCTCCTTTTCCTTGGCAATAAAGGGCTGTATCTGCTTGTTTTGTCCTCTAGGGCAATGGTCTCAGCTTTTTGATTCTGCACCCCTAATTTCTGAGCATGCTCCCCAATATATGCACATGTATTTATAAATTATATAAATAAATGAATGAAAAATAGTGTTAAGTGCTTACTATGTTCTTAGCACTAGTGATACACATAGAAAAGCCAAGACAGTCCCTACTATCAAGGAGCTCACCTTCCAATGGGGGAGACAACACATGAAATATTTCAGCTGCAAGTCAGATTGTGCAGCAGTAGAACAGCTGGTAATACCTCTTCTTTTGTGTTATTTCCATGGATGCAATTCTATCAATTTCTGATGTTGAACCATGTGACAGTGTCAAAGACTTCAGTGATGAGAACTTTCTTTTCTGGGTTTTCAGTAGCTGTGTCTGCAGCACATGCAGGAGCAATCACTGGGCTGCATCTTTCCACGATGATGGCTGTGCGTGCTGGGCTTGGAAGTATTGCTATTCCAGAGGAGCTTGAATTCAGGCTCCTGAACTATCTCCATCAGGATCTGAGAGGATATGATGGTCAAGGTAGTGGTGGTGGTTTAACTTGCCTGGCACATGTTGCCTTTTGTATTTCTCCCAAGATGCCTTGCTGCTTCAGCTAAAGAGTCTTCAATGTAGATGCAATAATTCCTATCCGGTTCTTATTATGTAGAAGTGCTGGTGATTTGTGAGGGTTTATTTTGTAGTCCGTAACTTTGGTGGAGTTATTGTCTCACTTAGTACCTTTGCTGATTCCCTGGGAGTTGCCAAGTAAACCACTGTATCATCAATAAATAGCCATAGTTTTATCTCCTCTTTACCTATTTTATGTCTTTAACTTATTTCTCTTGTTTTATTGCTATGCTAGCATTACCAGAATTACATCAAATAATAGTGGCAAGAGTGAACATTCTTGCTTTACTCCCATATTTATTGGGAAAGATTCTAATGTATCCATGTTGCATATGATACTCACTTTTGACTTTAGATAGATACTTTCTAAGCATAAAAAAGTTTCTTTTATGTTTAAACTTTGTATTTATCATAAATGAGTATTGTATTTTATCAAAGCCTTTTTCCTTATCTATTTATCATGATAGTTAGATACTTTTGGTTTGGGTTTTAGATAGATACTTTAAATTTTAAAAAAATTTCCTCTATGCACGTACTTTGTAGGGTTTTTAGCATAAATGAGTGTTCTACTTTGTCAAAAGCTTTTCCCACATCTGTTAGGATAACCATGTAGTTTTGTATGTTTTTTGTTTTTAACATGATAAATTATATTGATTGTTTTTCTAATGTAGAACCATCCATGAATCTGGGCATAAATGTAATTCAGTCATAATGACTTATTTCTTGGATAAAATTGTAGACTATTTGACAAGATGTTATTTAAAATTTTTGAGTTGATATTCATTAATTATATTGGTTTATACTTCTCCTATGTTTTATCCATCCCTGGTTTAGGTATTAGAATTATAGTAGCAGTGGTGGTACTAATTTTTTTTTTAAGTTTGGTATAACCCTATGACTCCATCAAGACCAGGAGCTTTTCCTTTGGTAGTTCCTATACAATTTGTTTTGTTTCCTATTCTGCCATTCAGATCTCTATTTGATCTGCTATTAGTTTATATATTTTATAGTTTTGGAAATGTTCTATTTCTTCTGACCTCTCAATTTTGTTAGTATATAACAAAATAGTATAGTACAAAATAGTGTCTAATTATTCTGTGTTGTGGTTTCATCCTGCTTATTTGCTATTGTGTTGATTTGTTTTCTTGCCCTTTTCTTTTTAATACGATTGTTAAATTGTTTATCAGTTTTACTAATCTCTTCAAAGAATTAGCTTTTAGTTTTATTTATCATTTCTTTGTCATTATCATATTTTTGGTTTCTGTTTTTTCTATTTCTCCTAAAGATTTAGTACCTTTTCTTTTGTGTTTCTTTTAGGTTTATTGTTGGCTTTCTAATTTTAAAAATACATATTCAGTTCACTAACCCTTTCTTTTTTATTTTGTTAATATATTTGTAGAAATATGATTTTTTTCCCCTTGAGAATTGCTTTTAGTTGCATTCCAAAAATTTTGGTATGCCATTTTATCATTATTATTTTATTTCAATAATTATTAATTGTATCAAAGATTTGTTCTTTGACTCACTAATTATTTATAATTTAATTTTTAAGTTTTTATTTGGTTCTTTGTCTTTTGCTTATAGTTTCTGAACTGATTATTATTTTTATTGTATTGTGGTCTGTAAAAGATTTGTTTACTATTTATACTTTTTACATTTGTTTAGAATACCTCTATGCTCTAATACATGGACAATGTTGCTAAAAGTTCCAGTTAGTGCTGAGAAACACACACACACACACACACACATACACACACACATGCATATATATTTAGCAGCCTCATTTAGAACATACAATAAGTCTTTACTCTCTTGTTTTTCCAGAGATGTGTTCAATTATATATTTTTCTGAAAAGAAAGTTAAAGTTTGGTTTAAAGTATAGGAGCATTGAAATCTCCTGTTATCATTGAGTTACTGTCCATATCTTCTTGTAGTTCAGTTAATTTTTCCTTTATGAATTTAGATGCTAAAGCATTTGGATTACATCAGTTTAACATCGATATTGGTTTGTTTTCCATGGTTCATTACAGCATAGCATAGCTTTCTTGTTTATCTTTTTTGATGTTTTGAATTTTTTTATTTGTCTGATTGCAATTCCTGCTTTTTTAGATTCACACGAAGAATAGTGAATTTTCCCCCAGACCTTCATTATTATTGTTTATGTATTTGTTTTTAAAATGTATTTTTTGTAAGCAACAGATTGTGAGGGTTTTTTTCTTATCCAATCTGTTTCTCTTTTTTTGTTTTGTTGGATTGTTTAATCCATTCACATTTAAAATCATGAGACTTAAGTTTATATTTTTCTCCATTTGTTTCTAATTTTTTTTCCAAATTAGGATTTTTTTCTTTTTCTTTCATAAATTCAGTACTTTATCTTCAGTTATTTTAACTTAATCTACTTTAAAGCAACCCTATTCCTACTGGTTCTCTTCCCCTCACTCTCAAGATCCACAATTTCTCTTATTTATTATTCATTTCCATAGTTTTATTTGACTTATTACAACTCAACAACAACAACATAGAAGCTTGGAGAGTGGCGAGGGAGGGGTGCTTGTTGATCCCATTAGGGTTAGAGATTAACCTTCTTTGCTGTTTCTTTGATTAAATTATTATCTCATTTGGTGTCCTAGACTGTGGAGACATTGGAAATTGCTTTACCTCTTGCACACAATTATTATTTTGGAGAAGTTTGAGATGTCTTGAGGATTGGAGAAAATGTCTGGTCCTCTATCTTGTTGGTTATCGGACATAAGAGTCTCCATTCAGTTCTAATAAACTCCTTTCTAGCACTCTCAGTTCAGGACTCTTTCAACTATACTTTGATGAGGCCTTTAATTCATTTAGGAGCTCTTCATCATGTCTTTCCAGAGCTGGCCTTTCAGGAAAGGTTCTTTCCCTTCAAACTGAAGTGTGAAGTCTCATTTTGCCTTTCCACCTATAGAGTAGGGATTCCCTACTTCCATCTTGGGTACATCTGCAAGCTGATGTCCACCGCCGTTTGAAGGGACCTTTAGACTCCTCACCCTCTGTATGGGTCAGTGTAGTTATGGGTCATTGTGCTTTTGCTGAAAGGCAAGGTGTTAAACTAGGCACTTTCTGTGTGTCCTTCCTCCCCCAAGATCACATGACTGAAATATTTACCAGCATACCAGTTGATCGATACTAGGTCTGAAGGTGCATATCATTGCAAGTAATAGTAGAGTATAAACTTCTTGAGGGCAGAGATGGTTTCTATTTTTTTTTAAATTTTTGCATCCCACCACCTAGCATATTGCTTTGTACATAGCAGGCAGTTGATAAAAGATTGTGAAAGAAAGAATGAATGAAGGAATGTTAGAGATGTCATATATGTAACTGCTGTCTCTATGCCCACTGGCATGGAACTCTTTCCTTATTGGTAAAGGTAAATGACCTGGTGGAGCTGAGAGGCTGGAGAGTCCCACTCTCTTTCCCAATGGGAGAGCTCCTTTACTCTGTATTGTTCAGCATATCTTCTCCTATGTTCATCATCTCTAATTTCTGTTTTGGTATGATTTGGATAAATGGGTTTCTTTGCCATTCAATCTGTATGTTTATTGCGGAACTGGTATTTGGTGGGAAAGGGATCAAGACTTGGATATAAAGCTTGGGGTCCTCCTTTCCTTCCCTCACAAATGACAAAGCAATCAGAAGTTAGCTCAAACCTGATCATATCCCCTAGGAAAACAATATTTAAGAGAGCAGATTTCTAGCCTAGTACCACCTTGCTGAGGAGAGAAGCTTCTGGCCCCAACCTTCTACTTCCCGTTCTGGTTAGAACAAAAGTCTCCCTTGGAAAGGGGTAGGAGGAGAAGAGACTAGAAACGTATGTTCTGTCATCCTTTGAGCCACACACAGGGCCTCTCAACCTACATGAGGTCTTTCATTACACATACATTTTTTCTTTGCTTTAGAGCCTAGTATAAAGCTCAGGACAAAGTTGGTCCTTAGTATGTGCCTGTTGAGTGACTTGAATGACACCTGTGTTTTGTCTTTATATCCCATGCACCTCATACAGTGCTTGACACATAGTAGGCACTTAATAAATGCTTGATTGATTGAATTGCAATGCACAACAACCAAATTAAAAGTAGAAAACAAATAGTCTAACCCGTTATTTTGTATTGGGAAGACAAAAATAATTGGGTTTGAAATTGAATCATTGTGGGGTGGGGGGAGTGGGAGGGTGGGGTTAATAATGAATTAATGTCTTGATCCAACCTAAAATGTCAAAGTGGCTTTTGAAAAAGGTGGTGTATATATGTGTGAACAGGTGAATTTGTAACATAAGGCCAGTCTTATTTGCATGTGTTCAAAAGCTTTGGGTTTTTGACTTCTTGTCCTGAACAGGGGAAGAAGAAAAATAAAAAGACAGAGGGAAATGGAAGCTCACCTTGAATGTCCCTATTTGGATCAGATCTCTATTACCGTTTAGTTAAAAATGGATGGGAGGAGCGGGAGGCGAAGAAGGTAGAGGAGGGGGACGAGGAGGATTTTGCTTCCCCTGTACCGGCAGCAGCCCAAGACCAGGCAAGAGGCTCCTTCACTGGTGCATTTGCATTTCAAACAGCCAGTTTGTTTTATCTGTTAATTAGCATAGGAAGGCTCTCCCCCAGTCACAAATGACTCCATTAAACAGACTGTGCTCTGGGCCCATCTCCTCCTTTAAATATTTTTAAAGTGCATGATTAATACACTTCCCCAGTGCCAGTCTGGGACTGTGCAGGGAGGTCAGGGAGCAGGTAAATGAAAGAAAATGGCTTCACTCAGAGATGACTGGGCTATTAATCACTGCCCATTTTCTATAAATCATGGCAGATGGCAGGAGCCGGGCAGGCACTCGTGGGAAATGAAGACCAGTGTGCATGATGGGATTCGTGGGTAGGTGGAAGCCAGGAGCAGGGAGAGAGGTCATCCTCCGGGGTCCGGACCCGCCCCAGAAAGCCCTGCGAGACCATACCTGTGCTTCACCTCCAAGATGCCAGTATGTCCTCCTAGCCCTGGGGTCTGGGAAACTTCCCTCAGTGGCCCTCATTATTCCCTGGCCACTGCCCTATTCTTGTCCCTCCAGCCTCATCCATCTGTTCCAGCCATCCTGAGATGGATGGCTCTGCCTGCCATCAAATTGGGAAGACAGCCCTTGTTAACATTAGCGGCATGTGCTGGTGGGCCTTTCCAGTGGAGAGAGGGGGGCATCAGATGGATGGGATAACAAAGTTATCTCCTAACCAGCAGCTACTCTAGGTGAAACAGGAGGAAAATGATCAGCTATATGGGTAATGAGGTCATGGGCACCTTGAGTCTACGGGCTAAAGCTTTGGACAGGGACCTCACTCCTTTGGAATTTGTGATACTTTTCTACACTTTCCCTGATCATCCAGAATATGTTCACACTTGGCATGTGATTCTTAAGGAAAAGATGGAAATCTTGTCTTCTGAATTTTCATGGCCCTCCTTATAGGTAAAAGGGAATCCAGTTTAAAAATCACCAGCCTTTTCAAGTTCAGGGCTCTAGAAACAGAATTTTTAGTATATCCTTAACTAATTGAGGCATCCTGGAAAGGCAGGGGGATGCTAGATTTGAAGTTAGAGACCTTGTGTTCAAATCTCTCCTCTGCCCCCTTATTACCTATATGACCTTGAAAAACTTGTTTCATCTCTCTGGGACTTGATTTCCTCATCTGTGAAACAAAAGGGTTGGACCAGATGACTTCTAAGGTTCAGTTCTAAACCCAAATATTTTATGCATTTATAGTAATTTGGAATGGGACTCCTCTTTCTATTACTGTCTTTTGGATTTTGTTATTATTATCTAGAAATGCTGCTGATTTTCTTAGAGTTTATTTTGTAGCCTGCAATTTTTTCTGAAGCTAAAATTGTCTCAATTAGCATCTTTAGTGATTCCCTGGTATTTTCTAAGCAAAACATCATATGATGAGTTAAATAGTGACTGTTTTATCTTCTCTTTACCTATCTTTAAGCCTTTAATTTCTTTTTCTTATCCTATTATCAGCATTTATTCTAAATACTTTCTATGGTGTTGTCTGGTAGATCTTAACCCCTTGGCCCCCTTTTTTTCTGTTGTGCCTTACACTTAGAAATAACAATGCTTGTAGGTGATAAAGAGAATATTACCCCATAACAGGAATTTTTCTCCATCCCTGAATTGTGTAGTTAATTATTGACTTTTGCCTTCACCATGATCATTTTCCCCCATTTGCCTTGAAACCTCCTCCCTGGATCTATACCCTCTCACTCTCGTGGATATAAGTTGCCTTCAGGAGTTCTGATTCCCTTTCTCCTGTGGTGGGATGAATGGTCTAAGCACCAAGTTCCTATAGATATTTGTAAGTTTACCACTTCCTTTTTAAAAATATTGCTCTTCCCCCTTGGGAATATTCATTAGTGTTACCTCCTCCAACCAGCGAAACAAGATATCCCCTTATCTTCAATACCTCCCTTTGCCTCCTTGCTCATGCTCCTGTAGGCTCCTCATCCTTAGAGACCACAGAAGTTATTTTCCTTCATTGTTAACCTTTGACTTGATAAGGGTACATCACCTATTCTCCTCTTTCTTCTTCCTTCCATCCCTCTTTTTATGCATGCTCCCTTTCTTTACCCTAGACCTACAGAACACATTAATTCACTGATAGGTCAAGTGTGATTAGGTTTAGTCCATGATGTTCCAGTTCTGTTTCTCCACTATCACTTCCATTTGGCTTTGACTTTTATCTTTGTTTCCTCATGTACTTTTAGAAGAAATTTCATGATGGTTTCTCTATTGTTTTTCTCTTGTTGTTTTCCATGATTGCCATATTTGTTTACTTTTCTTATATTTCTATTTTTCTGGGGTATTTGAAAAGCAATATGGTTTGCTTGTATGAAGAAAATGTTTTCTTTTAACATTATTGGTTTTTGCTTCTCTTCTTCCAGATTTTCCTTTGCTTTGGTGTATTTGTGTTCCCAATAAGTTATTCTCTTTCTTCTTCTTTTGATGGTATATGTGATTACTACTGTGGATTTGTTGTTTTTCTAATTTGCCAATTATTTCTGCTGTGAAGGCCATAAATTCTGGTTTTACTATCCTTATTTCTCTTTAAGACCATTCAGGAACATACTGCTATGCTTCCAGGTTTTCTTGGGAATCCACAAGGTTCTCTGCCTCAGCAGGTCTTGATTAATTTTCCTTTTTCTTACAGTTTTATTCAAAGATTTGTGGACTCTTTTAGCTGATGGAGAGGCTGTATTCTCTTCTGTCATTAACATCCTCCTTGTTGGTTTATCTGCTTATGATCAAGAGCTTTGGATTTTCTTCCTTCTGAGACCTTAGGTAATTTTAGTCCTTTTCTTCCCCCCTCCTGCCATATTGCTTGCTTTCTGTCTCCTTACCCCTTGAGGGGAAGTTATTCTTTTATTTTTTTAATTTTTTAATTAGTTAGTATCCACAGGGATTTTTTTTAAAAAAACCTATAACAAATATGCCTCGTCAAATGAAACAAATTCCCACATTGGCCATTTCTCATTCTCCATGTTGAGTCAACCATCTCTTTTCCATAATGCCTGATAAAGTTGTTCATTTAAAAAAAAAGTTATTGTATAAATTGTTCTTCTGCTTCTGCTCACTGCAAATCAGTTCATACAAGTCTTCCCAGGCTTCTCTGAAACCATTCTCTTCATCATTTGTTACAAGACAGTGGAATTCTATTACACCCTATACCATAATTTGTTCAGCCATTCCCCAATTCCTGAGTACTCACTTAGTTTCTAATTTTTCATCATTACAAAAAAAATGCTATAAACATTTTTATACATATTGGTCCTTTTTCTCTGATCTCTGAGACACAGACCTATTATTACTGGAGCAAGGAGTATGCACATTTTTGTAACTTTTGAGGCATAGTTCTAAGTAACTTTCCAGGATGGCCGAACTAATTGACAGCTCCACTAACCCTGCATCAGTGGCCTTCCCCCCACAGCTTCTCCAACACTTGTCATTTTCCTTTATTTCCATTCTTGCCAATCTGAACCTCAAAGTTGCTTTCATTTGCTTTTCTATCTAATTATTAATGATTTGGAGCATTTTACTTTTTTTCTATTTTTTTTTTCAGTTCAAAAGTCTTTCCATTTCTCCGTCCTCTCCCCCACCTTCTCCCTTCCTTTTGATGGCAGTTTCTCTTGGGGATGTACCTTAAAGCTATCTCAGCTGCCTTTCACATTGGGCAACCCAATTTTCACAGGCCTGTCTCTGCCCCCAAATGACTTCTGGGGGAGACGGAATTGGCCCAAGCTGGATGCTAGATTCTTCCCTTCAGGTTTAATGGGGTGTAGCTCTCTTCTGCCCCAGTTGTCTGACTGAGCTCTGTTGCAGCTGTTTTAGCATGCCGTTATTGCAGCCTGGTCCCTCTTCTCCCATTCAGATTTCCAGGATACTGAGAGGTGGAGTTGGGGATGGGGAGTTTAGTTGAGTTTTCTTGCAAGTATTTGGGTCAACTTGTGCACCCTACTGCCTGAATCAGGGTGGCAGTGGGGAAGGGTGCTTTAGGTGGCTAGGGATTATTGGCCTCTTATTTCTTCATCATGTTTTTACTTCTTTTGTGTTCTTGGTGTCCTGCACTATAGAGGGAACTAAAACTCCTGCATTTCTTGTGCATAATTCCTATTTTGGAGAGGTTTGAGAGGTTGTGAGAGTCAGAGAACATGTCTAGTCCTCTATCTTGGTCTCCTGAGCTGGTGCCAAGTCCTCGTATCTGTCCCTTCCTCTTTACACTAACTTCCACTACCCCTTTTCATACTCTCATTAGCTCACACTTGAACTACTGCGATAGAAAAAATATCGCCCTATGGTAGGAATTTTCTTATGTTTCTTTCTGCACAGTCCATTATTAATCTTTGCCCTCCCCATGGTCTCCCCACCCCCACCCCCATGTGCCTTGAAATCTCCTCCCTAGGTCCATGTCCTTTCACTCTTCTGGGTCTTAATTGCTCCCATCATCCTATCTGCTATTGTAGTTACTATACCAAGGATAAAGTTGTAAGCCTAGAGAAAATGAGTTGACATCCTAATACTTTTATTCAACTACAAGAAGCAGTTATTTCATCCACCAATGCAATAGTCTACAGAGAAGAAATATAAAAGGATAATAGCAGGATAGTAACCTGTCCTAGGATGTTCCTATCTGTACTCCATCAATATGAGATAAGAATGAGATAGAAAATAATTATGAGAGAAAAATTGTAAATTTGCAATAACAACAATAGATAAAACATTTTAAACTTAAAGTACCATGTAAATTTTTGTTGTAGTTACTGTTTTCTCCCAAATTAATTTATAAAGATAGAGATGGTGTCATATTTCTACTGTATGCCCCATAGCACTTGGTACCATTTTGAATACACAGCAGGTGCTCCAACAATACTTGCTGAATGATTGATCATTGATTATTATAATTGTCACAGGAAATAATTAAGAAAGGGAAGCTAGAGGGTGCAATGGATTGAGTACCGGCTCTGGAGTCAGGAGGACCTGAGTTCAAATCTGGCCTCAGACACTTGACATTTACTAGCTATGTGACCCTGGGCAAGTCACTTAACCCTGACTGCCTCACCACCCCCCAAAATGGTTAGTGGTTTCCAGGAAATAAGATGCCAAGTCACTAATTCAACGACACTTACTAGATGTGTAACTCTGGGTAAGTCATTTAAACTCTATCTGCCTCAGTTTTCTTAACTATAAAATATAATAATGGGTGCAATAATAATATCACCTATCTCCCAGGGCTGTTGTGAGGATAAACTGGGGTAATGATTATAAATTATTTTGTATACCTTAAAGTGCTCTATAAATTATTATTACTGTTATTATTATTAATTATTCCTGTTCTAATGTGAGTACAGGCTAGTGTGGACCCCTCCCCATTACTCAGAAATTTCCTAAACACTCCACTACTTAAGAGATTCATTCGAGTTACTGCCACTACTACCACCACCACTAACCATCACCATAAATCACTACCATTAACAATCATGTTAGAGGCTAAGTAAAAAGTAAAGTCTTTGCAGCAAGCATTGGCTTTTACATCCCTGGAGGATAGCACAATGCCTTGTACATAGAAGTTGCTAAGTAAATGTGTGTGGATTGAATTGAATGGTAACATTTTAAGCAAATTGTGATGGTCCAAGCATCATGATGCTTGATCCTCGTAATAACCTTCTGAGGCAGGTGGTGAAAATATAATTAGCCTCATTTTCCAGAGGAAGGAATGGAGGCTCCTTTTTGAATAGGACCAATCAATATTTATTTATCACTTACTACTTTTAGGCCCCAAGAATAAAACAAAGAAATGTTAGATACTGTTGGTGCCTTCATGGAAGTCAGGAAGTCACAGTCCAGCTGGAGAGACAAGTCTTAAAGATAAGAAATTAAATAACAATAACAGGTTTTTTGAAGGGTAGTGTTTAGCTGTTGTCAAACTGTCATTTAGATCTATCAGTCATTCCTACTTTATAATAATAATGGCTCACATTTTTATATAGTGCTTTAAGTTTACAAAGACTCTCCTTTTTCTCCTTTCATTCCCCAAACAGCCTGAGGTAAGCACTATTATCATCCCCATTTTACAGATAAGGAAACTAAGTTTCGTGGAGATGAACTGACTTGGCCAGGGTCACAGAAGCTAGCATCAGAAGTGGTATTCAAATATAGATCTCTCCTGACTCCAAGGCCAGTGTTCAGCTACCCCATGTCCTTCTGATGGTGAATTGGCTTAATCAGATGACTTTAACGCTAATGTCCAGTTTAGATCACTGAAGAGCATACATATGTTTTTGTATACGTGCATACTTATACAAATATGTATACATATATAAAATGAAATATACAGTACATTTTTTGAGAAGAGGAGGGACAGTGATTTGAAAGGGGATTCTATATATAATATATGCATAATAATGTATAACAAAATATATAACATTACATATTTATACACAGATATGTATATTTATATGTTTCTATACACATATATCCCTATCTAAAAAATCTAGTATATATGTGTACTATCTAGTACGTGTATCTATAGTGTATAGATATTTTAGATATTTATAGTATATCTATAAACACTACGTATAAATAAATAATTAGAGAAAATGAGTTGACATCCTAATACTTTTATTAGTGTGTGTGTCTATATATGTGTGTTTATAAATAGCATATAAGCATGAGCTTGCATGTGTAAATGACGTAGGGTTAGGGTTAGAGCTATACCTGTATAGGCTCTCCTCTCTTTTTCTTTCCTTTTGTTTTGTTTTGTTTCAAGCAATTAGAATGGAATCTGATTTGAAGGGACTCCACAAAAAGTAACAAAAGTGTGAGCACTGGCTGCTTCAGGTCTGGCAGCCTGGAGAGAGGAAGGGAGAGGGAGGAAGAACAGTCATCTGTCTTCCCCGGTTATGTCCTACTGGTCTCTGCTCATTCCCTTAGCTCCCACTGATCAGCAACCAAAGAACTCAGACCTAGGAGTATCAGGGAGGGAGGCAGATGGACAAGAGTGCCTAGGGCGGGCACATCTCTCTAATGCTCCCTCCACCATCATCCTGTCCCCGCCAAATCTCGGCACCTCCACACAGCTCAGCAAAAGGTATTATTCCTGTGGCATCTTCATCTTGTGATTTTCATCTTCTCTTTCCTCCAAGCTCTTTCAAAGATGAAAAGTCAGAATGAAAACTGGAACTTGGGAATCTGGGTAAAATTAGCTGCCCAGCAGGTCATTCATTCCCTTTCCTCCGTTCTGTCTGCTCCATGTGGGCATGGCCAAAGGGGGTTTTAGTATATACATACTTGTTTGTTCCTTACCAGATTTGTGATTTCATTGGGATAGGAAACTTCTGGTAAGGAACAGACTAAGTGACTTGTCCAGAAGGGTCACATTGTCAGCATGTGGCAGAAGGCAGATTTTGAACCCAGGGTTTTTCATACTGCCTTACATACCTACACCATACTGCCTTACATACATACACATACACATACACACAACAAGTTTTCATGTTGCCCCAGATTTTCAATTGTCCAGGGGAAAAGGAGAAGCTCAGTTTGGCAACAGGTGAAAGTTTGGGACATCATGAAGTTCCTGAAAGTGGGCTGCAGTAAGCAGAGAGCTAACTGGCCAGGAGGTAGAAGATTAGTGAAGAAAGAAAGGTGGCAAAACAAACTTCTTCCACTTTGCAGTTTTACTTGAGGTCTGGTAGAGTCGGGGGCAGCAAAGTGGCACCGTGGATAGAGTGCCAGGCCTGGCGTCAGGAAGATCTGAGTTCATATCCAGCCTCAGACGCTTTCTAGCTATATGACCTTGGGCAAGTCATTTCACCCTATTTGCCTCAGTTTCCTCATATGTAAAATGAGCTGGGGAAGGAAATGGCAAACCATTCTGGTATCTTTGCCAAAAACAAAACAAAACAAGATAACATCGCCTCAAACGGAGTCCCGAAAAGTCGGACGTGACGAAGCGAGAATAACCAGCATTGCCTGACCAGCTTCCACTTACAAGTTAATGTGTTGGAACATTCCTTTGTTCCACTAGGTGGCACTGTTGGGCTGTTTGAGCAGTCCTTCACTTTTGCTCTTCTTTCCCTATTAGCGTTTGATGTGATTACAAAACAAGCAAGCAAACAAAAAAACAGACTATTAAAATTCCCTTTCAAAGAAACTTTGGAGGAGCTAGCTCAAGCAAGCAAGCCAGCCTCAGTAATTCTGGGGGAAGGAGGAGGGTCCTAGTAAAGGAATTTAGAGGGCTCAGAAGGGGACTTTCACGGCCAGTTTACGCCTTAACCCTAAAGTGCCTAGTAAAGAGCCCCCTCCCTTCTCGTTTCACTAGAGACACAATCTTTTCTCAGTTTCTACTTTCCAGCTGTTAAGCGTCACCTCCCCACCTTGTCATAGCATGAGCTTCTCCCTTTGGTGCTGTCAGTAAAGGCCCAGGACATTCATTGCCTTGCTACATTTGGCTCTTCACTGATTGGAAAAAAGGCTACTGCCCAGCCACATCTGTTACCCCGAAGAGTGGGGAATGCAAGCCTTCATCCTACGCTCACAGGCATATGTGCTCGGGTGATGAGAGCCATTCCTGTGACTTTTAAACAAACACTGCTGGGGAGACCTGCCCTAATGTTTCTCTCTCAATGTGCAGACCGCTACTGAGAGTTACCAGGGACTCTGACCCAGATCACAGAACGTTAGAGCTGGAGGGGACTTGAGAGGTCTCTGACTAGTTCACCCCCACCCCCCACCCCTGCTCAGTTCATAGATTCAATTCAATTCAGTGCAATTCATTTCACATTTCTTAAGTGACTCCTCCACCCGAAGGAATGTGGTTGCCACTGGATGTAAATTGTGGGGGTGGGGGGTGGGGGGCGGCGGAGAAGAGATGTGTGAATAAGGAAAGATCTGTGATTTAATCAACAGCAGGAACTTCCCAGAATGAGGACTCCCTCCTGCTACACAAATTGAAACCTCTTTATACTTAGAGGATATTCGGACACATACTTACGGTTACACAGTTGGTAAGTGAGATTTAAGCCCAGGTCTTTCACACTCTACAGCAGTATGACTGAATGACTAAGTGACCTCTGTGGTCTGATCTAGCTCAAAATCTATGATTCTATGGTCCAAGTTCTCCAGTTTGTAGAATTCACGTAGGGGAGCAACATAAACACAGCCAGAAAGAGAGGTTAGAGCCAGATTGTGGAGGACCTTACAGGGTAAACTGAATCCACACGTTATCCTACAGGGTTTTGAACAGGGGCGTAACATAGATGAGAAAACTGAGGCGCAGGAAAGCAAGGGAGATGCTCATGTCACTAATTAGTGGTAGAATTGGAACCAGAAGCAATTCCATTATTTGATAGGAGTTTAACATAGCCCCTCTCCGGGGAGTACTTGAATTTTCACAGGAGACTGAAGAAGTCAATTCAATTCAATCCAACATTTTAAAAAGTATTCAGAAGGCACTGCACTAGGACCTGAGGAAGATACAATGAATAGATATAGTCTCAGAGCTTAAGGAGTTTATAGTCTATTGGTGGAGAGAATACTTGTAAATAAACAATTATACAGAAAAGAATAAATAAGTATATAAAAGAGGTACAAACAAAGTGGTCAGAGAAGTCAGAGGATTTAGAACTGGAAGATATCTCATTGTTTTAAAGATGAGGAAACTGAGGCACAGAAAAACATCAAACTGCCTAAGGTCACACATGTACTCAGTAACAGAGCTGGGATTGAAACCCAGGTCTTTTGATTCCAAATCCAAGGACTCTTATTTTCTGTGCCAAAGTTCTAAGGAAGGGAAGACCGTTTCTAAAATGAAAGATTAGGGAAGGTTTCAAGGAAGAGGTGTCATTTGAAATCTTGAGGTCCAAAAGAAGTCTTCTAATTCTTGATTCAAGTGCCATTTCTACTCCTCCAGGATGCCTGTCAAGAGAATGCAGGAGTGTTAATAGCTCTGGAGGCAGGCTTTTGATTGAGACTGAAATGCTGAAGGCAAGAGCTGAACCCAAGTCTTCCTGACTCCAAGTTCAGTATTGTATCCACAACGTGGATAAAGAAAGAGTAAAGGAAGAAACACAAGATCCCAAAGATCAAAATGGGCAGGAAGGCATCTACATTTGGAGACTCTTGTGAAATGATTCCCTCAAAATTCCCACACTACTCAGCTAGGGAACCCCAAAGTCTGCTTGCAGTATGTTCTCCCACACCAAAGGCAGAGAGCAAAGAGAAGATGAAAGGTTTCCTTTGGCTGTACTAGCTCCCATATGCTGCTCAAAGTCAGAGCTGTTCTTGTGAGTGAGTGGAGTGGGCTGTACCCTTTCTAATATTATTGTAGAGACCACAGGAAGCTCCACCCCATCCAAAAATTTCCTACCTACCAGTCTTTTTTGGAGTCAAAGGATCTGAAGGGACCTTAGGTTCTTTAGACTAGCTGATACTTTAACAGGAAGTCTCAGCATCCTGGCCAATCATGATTCAGCCTCTACTTCAAGATTTCCAGTGATAAAGAGAGAGCTTTCTACTCCTTGGGAACAACCTATTCCACTTTTGGTTAGCTCCTATTGTTAGGATTTTTTTTCCTTATATGGAATTGAAATCCCCCTCTGTGCAACTTCTAGCCATTTTTCTCTTTATGTTCTCTAAACATATCTAATCCCTCTTCTGTATGATGGCCCTTCAGATACTTGAAGACATATTCACCCTAAGCCTTTCTTTTTTCAGGTTAAAAGGCCCCAGTCACTTCAACAGACACTCTTCCAGCCTGACCTCCCATCCTTTTAATTACCTCAGTTGCCCTTCTCTGGACATGCTCCCATTTGATAATATTATGTCTAAAATGTGACATCCAGTTCATGTACATATTTCCAGGTTTCTTTGAAACTGACAAGCAGAACCAAGAGAATAATTTATACAAAAATAACAACATTATTAAAAAAAAGCAAAACAAAATGAAATCAAACAGCTTTGAAAGACTTAAGAATGCTAATCAATGCCAAGACCAACCATGATTCCTGGGGTCGAAGGATGAAGTACGCTATCCACAACCTTAATATAAACAATACGACATACATTTTTGGACATGGCCAATGGGAGGGATTTATTTTGATTATGCATGTTTGTTTCAAAGGTTTTTTTTTTTCCTCTCAGGATGGGAGGGGTGGTAAGAAGAGGAAGAAATAAATGTTTCTAATTGAAAACAATTACTTTTAAAAAATGTGACAGCCATAACCAAACACAATATACTAGATATGGTCTTGACATGGCAGAATGCTATGGAACTGTCACTTCCCATGTTCTGTACAGTATCGTGAAACACTCGGAAAAGGGCTAGTTTTGGAGCCAGAAGCCCTGAGTTCAAATTCTAGCTCTGCCATTGTGTGACTTAGGCAAGTCATTTACTATCTCTGGGCCTCAGTTTCTTCATCTATAAAATCAGGGGACTGAACTAAATGGCCTTTCAGTGAACTTTCCAAATCTTGAGTCTATGATCCTTTGATCCAAGGTGCCTGAAGTCCTCTTAGCTATTTATTTCTTTTGGGTCTTGAAGTATGAACCCAATCAATTAAAAGGCAATTACCCCTTAGGCCATTGTCCGCTATCACTTTGTTCAGCTGTTCCAGCTGTGTCTGACTCTTCATTTGGGGTTTTCTTGGTGAAGGTACTGGAGCGGCTTGCCATTTCCTTCTCTGGCTCATTTTATAGATAAGGAAATTGAGGCAAACAGCATTAAGTGGCTTGCCCAGGGTCACGCAGCTAGTCAGTCTCTGAGGCTGGATTTGAACTCAGAAAGATGTCTTCCTGACTTCAGGCCCGACATTCTATCTGCTGTGCCACCTAGTTGCCCTTCAACTAACACTTTAGGGATTATTTTTTCATACTAGCTCGGACCTTGGGTATGTCACTTATTCTATGAGCCCCAGTTTCTTCATCTGCAAAATGACAAGTTTGGATTCACATCTCCTAAAGGTTTTTTTTTTCTTTCCCCAGTTCTAATATTCTAATGTTCTAAGATAGTTGCTTGAGTAGAAGAAAGCAGCGCTTCTGGCTAGGGTTCCAGGGAGTAGGGATTAGATGCTAAAAATAGGCTTCACAATTTTCCTTAGAGCCAACCCCGTACTTACCGAAAATTAAGCATTCATTCTATTGATGCTGAACCCCTAAGACAGTTAGCCCAGACTCTTCTAGCAGCTTGTCATTTTAATACCTCCTCACTCAGATTTTTAGCAGATCTAGTATTTCTTCTCTTCCAAAAGCAAGACTTATAATACTGTGAAGGTATTTTTTCCTCTGAGTATGACAAGGACTATCTCATCCTATTCCCTAGTTTCCTTACAGGGCCACCAGCAATGCCAATATGGAACAAGCCTCTTGACTGTCATGATATTGTCACCCCTGGTCAGCTGGTATCAGCCAAGGAAGATTTCACCAATGAAGCCCTGGCCAAAGAAAAGCTTTCACATCTTTAATAGCAGGAGGAAGAAGATTGCTGGGTCTGTGAGGCAAAGCAACACAGTAATTGTTTGGACTGAGGGTCCCACTGGATTGTTCTTAAGAGTGGAAGAGCTAGTCCAAAGACAGTAGCAGAAGAAAGAGCAAGGAGGTGTAGGCTAGAACAGTGTGGCTAAGGGAGAAAGAACAGTAGAGTTGGGGTCAGAAGATCACATTTAAAATCCTGGCTCTTCTGCTAATTTTGACCCGGGTGACAACGGACACATTGCTATGTCTTCCCGTTTTTTGAGTTTTTTTGGGGGGGGGGAGCAAGGATCTAGTTCATAGCAACTGGGTGACTGGTAGGAATGATGCCAAAGTCCACCAACAATGGGTTTCTTTTGGCCTAGAAATTCCCTCCCCACTGCCCTTAGATGTCCTTGGTTCTACTTTTAGGATCACAGATTTGGAAGGGAACATAGAGGCCACTGAGTCCAGCACCCTTGTCTTACAGATGAGGAAAGTGGGGTACAAAGTCTAAACTCATGTGTTCCTGATTCCAAGTCTAGTCCCCTATCTGCCATGTCCACCATGCCAGGTCACTTTTCATTTTATTCAGTGATGTTTGCAAAGATGAATATTTGTCAGCTGCTCTTCTTTGTAAGGGTGAGGCATGTCTGCTTTGCCCTACACCGCTCTATGGGTACTTGTTCAGATTTCCCAGGGAGCACATCTTCCTGGACTGTGCACTCATACCCAATGAAAAACAAAGCAAAGCATCTACACGTTTATCACCACCGAAAAGGAGGTTAGCTCTATCCCAACTTCTCAATCTCTGTTCTGGGTTTCTCAGCATTTTAACTGGTGAGAAGGTAGAGTATTTGCTGCTTCTTGAGCTTCACCTAAAAGTTTTTAGCCTTTTGATTGGTCACAGCCATGCTTATGATATCTGTAGTTTAAACTTGCCCGGCTTTGGCAAAATTTCTTATCCTCTATGGGACAGGATTACACAGATAAGTTAGGAATATTGCCAAGCAAGTGAAAGCTTCATGGATATATTTTGCTTGTAATCTTGTTGTCATTTCTCAACCTGCAGGATTGATTCCCCAGAGAACATTTACCTCAAGTTTAAGGTATTTTGAGCATCTGCATTCTTAGAAAAATACAGTTCATGAGCCCCCACTGATGTATTTCCTATAATTGTCAGGCAGAAGATGTGATTAGTTGTAGACAAGGACATTTAATAAAATGGTATAGTAAAAAAAAAGTAGCAATAAAACATTTCTCCTATAATACACACAAACTAATTCCCACAAACACAATGATGGGAAGACTAAATATAAGTAGGGAACACACATAGGATGGTACATGTATAAAGGGCATGTGTGGCCCAATTGCACATGTGAAGAGGTACACATATCAGGAACACATGTGGCCAGTGCACATGTGGAGATGAAAAACTCAGACACTACAAGGCCATTGAAGTCTTTTAGTGCTGTTGTCATTACGTTCTCTTGCTGGGCCTGTTCATCATTGTTCTTGTAGTCTCTGATCTATGTTGCTTGGCTATATGCTGCTCCTCTTAATGCTGTTCAGCTGGACATGATAACTGCCAGATGCTAAGATGGGGGTGAGTGCTGCTCCCTGCCCCCAGCTTCCAGCTCAGCTGAAATTCTTCTCTCACTTCCTCAAGGGAAGGACAGGCATTGCCATGCTCCTTGAGCTTAAAGCCCACAGGTTTTTTTTTTTTTCTTGCTTCACCTCTTTCAGAAGAAGACAAAAAACCCTTTTCTACGGGGGGAAAAACCTTCTTGGCTTTTTCCTTTACAGAGTGAACTGCCTATTTCCTATATTCTTGGCTAGGAGACCTCTCATGTTCCCAGAGATTCTTGGCTCCAGATGCCTATCTCTCTAGAACAAAGAGCAAAAACAATCTTAACCAAGTAGCTAATGCTCAAATCTCTCTTTTCTTTTGATGAAACTTCTTGGTTGTTGAGCTTGGGGTCTTTGTGGGTGAAGTTACTGCACGTCATAATGAACTTTCCATATACTTCCCAATTTTAATCTCTGAAAATCAGACTATAAACGAGGTTATGATTATTTTCCTAATAACTACCAAACAGCTCTTCGGGGTATGGGGTTAACAACTCTAACCCCAAATCTCTTCCATTCACTATTGTATATGATTGGGCCCAGGAACAGGTGCAGAGACAAAGCTAAACCCAGGGGGGCAAGGTTATTTTCTTTTCTACCTGCCTGGCTACATTCCTGGCCTTTCATATGGAGATGTGATCAGCCAAAGCCTGAAAGGGGATTTAAATTACACCCTTAAGGACCTAACGATATACATTTATTTCTTTTACTACAAGGGAGGGGGAATCTCCCAAATGGATTTGTCTCTATGGTCACATGAGCAGAACTTTCTTAAATTGCGAGGAACAGTGGAGTATTTGTGCATGTAAGTGTGTACAGAAGTCCTAAAGGCTTTTTTTTTTTTTGAATGGGGGTGGGGGGTGGGGAGGGAGAAGGAGGGAAGCCTCCTGTGTAATTTACAGATGAGCTATTTAAATAATCTGTAACTGAGAGTCAATCTAACAGTCATTTTTAGGGCCTTAATAATCCAGCCTACTATATCAGGCCTCTGTTTCCTCATCTCTGAAATAAAAAGAGGTTGAATTAGATGATCTCCAAGATAATTTTCAGACCTAAATACAATGATCCTATTAGTTGTAAGCCAGAACAAAAAGGCTTAGATGAGAAATATGGCATCAGGAGAGCCAGGAAAGTAGTCATAAGCCAGGAGCAATGAGGTAAGGGACAGTTTGCTGCCCTCAGAACACATTCTGATGGACCATAGGAAGACCTTGACCTTAAAGGAGTCATACTGAGACATGTCAAGAATCCTATGAACCATCTAATATGAGTCCCAAATTCTAGCTAGTTCTGGGCAAGTTGTTGTGGGAGACACAAGAGAATTATGGAACTGTGACTGGCCTGCGGTCAGATGGGGACAAAAGAAATAGCTAGAGAACAATGACTATTATTGGTTTAAATAAAGGAAGCATTTTCCAAATCTGGCTTATAAAACTTGAACATGACTTACAATCAGTATTATTTTTCAGTGTTTGCCTGTTTTTTTCCTTTAAAAGGATTCTCATTTTAAGTACAGTCTGTCTTTGAGGAAGTCTATGTTTGGATCAATGTGGAAATGATAATAATAAGTAAACTTTATATCATTTTTCAGTGTTTACAAAGCTGTTTGTACATAGTATTTCATTTGATCATCACTATAATCCACAAAGACGGTACAGAAGTTATTACTCCCACTTCACAAGTGAGGACGCTGACTTCTCAAGAGATTAAGTGATTTGCCCATGATCACACAATTTGGAATCATCAGGCCCAGGATTCAATGTAGTTGATGTGGAAGCACACTAAGAGCCACCTTATTTACTCTTTTAATAACAAGAATTAATATTTTCTAATTATCTTTCTATAAAGTCCTTGATCTAATCTGAATGAGGGAACCTAAGGTTTTTTTTTCTAAGTTATCAATTGTGAAGCAATGTCCTCTACTGAAATCTTTTGACTTCTTTCTTACTGATGTAAATTATTGTTATTAAATCTCTTTTTAATTATCCTCATTGACTTTCTAATGGGAAGAAGCCTGCTTAGCCCAGGAAGGATCCTTCCCTGAAACTGGTCAGAATAAAGATAAAACTAAGAAGAAGAATGTCTTTGATTAATTCAGTTCATAGAAGTATTGCTTGAGTTTACCTTTGACCAAGTTAAAAGGGAAATCTTTAGAGGTAGCAGTTAATAAGGGATTGAATGGTTTTAGGGAAATGATTCTCCAGGGTAAAAAGAAAGTTGTTACTATTGTTCTGTTTGACCAATCAAAACTGTTATCGAAATTTGGCACTTCTGTTTAATGTTGATAACAGAATTTGGTCTTTTGTTTGGGAATACTATAAATTGTGAGTGGAAATGGATTGCATGAAAGAGATTCTCAAAAGCAGGATGGATTTCTGTCTTTTTGGATTTTTTCTCTCTAAGCAGAAAAGCTTAGAATTATTTAATTAATAAATTTGTTTCTGGAATATTTGCCCCTAAAAGGCAGTGTTCTGAGGCTTTCTTCCATGATGAGGAGGTATGGCTAGACAACACGGCTAGACAAGTTTGTGTGAAAAAAGATCTGGGGATTTAGTGGATGGCAAGCTTAATACGAATCTGCCCAATTACATGGCAACCATAAAAGATGATTCATTCTTAAAAGGAAACAATGGAGGTAAATTGTCCAGAACATAGGACTTGCTATCACAGATTTACTCTTCCCCCTCAAGATGTGGGTTACCATTAGGGGAAAAAATTGAAATTCAAAGGATCAGAGACTCATAGCTGGAAGGACTGCAAAAATCACCTTGACCTTTCTTCTCATTTTATAGTTAAACAATGTGAAACTCAGAGTGGCTGTGATTTGTCTAAAGTCATACAAGTAGTAAGTTATAATTTTTTTTATTCTGAACATAAAAAACAAATAAGATGCATATTCACATATATAAAGTAGAACAGAAAAAGATTATACATAAAACTGAATTTCTATTATGTATCTCTTGTTTTTCCTTTTAAACACATAGTCTGTGTTTTCTTCTGGTTTTCCTTTTGTTTTCATGGGTGTGTGTGTGTATTCGTGTGCATGTACATACACACACACACACACACACGAGCTACTTTGTGAGGCAATTGGGGTTAAGTGACTTGCCCAGGGTCACACAGCTAGTAAGTATCAAGTGTGTGAGGTCACATTTGAACTCAGGTCCTCCTGACTCCAGGACTAGTACTCTATCCATTGTACCACCTCACTGCCCTAATCTGTATATTTAAAAAAAAAATAGTTCAATGACTCTCCTGTCTTTTCTTTTATATTTCTTTTTCCTCCTTTGGATACTCTGTTGTTACCCCATTTCCTTCCCTTCCCAATTAGAAAAATAAAGAAAAACAAAACCTTTATAGCAAGTGTGCATAGTCAAACAAAACAAATTCTCACATTGTTTCAAAGGAAGAAATTCAAGTTTATTAATAATTATATAAAAATGCTCTAAATCACTAATAATTAGAAAAATGCAAATTAAAGCAACTTGGAGGTTCTACCTTATACCTACCAAATTGGCAAAGATGACAAAAAAGGAAAATGACAAATGCTAGAGGGTATGTGGTTTCCCACAGTTCCACTAGTGCATTGTTGGTAGAGCTGCGAATTGTTCCATCCATTCTGGGAGGCAATTTGGAATTATGTGTAGACTGTTAACATACCATGCATATCCTTTTACTTTCCTGTACCACCCCAAAGAGAGCAAAGAAAAAGGAAAAGGAGCAATGTGTACTCAAATATTTATAGCAGTTTTTTTGTGATCATCAAAAACGGGAGACTAAATGGCTCTTCTCCTATTAGGTAATATATATCACTGTGAGTTTACCTTTGGAGAATGGCTCTCCTTCTTATAACTTTGAGTCAGTTTCTTATATATCTCAGAAATGAGACCAGAGAAACTTGCTGCAAACTGTGATATATAAATGTAATGGAATATTATTGTGTCATAAGAAGTGATGAAATTGACAATTTTTGAAGAAACTGGAAAGATCTTTATAAACTTATGCAGATGAAAGTGAATAGGACAAGAGAAATAATTTATATAATGATTAAAAATGATAGAGAAAAACATGTATTGATATAATCATATAATTTTTAAAAATTTTGTTGTGAATATGATCAATTAAGGTTATCATTTTCCTAATGTTAAACCAATTCCTGGTACATCCAACCTTGTTATAGTATATAATCTTTATTATATATTGTTTTAAACTTTGTTAATATTTTATTTAAAATTTTTGCATCTGTTTATTAGACACTTTGGTCTACAGTTTTATTTTTTTTATTTTAATCCTGGTTTATACATCAAGATCATTTCTGTGTCATAGAAGGATTTTGGTAGGGTTCTTCTTTTGATATTTTTGCAATCAATTAATGTAATATTACAATTAATTGTTCTTTCAGTATTTGGTAAATTCACTTGTACATCCATCTGGTACTAGAACATCTTTTTGGATGTTCATTTATAGCTTGTTCAATTTCTTCCTTTACATTTGGATTATTTAAATTCTCCATTTCTTATTATGTTGATTTGGGCATTTTATATTTAATAAAACTAGCATATATATATATATATATAGTGCCTACTATGTGCTAAGCGCTTTACAAATATTATCTCATTTAATCCTCACAACAACCCTAGGAGGTGTTATCATTATCCCCATTTCATAGTTGAGGAAATTGAGGCAAATAAAGCTTAAATGCCTTGCCCAAAGTTGCACAGCTAGTAAGTGCTTGAAGCTGGATTTGAACTCAGATCTTTCTAACTCCATGTCCAGAATTCTATCCATTGCAACACATAGCTGTCCCTTGTAAATATTTCATTTAATTATTTAAGTTGGTTTGATATTAGGAAAACTATAAACTAAATTAACCATAGGAGTAACAAAATCAACAAAAATCATATAACCATATCAATAGATTTAGAAAAGGCTTTTGACAAAATATAATACCGATTTAATAAAAAACACTAGAAAATATAAAAATAAATGGACCTTTCCTTAAGCTGATCAATAGTATATATATAAAACTAAGTACTACCAATAAATGGAATGCAGATAAACTTGAAACCTTCCCAAAATAATCGAGTGTTGAATAAAGATGTCACTGCTTCTATTTGACATAGGGTTAGAAATGCTTGCTATACCTCTATACCAATAAAAAGAAAGTAAGAGAATAAACACAGGGAAAGAAGAACCAAAATTGTCACTTTTTCCAGATGATATGATGGTGCACTTGAAGAACCCAAGAGTCAACTAATTGAAAGAATTGTTAACTTCAAAAAACATGCAAAATATTAAATAAATCCACATAAATCATTAGTATTTATATATGATACTAGCAAACTCCAGTAGGAAGAAATAGAAAAGGAAATTCTGTTTACAATAACTATAGAACATAAATTTAGGAGTCTACCTACCAAGATACAAGAACTATATAACTACGACAATAAGTCACTGTTTGCAAAAATATAGATAGAAATAATTGGGAAAATATTAATTACTTATGGGTAGGATGAGTCAATGTATTAAAATGACAAAACCACCTAAATTAACTTACTTGTTCAATTCCACACCAACCAAACTACAGTAAAATCCATATGGAGGGAAGAAAGGTCAAGAATCTCATGAGAAATAATGGAAAAAAATAGGTGGTAATGGTAACAAAGTGTACCTAGCAGTCCCTGGTCTCAAGCTACATGATTCTTAAGACAATTAGATACGGGGAAAAAGTAAAATAGATTAGCTATACAATGCATAGAAGCAAATATATCTAGTAGCCTAATATTTGATAAACACAAAGACCCCAGCTAGAACTCATCATCTCATAAAAATGTCTGGGAAAATTGGACAGCAGAAAGGAAGAGAATAGATTTAGACCAATATCTCATACCTTATATCATGATAAGTTCAAAATAGGTTTTAGATATAAAAGATCACATCATAAACAAATTAGAGAAAAATGGGGGAAATGCCTATCAATTCTATCAATAGAAGAAAAGTTCATGAAGAAACAAAGGACAAAGATGTTCATAGAAGATAAAATGTGTACTTTGGTTACATAAAATTTAAAACTGTTTAAAGTTGAGCAAATTTAATGAAACTAAGATTAAAATAGAAACAAATAACTAGGAAAAAATTCTTTGCAGAAGTTTCTCTGGTCTCATTTCTGAGATATATAAGAAACTGACTCAAATTTATAAGAATGAGAGCCATTGTCCAATTGGTAAATAGTCTAATGATATGAATAAGCATTTATTAAGGGAAGAAACCCAGGCTATCTATAGGCATATGAAAAAATACTCCAAGTCTCCAAATGCTCCTATTACTAACTAGAGAAATTCAAATTAAAGCAATTCTGAGATTCTACCTCACACCCATTAAATTGGCAAAGATGACATTATAGGAAATTGATAAATGTTGGAGGGGATGTAAGAAAGTGGATACACTGTTAGTGGGCCTACAAATGGCTTCAACCATTCTGGAAAGCAATTTGAAATTATACACAAAAGTTATTAAACAGTACTACTTGAACCAGTTATACCAATGGTAGGACCATACCCAAAAGAGATAAAGAAATAGGAAAGGCTTCTATACATACATAAGTTTTTATTGCAGCTCCTTTTGAGTTAGCAAAAAACTGAAAACTAAAAGAATGTCCATCAGTTGCGGGATGGCCTAATAAATTGTGGTATATGAATGTTTTGAAACATTATTGTCCTGTAAGATATGAGGAAATAGATGATTTCAAAGAAACATGGAAGGACTCGCATGAACTGATGCATGGGGAAGTAAGCAGAATCAGAATAATCTATACATCAGTATTATAACAATGAATAATTCTGAAGACTCATAAACTGGGGGTGAATGAAATGTGCAGAACCAGGAGAACAATTTATACAATGACAACAACCCTTGTAAAGACAAACAACTTGAAAACTATGATCAATACAACAGCCATCCACGGTTCCAATAGGCCAATGATGATTAAATACAGTATCTACCTCCCAACACAATGGTAATAGATTGAAGGTGCAGAGTGAGATACACACACATGTATATATGTGTGTGTGTGTGTGTGTGTATTTATATGGGGAGAGGGAGAGAAAGAGAGAGAGAGAGAGAGAGAGAGAGAGAGAGAGAGAGAGAGAGAGAGAGAGAGAGAGAGAAAGCCATAGAGCCAATGAGAGAATTTCTTTTGCTTGACTATGCAAGTTTGTTATTGGGAATTTGTTTTTCCTTTTCCTTTTTCAGTGGAGTGAGGGTAGAAAGGGGAGAAAATATATTTGTTAATTAAAAAAAAACACTTTTTTAAAAATTGAGAGTTGTAGGGTGCTATAGATGTGGAATGTTGTATGTACTTTCAGAGGTGTTTACTATGTTGTTAGTTTTACTTAATTGTTTATTTTATATCTCTAGTAACAACTAGAGAGCTCTTATAGAGTAGGGGTAATATGGAAATGTGCTAGGTACTAGTTAGTGCAAATTATGAATTTCTTAAAGTGGTCATGTTATTTAAATATCTCCACTGGTCTAGAACCAATGACCATATTTTACATAATTGTAACTTTGAATAGTGCAAATTTGAATACTTGGGACTACTTCACAGGATTCATTATTTGCACTAATTGGTATCTAAGTATAATATAAAGGCAAAACATGTCAACAAAACATTTTTAAAAAAAATTCCAAAGAGAAAAACAACTTTGAAGGACTTTAAAACTCTGAGAAATGTAATGATAAGACACAAGTCCAAATAATCTGCTATTCATTTCCTGATAGAGAGGTAATGGACATGAAATGCAGAAAGAGATATATTTTTATATATGGCCAATGTGAGAATCTGTTTTTATCAGACTATACAACCGTGTAATGAGGGTTTTCTTTTTTGTTTATTTTATTTTTTGCTCAGTGGGGGGTGAAGAGTGCCATAGGGAGGTAGTACAAATCAATTTTAAAAATGCCTGTTAATTGAAAATAAACCTAAAAATAATAAACTATTAAAGACAATTCCCACATTGGCTGCATCTGAAAAAGTACATTATATTTTTCACCTTGAATCGTACATATTCAATTGCAAATCTAGAATTAGAATCCAAATCCTTTGTTTCCAAATCCAGCACATTTCCCACTATTTCACAGGATTTCTCATTCTTATGAAATTCTATCCCTCAGACTAAAGTGTAAGAAAGTCTCATTTCATAAGTGTGAGCTATCTTTGAATTATCTTCACTCACTTTAAAATTTTTAGAAGGCGAAGAGATACTGAAGTACCCATACTAAGGCTGAGTTTACACTTGAAGAATATTTTGACTCATAGTTAAAAAAAAAACAACAACCCACAAATGAGTGAATCCAGTTTCAAGTCAAACCAACAGTTTTCATGGTTAATGGTTGTTGGTTTTGTCTACCTAACACCAAATAACATCTCTTGTTGGGCCTTTCAATCTTCAGGTGGTTGCTTTGGTAATAGATAAAGCCTTAGTGGTTTCTCATATTTGGTCTTTGTTTATATAATCATCTCCCAATAAAGTGACAGTTTTGGTGGTGTTTATGCTTAGGTCAGATACCTCTAAATTCTCCCTGACTGCCCCAGAATGGCACCTTCTTTTCCTCTTTTCAACTTTTAGGATATTCACTGCACCCTTTATTTGGTATTTGATCTATGCTACTTTGTATCAAAGAATAAGAGAATTGGAGAGTTGGAAAGGATCTCAATGGACTATCTAGTCCAACCCATACACAAAAGAAATCCCTTACTATTTGATACTTCACAAGTTGTCATCTACCCCCTGTTTGAAGACCTCCAAGGAGGGAGATCCCAGCATTCCTTGATTCAGCCCATTCCATTTTTGGATAGATCTAATTGTGAGGACATTATTATTCCCAAATTTGCTTCCTTTCAACTTAAACTCATTGCTCCTTTTGGGCCCTTTAAGGCCAAACAGAAAAAAAAGTTTTATCTCTTCCATAGAACAACTTTCAAAATATTTAAAGATAGCCATCATGTTCTCCCTGCATTTCTTTCCAGGCTAAATATCTTCACTTCCTTCATCTCATCCTCATGACATAGGCTCAATTCCTTTCACCATCTTGGTTCCCCTTCTCTGGAAACTTTGCACTTCACCGATGTCCTTCTTAAATAATGATACTTAGAAACGAACCTGACACTCCAGATGAAATTTGATGACGGTGGAGTACAGTGAGACTGTCACCTCTCTATTCATGGGAACTATGATCTTCTTAATGAATCCCAGTATCACATTAGATTTTTTGGTTGCTACATCACATGGTTGATTCATATTGAATTAGCAATCTATTAAAGTCCCCAGGTCATTTTCAGAACAACTGCTGTTTAACCATTCCTCTCCTACATTATACTTGGGAAGTTATTTTTTTTTTGTACCCAAGTCCAATATTTTACATTTATCTCTATTGAATTTCTTCTTATTGGATTAAATCTAGTTCTTTAGCCTATCAAGATTCTTTTGGATCCTGAGCCTTTGTCATTTACTTCGTTTCTCTCAGCTTGGTGTCATTAGCAAGTTTGATAACAAATTCTACACCTTTATCCAAATAATTTAGGAATATAGGACCAAACACAAATTTTGGAAGTAATTTATTGGAGGCCTCCTACCATGTTTACATTGAATGATTAGCAACTACTCTTTGATTCTAGCCACCCAACCAATACCAAATAAATTGATTGTATTATCATCTAATCCACATCTTTCCATCTTCTCCAGAAGAGTAGCATAACATACTTTTTTACTTTAAGATATCATTTGGTGCATATATATTTGGTATTGATATTACAAAGGTCTATTGTACCTTTGAGCAAAATGTAGTTTCCCTGCTTATCTCTTTTAACTATATCTATTTATGCTTTTGCTTTGTCTGAGATTATGATTGCTACCCCTAATTTTTTTTTTAATTTCAGCTGAAGCATAATAGATTCTGCTCCAGCCCTTTATTTTAACTCTGTGTCTCTCTGCTTCAAGTATATTTCATGTAAACAAAATATTGTAGAATTCTGGTTTATAATCCAATATGCTACCCACTTCCATTTTGTGAGTGAGTCCATCCAATTCATATTCACAGTTATGATTACTGTGTATTTCCCTCCACCCTGCTTTCCTCCCCTGTTCATCATTCTCTTTCTATCTCCTTTCACCCTGTCCCTTCTCAAAAGTGTTTTGCTTCTGACTACTGCCTCCTTCAAATCCCCTTCTCTTATATTAGCCCACCACCCTTCTCTTATTCCCCTACTTTCCTACTTCCCTGTAGGGTAAAGATAGATTTCTATACCCAACTGAGTGTGTATGTTATTCCCTCCTTGAGCCAATGACTATGAGAGTAAGGTTCAAGTGTTGCTCACCCTCCCCAATTTTCCCCTCCACTGTGAAAGCTCTTTCCCACCTCTTTTATGTGAAATAATTTACCCCATTCTACCTTTCCCTTCCCTCTTCTCCCAGTATATCTCTCTTTATCACCCTTAATTTTATTTTTTTGGATATCATTCCATCATAGTCAACTCACACCCATGGCCTCTGTCCATGTATACTTCTTCTAACTGTCCTAATAATGATTAAGTTCTTAGGAGTTATAAGTTTCATCTTCCCATGTAGAAATGTAAATAGTTTAACCTTATTGAATCCATTATGATTTCTCTTTCATGTTTACCTTTTGTGCTTTTCTTCAGTCTTGTATTTGAAAGTCAAATTTTCTATTCAGCCCTGGTCTTTTCATCAGGAATGCTCGAAAGTCCTCAGTTTCAGTAAATGTCCATTTTTTCCCCTGAAGGGAACTCAATTTTACTGGGTAGATGATTCTTGGTTGTAATCCTAGCTCTTTTAACCTCTGGAATAGCATATTCCAAGCCCTCCAATCCTTTAGTGTAGAAGCTGTTAAACATTGTGTTATCCTGACTGAGGCTCCATGATATTTGAATTACTTCTTTCTGTCTGCTTGCAATATTTTCTCTTTGGAATTTGGTATAATATTCCTGGGAGTTTTCATTTTGGGATCTCTTTCAGGAGGCAATCAGTGAATTCTTTCAATTTCTATTTTGCCCTCTGGTTCTAGAATATCAGGGTAGTTTTCCTTGATAATTTGTTGAATATGATATCTAGACTCTTCTTTTGATCATGGCTTTTAAGTAGTCTAACAAATCTTAAATGATCTCTCCTGGATCTATTTTCCAGGTCAGTTGTTTCTCCAATGAGGTATTTCACATTTTCTCCTATGTTTTTCCATTCTTTTGATTTTGTTTTATTGTTCCTTAATGTCTCATGGAATCTTAGCTTCCACTTGACTGATTCTAATTTTTAAGGAATGATTTTCTTTAGTGAGCTTTTGTACTAATTTTTCCATTTGGCCAGTTCTACTTTTTATGGAGTTTTTCTCTTCAGTGGATTTTTGTGCCTCTTTTTAGCATTTGGCATATACTGCTTTTGTTTTTGTTTGTTTTGTTTTGTTTTGTTGTTTAGTGAGGCAATTGGGGTTAAATGACTTGCCCAGAGTCACATAGTAAGTGTTAGGTGTTTGAGGCCAGATTTGAACTCAGGTACTCCTGACTTCAGGGCCAGTGCTCTATCTACTGCGCCACCTAGCTGCCCCTTATACTGTTTTTTTAAGGTGTTATTTTCCTCAGTAGTTTTTGTGCCTCTTTTACCAAGCTGTTGACTCCTTTTACATGATTTTCTTGCATCACTCTCATTTCTTTTTCCAATTTTTCCTCTACCTCTCTTACTTGATTTTTAAAATCCTTTTTGAGCTCCTCCAGGGCCTGAGACAAATTCACATTTTTCTTTGAGGCTTTTCATGTAGCTGCTTTGATTTTATCACTTTCTGAGTTTGTATTTTGATCTTCCCTGTCACCATAGTAACTTTCTATGGTCAGATTTTTTATTGTTTGCTCATTTTTTCAGCTTATTTCTTGACTCTTGACTTATGTTAAAGTTGGACTCTGCTCCCAGGGTGGAGAGGGCACTGTCCCAACCTTTGGGTTTTCATGTCTCTGTTTTCAGAGTTAGTTCTAGTGGTCTGCAAACTCTCAGTTTTTCCAAGGTGGTATGAGCTAAGGAGACATGTGGCCACTGCTCTCTTGGCCTGTGCTCTGGTCTATGAGCAATCACAGGCACTATTTTCTGCCTTGAAACTGCAACCAGGGTCCCCACTTCTCCTAGGGCTCCTCCTTGCCCTGGGACTGTGACCCTGAACCACATATGGGCAATGTAACAGTCATGCTTCCAATGCCAGTGAAAGCCCTCTGTAATCTCTTTCTAACCAGTTGTATAACCCTCTTCCCTCCCGTCTCCCTCACCTCATCCCCCTTACCGTCTGTGGACTGAGAACTCTGGAAGACATCCATGATAATTTAGTCATGCCTTAAGACTTGCTGCTTGCCCACCAGGTGTCAGCCTGTGCTTGACTGTGCTCCATTCTCATCTCAGTGAGACAGACCTTTCCTACCAAACTTCCAAGTTGTCTTGGGCTAGAAAATTATTTCACCCAGTCCTTTTGTTGGTTCCATGACTCCAGAATTTGCTTTGAGGCATTACTTCAATGTTGTTTGGAGGTGAATTTGGGAGAGCTTAGGTGAATCCCTGCCTTTACCCCAACATCTTGGCTCCACCTCCCATGAGATACTTTTATCAAAAGCTTTGCTAAAATCAAGGTAAACTACATTCACAGCATTCCCTTTATCCATTAATTTAGTAATCTTGACCAAAAAAAAAAAAAGGAAATGAAATTATCGTAGATTATCTTCACATGACCTTTAATTGATGAAGCTATTCTATTTCTTTGGAATCACTGATTTCCTTTCCAGATGTTTGACCATTATGTCCACAAGTCAAATCAGCAAGCATCTATTAAGCACATACTATCTGTCAACCATTGTGCTAAGCACTATGCCAACCATTTCTTTAGTAGTCCATTCTAGAATCTTCTCAATAATTGATGGTAAGCTTATTGGGTTATTGCTTATAGACTTTGTTGTCTTCCCTTTTTTGAAAGTTGGGACACTATTTGCCTTTCTCCAATCTAGTAGTACATCTCTTCTTTTCCATGACTTTTCATATATCAATGACAGGGCTACATCACTCCCTCCTGGTTCAGTCAGGATCTGAGAATGCACTTCACCTGGGCCAGGTGACTTCCCTTCCTCAAGGGTAGCTAGGTACTCTCTCATCTCCTGACTTACCTTGCATAGCAACTCTTGGTTAGTCATTTTTCCCTATCATTTCCAGTGTAAAAATAGCTCTCCTTTGCAGAGAAAAGTTATGTTTTCTGGTCATATGTCCTATCTTTCCAACTAGATTGAAAGCTCCTCTCGGGCAGGGACAATGTCCTCTATCTCTTTCTACTCCCTCCACAATGTATAACACAGTGTCTTATACACAGTAGATATTCAATAATTATGTTGATTGATTAATTGAGAGAGTTAATGTTCATAAACAGAGACTAGCCATTTGCAAGTTCATTCATTTGGCTCATGTTTATATTTCTCCTGTCAACTCTAATCATTTGTTTGTTTAATCTGAGGTCTCTTTCGTTTATTGTTTCCTCTCAAGGCTCTGAAATGCCCCTTTCTGATCATAATCTCCTGCCCTTCCATCTCTCCCTCTTCCTCATTCCCTAACCTATTTTTCATTTGTGCCCTCTCCATGACCTCCAGTCCTTTCGCTCCTCCCCATTCTCTTAGCCCATCACCCTTCCTGGTTTTACTTTCCTTCCTTCACTGTCTTGATGCTATAGTTGACCACTTTCACTATACACAGTCCTTAACCCTTGAATTTCTTACCCCCTTATCTTCAACACTCTGTCAATCATAAATCCTGGATCACTCCCACCATACACTTGTCTGACATCTACCACTTGCTCTCAGAATAGTAATCAATTAAATACTACCATTACCACTGCATTTATTACCAATTGATTGCCCCATGGCTCCATTCACTATCCAAGGTATTCCTTAGATCAAAATTCCCTTCCCTGGCCACCACTCTCCCATACATCCCCTGTTACAATATAAGCTCCTTGAGGGCAAGTATTAAATCACTTTTGTGTGCATATGTATATGTAACCCCCCCCCCCCAAGGTGCCTAGCATAGTGCCTGATACATAAAAAGTGCTTAATAAATGTTTTTTTTTTTCATTCATCCATTCATTGAAAAGATCTTTACCCAATACTGCAATCCCTTCAAACAATTTCTCTTCTCTTTTGGATCCAAGTCTCCTTGCCTGTATTCCCTCACCAGTCTCTTAGTGGTTAGGAACAACAGAAAACAAGGTCTGGCATTTTACTTCTAGCCCAACCATTCCACTGAAACTATTCTCTCAAACGTTACTAAATGACTTTTTAGCTGCTAAGCCCAATGTTCTTTTCCCAGTCCTCATCCTACTTGAAGTCTCCGAAGCTTTTGATATTACTGACCATCCCCTTCTCCCAAATTCTTTGACTTTCTTAACACTACTTTCTAATCATTCTCTACCTGCTTGTGTGTGCCTTCTCAGTCTTATATGCTATATCATCACCCATCTCTAATGCTGTAATCATAGGTATGCACCAAAGTTCTGTCTACCACATCTCTCCGGAAGAAAGTAAACTCCTTGAGGTCAGGGACTGTATCTTTTTTATCTTAGTATCACCAGTACAATGTCTTTCACATCATAGATGCTTGATGAATATTTGTTGAATTGAATTGAATTGATGACCTCATCAACTCTCATGGTTTAATTACTGTCTCTGCACATGAATCCCAAATCTATATATGTAGCTCCATTCTCTCTTCTGAACTCTAGACTTTCTTGGGTAATTGCCTATTAAACATGTCCACCTGGATGTCCCATCCGAAATTCAGTGTAAGATCATAAATTTAGAGCCAGGAGGAATCTTAGGGGTTACTTAGTCCTACCTCATTTTACAGAGGAATAAACTGAGGCCCAGAGACATTGTGACTTGCCCAAGGTCAATCATGTTTAAAACAGCATTCATCATCTTCTTCACGAAACTCAATACCTTCACCCAACTACATTATTCCTTTTGAGAGTGCCCACCGTCCTCTCAGTCAACAAGGTTAATAACCCTCAAGTCATCTTCAACACTTTTCACTTCCTTAGTACCTATACCCAGGTCTTTACGTCCATCCCTTTCTCTACATCCAAATCGCCCCTATCTTAGTTCAGTCCCTTATCACGTGAAATAGCAGAAAGAAACACAAACTATTAGAGGATTAAGTGGGTAAACTTGTGGTACAGACTAGAAATGTCATGGGAATTCAGAAGGGAGAGAAAGAGATCAATGAGGACTGCAGTAGTCAAGGAAATCCTTGTTGGGGGAGTGGATCTTGAGCAGAGACTTGAGGATAGATTGGAGATAGATGGGAAGACATATTAGGTAGACTTTACCTTAACCTTACTTTACCTTAAAGCAAGACTTTAGCATGGGCCCCCTTGTCTTCTTTCTCTTTGCTTTCTCACTTGAAGTTGCATCAGCTCCCATGGATTCAATTATGATTTCTGCAGGCAGCTATAGGTGACATGGTGAGGAGAGCACTAAACTTTTAGTTAGAAAGACCTGAGTTCAAATTCTGCTTTGGACACTTATTGGCTACATGACCCTGGGCAAATCACTTAACCTCTGTCAGCCACAATTTCTTCACCTGGAAAATGGAGATAATAATAGTATCTATCATATAGTGTTGTGAGGACCAAAGAAAATAACATAGATAAAGTGCTTAGCAAATCTTAAAGCACTATATATAATATAATATATAATATAAATGTTAACCTCTGTTTGCCTCAGTTTCCTCAACTACTAAACAATGAGGATTAACAACAGCATCTACCTCACAGAGTTGTTGTGAAAATTAAGTGAGGTAATATTTGGAAAGTGCTTATCACAGTGTCTGGCACATAGTAGGAACTTAATAAATAAGTTAATTAACAAATGCGTGACTGTATTCATTCATTCATTCCCTCTGGAAATTCCCTTTCTTTCTCCTGCTTGCTTACCTCATTCTAGGATAAGATTTAGAGCTGGAAGAGACTTTAGATACGTCCCGAATATTGCCTGTGAGGAAATGGAGCCCCAGAGACATTAAGTGACTTGTCCAATTTCACACAGCCAGCAAGCAGCAGAGTAGGGGTTTGAATCCAGCTTCTTGAATTCCAACATCAGTGTTCTTTCTTTGACATCGTGCTACCAACTCTAACAACTTGCTTGACTCTTGACTCATTCCTTTTTTCTTCCCTTCAGCCCAAATGTTTGGAGAGTTGTCTGCCTAAAGACAGTAACATTTAATTCATTTAGTTAATGTACAAGCAAAGAATAATTCATGAATTTGGTAATTGTTCATCCTTGATGTAGACATAAGCTGCATTTAAAGTCTTTAATAGCCATTTACTTAAAGACTCATGAACTGAATTTCATTTTTTAAAAGGTTAAATTAATCCATTGGCCATTTGGAGAGGTCTATATGGCAAACATTTTCTTGGGCCACTTTTTAAAAATAACTTCAGTCCTTCTTGCTCTCAGTGGCTTACTGTAGGGAAGGAAAGGAAGGACAGGGGTATTTTTCAAAAAAGGATAACTGATTTTAATCTGGAAAGGACCTTAGGGATCATCTAATCTAGGGGTTCTTAACCTGGGGGTCTGTGAACTTGGATAGGGAGAAAATACATTTTTATTTTCACTAATCTCTAACCAAAATTTAGCATTCCCTTCAATTATTTAAAAACATTATTCTGAGAAGAGATCCATAGGCTTCGCCAGACTGCCAAAGGGATCCAGGAATCAGAAAAGGTTAAGCACCCTTGATACTCACCTGACCTCTTCATTTTACAGGTTTAAACATTGAGACCCAGAGAGACTGAGTAACTTACTTATAAGGTCCCTCAGCTCTCAAGTTCCAGGCTCAAAACTCAAAGTCCACCTTCTGACTTCCAATGTAGTATGCTTTCCATTCCCCCATGAAGTACTATTGTTTAGCTGTGCTGTGCCTCAGCCTCTAGTATCTGTGCATCCCACGACCATTGTCTGTTGTTTGATTGTCTCTCCAAGCCTTTGGCCTGGGATCCTGCAATCCTGGTGGCCCTTTTTATCTTTGTGTCTAGGGTCTTTGGTGTTACACAGTGACACAATGGTGTGACACAGGGAGGTGGGGGTGACTTGATTCACTCATTTAACAGGGCTCTCATCAGAAAGGGGCCCACAGAGCCATGCACTGGACTAAGGCCATTAGAGAAAACAGAACTCATTGACCAGACTCCCACTGAGCTGGCCTCAGCAGCGGGGCTGCACCAAAGATTTCCAAGTATGATGATCAAGGAGACCGGGTGACATGAGGGGTCACAGAGGCCAAATCTACATTCTGCCTGCAAAGCCGAAGGGAAATTACCTTGGGGATGGCATATGGCCCAGCCTACCTAATTATCTGGGAGGAATTTCTATCCAACATACCCTAATCACCATCCATGCTAATCACAACAAATTGAAATTTATCAGCCTCCAGCACTCAGAGGCTGCTGGGCAAGTTAACAAAAACCAGGACTAAAAACAATATGTTCAACAAAATAAAAATATGGCCTGAAACCCCTTTGCAATAACTGAGCCCTTTACTTTCTTTTCTTTAACAAGTCAACCTCATTATTCTCACCCAAATATATTCCCTTAATTATGTTCAAGTGGTGGTATGATGGTGAAGCTACATGTACTTATGCTTTTGGCAGCCGGGGTTCCTAATAAAAAGTAATAATAATAATTAAAAATAACCTGCTAGGCTCTACTTTCTCTCCCACCCCCTGTTGGCTGTGTCCTGATCCAAACTGGCTCTAAACCAGAAAGGCTGTTCCTCTACAGAGACTTTCAAACATTTATTCAAAACACACAGCCCTGGCAAATGACCCTAATTCTCCTGTTCCCTGCACTCTAACGAACATCTGCTAGTGTTTCGTGAGTTCAGGGACTTTGTGGATAGGCAAGAGGAAGGAGACTTGATTTTAATACGGTGAAGAGGATGGTGAAGGAAGATACATTGTATAATGTGCCATGACTTGGGCCTTGGAAATAGTGAGTCAGAAGCCCAGGCCAGCTCTCTGAGGATATTTAAGGTTTGGTTGGGTGGTATGTGGCCATGACTGGTTAGTTTGGTGGATTTTGAGACAATGCTAATAAATTCAAGTTCATCAGTTGTAGCTCATGAAGCCTGTTAGCTTTTCTGTGTTCCAAGGCCATAGACTAAACCCAGAGCCATACCAGATCAGCCCCCAAATGCATGCTTTTTTGTCATGGGGCAGGGTGTGTCAACAGTACTAGGTGAAAAAGAGTAAAAGATCAGTACAAATCCAAACACACTTCTGGAAAGACAACTTGTAACAAAAGCCCAAAGATGGTGAATCATTAACTTCATTGTCACACACAGATAGCAAAAATTTATACATCAATCAACAAACACTTAATACATGTATAGTATGCACCAAGCCCTCCCATGAGTACTGAGGATACAAATGCAAGGCATGAAGCCTACTGGGTGCCAAGCACTGCCCTGGGTGCTGAGGATACAAATGCAAAGCATGAAGCAATCCCTACTCTTAGGGAGTTCACATTTTGTCAAAGTCCTCTCTTCGCAAGATGCCTAAGACATCATATTAGTATCCCCAACTTAAAGATCAAGGAATTAGGGCACAGAGAGGTAAAGTGTATTTTTCAGGGCCATACTTGTAGGAAATGTTAGATTGGGGACTTGAACCCAGGTCTTCAGACTTCAAGACCAAAGTTCTTTCTATTAGCACTCACCCTAGCTCTTGGTTAATGAAGCTGGTACCAAGACAATGCTTAGTCACAAGGCAGAGATTAAGTTCCAACTAAGACGGACCTTGTGATTTCATTCACATACGTGTACCTGTACACCTTCTCAGGAGGGCCTCAGTCTCATTGGCGCTCATTAAGATGTGAGTGGTTAATATATTGCCTTAATGAATTAATTCCAGTACTACAGTTCATGCTGGACCTGTTGAGAGGACATAAGAGGCATGAGACAAGAGCTCTGCTCTCAGGAAGGTTTTCAAGAAAAGGATAATACATTTATGTATCATAGGTTTAAAGCCAGTGGAGAGGAAGCTGTGGCCTAAGGCCACATGTGGCCTTCTAGGTCCTTAAGTGAACCTTTCGACTGAGTCCAAGTTTTACAGAACAAATTATTTTATTAAGGGAATTTGTTTTGTGAAGTTTGGATTCAGTCAAAGGGCTGCTCTTGAGGACTTAGAGGGCCACACGTGGCCTTGAGACTTCAGGTTCCCCACCTTTGGTTTAGATATCTATGCAGTTCAGAAAGTATTTATGTGGTGCCTACTGTAAGCCTAGAACCATGTTAGTTCTCTGAAAGATACTGAAAAAGTATAAGATGTAGACCCTGTTCTTGCAATATAGTTGGGAGACAGGATCAACAGTCATGAGACAGCCAAATAACATTGTGTAGTAGTACATAAGAGCCGTGGGAGGTGCGTCATAAATGCTTGTTGACTTGGCTTTAAAATATTTTGTTATGTTTGGATTAAATATGATTTCAGAAGAACTATGATTGAACTTTTAGAATTAAAGGATAAAGGACACATGAATTTGCTCATTGTTCTTTCCTATGGACTCTGATAATTATTCTTTCTAATGTGCCTCCTGTAGACATTAACCACATTTTGCCATTATCCCTACCACAGATAAATTTGAAAACTTAACTGATCAAATTAGTTTAGTTTAGTTTTTGTTTTGAAATCATACTTGTTTGTGTTTATGCATAAACACAGCATGAGGGTCTTTGCTGCAGTCAGATTCTGGTGGCTTTGCTTATTGACATGAGGAATAGGAGGTGGAATGTTAGGAAGGGAAAGCTTTGGTAATTGAGGGCAAGCTAAATGAATATTCTGCAGGCCCAACAGAATTTCTGTGGCCAGACAATCTTTGAAAACTATTTGCATGACCACCAGATGACAGGAGAAGATGGGCATTTCCTGCCAAGGGATTGTGTCTAAATATTTCTTCCTTTCCCGTCTGGAAAAACTGCAGATTGTTGACTTCAGTGGAGCCAGGGATAACTTTTTAATCCTGCCTTTTCCTGACTAACAAAACTTAACTAGCCATGCAGGGTGGTGGAGATGAGGCTGAAATTCTCTTGCTCTATCTGTCTGCCAGCTGCAATGACAACAGATTTGAAGAAATGGGAGAGGAAAAAAGGACCACATATCTGGTTTAACTGCCAGTCCTGTTTGATGAGAAAGGGCAGAACCCACTGTCCTGTGAATACAAGAGCCCAGTTTCCAAATAGAGCACTGAGGACCATGTGATGTTGGGAGGTCATTTCTTCCAAGCCCCTCAAATTTCTTGTAGCTACAAAAAGGGTTCTTTAACATTAACATTTTGCTGTCCTTTTCCTCAAAGAAAATAATTTTTAGTGGTTAAGTCACGTTGGAATCAAAATATTTTTATGTTCGTTGTCTCATCTAAGGTCAGTCTTAGTGGAAGTGTATATCTGCAGTGTAACAAGGAACCCCGGGCTAATTTTTTAAAGTTACTCTTATTCTATTTCTAAGTCACCCTTCCATAGGAAAGTGATAAGAAATCTAGTGGTTTTGAACAATATGAGGTTAGGATGAAAGAAGACAAGACATGAAGGGAGAACTCAATTTCAAGAAAGATTATACTCATAGAAAACAGCTTGGAAAGCAAATTGCTGTATAACAAATATTATCAAACAAGAGAAACTGCAAAGCAGTCTGTAACCATGAAGAGCTATACAACTTGTTAATAATAATAGCTAGCATTTACATAGAGGCTGCTAAGTGGCACAGTGGATCGAGTGCTGGGCCTGGAGTCAGGAAGACTCATCTTCTTGAATTCAAATCCAGCCCCAGACACTTGGTAGCGGTAGGACCTTGGGCAAGTCACTTAACCCTGTTTGTCTCAGTTTCCTCACCTGTAAAATGAACTGGAGAAGAAAATGGCAAACCAGTCCAATATCTTTGGCAAGGAAACCACAAATGTGTTCATGAACATGACTGAAATGACTGAACAACAATAAGCATTTATGTCGTACTTTAAGGTATGCAAAGCACTTTACAAATATTATCTCATTTAATCCTCACAACAACCCTGGCAGATAGGTGCTATTATTATCTCCACTTTACAGACAGGGAAACTGAGACAGACAGAAGTTCACCAACTTGTCCAGGGTGACACAGCCAGTAAGTGATTTGACTTCCTGAATTTAGGTTGTGTTCTATCCACCATGTTCCTTATAATCAGAATTAATAATAATCTTCTATTTGTTTACTAGAGCATAAAAATTTTCTTGAGAGGAAAATGATCCCATTATATAATAAAATAATTTTAAAGAATCCAGAAAACCTTTAATTACTTATTGAAAAGGGAAAATATAGGGAGAACACAGTAAGGTGGCGTAGAAGATTGAATGCTAAACTTGGTAGTCATGAGACCTGGATTCGAATCCTGCCTCAGACACTTAGTTGATATATATGATCCTGGGCAAGTCATTTAGTCTCGCTAAGCCTCAGTTTTCCATCAGTAAAATGGGAATGATAATAATGATACTTACTGTGCAGGATTGCTGTGAGGATCAAATGAGATAATACATGAAGCACTTTGTAAATCTTAAAACCCTGTAGAAATGTTATACATTACTATTAAAAAATAAATCACACATTTTTTCCCCCTGGACCTCTTATTTCATTGACACAGGAAACTCCTGATGAATAAACTTTTTTCACCCATGCAGATTAACAATGTTAAGAAACTTAGAATTTCAGAGAACTATTGTGGGGAGTGACAAGTTAAATTGTGTGCCCTTGGTCACATAACCAGTATTTGTCAGAGACCGAGATTAAATCCAGGTCTTTCTGAATATGGTTCTAGAGACTCACAACCTCATGTTGCCTCTTGCACGATATGAAAATAAACAAAAATTACATAAAATATAAGTAGGAATGCAGATTAGCAAGTGATTTCTTAACTTGTCAAATCAACATATAGAAGAAGCACCCAAGTGAAGTGGAAAAAATACAGATTTGGAATGAAGAGAGACCTGTGTTCAAAAACGACCTATAAATCTGACTAGCTGTATGACCGGTGTGGGACCATTTAACTTCTCTGAATCTCAGTTTCTCATCTTTAAAATGGAGATAATAATACCTGAGGCATCTACGTCACATTGCTGTTGGGAGGATTAAGTGAGATAATGTATGTTGAGTGCTTAGCAAACCTGAAAGTGCTATATTAATGTCAACTCTGACAATGATTATTATTATACCAAATTCTAGGAGAAGTTCTGATTTGCATCCAAAGAATTCACAACATCATCTTATGCAATGAGAATGAGAAACTTGATTTCCAGAAGCTGCTTTACTATCTACAACCCTTCTCCATTCCTGTAGAAGTTACAGCCATATCATGATATAACTATGAGTCAAGCGATGCTAATAATGATTCCTATGCACTCATCAACATAGGCATTGGCAAGAATTTTAATTGGAAATACCTGGTTTGTCACTTAAAAACAGTTTGACTCTGAAATCTGAAGAACTGAAATTATATTGTCTATAAGGTGTTCTCTATTTTTTTTTTTCGACAGCTCCCTAATTCAGACCAACCTCCTTTCAGGATGACTTAGCAAGGTATGACTGTGCTGGGCAAACAACCACACAATATACAGAGATAGAGATAATGACTAGCCAGAATCCTATCCTTCCTTCTCAGCTCACTTCTTTCTCAGAAACCAGCCCTCAACCTTATCAACTGAGGAAGTGATTACCTGATATGTGGGGGTGGGGAAGACAATCATACTATGTTACAGCCTTTGATATGGCCACCCAGGTCTTAAAATGGAGCTAATTTAAAAAATAGCTAGCAGCATAGAATAGACAAGCAGAGCCTGCTCTTAAATTAACCTTTGGCCCTCACCTGCAGACATTCTTATTAGCAACATATTTTCCCAAATTGGCTCAGCTTGGCCTTGCACTTTAAGTTCAGAATCTGGAGGCCAAGAAGAATCTTTGGCTGTGAAATAAAATAAATACTCTCGTCATTTCCCTCACTTGTTCTCTAAGTACCCCAAACAACATCTTTTCCATCCAAAATCCCTGGCAGATGGAATGTGATAGTGTATAGGTTTGTTAAGTGTTATTCAGGTTTCTGATAATCAATGTAATAAGTAGATTCACCTTAGAATCCCCCAAAAAATTTATTAGGGACCTGGAGAGAGAGGGAGAGGGAGAGGGAGAGAGAGAAGGAGAGAGAGAGAGAGAGAGAGAGAGAGGGAGAGAGAGAGAGAGAGAGAGAGAGAGAGAGAGAGGGAGAGAGAATGTTTTTAGTAATTTGAGGTAAGTCATATAGATGTGTATATATATGTATATTATATATAAACGAAGAGTATATAAAGTATAAAGAGGGGCAGCTAGGTGGTGCAGTGGATAGAGTACTGGCCCTGGAGTCAGGAGGACCTGAGTTCAAATTAGGTCTCAGATACCTAACACTCAACCAGCTGTGTGACTCTGGGCAAGTCACTTAACCCCATTGCCTAGCCAAAATATATATATATATATATATATATATATATATTTTTATAAAGAATATAAAAGTATATATATGTGTAGTACATATGTGTGTATACCACATGAGGGTATACATATATGTATGTGTACTTGTGTAATATATTACATATTATACACACATATGAAATATTAACATATGGGCGAGTATATATTACATAAAACATACATACATATATTTACATATGTATCCCCATGTGGTATACACACATATTACACATGCACACCCACACAGTAAGTACACCAAACTTGTCATACTAAGACATTATCCGTACTACAAAGATGGACTTTGGTCATGTATAATTCCAGTGGTGAGGGGACATAGTTCATCTAGCATTGTAAGGTGGGTGCTCTCACATCCACTCTGATAGTCCTTAACTGAGAATTCTCACATAGTTTTCAGAAACTCTAGTTCTTCTGACTCTGGAGATGCAGTTAGTTAGGAATCAGTCAAAATACAAGGCCAAGCTTCAGACAGGATATTTTCACCAAGCCATTGTGGAACTAAGTTGTTACTTATTCTTTGGGAGACTATGGCAGGATCCAATTACAATTTACCCATTTGTTAACCCAGTTCTAGTGCCCTTGTAAACATCTTTATTAAGGTAATGCTGGCCAGTCAATTAACTGAGATACTAGTAGTGGGCCCTAGCAAATCAAAGTGTGGGTAAGGGGATAGATGTCTATATGGAGTTCTCTTATTGGCCAAATTGGACACTTTTATTGCCACAGCAATAGAATGCATGCAAAAAGTGTTGAATATATTGCAAAAATTGAGTTTTGCTTAATAGGAAGGACCTAATATAGGCTCTGGGCTCTTAAAAAAAATTACATTAGACTCGATCATCCCTTCAAGATATCATCCTATACCTTTCCTCTCTTTCTTATTAAAATTAGAACAATCTGTCTATTATTCTTGCTTTCACTTCCTCTTCCCTCAGTCGCTTTTCAATCCTTTGCAGTGTGGCTTCTGGCCCCATCACTCATTTGAAAGCGCTCCCTCCAAAGTTACCAGTGATTTCTTAATTGCCAAATCTTATGTTGTTGTTGTTTTTTAAATCATCATTTGTCTTGAGCTCTCTGTAGCACTTAACCCTGCTGACCATCCTCTCCTCCCATACACTTCTCACTGCTTTTTCTTGACACTGCTTTCTCTTAGTTCTCCTCTCATCTATCTGACCACTCCTCAGTCTCCTTTGCTAGTTCGTCATCCACATCACCCTTCCTAATTGTAGATATACCCCAAGCCTCTCTACTTCTCTTTACCCTCTCACTTAGCAACATTGTCAACCTCCATATGTGCAAATCACTCCCAATTCTGTATATCCAGCTCTAGTCTTTCTCCTGAGTTCCAGTCTAACATCTCCAACATTCTACTAGACATTTCAAACTGGATGTCCCATGTGCATCTCAAATGCAATATGACCCAAACAGAGCTCTTCATCTTTTCCCCTAAAATCCACTCATCTTCTGAATTTCCTTATTTCTATAGAAGGTACCAGTACTCTTCCAGTGTAATCCTCAAGTCCACCCCACATGGCCAATAAGTTGCCAAGTCTTGTCATTTCTACGTCCATTACATCTCTTTCACCCCATCCAGAATCTCTGCTTACATAACCATCACACTAATTCACCCTCCCATGACAAGCTTCCTGCTTGAACTGTAGCAATAGTCTCATAATTGGTCTCCCTGCCTCATTTCTCCACTCTCTATTCTATCTTCTACACAACTTCTATAGGGATTTTCCTAAAGAGCAGTTCTGACTATATAATTTTTTTACTTATTAAACTGCACTGGCTTATTATTGCCTCTAGGATCAAAAATAAACTCTTCTTCTTGACCTTTAAATACCTTCATAACCTGACCACCACCTACCTTTTCACCCTTATTGCATAATACTCCCCTCCCTGCACTCTAAAGTCCTAACACACTGGTCTTTTTCCTGTTCCTCATATCCCACTCCAAATCCTTCACCATGCTAATGCATTGATTGTCCCTGGTGCCTGGAATGGGCTTCTTCCTTGCCTTTATTTCAGAATTACTAGCATCCTTCAAAGAGCACCTTTCTGGATTTATCCCATTTGCTACTTTCTCTACCCAACAATTATATTGTGTTTACTTTGTAAACAAAGGGTATCCCCAAAGTCCTAGTGAACTTTTACACTATTGAAGGTTCTGCACATACTTAGAGATGTACATGTTGCATCCCCACCTCTTCTCCCACTTTGTCATCAGCTGTAAGCTTCTTGAGAAACTTGAGACATAGGAGATGATAGCATGACCACCCATCATGGCGTACCCACATCAAAGACGGCCCTGTGCTCTATAAGCAAAGCAGAATCACGGTAGCACAAAGGAAATGTGAAGTGCACAGATGTAGAGACATCTCCATCTCAGGATAAACAACAAACTTCTTGAGGGTAGGAGACTTTGATTTTAGTCTTTGTTTAGCACAATACCATAAACATAGTGGGCCATTAATAAATGCTTGTTTTCTTTATTATTTTATACATATCAAAGAGAGACTAATCTTAACCTCCTTGGCCTCAAGAGAAGAAACAGGAGGAGCATCTAGGTGGTGCAGTGGATAGAGCACCAACCCTGGAGTCAGGAGAACCTGGGTTCAAATCTGGCCTCAGACACTTGAAATTTATGAGCTGTGACCCTGGGCAAGTCACTTAACTCCATTGCCTAGCCCCCCCTCCCAAAAAAAGAGAGAGAGCCAGAGAAGAACCAGGACCAATGGGAAGAAGTGACAGGAAGGCAGTTTTTGCCTCTGGATAATCTTTGCCCTCTGAGGTGTTAAGAATGGAATGGGTTGTATTAGAATGAGCACCCTATCATTAGAAGAGTTCAAGACCATCTAAGACGATGCTATAGATAGGAATTCTCATCTGGAAGGTTAGATGGGACACTTCAAGGTACAAGATTCTGTAAGTATCTAAAAGATTTGCATTTTAACACTCAGCTCTCCATGAAGCATGATGGCATAGTGGAAAAAGGAATAGACCCATGGTTAGGAGAAACATGTCTTCGAATCCTAGCTTTAACACTTGCCATGTGCTACCCTGAGCAGGCTACCTAAACTTGGTTAAACCTCACTTTTCTTATCTGTAAAATGGGAATAATGATTCTTGTGGTACCTACTTCATAGGCTTACTGGGAGGAAAGTGTCTTGTAAACCACAAAATACAATCTAGATAAAAGTTGTTATCAAAACCCTTACCTCTTAGGAATTTTTGTCACCAGTAAACAGAGCAGCTAGGTGGTGCAATGCATAGAGCACCAGGCTTGGAATCAGGAAGACTAACCTTTATGAATTCAAATCTGACCTCAGATAGTTACTAGCTGTGTGACCCTGAACAAGTCACTTAACCCTGTTTGCCTCAGTTTCCTCATCTGTTAAATGAGCTGGACAAGGACATGGTAAACCACTCCAATATTATGAAAACCCCAACTGGGGTCACAAAGACTTAGACATGACTGAAAAGAACTGAACAACAATAACAAAATAGAGCACAGGTATTTTTCAATACAAGCAGTCTTCCCACACCCTTAAAATTGTATCACACAGGAGTCTGCCTCCTGAGAAGGTGTGATGTAACCGAAAGAATTATGGACCTGGAGTCCGAAGAGACGTGAGTTTGAATTACAGAATCTCCAGGATAGATGGATTCTGGGAGACCTTCTGTTCCAACCTCAGCCTGGAATATGAATACCCTCTTACAACATGGCAGAATAGCCCATCTAGCCTTTCCTTAAAGATTTCTAGTGAGGGAAATCCCACTATGGCTCTCCCAAGGCAACCCATTCCAAGTTGGGGCACCTCTAGTGGTTAGGAAGCTTCATCATATGTCAATCCTACATCTGCATCATTGTTACGTTTGGAATGGTTGCACTAATTCACAGCTCCATCAATGTGTCAGTGCACTGGTCTTTCTATAACCCCTCCAACATGGACTAGACCCATCTTGCATCATCTTTGCTAATTTGCTGGTTGGGAAGTGAAACCTGGGGGTTGTCTTGGCTTTTTAATGCCCTCATTTTAAAGATAAATGAAGGGAAGTTAAATGATTTGTTCAAGGTCACACAGGTAGTATCAGAAATAAGATTTGAACCCATGTTTTTCTACCCATTGCTCCTTGTTCTACCCCCAGAGGCAAGGAGAACAAATCTAATTACTCTTCTTCATAATAGGCCTTCCAATACTTGAAGATAACTCTCATGTTTTCTTCTATGTCTTCATCTCTTCAGACCAAATAACCCAGTTCTTTCAAGCCATCTTTACATGGCATCGTCTCAAGGTTCCTTATACTCGCCTTTGCCCTTCTACTATGAGCTCCAGGTTATCAATGTCCTTCCTAAAATGGGGCACCCAGAACTGAACACAGTACTCTCCAAATGTCGCCTGACCAGGGCAGATTAGAATGCACTAGTTATGTCCCATGTCCTGAGTGCTTCATGTCTCTTAACATGGCCCAAGACTGCATTAGTGTTTTTAGCTGCCTCATAGTGAGCTTGAAGTTCACTTAAACCTCCTAATTTACTTTATGTGAATTGCTTTCTAGCCATGCCTCTCCCATCTTGAAGCCCGCTTCTCACACTAAGCTGTGTAACCTTGGACAACCCACCTAAAGGAGCCTCAGTTTTCTAATCTGCCCAATGGATATAATGATGTCTGCCATATTTAACTTACACAAGTATTGTGAGGCTATAACCACCACCACCACCACCAACAACAACAACAATAACAACAACAATAATAGCTAGGATTTATTTAGCACTAGTATGTGTTAGGCACTGCACTGAAGTTTTTTGAAAAATATTACTTCATTTGATCCTCATAATAACCTCACAATATTATCACCATTTAACTGCTGAGGAGCCTAAGACAAACAGAGGTTAAGTGACTTGCACAAAATCATGCAGCAAGCATGTAAGGCAGGATTTAAACTCAGGTCTTCCTTACTCTAGGCACAGCTCTCTATCCACTGAACCACCAGCTGCCTGAAGAGATGTGTGTAAAGTGCTTTGCAAACTTTGAAGCATTATATAAATGTAAGTTATTAGTATTACTGTTGTCAATATTGGTAGTAACAATAACAATAATAAATGACTTGTTCTGCCCAGCCTCAGAGGACAAAACTAGGTCCAATGGTTATAAGTTATGGGGAAGGAGAGCTGATTTAACATAAGGAAAACTATATCTTAAAAAATATAGATTGTTATCATTTGCCTTTGCATCCCCTCCATCTCAAATATATCCCTCCCTTCTCCCTTCCCTGGAGAGCCATCCTTTGTAATACAGAGTAAAAAAGGAAGAAAGGGGTGGGGGGAGCAGTTCAGCAAAACTAACCATCACATTAGCCAACTCTGACAGCATCTACAGGAAGGAAAACCATTTTTCACAATATGAGCTATCCTCAAATAGAACGGGTTGCCTTACAGAGTTGTGACATCCTTGTCACTAAAGGTATTTAGGCAGAGGTCGGATAACTACTTTTGGGGCTGTTGAACAAATCAATCCATTAATAAGGGTTTATAAAGTGCCAACTATGTTCCGGTGTTTGGGACTGGGAAAGACAAAAATCAAACAGTCTCTGTCCTCAAAGACCTTATATTCTATCACAGGGCACAAATTAAATATGCAGGTATGAACATAATAGACACAAGGTAATTTTGAAGAGCAAAGGCACCAGTAGCCAGAGGGGATCAGAAAAAGTTTCATGTAGAAAGTGGGCTTTGAGTTGGATTTTGAAGGAAATGAAGAATCTAAGAAGTAGCAGTGAAGAGAAAGAACATCCCAGGCATGGGGGACAGCCATTGCAAAGGCATGGAGGTGGGAGATGAGTACCTTGTACAAGGAACAAGAAGAAGTCCAGTTTGGTTGGATCTAGTAGTCCATTTAAGTAGCTAATATATAATAAGCCTGGAAAGGTGGGTTGGATTTAGACTGTCAAGAGACTTAAATGCTAAATGGTTTGTTTTTACTCTTCTAAGATAAGGAGAGTATTAGAGAGTCACTGGGGTTTATTGAGTGGGAGAATGTCAAGATCAGAACTGTGCATTAGGAAAATCGCTCTGCAGAGGCCGACTGTTGTAGGGGGTATCCGTGATTTGGAGACTCTCAGACTGTATGATTCTAACCCCCCCCCAATTTTTCTGCTTCTTTGTGTTTGTATCTCCACCTGATTTCCTCTTTTCACTCTTATTAGGAGTTCCACCACCACCACCATCATATCAACATCAACATCAACATCATATAAAGTACCCTTCCCAGCAATACAAAGATCTAAGACACCTCCAAAGGCCTCCTGATGGAAAATGCTATCTACATCCAAACAAAGAACTATGGAGTTTGAATGCAGATTGAAGCAAACTATTTGCTACTTTTTTTCTTCTGTTGAGTTTTGTTTCCTCTTTCTGGTGGTTCCTCCTATTGACTTACTACATCACTAATGTGAAAATATGTTTAATAGGAATGTATATGTATAGCCCATATCAGATTGCATACTGTCTTGGGGACGAAGGTGGGGAAGGAGGGGAAGAAAAATTTAAAACTCAAAAGCATATAGAAGTGATTGTTGATAAATCAAAATAAATTAATTAAAAAAAATCAACATCATAGCTAGCATTATACAGTACTTTAAGGTTTGCAAAGCATTTTACAATTATTATCTCTTTTGATCCTTACAAAGACCCTATGAGTTAGGCTGGTATTTTCCCCATTTTATAGATGAAGAAACTGAGGCAGACAGAGGTTAAGTGACTTGCCCGAGGTTACACAGCTACAAAATATCCTTCTATCTGCTACCATAGGGACGCTACCTTCAGTTAGAGATGAGTCTTAGAAAGGCAGCTGTGTGGAATGTCCCAGAGATCCAGATTTGAATCCTGCTTACATGCTTTGTGAACCCGAGCAAACCACCTAACATTTCTAAGATTCAATTTCTTCATCTATGAAATGGAGATAACCTGACTTCACAGAGTTGTTGTGTAGCCCACAACACTTCCAAGTACTGGCCAAACCTGATTAAAATGTAATTGGGAAATATTTCTAACAATAAACAAAAATACAATAAAACATAGATAATATCACATTTTAAAACTAAGTCAGTATGTGGTCACAGGATTAGTGGCCCCCATTTCTTTTTTTTCGGTTTGACACCAATGGTATAGAGGCCCAGGTGAGATAATGGAAATCAAATGCTTGGCAAAACTTAGAGAAATATACAGAAGTCTTAGACTTCTGAGACACTCTATATAGGGACAGGGGAAGGACTTGTGATTTCATGGATTTAGGGAACTCATGTGTGAAGAAAGTCCCTCTACCAGTTCAGGTTGATGCCTTGTCGTCTTTAGAGAGTTTCTTAGAGCACTGAAAATGACCTGACCAAGGTCACACAGTCAATTTAACCTCAGAGACAAAAGATGAAGACAAGTCTTCCTGGCTTCATGACTATCTCTCAATCCACTATGGCATGCTGCCTCTCAAAGTAATATTTGTGCAAACACAGACACACATCTATACCCACACATATCTATGCATATGCACATATATATGTACACACACACACACACATATATACATATATATTTATAAAAGGTATTCTTTTTGGAAAGGAGAACGGACATGGTACTGGCATTATTCTAAAATGAGTGAATAACTCTGTTGAGTTCCACTAGCCTCTCAAGGCCAGTCAATGGCCACACACAGCTGCCCTGCCAAATAGCGCTTGTCATCAATGCCCTCCTCTAGAATAGCTATGGCCTCTGGGTTAGGTGGAAGCCCACTTTTCTGGGCTTTCCTCAGAACCATAATGGTGGCCTGATCCCACTTTGGCAAAAAAGGGTGGGATCAGGTTTCATCCCAGCCATTCAAGGGTCATAATTGATGGTCTGTCTGGTCCCTGCTCTGACAGCTGCTCTGACATTCTGACGGACTCATCAGTCTCCCAGACTGCCACCCATAACCCAAACTAGAAGATCTGCCTCATCTGAGGACAGGAAGTATCTGCTTCTGGTAGGTCAAGTGCTGAGAGTCAAGGGATAAGGGACACGAGCTGTGGGAAGACAAAAGAAAAGTCTCGTCCACAAGGTTTCTGTTCCTCCTCATTTTCTGGGGTGAAGGGCAGGGAGTCCGATTGAAGGTGAATGTTTCCTGGGCGACTGTCACTTGGAACCCTAAGGAAGCTGGGTGACAGTGGTGAGTTCACGCATTAATGCAATAGCTGGGTAATTCAATCACTTTATAGAAGTTGATCTGTCCTTTTTATTACAATTACTGTAGGCCAGGGTGTTTCATTCCATCATGGAAAATAAACATCATTTATCATACTTGTAAAGATTAGCCCCCGACAGCTCCAGCGCTTGCTTTGCATAAATGTGTATTAATGTCGGGCCTGCCTGGAGTGGGGAGAGAAGTCTATATTTCACAAGAATGATTAGGCACTGTCACCGCTGCTTTAAATAATGTCTTATCATGACTGATATTCCCTGACTGTGAAACAAGGGCCAGGCTGGGGAGGGAGGAGGTTGGGAGGGAAAAAAAAATACAATTTATTATTGAACCAGAATGAAAAACAGTGGCATTGGGGCTAGCATCCATTCCCCCTGGGCAGGGGCTAGCCTTGGAAAGCTTAGCTCCCTTGTTATTAATGGGGTCTTTTCTTATTAGAGGGGAATGTGTGGCCCTTCAGACTCATCCACTGAAAAGGAAATGATTGAGTGTTGGCTGACCAACTTCTAGGCCTGGAACTAGCTCTAGGCCAAGCTTGAGTAACCAGATCCATAAAGTGAACCCCAACCCTGCTCCTGCCTCATCGCTGATACCAATAGGAGAGGGGGAGAAGGGAAGAGATTCATCCAAAGATTTGTCAATCACTGCATCTGCAATGTTTTATTGGCCACCCATGGTAGAAGAGCTTTCTTTTCTAAATTAGATTCCTGCCACATTGTCTGTTAAAACCATAGCTAGCATTTATATATCACTTACTATGTGCTAGGTACAATGCTAACTGTTTTTTATAAATATTATCACTTTTGATCTTCTCAATAACCCTGGGAGTAGGTGCTATGATTATACCCATTTTATAGGTGATGAAACTGTGGGAGAGGTTAAGTGACTTGTCTAAGAGCATTCAGCTAGAAAGTGTCTGAAACAGGATTTGAACTCAAATCTTCCTGACTCCAGGTCCAGCCCTTTACCCCTTGTACAATTTAGCTGCCTATTATAACAAATATTTATTAAATGCATTGGTAGAGAGAGTTTCCTCACCTGGGAGTTTCCTGTACCAATGAGATCATAGCCAGGCCCTATTCCTATTGAGTACCCACTATGGAGTGTGGGCCTGGAGACCAATGATGGTCTGTTATTGGTTAGCGAGAACCAGCCCAGTGAAGTTCAGAGAGGCTCGTCACTGGGTTGGTTCTAGGGCGATGAATTTTTGAGCTGGAGTCACTCAGGAAGATCTTCTATTAAGTATTAGAGGGACTGAGAGGGAAGAGAGTAGGCACCCCAGCAGAATGAAAGGTCCCTGAAATACTCATTTAAGTGTTCAGAGCACTGTGCTAGCCACAGGGAGACACAAAGTTCGGCTACTGTACTGTAACAGGACTACAAATCTCTTCCTCTGCATTTCTGAACATGGGTGGTCGGAGTAAACCCCTCTCTCCCTCCTTTTCTAGGGTTTAGTGGCCCGATTTCTATTTGAGTTTGACATCACTGCTTTACACAGTTGCCAAATGGATGTTTGTAAAGCACAGGACAGACCATGTCACTCTCCAGCTCAAGAAGCTTTGGTGGCTCCCTATTGCCTCCAGTAAAAAATAACTCCTCTTTTTGGTACATATTTAAACTCCTTTACAGTCTGGCTCCAGATTTTCTTTATAGGCTGATAACACATTTCTCCTTCTCAGGCAATTTGTCTTTCCAGTCAAATTGGCCTCTTTGCTGTTTCCCATACATGACCTTCCCCTCATTCCTCTGTAGCAGTTGTCTCTTGTGCCTGCTATCTCTCTTTATCTCCACCTCTTGGAATCCCAAGTTCCCTTAAAACTCACCTCCCATGTGAGATCTTTCCTGATTCCCCTCTTCTTAGTACTCCCCTCCTCCAACCACATTTTATTTATTTTGTATAAAATTTTAATTATTCATGTATATGCATATATATGTATGCATGTATGTGCGTGTGTATACATACATATGTATATGTATGTGTGTATATGTGTTGTTTCTCCTTATAGAATATAAGCTCCTTGAGGGGAAGTACTCATTTTTCTTCTGTCTTTGTAAGCCTAGACCTGACATAGTGTCTGGCACATAGCAAGTACTAAATAAATGTTGTTTGAATTATATCGAATTGGACTGAATTGAGTGGTTATTCTAGGGATTGAGGGAGGACAACAGCTTTTTCTGGGCCCCATGTCACCCCAGTAGACAGCTAAGGCTAGAGCTGCTGTCAATCTGTCTTTCCTTCGAGGCACGTACTGGCCATATTCTTGTCTCCAAGACTTGAATGGTTTGGGTTCTAGTTACTTAAATACATTAATTGTCCTACCGTGCTAGAGTTGCATATTATAATCTAGCATGAGGGGAACATGTTTTCCTTTGCAATTGTTCAAGTGGTCTGAATTCAGAAGCCAGAGGACCTGGTTTCAAAGTTCCACTTAAAACCTACCCAACTTTGGACAGGTTGCAATCTCTCTGGAGCTCAATTTCCTGATCCATAAGAAAGGAAATTATTATATATTAGGAAGTTGATCTGTTTTTACTCTCTCTTTAGCTTGGGGATGGTATAATAGATAACGTTTAAAGTGCCTTCTAAGTCTAAATCAATGATCTTACGATTTTCAGAAAGAGTGAAGGTATTGTGATCAGTACTTGGGAAAGGACCACTCCCTGAGCATTAAGATATCTAACTGAATGATGCACATGTCCTTGTACACACGTCAGTCCTAAAATTTACGGTCCTGTATGGGTTTCAACACTTTGTTCTCATCCCCTCATTTTGGATTTTCTGAAAACCAACAGAGGAGTCCCATAGAGTTATACACTATGTTTTGGGGTGACCCAGTGGCTAACAATGACTGCTGCTTCCCTAAGGAGCTTCTTATGGAAAGCCAATACATAAGTATGTTTGATGGGGCATGGACTCAGTATTTGTGGCTAGTCTCCATCCTTGCCTCTCTTACACAGGTGCAGAATTGACAAAGGCAACTCTCTGAGAGGGTGTTTTCTTCCAGTCCTCTGAAGGGAGGGTTGCATGTCCCCTGATCTGGGATTTGGGGGAATCACGATTGTGTATTTTCAATGACCTCATGAAATTCTAACCCCTCATTTTAATAATGCTTGATTAATCTGATTCAGAAGTTGGAGTGAATCCAAGTGCTTCCTGAGGGTTGACCTCTAAAGGAGAAAGAAAGGAAGAGAAGTAGCTTCATGCTGGGCATACCCAGAAGGTTGACCCCTTCCAGAGAATGAGGTTTTGGGGGGCAAAAAGTGGAAGGAGGGTTTTGTTCCCAGTTCTATTACTGCTGACCCACTAAAGGCCATCAGCCAGAATTCTTACTTTCTTGGAGCCCTTGGGTTGGATCTAGTTTTGGCTATGCCACTGATCAGTTATATGGCATTGAGACCATTTGTTCACCTTTTTTTAAAAAATTAATTTATTTTGATTTATCAACAATCACTTCCATTAGCTTTGAGTTTTAAATTTTTCTCCCCCTCCCTCCCCACCTCTCTCTCCAAGATGGCATGCAATCTGATATAGGCTATACGTATACATTCCTATTAAGCATATTTTCACATTATGTTCACCTTTCAGGAACCAGATCTTATCAAATATAAAAAAATGATGGAAACAGACTATATCAGTATGGGTTACAAGAACTTTAAAAAAATTCTGATAATTGAATTTTGATATAATTGGTTTTTTTAATCATACATTTTAGTCACTTAAAAACATTATTCAGAAAATGGATTTCTAGGTTTCACTCAACTGCCAAAGGGGTCCATGACACAAAAAAGGTTAAGAATCCCTAGATTAGATAATCTCTAATGTCCTTTCCAACTCTGACGCGGCTCCTACCTTCAAAGAGCTTATGGTCTATTGGTAAGTATTAGTTATACAGATAAGTGTAACCAAGTTCTAAATGGTACAGACTATATGTGCAATACAAATTCAGAGAAGAGAGACATCGGTGTGGATTGGGATAGTCAAGGAAGTTTTCTTGGAGGACGTGGGCCTTAAGTTAGATTTTGAAGGAATGGGATATAGATAAACCAAAGGGTGGAGGAAGGATGTCCTGGGCAGGAGCAAGATACTAAACAATAGCGGTGAGAAAGAAAGAGCACAGGATGTGAGTATCTTCCCTCCTAACCTTTGTCCCTGGAAATCCCCGGTTACCTTCAAGGCTTAGCTCAAGCACCAAGGAGAGGGCTTTTCTGATTCCTCTAGGTGTTAGAGATCCTTCCTTCCTACTCCTTCCCTCCTCCCATGCCTTAACTCCAACTCTATTTGGAATATATAGGAGATGTTTCACTCAAGTGGAATTCAATATCCCTGAGAGCAGGGACTTTCTTCTGTCTTTGCATCTTCAGTGCCTGAAACATAGTAGGAATTTAATAAATGCTTGTATAACTAAATTGACTAGCATTCTTGACCATGATTCCCAGTCCTGGCTCTAACATTATTTCCCTAAAAGTGGTCTTGAGCAAAGCCATTCTGCCGTCAGAACCTCAGATTTCTCATCTGTAAAACGGGGGAAATCAGGTTGTCCATACCTAATTAATAAGAAGAGACATTACTTGCCAATGCTCTGAGTTTCTTTGAAAGGAGATGCAATAGCTCAAGTGAATGGTTTTTTTCTGAACTTTCCTAAGGGCTAGAATGGCAGAGACTAATTCCAGCAGAGCTAACAGCTGCAGCCAGGATTGTTTCATTTACAATTTACGACGTGTGCAGACCCTGGCATGTACTGGCAGACTTTGGACTCATTTAAAATGTGGTAGGTTTGAGGGGGTAGGGAGACTTGGAAGGATGGACATTCCTCACTTGTGCTACTAATAACAAACAGCCTTCATGTTTCAGCCTCCCTCCCCCAGCCTCTACTCTTAGACTATTAAAAGTGAAAAAAAAATTCCCCTTTAAACAATCTCATTTAACCACCATCAGCTGTGCTGTCTTTTAAGGCACTCTCTTTTTCTTTCTCTTTCTGTCTCTGTCTCTCCCTCTGTCTGTCTCTGTCTCTCTTCTTCCCTCTCCACCCCACCCCCAACCCTCCCTCTCTTAGAGGCCACACTGTTCTATTTTACTCTCTCTTTAGCTTGGGGATGGTATAATATGAAGATATCACAGAACCACTTCTATTTTCTTTCTCAGCATCTTTTTGATAAGATTCCAGAGAAACTCATTGCTTGACCTTGGGGATGATGAAATAGGAAAAAGAATAGACAAACTTACAGACGTGTAGATTTTTAAAGTTGGGAAAATCTTGATAGATTAAGCCTTTGATCTTGATAGATTGAATTTGATAGTCAAATTTTCTAATTTTACTGATAAAGAAACTGAGACCTAGGGTGGTGTAGTAACTTACTCAAAGTCACACTGAAAATTAATAGTAGTCAAGGTTAGAACCCAGGTCTCCTGACTCCTGAACCAGGGTTCATTCTAATTTGCTAGGGACATCATTAATGCACATGTAGAATTCAGCATAGCTCAGCTGTTAGGACTCCCATGTGATACTCTTGAATTTTTAATGTCTCTCAGAGTAGACCTGAACAGCTTTTAAATGTCCAGGGGTTTCCTTTTTCTTTCCTCAAGTCAGAAAATATTATGCACCTCCTTACTTTCTCCTTGCCTCTGACCTCTCCCCATTTTAGTCCATCCCACTCACAACTGCCAGAGTGACCTTCCCAAGGCACTGCTTTTAATATGATCCTCCTCTATTCAACAAACTTCAATGGCTACCTACTACCTACAAAATAATGTACAGACTTCTTAGTTTGTATTAGTATTTAAAGCCTTTCACAGCTTGGCCCTAACTTGCTTTTCTGGGTATATCTCATACTACTTTTCTTTGTGAATACTATGTTCTAATCAGCTCTACTTCTTACCCCCCTACTCCTCAATATTTCTTTTTGTTTTAGGCAATTAGGGTTAAGTAACTTGCCCAGGGTCACACAGCTAGTGTCAAGTGTCTCGTCTGAGGCTGGATTTGAACCCAGGTCCTCCTGACTCCAGGGGCGGTGCTCTATTCATTATGTCACCTAGCTGCCCCCCTATATTTTGAAATGTTTTAAATTTAATTTTTAAAATTTTCATGCCTCTGAGACTTTGCTTAATCTGGAACCCATTTTTATCTGCTGATACCCTGCCACCTTTGAAGTCCTAACTCAAATGCTATTTCCTCCCTAAAGACAGCTTGACTCACCTTGGACTCTTTTCTTCTTCTAAAGACCTATATTGTCCTGTACTACTTATTTGTTATTTATTTACTGTCTGGAATTATTGATATTGAGCTGCTAAGTGGTGCAGTGTTTAGAGTGCTGGGCCTGGAATCAGGAAGACTCATCTTCCTGAGTTCAAATCTAGCCTCAGACACTTAGTAGCTGTGTGACCCTGGGCAGGACATTCAACCCTGTTTGCCTTAGTTCCCTCATCTGTAAAATGAGCTAGAGAAGAAAATAGCAAACTACTGCAATATCTTTGCCAAGAAAACCCCAAATGGAGTCACGAAGAGTTGCACACAACTGTAACTGCTGAACATCACATCACGTTATAGATCTTCACCTGTATTTTAGCTCCTTAACTAGACTGAGAACTCTTTCAGAGCAGGGATTATGTCTTAGTTTTCTTTGCATGTCCTTAAGTGAACACAATAAGTGCTCTGTAAATGCTCGATGAGTACAAGAATGAACATGCCTCGTTCCTTATTGGGAGTTTCCTGGGTGTTGTTGTTAATAGGAAGAAGAGAAACTGGGAGATCCATTTGCCCTCTATACTCCCACTCCCAAGGCGAGACTAGCTGTCCAGCATGTCTTGGTGCAGATATAACAGCCCCTCTGGTAGAGAGTTTATGATGGAGTGTCCCTAGGATTCCCAGTTAGATTCAATAGTTGACTCTTAAGAATTCTGTGAGGCTCAGTAATGGGAGCAGGGACAGCTCTATGTCTAGGCAAAATAAGCACTAGAAATGTGGAAAGCTGGATAGTGTCCAAAGCAGAGAAGAACAATCAGTAAATCTGTTAACTAGTGTTTCTAGTTACACTTTTATCCTCAATTGTAATTATTCATATACATAAAACCCCTTGTAATTTTCTTTTACTACTATTAATAAATGAAAGTTTTGCCCAAGGCTGCTTCCCTGGTATGAAATACAAGGGTTTTGAAATTCAAGCATATCACACCTACAGAAATGCAAACATTTTCATTTTAACTGCTGGAGTCAAGAGAGAGAACACCGTTTTAAACAAATAAGAGTCTTGGGGAGGTGAAATCATAAACACAGTTAGTGTATTTGATGATTGTTCTTCCCTGCTGGGAACATAAGCTATCGTAAGTCTTAAGCCAGGACACAGGTGTCTACTGTATCTATAATATTTTGTCAGATCATAAAAGATAGGTCTTTTTACCTAGATTCTTGTATGTTATCAACTTGAAACTAATCCTGAATCCATAAGTTATAAGTAGACTGATATTTGAGGTCACCTTCCTTTGAAGTATGAGATATGTCTCTGTAACAAAGGAATAAGTGACCACATGAAGTCAGTCTTAGCTTCCTCTATAGCTGTCTCCATTAGACCTCCACAGTCAAAAGAGACCAGGTCTATTTTATATAGGGATGGGGGCTTCTTCTGGCCAGCAGGGCACAGGAAACCAATGGTTCTGGAGGTTTAGTGGTTAGGGTATGAGCTGCCTTGAATGGAGGGTCCTGAATTGAGGGAAGCACTGATGGGACTGCAAAATTGCCTGATGAATTGGGAAATGAAACTCAAATGTCAGTGTCTTGGTCAAGCAGATTCCATATGAGACCTATGCTTATGAAACCTGGTCATACCTATTAATTTTATTAACAGAAGGCTAATGTGAAGAGTCTTGGTTGGGCGTGCCTTCTACGTAGACAGAGTAGAGACCGTGTGATTTCAGGGCCACTGGGAAAGTTCTTGTGTTTCTCACCCTAATTCCTTCCCATCCCATATTCCTAATATACTGATATATCTGAAATTCCTCTATCAGCAATAAAGTCTTTCTTTCTGCTGTAAGAGATATTGTGTAGAAAGCAATTTCCTCTACTAGTGACATATTCATACTTAGGTGGAAATGACTGATAACAGATCTTTTCCTGATGGTAGGTTTGATATGATGGGAGCAGGGAAGGAGTTCAAGGGATCTCTGTATGCCTGCAGGGGTTGAGATACTGAAACATGATGTACTGTGGAAAAGAGTGGAGAATGGGAGACTTGGGTCTCAGAAGGCAAATTACTTCCTTTACAACTTTGCCAAGGTCAGACACTGGTTGTAGGAAACCTTGATCTAGGATGTTAATGACCTAGGCATGTGTGCATGTGGAAGAAAAAGAGTCGGGAGGGGAAAAAAGCAGACCACTGAGGGCCCCTGCCTGCGTATCTATGACCCTGATCCTATCTATATTCTAGCTTCCATATACAAGAGTTCAACCAGTCCAAGTATCATGAACTCTTTGATACCACTCATAGCCCAGCCTTATCACTGAGTTACGCACAGAGTCATTCCTTGGTTGCACAGTCAAGTAAAGACTTGTGGGGGAACTTGTGGTGGTAGTAAAGACTAAATTATGGGTGGTGTCAAAGAGCAGATAAGACTCCTCTATCTGTGTTGCCTTCCTCTATTAGAATGTGCCAGGACTGACTTATAGGTAGACTGATATTGGGAGCCAGGACTGTCTTGCTTTTGTTTTTTGTTTCCCTAACACTTAGCATAGTGATTTGCCTATAATACATGCTTAACAAATGATGGGGCAGCTAGGTTGCCTGGATAGAATGGCCTGCCTGGAGACAAGAAGACCTGAGTTGAAATCTGACCTCAGATACTTAACTAGCTGTTTGATTGTGAATAAGTCACTTAATCTCTGTTTGCCTCAGCTTCCTCATATATGAAATGAGGATAATAATAGCAGCTACCTTTCAGGGCTATTATGGGATCAAATGAGATAATAATTGTAAAGCACTTAGCAGAATGCCTGGCACATAGTAAGTACTATATAAATGTTAGCTATTATTATTATTATTATTATTAGGAGCTAAGGGTCTGAGTAACTCTAGTGCTCTTGTATGTGGCATAGTAGAGAAAACCTGGGCTTGGAGATGAGAAGACCTGGGCTAGAACACCAAGATTGCTGCCTCAGGTTATCTATGTGACCTTAGACATATCACTTATTGCCCCCTCTCCCCTTAGTCTTTTTACCTGCAAAGTGGGTGTGATAATACTGCCTCAACTTACCTCTCAGGGCAGTTGTGAGGATCAAATAAAATAATGCATGTGAAAGTGCCTTGTGAACCAAAAAGGCTTTTGCAAAATGTAAACAGCGACAAGCTTTGGTGAGCTCAGAGCAATAATTTATGATCAATAACCTCACTCAACAGGGAAGCTTAAGAAAATTTTCCACAGTGGAAAAACAAAACCAAATTTAAAAAAAGATGACCCTTTCTGGTGGAAAAAGCAAAGATCCAGTCATGAGCAAAACTCAACAGCCCTTAGTTAAGTGGTCATAGGCCCTGAACATGTGGTTCACATATAATCCCTCCCTGGGCTTCAGATGGTTGTTGTTCAGATATTTTTCAGTAGTGCTAGCACTTTGTGACCCCACTTGGGGTTTTCTTGGCAAAGATGCTGGACTGGTTTGCTGTTTCCTTTTCCAGCTCATTTTACAGATGAGGAAACTGAGGCAAACAGAACCAAGTGACTTGCTCAGTAAGTGCCTGAGGCTAGATTTGAACTCATGAAGATGAGTCTTCTTGACTTCAGACCCAGTACTTTATCCACTATGCCACCTACCTGCCTTAATTAGTGAGTTAGAGCATGCTCATTTAACTAGATCATCCTCCACCTTCAATCTACCTCTGCCCTTTTCCTCTTCTTTCCCTTTGTCCTCTTACTCCAGCCCCTGTCCACCTCTTAGCTCTCCAACTTTTGCTCTGGACACAATAATCAAATTAATACCACCATTAATTCTGGAAAAGCCTGTGCCTTATAGATCAACTCATCATCCTTCCAACTTCTCCAATCAAAATTTCCTTCCTTGGCTACCACTCTCTCATACTATACATGTTATCTCCTCTTATTAGAATATAAGCTCCTTGAGGGCAGGGACTGCGTTATTTTTATGTGAATATTCCCAGCACTTTGCACAGTATTGATACTTTAGTAAGTGTGTAATCAATACTTTTTCATTCATTTGACCCTAAAGTAGACCAATAAAAAAAGGATCTCATAGGATCTCATTCCCTTTTCCAATACTTATGGATCCTAAAATACATAATCAAATAAGACATTCCTGTTTCTCAGCAGGCTTCAGAACTACGATAACTTTCTGAGCATTTCAAAACCTTCAGAAATCTCATGATTTCCAGAATGAATCTTAGATTCTATCTGAAAACATGGAGAGGAACTACCTTGGTAATCATTCCATCAACAAATCTTTATTGAGCACTTACTGTATGTTAAACTCTAGGTTAAGGACTATGGCCTAATCAAATCCCTCAATTATTTAGTTGAGAAGAAAAAACACAACATAAATAAGTTTTAGAAAGGCAATGTCCTACTGGCTGTCGGACCCTGGGCAAATCACTTAACCTCTCAATGCTCTAGTCAACCTCTGAGATTTTAAATTGAAGAGAAGGTGCCAACCTGCATTGTTAGAAGAAGTTTTCTCATCAGGTAATCCTTATAATCGCATCCTTATAACCCTCCTTACCTCATCCTTGTAACAATAATATCACAGTCTAGTCCCCAATTCATAAACAAGTTTAGATTTAGGCATGTGGTATAGACTATCAGTACTGTGGCAGCTCAGAAAGGGAGATTAATCCAGGTTATAGTTAGAGAAGAAAGGCTTCATAGAGAAAATGGTACCTGAGCTAGGCCTTGATAGATAGATAGGATATGTATAGAAAAAGGATATAGCCCCACTCTACTCATTTAATTTCATCTCTTCTTCTTTAGTTGGGAATAGTGTGGTGTAGTTCTGATTATTATGGTTGGTCCTCAATGAGTGTCAAGGGACTAAGGTTCTAGTTCTAGGTCTGTCTAGAGGAGGGCACCACTATTCTAAAGGGTCTGGTAGTCATACCATGTGAAGATCAGAAGAGGGAATGGGAGTTGTTTACTCTGGGGAAGAGGAGACTTAGTGGGGTGTGTTAGCTATCTTCAAGGGCTTGAAGGCTTGTCATATGGATGAAGGCATAGAGTTATTCTGCTTTGTCTCCAGACAGAAGAACTCAGAGGAAAAGATGAAAGTTGCAAAGGGACAGATTTAGGCTTTGCATAAGGGAGAGACAAAAACAACAGCTTCAACAATCGGTAGTCCAATAGTGGAATGAGAAGTTAAAAAATAAAAAAAAGGTTTGTGAGGCAATGGGTTCCTGTCACTAGTGGCCTTCAGACAAAGGCTAGATGATCATCTTCATCTGCTACGATTAATGTAGAAGGGATTCTTGATTAGGCAGGAACTGGACTAGATAGTCTCAGATTTCCCTTCCAACTCATGAAAGTCTGTGATTCTGGGAAAGAGTTAAAACCAATATTCAGTGAGTGCTTACTATGTATTTTTCCCCCTTCTAGGAGATGTAGGGATTGAGAGAAATAAAAGACAGTCTCTGCCCTCATGGAACTCATCTTCCAATTGGAGAGAGAATAGGCAGAAAAATTCATGGCACTATGTATTTCATTGCCAAGCTACATGTGTGGCCTAGATGACAAAGATGGTTGGAATCTGGAGAAGAGAAAGTCAGTATAGGCAGTCACTCAAGAAAGGATTCATGGAGAAGGTAGCACTTGAGTTAGGCTTTGAAGGATGGGCATTTTGAATTCTGAGGAAATGTTCTTTTCCAAAGAGCCAAAGAAGGTGATGAGCATATTTCTAGGGTACACTTCACCTCAGATCTCAGAAGTGGTTTGAAAAAAAGAACAGGAGAAAAAATTAATCAGCTTAGCCTATTATTTCCACAATTCTCCCCTTGCCCTTTTCTTCCTTTCCAAATCTAAATGACTTGACTGATATGATGTTGGGCAATCATAAATCACTTTAGGCCTACAAAGTACTTTCCTCAAGGTAACTTTGTGAAGTAGATAGTTCAGGCATTGTTCATACTCATATTATAGAGGAGAAAATTGAGGCTCAGGGAGGTATAATGACTTGCCCACAGTTCCATAGATAGGAAGTTTCCAAGTCAAGACTGAAACCCAGTTCTCTGGATATCCAAGCCAATCCTTTTTCCATAGCACCCCACTGCTGCTCAGGTTCAGCCTAGTCCTGTAAGAAACTTAAAGAGTTTCATGAAAATCTTCCCCCTCCTCCCCATATGAAGTTATTTCCTGATTTTTCCAACAGACACTCATTTGAGGGACTTATTTTTTTTAGATGGAAGCAAAGTGAAGTTTCAAGGAAGTTCAGAAACTAGCCTTTGTGGGCTGGGCCATGTTCTCTCCACTAATAGGCATCTTTCATTATCATTATCCCTATTAGCACTTTATTGTATTAGTTATAGTTAATTTACATTTTACTGAAGCATTGAAAACAGATTGCAGATGTTTGGAAACAGATGTTATTTTAATGTTAAGGCAAAATCATGAATATTTATGGGGATTATTGCCTGGATCAAATTACCTTGCTTAAACAGTGAGGTATGTTCTCACATCTTTAGAAGGAACACTAAAAGAGGAGACAGAAAAATATTGATGAATTCTTGGGCTTGTTTCAATTTTCCTTCACGTGGGATTCATTTTTTTTTCTTTCCCATGGACTTAGGAACAGAGGGTCAGTTGTTATAGAACCAATTCAGAGTTTTTCCTGTTGCTCATATTAATTTGGCCAAGGCAGGATTTTCCATCTGGATTTTTCCACCTTCTCCTTCACAGGAATGAGCCTGCCAAAGTCATTGGTACCATACCTTAGGTATGTGGGTGGATAGACCATTCACTCCTGCTTTACTAAAGATGCCCTTCAACAGAGCCCTAGACCATAGAAAGGCTACTGAATGAGCTACCCTCATAAGGAGAGGAATAAGAGATTCTCAAGTTAGGATAATCAGAGGGGCAGAGGACAAAACCCCAAATGTGCCCCTAGTCCCTAGTGTTTCAATTCTAGCACTAAATATTGATTCCTTTTTCAGTCTAAGTGTCTGTTACTAACATATGGATGTCCTGGGAGGAATATCAACTTAACTCCTATCTGCTCGAAGGCAGTTTGGTACCTCACAAAAAGCAAGGGTTACCTGCAGAGTCAAAAGCCCTCACTTCTAGTCTTATTACTTAGGTGACCTGCAGGTGACCTTTCTCAACTCCCTAGGCCTCATTTTCTTCAATTTTAAAATGAAGGGACTAGGGCTAGATGACCTTTGAGGTCCATTTCAGCTCTAGATTTATGAGCTTAAGCTTGATTTAAATTTTTAAATTTTTTTTTCAAGTAACAAGTATTAAAAAAATTAATCTGCCTCTTCTACTACCCTCCTACGTTGATCAATTAAAAAAACCCTCAATACATATTCATGTTAACTATGTCCAAAAATGTCTGATTCTTTCTATATTTTAAGCTTATTACTTCTGTCAGAAGGTCAGTAGCATGTTTCATTTTCATTCTTTTGGACTCATAGTTTATCATTGCATTGATTCAAGTTTTAACAGTTTTCAAAGTTGTTTTTCTTTATAATTTTGTCATTGTATAAATTGTTCTCCTAATTCTGTTCACTTTGCTCTGCATCAATTCATATAGGTCTTCACAGTTTCCCTTTAAAAAAACTCCATTTCACAATTTCTCATGGCGCAATGCTATTCCATTCCATTCAAATGCCACAGTTTGTTTAGACAGAACCCAAAAGAAGGACAGCTTCTTAGTTTCCAGTTTGGGGCTACCATGAAAAGAGTTGCTATGAGTCTTTGTGTTATTTTCTTCTTTCTATGAGGTATAGGCCTAGTAGTACTACAGTTGGGCTAAAGGATATGTATATATGTATGTATAATTTGTTAACATTCCAGGTAGAATTCAAAATTGCTTTTCAGAATGAATGAACCAATTCACAATTCTACTATAAATATAGTAATATGCCTATTTCCCCACACTCCCTCCAACATTTTGTCATTTTTGCCAATTTGATAGGTATAAGGTAGAACTTCAAAGTCACTTCAATTTGAATTTCTCTAATTATTAGTCATTCAGAACATTTTTTCACATGATCATTAATAGCTTGGATGTCTCCCTTTGAAAACTGCTTGTTTACTTACATCCTTTAACTATTTGTCTATTGGGGAATGGCTCTTAGTTTTATAAATTTGAATCAGTTTCATGTATCTTGAAAATAAGACTTTCATCAGTCACTTTTTACAAAGATTTTTCACAGTTCTCTTTCCCTTCCAATTTTTACTGCATTGGATATGTTTGCACAAAAACTTTTAAATGTTATGTGATCAAAATTATCCATGTTACCTCTTGTGATGCTCTCTATCCCTTGTTTATTCAAAAATTCTTCTCCTGTTCATAGACCCAAAAGGTAATTTCTTCCTTGCTCCTCTAATGTATTTATTACATTACATACAGAGACCAGAGATCTTTACATCTCATCCATGTCTCCATTTGGAGCTTATCTTCAAAGATCTTAAAAGACAATACAGAAAAAGGAGTGGTGGACAGGGAGGAACATTTCAGTAAGGCAAGTGACAGGGATGTTAAGGGAGGCCAGCGGAAAGTAGATTGGCACACCCTATTCAGGAACAGTGGCTGACTTGATTTGATCATGGTTCATGGTGCCAGAAGTGAGGAAATTGTGCACACAGACAAGAGCATATCAATGAAACCTTTCATTGGCCACTAGAGATGTTCTTGCCCTTCCCCCTCAGTATTTGGTTGGGAGGCTTTTGGAGACAGCCTTTGTAGCATATTAGGTAAAGTTGCCCTACCCTGAGACCTGTTTTCCCTTGAATAGTGTAGTTAATTCTGGAAAAGAGAGGATGTTTCCCTTTGGGTACTTGCTGCTCGGTAAACTGGCCAAAGGGCTGGGCTTGAGTTCCTTCTAGTCACTCTTTGGTCTAAAGACACCAATAATAGCTTCCATTTACTCATATGTAAATATTTTTTAAAAATTTGTGATTTCATCAGTCTGCTTGTTTCCTTCCCTGGTGTGAATTGTAACCCTTCCATTCTTCAGCAGATGATTTCATGAGTTTCTATGGTCAAAAAAATAATTCCTCACCTAATGGCCATCCTTCCACTGGTGAGCCTGTCTAGACTTTGTCAGTTTGTCCTCAGAAGACAGAAGTAGTGTCTATTCACAGGCCTGTGTTTGAATGTTTTCCATACTTTCCAGAGTTGACACTGCTAACATAGTCTTCAGAAACCTAAGTTTACCTCCACTTCCAAGTTATTAAAGCATTTAGCAAATCATTCTGCAGATACAGTGTAGTTAGGTGGAAAGAGCCCTGGACTTAAAAATCAAGACCTAGGTCCAAATCTGTGCTCTGCTTCCTACCAGCTTGATAGTACAGTGGATAGAGTGTTGGGCCTAGAGTCAGAAAGACATGAGTTCAAATCTGGCTTAAGACACCTATGTGATCCTGGGCAAGACACTTAACTTCTGTCTGCCTTAATTTTTCAGCTGTAAAATGGGGATAAAAATAGTGTCTACCCTCCAGGGTTGTTGTGAGGATCAAATGAGACAATATGTATAAAGCGCTTAGCACAGTGCCTGGCATGTTGTAAGTCCTTAGTGGATGCTCATTTCTCTTCCTCCTTCCTTACTACCTGAATGAATTTAGACAAGTCAGTTCTCTCTAGACCTTAGTTTTCTCATCTGTAAAATGTCAACATTTGGACTAAAATTGATCTCTAAGGTTCTTTCTGGCTCCAAGTCTACTCTGCTCCACAGACAGATAGATTAAAAGTTTTTAACATTCCTTTCCCTCTTTAGGCTTAGCTTCTTGCATTCCACCAACGACATTTACTGAGTATCTGCAGTGTGCATGCCAAGTATCATATGAGGTGCTGAATTTAAAATGACATCTACTGAGTAACAACTGGAAAACACATTAGAAGGGAAGTAAAAGAGATATAATTCAATGCTGACAGAGCACCCCGATGCTCCCTGAGCTGGGCTTCAGAGACAGATAGATGGCAGGATGCTAGAATCTACAGCACTTAGAAATTTTTCTTTCAAATTGGCAGCTTGAATAGACTAAGACTTCCCCATCACTCCATTCCAGGTGTCGTGGAACTCGTGAAGAAAAGTTGTGAGGTGAACTGTTTCTTCCCTGCTGCTCTGCAGGTCTAAAGAGTCTGAAATAGTCATTGATATATGGAATAAGGGAATTCTGAGATGGAGGAAAGCGAAGGAGGTTTTAATTATGATAAAGAAATGTTATTAGTGTTTAAATTCAAGAAGCACCATTTCCCCCTCTTTTTTGTCAGAATCATTGCATCTTGGGTGTGACTGCAGAAATACACAACAAAAGTCACCAGCGCCAAGGTTGCCAAGGGTCTCTTTGAGGCTCTCTGAAGCTCCAATGTAGTTGGTGTGGCCCTAGAGCCAGTTAGGGGGTTTGTGGGAACTAAAAGGGAATTTCTTCACCAATGAGGGGCAAGGGAGGTTGTCAGGAAAGGATGGATGAATGAAAAGGCATTTAAGCATCTACCAAGCCAGACACTTTGCTAGGTACTTAGGTAAAAATTCAGACATGAGATAGTCCCTCCCCTCAAGGAGCTTATATTCTAATGAGAACACATTCTAACAAAAACACATGTAGGACGATTGTGGCCAAGAAAGGGGGATTTGGCCTAAGAATCAAAGAGAATAATGAGTAGAACCACAGGGCAATTTATTATCCTGCCCTTTCCAGTAGTAATGGTAATAATTATTTGATTACCATTTGCAAAGCAAGAAGTCACATAGGGCATGGTGAGACATAGAAGGGTATACAGCACCTGGGCAAATAGTAATTTGTCCAAGTCAGGCCAGGTTTCCTGGTGGATGGTTGGAGGGGATATGAAGCATGGTCTGGGATCAGCTAGATATAGTTGGTTAGGTGAATTTGTGTGCCCTCACTCACCAAATAATTTAATCAAGATGAATGATCTTAATATGAGGTGTTCTTTTCTGTACTGGTTGGGTGTGACTGTGAACCTAATAACTAAAAGAACTGAAATGTATTGATTTAGCGAGAGGTATGGGCAGAGTCACAAAAGAGCAGTAACACTCCTTTGAGGAAGAAGAAGGAGTCTGGGAACCAAAGCTAAGCTCCAGAAGATGGCAGTAATTCAGTTGGGGTAAAAGCAGCAGATAGCAGAAGCTCATCAGAGAAGCATCCCAGCAGCAGATGACAGTAGCAGCAATATCAAAGGAAAGTTTTCTGCTGTGGAAGTCAGTTCATTCCCATTTTACCTCTTGTAGAGATGTATGTTTCTTTTTAAAATATATTTAGCAAATTGCACAGTGTTTCTATCCTATCCTAGATACAAAAGTAAGATCTTTTCTTATCTTGAACCTCTTATGATCATCCCTCAATTGGATGTTGGTGGTTTCTGGTTGGAATCAGTCAAGATGTAGTTGGATCCATGGATGTCAATAAGGTATTCCCCAGCAAGTTTGTTTGACTGAGGCAACACCCATTCAGTGATTAAGGCTAGGTAAGAAATGAGGCAGATAGTGGTAGCTGGGTGATGCAGTGAATAGAACACCAGCCCTGGAGTCAGGAGGACCTAAGTTCAAATCTAGCCTCAGACACTTGACACTCAGACACTAGCTGTGTGTGACCTTGGGCAAGTCACTTAACCCCATTGCCTAGCCAAGAAAAAGAAAGAAACGAGTCAGAGGATGGCTTCTTTTACCTAGTTAAAAAAAAATCAATCTAAGAGGGGAAGACCCTCAGGGTGTGTGGCCAAAACAAAAACAATTGGTATTTACATTCACTCTGAGCCAATCAGGACCCAAGCAATGACCAAATGAGGCTTGGTCTGGGACCTATTATTGGCCAATCAATGAGAGCCAGAGTGATTTGGGTTTAAGGCATGGTCCTTAAGAAAAAAAAACACAAGATATGTTGCAAGATTTCAGGGATCAAAATTTTATATCTGGATGCTTGTAGTATTTTTTTCTCTTTGACAGGAGAATTATGGATTTTGACTACAGCATTCATGGGAATTTTCCTTTTGTGATTCCTTTCAGGAGGTGACAGATTGATAAATTCTTGGTGGATTCTTTTTGTCTTCACTTTACCTTCTAGTTCTAATAGATGTGGGTATGATTTTTGGAAATGATTTCTAGAAATATAGAATAAAAAAATTTTTAAATCATGGTTTTCGGGGAGTTCAATGATTCTTTAATTTTCTCTCAACCTATTTGACAGGGCTGTTCTTATCTATCTATCAACTTATATCTATCTATATCCATCTAGGTATAAGACAAATCTCTATATAAAATATTTATTATATATGTCTGTATGTGTACATTATATACCTTATGTTTTATTTTTAATTTTTTTTGATTTTTTTCAAATATTTCTTGCTGTCATAGAACCATGGTTTTCTGTTTTGTCTAATCTAGTTTTCAGGAAATTCATTACTTGGGTAAGGCTTACCACCTTCTCTTCTAATCTATTTATTCTCCTTCCAATTATTTCTTCTAGAACTTTAAAAAAATTTTATATCTTGCTTAATTTCTTCTAGATATTCATATAGTTCTTGAGGAAAGTTTTTTTCTTTGAATCCTCCTTTATAGTTGTTATGGAGTTACCTCTTTTGGGGAAGATGTCTAGTTTTGTAATAATTTTTATGCTGGATAGTGTTTTCCTTGACTTAGTCATCATTCTAGCTTTGGTTCCTGAAGCCATGCTCTTGGGTGGGATGCTTGGCCCTACTTAGACTCATTCTGTGTCCCCGGGCTCCCCTGCAGACTTCCACCTTCTCAGGTTACGCTCCTTTGGATCTGTGAGAAAAAGCATAGCTGATATACTTTTAAGTTACATTATTACCACTTTCTCCATCACTTTCTTAAGTCTAGACAATCAACAGAACAATAAATCACTCCCTGATTTGTAGCATTTGGCAATTTCCAAGGTGTAAATGCTCACATTGAACATTTAACAATTAGCTGAAGCAAGGCAGGCTTTAGCTGACTTAACCGCATCTCTGCATTAGAGTGATATCTCACACCATATACCACAATAAGCTTCAGATGTATACAGGACCTAGATTTAAAAAGTAACATAAACAAATTAGAAGAAAATAGAAGGAGACAGATACATTTCACAGCAATAGATGAGAGAAGAATTCTTGACCAAACAAGGAATAGGGAAGATCACAGGAGATAAGAAGACAATTTTAATTGCATGACATTGAGAAGCTTTTGTACAAATAAGATCAATGAAGTTAAGATGAAAAGGGAAATAGTTCAATCAGTGGAAAAATCTTTGCAGCAAATTTCTCTGACAAAGCTCTGATATCCAAGATATCTAGAAAGTTACATTAAGGATATCCACGATATCTAGGGAATTATATATAACAACAAGAGCCATTCTTCATTAGAACAAATGGTCAAAAGATAGAAACAGGTAGTACTCAAAGGAACACAAGCTATCAACAATAATTTTTAAAAATTCTCCAAATCACTATTAATAGGAGAAATACAACTTAAAACAACTGTAAGGTTCTACTTCATATCCCCTCCTCAATAAAATTGTCAAAGATGACCAAAAAAAGGGGAAATGACAAGTCCTGGAATGGCTGTGGGAGGATAGATACTTAGCAGAATTGTGAAATGGTCCAATAATTCTGGAAAGCAATTTGGAATTATACCCAAAAGAATTATTAAACTGTGTTTACCCTTTGAATCAGCTATATTACTATTATGCTTATTTCCCCCCATCCCCAAAGGTCAAAGACAGAAGGAAATAACCCATAAGTGCAAACATCTTTATAGTAGCACTTTGTTGTTTTTAGCAAAGAACTAGAAACAAAGTGGGTGCTTATCAATTGGGAGATCGACTGAACAAATTATGGCATATGAGTGTAATGGAATATTATTGTGCTATAAAAATGATGACAGAACAGATTTAGAGAATCCTGAAAGGACTTGTATGAGGTTATGCTGAGTCAAGTGAGAAGAATGAGGAGAAAAATTTATACTTGGACTACTACATTGTAAAGGGCACCAACTTTAAAACCCTTTAAAAATCTCTGTTTAATGCATGATTCCAGAAGACTGATGGGAAGCATGCTTCCCAGTGGTGAAGAGATGATGAACTGTAGGTACAGAATGGGACCTACATTTTCAGACATGACCAATACAACAGAAATTTGTTTTGCTTGACTAACGTATTTGTTACGGGGGGGGGGGTGCTTTTTGTGGATGAGGGGAAATGGGAAAGGTGCTGATAGGGAAAGTTGCTAATAGTGATAAAGAGAAACAGAGAAAAAAAAGAGAAAGAAAGAGAAAGAGAAAAAAGAGAAAGGAAGGAAGCAAGCAAGCAAGGAAGGAAGGGAGGAAGAAAGAAAGAAAAGCAAGCACCAATGAAACATTTTTTAAAATACCCAGAAGAGAGCAGAAGAATGTTCAGAAGAGGACACAGATAAAAGGGCAATATTGGTACTGCTACTACTAAAAGCTAACATCTTTATAGTGTTTTAAGGTTTGCAAAGCACTTTGCAAATATTACCTCATTTAATTCTCACAACAACCCTGTGAGGCAGGTGCTGTTATTAGCTCTATTTTACAGCTGAGAAAACTGAGACAGACAGAAACTGACTTGCCCAGGGTCACACAGCTAGTATCTGAGACTGGATTTGAATTCAGGTCCTTCTAATTCCAGATTCAGTGTTCTATTCACTGTGCCACCTATATGCCTCATAATATTAATACCATAATAAATGTGATACCTACTTAAAATTAAAAAAGCTGTACACAGTAGATTTCATATACCATCCTCTTTTCTGCCTCTTTTATTTAGAAATGTTTGTGTTTGCTAATGACCATCACATTTATAATAAAGAATTATTTTCAAAGACAGTGAAGTTGATTTAAACAAAAAAAAACAATAAAAGCTTATATTGAGTTGCACAGAAAAGAGTTTAAAATTATCAAGTTAATTAAAACATGAATTTAAAATTTGATTTAAAAACTCATTGTTATTTCAATAAGGATTTTAAAAATAACTTCATAGCTTTTAAACTTCATCTACTAATTTGCAAGTATGCTGACCCTTTTGCAATTGGAACAGTTTTTGTTGGTAGGCTTTAGTGTAGAAACTGATGACATCAACCTCTATTGTACTTACAACTTTGCAGTGAAATGTCCCACAGGGTCCAGGCGTGAACTTTTCCACAGAGTCAACTTTCAGTCTGGTAACTTGTTTACTTGAAAACCTCCTTATCTGAAATGCTAGAACATTGCTTTCCAAGGGCTGCCAGAAAGGAGAGTTAGATGGCAGATTAATACTGATTTGAAAATTAATTTTATCTCTTTGTATATCAAGGGTGTGCAAGACTTATTTAATTTGTAATAAGTGCAATTATAAAAAAATGAATGAGCTATCAAAAATTTTAAAGTATGATCTATCAATATTGGCATGATGTGAGTTGCTGGTCATTATGAATAAAACAGATCTTTGGCAATATGGAATTCAATTTCCTCCACAGTGTGTCTCATTACTTCTTGGCACATGGGTTAACACCAAATTATGATCCTTAATTTCCAAATCAGAGCTTAATTTCTAAATAAGAGGTTAATATAAATAACCTCTCCAGCTGGAGGCCCTTGGGGGACTTTAGGAAGAGAGTATCTGTTTACAACATCTCTTTCTTTTTTGAATCCTTGTTACCAATTTCTTCTTAGTGAATTCTGCTGAGATGGTTCAACAAAGGATAGGAACCCACTCTTATGAGATCAGCCCCAATAAATATTGATTGAACACCTCTGTATAAGGTACTATACTGGGCTCTGTGGGGAATATCAAGGAATTAAGACACATTCTTTGACCTTCAGGTGGATTATAATCTTGTTGGGGACACCACACTTTTATATAAAAATGATAAATTAAAAATACAGTGTTATATGTCAAATTAAAATAAGTTTCATAGGAGTTTAGGGTAAAGGTGGGAATCATTTGGTTGATGTTTAGGGAATTTAGAGAACTCTTCCTAAAAAATGTAGGGCTCAAGATGGGCCTCAAAGAAAAGGTAGCACTTAGTTAACCCAGTGAGGCAGTATTTTATAGTCAAAAGAATATTAGATTTGAAGTTGGAGGACCTAGATTCAAATCCTGGTTTTTAGTCAGTCAGTCAGTCAGTCAGTCAGTTAAAAACTATTTAATAAGTGCTTACCATGTCCTAAACACTGCAATAAGAACTGGGAATACAAATAGTTATCTTTCTACATCTCAGGGGTAAAGTGTGTAGCACCCCCATGATCTGGAAAATCTGCATAAAATATTTTGGTCCTCCTTTTGAGCCAGATAAGAAGTCTGAATTATTATGGTATTAAAAGAAAATATGTTGATATTATATAATATGATACATATGCATTTCTGAGTTTCTAAACTTTTTTTCTGTGTTGTCTGCTGGCCTTCATGTGTTGCTTCCGCAAAACTCCCCCAAAATTCTCATATAATTTCTTATGATGACCCCTGATATATCAAAACCATGATGGGGAAAGTCTTGATATGGAAAGGATAACTGTATAAGCAAAAAAAAAAAAAAAAAAAAAAGACAGCCCCTGCCCTTAAGGGGCTTACATTCTAATGGGTAAAGATAACACATAAAAAGAATCTGAAAATTAAGGGGATGGGGGAATATACCTGGCAAGGGAATGTGGGAACACAAGGTAGAAAAATCCAGAATGCATCCTGGTGAGAAATGAAGACATAGCTGGCTCAAGAATCCTCCTTAAATGGGGTTTCTGGAAGGAGCCATCCAGTCAGAGGGGCCAAAGAGGGTATTTCTAAGGTGTGAATTCCAGGGCTGAAGTGATCTTCTAGGATGAAGAAGTTCCTAGGACATGTCCATGCTCTTATTACTTTATGACCTTTGGCAAGTCACTTTATATCTCTGTGAAATAAGTGTTAGACTAAATATATTGTAAGGTTACTTGCAGCTCTAAATTCTATAATGCACAAATAGTTCCAGAGATATTCTCCAGAGATCTCATCTCCTTTTTCATCATGGCAAGATTGGGCACCTCATACGAGAATATATTTCATCTATTATTAAAAGACACGTGATGATACACTTCCTTCCTTCTTTCTTTCCTTCCTTCCTTCCTCTCCATGCTTTATAAGACCTAAGAAAAAAGAAATCAAAATCCAACTTAGAGTTGATGAAAGGACAAGTCTTGAAGTTGAAACACAGCAGACTTGCTCCCTTTAATGCAGGCAGAGGTGGGAAGGAATGGTGGCAGAGGAATAGCTTCAGTGAACCAAAGTCTTTAGTCCGGAACTGCGTCACTAAAACTCTGCTGCCACATAGGGAAAACCCTGAAGGTACCCCCTTTGTAGATAGTAGGGCAGAGCAACTGTAGGACTGTATTACCTGATAGCACTTGTGTGTGTGTGGGGGGGGGTAATTAATACCTGATAACATCTGGGAGCACCAGAGAACTTCGAGAGGAAGTGCTGAGGAGGAACTGCAGGAAGAAATACATCTGGCAAACCAGGGAGCGGGAAGGAGAAGAACTTCCTGATCAGGACTATAAACTCTAGGCATTTAACAGTTGCTCATTCAAAGAGTAAGGGATCCCGTTATGTGTGTGTTGCTCATGTAGTTTATGTGCATCCACATAGATCTGTGTCTGTATAAATGCAGATCTAAGGAAGGCATGAATGGATATCTCTAGAGCCTCCTCTATTCACATTTCCCTAAGAGAGACTTTGATTCCTACTGGGAGAGGAGCAGAAGATTGGGACCAGGGTCTAGCCACTATGCTCTCCTCAGAGAAAAGATACGAGGCTAGAATTATACCTATCCACACTCCCACCCCTAAACATTGTTAGTCTAGGGGAAAATAATTTTTAGGTTCAAGCTAAGCTCTTTCCTGATCATTACACCTTAACATTATACCCCAAGTAATATATCCAAGGCTTGGATCCCTTTCCACCAAATACCAGTTTCACAGAGAATACACACAGCAAGTATCAAATAAGCCCATCTATCCAAACCAATAACAAATAGAAACCAGGGAATGTATACAGAACAAGAAATGAGTTCTTTCACTGGGAGCAATTTTATCTCAGCTCAACCAAGAGGAAAAAATTCCAGATCTCACCCAAGGAAAAATTTTCTAAAGTTATCTAGTGTAGTAAGCTAGGGATGGAGACATGATCAAAGTTGCTGGTTTCCCTCTATGTCAGTTTCTTTGTAGGGTCTTTTTCTCCCTTCAGGGACTTAAATAAAGTCTGGAATCTCATGTCTGTTAGAAGCCAGAAGACAAGGATTTCTGTTTTTTCAACCTCTCACCAACTCCTCCTCTCACATAGGTGCTGGAGCATTGACTAGTAAGTCTTTATCGGTGAGGACAGTCACATGCAAATAGGTCTTGAGGTGTGGGTTATAAAAGGTTCATTTTATTTTTCCTTCTTTTAATAAAACTTCCTCTTCTACTATTATGAGCTGCATATTTGTCAAGTGGGGAGTAAACTGCATATATTTTTGCAGACCTTTTGGGTGGGGGCACACAAGCTAAGAAGGAGAGAAAATTCCCTGAATTATGCCCAGGTCCTTTGTATCATGACACAAGAGTTATAAAAGTCATACGTGGGAGGGATAGAAGAAAGACAGCAGTTTGTCTGAAATAGATCTAGGGGTTTTACTGGGCTTAAAGTTCAATGTTAGTCAATAGTGTCATATGGCATCCAAAAAATTAATGCCAACTCAGGTCACCAAGCATTTTTAAGCACTTACTGTGCACAGGCATCGTGGTGAGCACTAGAGACACAAAGAAAGGCAAAAAACAGCTCCTGACATCAATGAGTTTGCAGTCTAATGGGGGAGACCATGTGCAAACAACTATTTACAAGTAATCTATATACAGAATAAATTGGAGATAATCACAGAGAGAAGATAAGTTGATCAAGGAAGAGTGGGAAAGGCTTCTTGAAGAAAGTGGGACTTTAGCTGAGACTTGAAGGGAGGCAGGAGGCAGAGATGAGGAGGGAGAGCAATCAGGCATGAGGGGACAGCCAGTGAAATCACCCAGATTGGGTGTTTGGGGAACAGCCAGTGTCACCAGATTTCAGAGGATGTGTGGGGAGTTAGGTATAATATGATCTTAAGGTGCGTTTAAGCTTGGCTTCTAGCAATAAGGGGGTGATTGTCTGCTATATTCTACCCTGGTTAGATACATTTAAAGTGTTGGGTAATGTGTTCAGTTCTGGGCATCCTGGTTTAGGAAGAGCATTGATAAGCTGAAGAGCATCTGGAGGAGAGCAGCTATAATGGTGAAGAAGCCTCAAGGCCACATGTGGCGCTCTAGGTCTTCACGTTTGGCGTTTTGACTGAATCCAAACTTCATAGA
>NW_020950326.1:7997753-8069173 GCF_900497805.2 Vombatus ursinus | reverse complement strand
TAGTCAAAAGGCCATACACAAGGACCTAGAAGGCCACATGTGGCCTTGAGGCCACAGGTCCTCATCCCTGGTGTATACAATGTTCTTTTACAGCAATTTTTTAAAAGAACAATTTAGAGCAAATAAGCCATTTTGACTATAATAAATACCCAAATTAACTATAAAGGACATATGAAGAAAGACATTATCTGCATCCAGAGAAAGAATAGATAAATATACACTTATTTTTATCTAACAGTAACCATCTCTAGGTGGGTGAGAAAGAAGAAAAAAAAGGAGAAAAAATTATTATATATAAATTTATTATATGTGTAAATGGAATAGCAAAATGTACATAATAGATTTTTCAGTTTCATGTATAATTTTTAATTATACTATGTTATGGAAATTATTGTCTTATTCATAAATTAAAATAGAATGAATAAAATAAATAAAGACTGAATGACCACTTTTTTTATTTGTTGAAGTGAGGATTCTTGTCCAAGTGTGTGTTAGAATTCATTGCCAAAGAATTTTATCCTTTTCTGAAGTTCTGTGATTTTGTAGATACTAATCAAGGGCTATGTGAGATGAGCTTTAATCCCCCTTCCTCAGAGTGGTAATAGTAGTGACTAGTTGGGATAGAAAAGAAAATGCCTGCATTCAATCCTTTGAGGCTTCTTTCTCCCTCTTCCTTGGCTGCATTCACACCTTTAAGATTGCTAGAGATGGCACCTTGGCACTATGGGCTTTCTCTGGGGCTAGCATTACTTCTCTTACCCTTAGTTGACAGAATAATTTAGACAGTAATCAGACTCCTACATGTTATAACTTTTAAGGGCAGCTAGGTGGCTCAGTGGATAGAGTACTGGGTTCTTACCACAATCCCTGACTATACTCACTTTTACTTTGTATGCCCAGCTGCTATGGGTATCCAGTGGCTCAGTAGATAAAGTGCTGGCCTGGAGTCAGGAAGACTTGAGTTCAAATCTGACCTTAGACACGTATTTGCTGTGTGACCCTGGACAAGTCACTTAACTTCTGTTTGCCTTAATCCACTGGAGAAGGAAATGGTTACTCTGGTATCTTTGCCAAGAAAACAACAGTCCACAGAGTCATGAAGAGCCAGTTACAACTGAACAATGATAAACGACCACTGATAATACTGCTGTGACCTGACCTAAAATTCCTCCATTAGCATCACTATCTTGCAGTGGAAGAAAGTGCATGGGATAGACAGGAAATTGGCCTGGGTCACAGGAGTGGGGAACCTGCAGCCTCAAGGCCACGTGTGGCCCTCTAGGTCCTCAAGTGTAGTCCTTTTACGGAATCCAAACTTCACAGAACAAATCCCCTTAATAAAAGGATTTATTCTGCAAAACTTGTACTCAGGCAAACGGTTGAACCCGAGGACTTAGAAGGCCACATGTGGCCTCGAGACCACAGGTTCCCCACCCCTGGGAGCTAGGGCCACCAGTTCAAACCCTGCTTCTGATGCATCCTCTCTGCTGTGGGATAGTCACCTAACATCTTAGGGTTCTAGAGTTAACTAGCAGAGAAGGTGCTGCTGACTCATGTAGGCACAGGAAATTCCCTGCTGGGTACTCTCTGAATGGGAGAAATGACCAGTCTAGGCCCTATGTCTAATAAGGACAGAGATATTATTTCCAGAAGGGCCCCAGGATGTGACTCCGTCACCTGGGAGGGGAGGAAGGCATCTCTCAAGGGCATTTCAGGAAGATTGAGGGGAGCTCTGCAGGGATGAGCCCTGGGTGTCCTGGCATCCAAAAGGAAGAAATAGCTTCTAATTCCTATGCTTGGTTTAACGACTTTTCTTCATGGAGCAGGATGGCAGGGATTGTTTTACTGCAGCTATTTATGTAGCCCTAGTGTCTAATATCCATCCATTGTGATCTTTTTTTGTTCTCCTTGGTAAATTGTGTTGATGCTCTGGGTGTTCATTCTTTTGGCGGCTTAATCTGTTTTATTGAATTTCCAAATTCTTAAATCAATACTGATAATAGCAGGTGGTAGGAATAAAATACAGCTTCAGGCACTTTGCCAAATACACTTGGTATTTAGATGTTGTGGATTTCATTTGGGGTGCTCTCTGGGAGCTTCACAAATACTAACTCTTGCAATTAGTCAATTAGCAAATATTGTCTGAGCACTTACTGTGTGCCCAGCCCTGTGCGGGCTACAGATAAGTAGAAGATCTAATACCCACCCTACTAGAATTTACACTCTAGTTGGGGAGATGAGAACAACACAGATGGATGAATGAATGAATGAATGAATGAATGTATGAATAAAGAAATGAATGAAAAAGCATTTATTAAGTACTTACTATGTGCCAAGAACTGTGCTAAACACAGAGAATACAAATAGGAAAGCAAGATAGTCCTTGCTCTCAAGGAACCCACAAAATAATGGGGGAGAGGTTCACATGTTCACATGAAGGAAGGGTCAGTTGCAGGGAAGATGGGGAAGCCCAATAGTCCTAAGGGTATAACTGAAGAATGAATGGCAAGGCCAAAGGGCCCCAGGTACCTTTGGCAGGTTAGATAGCTAGGTTGCCCAGTGGGCAGAGTGCTGGGCCTGGAGACAGGATGACCTGAGTTCAAATCCAGCCCCAGATACTTCCTAGCTCTGTGATCCTGGGCAAGTCACTTAATTTATGTCTGCCTTGGTTTCTTCAAATGTAAAACGGAAATAATAATAGCTCTCCCTCCCAGGGTTGTTGTAAGATCAAATGAAATAATATCTGTAAAGCTCTTAGCACAGTGCCCGGTACGTTTGTTGTTCAGTCATTCAGTCTTGTCTGACTCTTCATAACCCTGTGGACTATACTGTCCGTGATGTTTTCTTGGCAAAGATACTAGAGTGGTTTGCCATTTCCTTCTCCAGTAGATTAAGGCAAACTGAAGTTAAGTGACTTATCCAGGGACACTTGCCCAGATAGTAAATGCCTGAAGTTGGATTTGAACTCAGGTCTTCCTGAGTTCAGGCCCAGTGCTCTATTCACTGAGTCTTCTAACTATCTTGCTTTGTACATAGCAGGTGCTTAATAAATGCTTGTTCTCTTTTCTTCCCTTCCCCAGTGCCTAGGGAATCTGGACAGCATAGTGGTATGGCCCTATTGGAGTGGAGACAGCTAGTAAGACCCAGCAGGCTTAGAGTTTAGTGGCATGGCCCACAGTAAATGCCTGCCCTCTGGTACTCCATCATACAGGAAGGACTGTATTTGATGACACTCTGTTCATTCAAGGGGTTCAAGTAGTTATGCCCATTGGACAAAAGAAAAGGAACAATGATACCAATGACTCACATTTCTATAGTACTTTATGTTTGCATAGTACTTCCTTCAGAGTTACTCTTTGAGGTAGGTAGTACAAATAAAAACATCCCTGTTGAACTAATTATAAAATAGAAGATCAGAGACTTAACCTGGCCTGCACAAAGTCATACAGCTATTCAGGAGTGGGAGTTGGTAATTGAACCCAGGTATTCAGATGCCATCTGTCTCCCTCCAGTGAAACTGTTAGGGAATGAGATATGCTTTCCCCAGTCTTGGCCATTTTGCAGTTTTCAGCTTTACTCATTTCAGGCTCTCAGATCAAGACCTATGCCTTACTTCTCCTTACCTTGATCCATTCATTTAACCATTTTCATTGATGAGGATGCCTTACATTATATTGGGGGGAGAAGCTTTCCAGGGTAAACATTCTATCTTCCTTTACTCATTCCTTCTATCATAAGTACTTTACAATCATTTACCATCCTTGATATTCTCCTCTGGACACACCACAGTTCTTAATGTCCCTTTTAAAAATGAAAATATTATTTCAGGTGTGGTCTGATTTGTGCCATGCACAGTGGCGCCTCCCTAGTTCTCCCTTGTTCTAGAAATTATACTTTATTAATGCACATTAACTTTTTCAACAGCCATACAAAACTATTGGCTCACAATGAGTTTGTGGACTACCAAAACACTCAGACTTCATATATATATATCTCTGCCGAATTAGGTCTTCCTCACTCCATACTTAGGCAACTGATTTATTTAACCCAAGGAAAATCTCTGCTAAATGTTAGTTTTAGGCCATCATTCCAGCAAAATCCTAATTCTGTCATTCAGTATTTTAGCTACCCCTCCTAGATTTGTTTGATCTGCTGATTTAAAAAGCTAGACAACAACATATTGCTGCTATCCACTAATCTGATTCAAAAAATGTGTGGAATAGGGCAGGGCTGAAGACAGCCTTGTAACATACCCAGAGCTTTCTTCAGGCTGACATTGATCCTTTAATCAGCACTTTTAAAGTATGAATTGTTTAGACATTTATGAACAATCTAACATTTTCCCATTTTGCCCACAAAAGCATTATAAGACTGTCCTATGCCTTGCTGAAGTCAAGACGTAATATGTCCGTGACATTCTTCTGATCTATCAGTCTAGTAACCCTGACAAAAAAAAAAAGAGGAAATGAGGTTAGTTTAGCACAGGGGTGGGGAACTTCAGCCTCAAGGCCACATGTGACCCTGTAGGTGCTCAAGTCCGAACTTCACAGAACAAATCCCCTTAATAAAAGGATTTGTTCTATAAAACTTGAACTCTCTCAAACACCGCCCCCAAGAACCTAGAAGTCCACATGAGGCCACAAGTTCCTCACCTCTGGTTTAGCATAACTTTATATGTGTGGAATAGAGGAAAGAATATTAAAAAAACTTAGGTTCTGGATCCCGCTCTATCACTCATTAATTGTGTGACCTTAAGCAAGTCACTCACCCTCTCTTTGCCTTAGTTTCCTCTCCTGTAAAATGAGGGAGGGTGGTCCCTTCCAGCTCCAGCCTTCTATGATGATGATGACAGGCACAGCATAACTGAAGCCCACTACAGAAGCCGTCTCATCTTCAGTGGGCAACACAAGGAGAGCTTAGGGGTGTGTGTGTGTGTGGGGGGGGAGAGTATTTTATTTCAATTCATTTCATTTTTATAGCAAACATATTTAAAGTAGCCTTTCCTGGTTTTACACGCACTATATATCAGGTGGGTGAAGTCAGGGCTTCGAGTCTCTCTCTCTCTTTCTCTCTCACACGCACATACACACACGTTGTTTTGTGGCTTCCAAATTTCTTAAGTGTTAGGTCATTTTCCTTACGGGCTAAATGGCTGTCTGCAGAAGGCCGTGGTTGGTCATAAATTGTCCTGCCCATAATATAAAACACACCACTTATTTACAGCGGGTACTCTCTTCCAAGTAGTTCCAACTGCTCGTAAAGCACCGGGCTCCCGTGTCATTCCCACCGAGGCTGAGGCAATAAAGGGTGCAGGGGAATTACCTTCGCTCTGCCCGAGTGCGACAGCAGCGCCAAGGCAGCAGCCGGCTTAATGGATTTTTTCCCCCTCAAAAAGCATTAAATGCAGACATAATTCCTCTTCCACCCCCTTCTTCCCTCCGCATCCAAACATAACAGTTTACTTCTGTGATAGAGGCAACAGAGAAAAAGGTGAGTGTGGAATCCAGCTGTGAAATGGAGCTGTTATTATCCTTGGTTACCTCGCCCACATCTGGTATTTCCATCCTGAATACTCAGATGAAAAAATAAATAAATAAAACAGCCCTGGTTCCCTTGCACCTTATAACAGCAACGTTTCGTTGGGATTATTATTATTTATGACCACTTACTGAAACATGTGCATGACGGGGTCCTTGGCCAGGCGCTCTGCAGAATTCTGCGGACCCAGCTCCCGTCATGCTGGAACCTCCCCCATAACCAATGCTTTAGGGGACTGCACAAAGACGCATTGTGGAGAGAATTTGTACTGACGATTTCAAAATGTCTTGGAAAAAGACAGTTACCTGTGTTTTATCCAGAGTTAATGCTCTAAATTGCAAAGTGGGAGAAGTTTGTCTTCAATATAGTGTTGTGGAAGGAGTGCCCTGTGTTCAAATGCTGGCTGTGATGCTTGCTGTGTGGGATCTTGAGTGTAGGTGCATTGCTACACTTCTGTCAGTCTTAGTGTCTTCATCTATCAAATGGGGACAATCCTACTAGCACTAGCTGCCTCATAGATTAGTTTTAAGGAAGGCTGCTATTTTTGTAAACCTTAAAGCACTATACAAATTTGAACCACTATGAATTCCCACCTTTCCTTCTGCAGTACTCACTGGCTTCCTGGAGGCCACCTGTCCCACCCCTCAGTAATCTCCCATTGCCCTTACTGTGGCATCCCACCTAGGCAGGCCTTCCTCTAAAAAGTGCCCTGTATTCCAGAATCACCCATTCACTCTTCCTTCTTACCTTGTCATTACAATCCTCCCCCACTTCTCGCAGGGAAGGTGATTCATCTAGTTGCTATTCCATTAAATTAATTCATACTAGTGTGTAAATGTCTAATAGTGGTGTCACATGATACAGCTTCGTGCTAGCAAATAAATTGTAAATTAAGATAACTGTATCTGAGTCCAGGTTCTGCCCTTTAATGCTTGTGTGAAACTATGGATGAGTTGCTTGACCATCCAGCCTCAATTTCCTCCACTATAAAATGGGAATAATGATCCTTGCATTACCTATTCACAGAACACTGTGAAGAAAATACTTTGTAAGCTATAAGTCTATATAACTGTGAGTTACATGTAGGAGCTATTATAGATCACCTGTTTTAGGAGTACCTTCATTTAAAAAATAATTTGCTGTTGAGTCAACAAATGAATGAATCTCTCACAGTGGATTCAAAGCAGAGAATTTCACAAGAGGCATTTTGAGTGAAGGTCCCTGAAATCATACCATATAGGTGACTGCCCACTTTGTCTATGGCGAAGACCTGCCTCGTCTATGGCTGCCAAAAATCCTCCAACTGAATAACATAGTTTATATTTACATATCACTTCAGGTTTTTAAAAATACTTTCTACTTTGCATCTGCTGTTCTGCCTGGTTGTAACTCTATAGAGCAAGATATTCCTTCAGGGATAAGCTGGTCACTTCTAAACTCACCACCTCCTGCTTGTTCAAGCCTTGACTGACGCCACGCCCACATTCTTCTCTCTCCTCTGATTGGAAGCAGAATACCAAACTCCTCCCAATGCCTTCCTTTATAGAAGGCAGAAACTGGATTCAGCTCATTCCACTTTGCATCTGCTGTGCTACCTGGTTTCAATTCCTCAGCACAAGATACTGTGACCCCCTCCCCTTTCCTGTCTCCTTCTGTGTGTTGTTTCCCTCTTTAGATTGTACACTCCTTGAGGGCAGGGACTGTTTTTCTTTTTATTAATGGTATTCCCAGTGCTTAGCACAGTGCCTGTCACATAGTAGGCAGTTCATAAATGTTCATTGGATTGGATTACTTTCTTCACATCAACCTAGTAAGATGAAAGGCATATATTATTATGCCCATTTTCCAGGTGAGAAAACTGAGGCTTAGAGAGGTTAAGTTCATGGCTCAAGGTCACACGGCTAGTAAATGGTAGAGTTAAAACTTTAACTAAGGTCTTCTGAGTTCAGGACTCCTACAATACTGTCCCAGTGGAATGTAAACTTCTTAAAGGCAGGCTCTGTTTCATTTCCAACTTTTATCCCTAGCACCTGGCCCTGCACAGAGTAGGCACTAAATAAATGTTTGCTACTTACTTACTAAATGTTTTCCCAGATCTCATCAGACTCCAAGACCAGGACTCCTTTCTCGGCACCATGCTGAAGATAAGCATCTCCTACTTCATAATTGAATCATTTTTCTAGAGGGAAATGACTTCAAGTAAGAGTTTACCCTTTAATATATAGGCAATGAGTGAATGACTTAGAGCCAGAGCTATCAAGTTCAGTAGCAATAAAGAGCCAAGTGGGGACAATGTTGGGGAAAAGGGAAAGTGCAGAAGACCTTCTAGAGAAGGTGCCTTTGGTCCAGGGTTGGGTCAGGGGCAAGAGATGTGGCTTGGGCGAGGAATGAAGAGGTGGGGCAGGGGAGGAATTCCAGGAACAATGAAACTGTGTGGGGAAGGGCAAGTGAATGGGTTTGGCATGAGAGCTGCTAATGATGAGCCAAGGGGTCTGGCTTGAGTTTCAGCATCTTTTCCTGGCCAACCTGCTAACGAGCAGGGCTAAAATGGCCCAAAGGCAGGCTAAGGAAGAGGCCCAGGGGAAAAGGGGCCCTATTAATCCATGACTGGATAATAAGTCACGGAGAATTGGTTGTAAAATGCTGCTGGGTTTCAGAGGCTGAAAATTGGATTGGTAACCCGAAGTAGAATCTCTGTTCCCTCAAGCTCAGAGCACTTTGCAATTAGTGGCTCAGATGCTATTAGGTGAGAAAAGTTTCCTGGGGGGTAGTGACAATCACAAGTAACATCCTCGGGATTAGAAAACAGGTAATTTCCTGGGGTTGAGGCCCATTCCTCCTGTGACTGTGGGCAAATCATGGCACCTATCCAAGTCACTGTATCCTTTTCTGTAAAAGAAGGTGGTGCTTTGTAAGCTCATAGCACCTAAGGACCCCCATCTCCCAAGTGCTTCACAGTTGACAAAGCACCTCTCTACTGATGAGGTTGGTAGGACAGGTATTCAACCAGCTGGACTCATTCTGCCTTGGATTCAACAAGCAATTTAATTCAACGAATATTTATGTAGTGGTCAATGATTTGTTATATAGGGGGGCCTTCCTAGGGACTGTCTGCCCAGGGATTCCCTGGAAATTTCCAGGGATTCCAGTGACATGAGTGACTCAACATTTGGTCACATCAGAGATGATAAATTCTTTGGCTGCTAGTAGCCAGGGAGTGACCTAACCCTGAAAGGACTTGGTATTTTAGACTTGGTGTTTAGTATGATGTGGCAAACTCTGGTGGGTCCCTTGGTCTTCCTCCTGCTCCATGAAGATTGCAGCCCTGTGGACTGCTGAAGCCTTAAAAAAAGTAGCTTATGACTGACTCTTCCTCTGATTCTCCTGACAGCATCATGTAGCTAAGACTTTGGGGATTTGTTCTGTGAAGTTTTGATTTCAGTCAAAGGGCTACACTTGAGTGAGGACCTAGAGGGCCACATGTGGCCTCAAGGCCACATTCTCCCCACCCCTGCTTTAGATGAATCTACCATGATAATAACTTCACCCAGGTGCAATCAACTAGGCAAGCTTGCATTGGGCCCCTGGCTTCTTTTTCTAATTTTATTTGTTTTCACCTGATCTTGGGATACCACCTTGTGAGTTCCAGAACACTGAGGTCCTAGGTCCAGTGAGTGGATTCCATGTGGGATCTTCTGCCTCAATGGGGGCAGCTATTGACAAGAAGGCTGGCCCATGCTAGCAGGCATGCATCATAAATTATTTGCACGGTGCATAATAACCAAGATGAAATGTAAAATACTTGAACAGCAATACAACGAACTGCTTTGTGTTCTGATCAGATTTAAGTATCAACCTCCCAGAAGACTAGGACAGCAGTTGTAAGTAAAGTTACTGAATCTTAAGATTTAAGTTTGTTTTTGTCAAGCTGAGCTGAGTGAAAGCGAGTGAGCCATTGGTCATTTACAGAGCCAACCAGTAGAACCATTTTTTTAAACTCTTATTATTGGTTCATTGAATATCAGAGCTGGGAGGGACCTCAGAGGTGATTTGGTCTAATTCTCGTTTTACAGATGAGGAAATTGAGACTTGTCTAATATTGGCTAGAGATTAGTGGCAGAAGCTTGACAAAAATCCATGGCTTCTGATAACCTAGTTGAATGCCTGAATCTCTGCCCAACCACCAGAAGCTTGAGCCCTCCCATCCCATCACTCCCATTTGTTGAAGTTTAGAATTAGCTCTCACCAGAGCCTCTGGCTCCATAAATTCATTGTGCCATGGGATTAGGAGTCTAGGAACCACTAGAGATTAGGAGGTAGGAAATAGAAAAGTTGGAATGACATGACATTCTCTGAGCCCTCCTTCAAGGATTTATTTATTTTTCCCAATGACTTTCTTGAGCTGGCTTGATATCTCATCTTTTGAGCTCACCTAAGCTCATGCCCTGAGCCAAAAGAACAGATTGTGTCAATTCTCATTTATTCTTTAGATAGATTTTTACACTTTGAAGGATATTAGTACAGCATCACTTGGGGCTCACTTTCACAATCCCAACTTGCACTGGCAGGCTGAAGTTTCCAGGATTCTAGGGGATAATTTTGAGGGGTTAGAGCTTCTAATACTATTACTTATAAGCTCCCATCTGATGTGCTACCCCACATATCTACCAACCAGTTGATATAAATGATAATCAATTGATATCAATTGTAGAAAATACTTTTTTTCTGAGAAAGTATAGTGAGAACAGATGTTACAAACACATCTGCCTGAGGATGTAATCTCCTTTCTACTCATACTCAGCCTCTGAAGAGTGTAGGCTCAAATTTAAAGCACAATGGGATTGAAAAACAAATATAGGGAACACCCGGCCAAAAATTACCTCCTGACTCCAGGCTATAAAGTCCTTTTCTCCTTTTGAGGAGCTCCCCCTCCCCCACTCAGTATACCATGAGGTGAGGTGCTCCCTTGCTCATCTGGCCTAGCTCCATGCAGGCTGTGGTGACTCACTTGCCAGATCAACCTACTGTTTGACTAAATGAAGCAAGTTTTGGAGCTGGCTCCTCATTGAATCTAGCTGTTTCTGATGGCTATTCCAACCTTTTGGAGCTCACAAGGTCCTAACTTGTTCAATTCCTTATTCAGATATTTATTCACTTACAATTAGAAAGGAATGAACATGAAAGAGACAAAAGAAAGAATTGCCATGCATTCACATGGTTGCTGAGTGAATGAGGGGGGTCTCCCACCTGGCAGCTTGAAATTACCTTCTTCATTTGAAAGCTCCAGGGAAGAGAGCAAGCAATAGTTGTCTGGATCCTTTTGTATGCACACTCAGTTCTGGCTCAGTTTCTTGTTGAGTCATTAGTAGTTTTGGTCTTTCAACTAATCAAAAGATTTTTCATTGCCCTGTAATCACAAATGGCTGGAAAATGGCTCTCCAAAGTTCCACATATTGGTTTGGCAGCAGGTAGAGGATGGTGTACATACAGTACATCGCCTTCCAGGAATCTGCAAGTGCTCTAAGGACTGGGCCCTCATTGGCCAATTTCCAATTACATCAGTAGCATATATTTTACCCCAAGGTGAAATCCAATTGCTTCTGGGCTGCCTTCCCCTTGTCATCATTAGGATCATCCTGAGGAGATACAAATTCATAGAAGACATCATTTCTTTCTCTTTCACCCTATAGAACCTAGTACAGGTAGTTCAGAGTCCAAGCAGGTGCTCTTTTAATTAGATTTGGTGTATGTCTTGGCAAGAATTGCCTAATTGTGCTATTTTGGCCACCAAAGTAGCCAGTGCCATTTTCTGTGGTAGCTTTAAGTCTTCCTTAACCCACTAAACCATTGCCACCCATCTTTGTGGAAAAGCAGAGACATATGTTGATTATGCTTGGCCAAGTGTGAACTAACATTTAAGAGGCAACCTCATGTCTTTGTAAGCCAACCTGGAATAGGTATTTTCCTTGATGGGGAAGGGGATACTCCTGCTGGGAAGCCATCAGCATTTCAGTGCAGGTTTCCTGGCTCTTTTTAGCTATTGTCATTGCAAACCAGATGCAGCTAAAGTCATGCTGGCATTTCAACAGTGGGGGCATTTGCTCTTACTTTCTATCAATGAGTTCTTCCTATTGAGAACTTGATCTGGTGGAAGAGGTTTGTGTAGAAAGGGTAGAAGTGAAAAGCAAGTTTAGAGATGGTATCTGAAAATGGAATTTGGATTTCTAGACTATGAATTAAAATGTAGAAATAACAAGTGCCTGGCCAGGGATGGAATGCACCTTATAAAGATTGCAAAAATGCATTTGTCCAGAGTCCTCCAAATCGAAACAAAAGGGACTTAAACTGAAGAAGAAGAAGGGGTAGAGAGAGGAATACTACGAAATCCATCAAGCTGGATTCCATAAAGAGTGGTTACAGTGTAGGAAGAATAGAAACACCCAGGAAAATTATAGGGGAGTAAAGTTCAAGAAAATAGTGAACAATTAAAACTCATGATCTCAAATGCCTCTGCACAAATACACAAAATATCAGTAACAAGCAAGATGAACTGGAGATCCTAATACAAGAAGTAATGTAAGATTTCATTGGGAATTGGGGGGATGAGATAGATAGCTGGAATATGGCTCAGGAAGGATATGCCTTACTCAAAAGGACTTTGCTTAGGGCACTTTCAATCTGTGATATCTCTAGAGGTGTAGATCACAAATCATCCCCCTCATCAAAAGCTATTCTTGTCTATGTCCTCTCATAAATCCTCCAGAGGAGGTCCATTCAACAAGCTAGGTGCCTTTCTCTAAATATCTTGATATTATATGGGTACCAATGGAGCACACACATTGTCCATGCATTGTACCAACAAATGGTTCTTAGCCTTCAAGAGAAGAGTTTCAGTTGAGTGGTGGAGTGAGAAACCAGGATGAGGAAGGATAAGGACAATAAAAAAGGGCCTTTAAAGGTATCTTGAAGAAGGGAAGCAAATGAAAGAAGGGATAGGGCCACTTCCTAGGATGGATGGGACTGATGATGGAGAGAAGACAGAAGTACCCAATTCTCATTTTGCTTGTATTTTTTCTTTTCTTTTTCTCTATGCTAAGGAGAATGATCTTTGGTCTGGAAAGGATAGAACAAAAATGCCTAATAAGGAGGTGAAACCCAAGACAGGTAGGGAGATGGTAAGAGTAGTCCTTGCTGCCCTCAATGACTCCAATTCACAAATCCCAGGTGAACTATATCCCAAGTAGTAAAACAATCGGTGGAGGTGATCGCTGAATCGTTACCAACAATTTTTGTAAGATTGTGAAGAATAGAATTTTTGGGGTAGAACTGGAAAAGCACAAAATGTACCCTTTTTTTAAACAGGGAAAGATAGTTGAGTCTTAAAACCACAGTCCAGTGTCTTGATTTTAATTCCTGGCAAAATTCTAGAACCTATTCTTAATGAGCATGCGAGTGAACATTTATAAAGGGAAGCATCACTTACAAAAGAACTAGTATAGGTTCATCATCAGGAACAAATGATGCTACACTAATGAGTTGGATAAGAATACAGCGGATTAGGTGAATTCAGAGGTGGTTGAATGGATATACCTGAAGTGTAATCATTATGGGCTCAGTGCCAGCTTGGAAGGTCTCTGGTGGAGTGGCCTGTCCATGGTTCTGTACTATTGATTATTTTTATCAATGATTGAATTAAAAATATAGTTGGCATAATTGTCAAATTTGTAAATTATACACATTCAGGAGGTGTCACTAACATATTGAATAACAAAAAAATCAATAAGCATTTGTTAAGCACTTCTGATATACAAGGCACTGGGGATACAAAGACAAAAGTGAAGTAGGTCCTGACCTCAAGGAGCTCCCATTCTATTGGGGAAACAACATATACATACACATGTAAGTGTGTGTGTGTGTGTGTGTGTGTGTAAAATGGATACAAGATGATATTTTATGGAAGAGGATACTTGTAGTTGGGGGATCAGGAAGGCTTCATGTAGGTGATGCTTGAGCTGAGGCTTGGCTGAAACTAGGGGTTTTAAGAGGCATGGTAGATGGTAAGTACAAAGGCACATAAATAGAAAATGTAATGTCACATACAATGAACACTAAAGGTAAGATTGACTGGACTGTAGAACAAACAAATCAATGAATGGAAAACAACTATTAGGAATAACAAATTATACATAGATTTGTAGTTTCATGTACAATGGTCTTTTTTATTATACTGTTATGGAAATGCTTGTTTTATTCCATAAGTTAAAAATTAAATAAATAAAATTTAAAAAAAGAACAAGGGGAACCAGAAGTATGGTAGTATCCTTGATAGTAATAGGGAAGTTTATGAAAAAGGTCAGATTTTGGGGAAAAGATAATGAATTCTATTTGAGATATATCAAATTTACAATGTCTATGGGATATTCAGTTCAAAATATTCAATGGGCAGTTGGAGATGCAGACTTGGAATTCAGATGAGAGACTAGGCCTAGATATATAGATCTGAAAGTCATTCACATAGAGATAATAATTAAACCCATGGGAGCTGATGAGGTCACCAAATGAGAAAGTACATAAAGAGAAGAGAAGGGGGGGCAGGACAGAGGGGGCATGATTGGATGACAGGATCAGTAACCAAAAAGACCTTAACAGCTACATGTCTCAGATTCAGTAAGAGTCAAGAAGAAACTGAATCTAATAAGATGAAATTCAATAACAATAAATGTTCCTTTTACACTCGAGTTTTAAAAATTAGCTTTATAATATAACATGTAGATGTAGTTAGATGGAATTCATCTGGAAAAGTTCTTTGGGCTTTTTAGTGGATTGCAAACTCAGTATGAGTCAACACTGTGATATGGTAATAAAAATGCAAATGTGATCTTAGGCAGCATGGAGTTTGGCATAATGTCTAGGGCTAGGATGGTTATTGTCCCATTGTCCCATCCAGGTTAGTCCACATCTAGGGCATTGTGTTCAGTTATGAGGATTATATTTTAGGAAAGGCATAGATAAGCTGGAAAGCAGCCAGAGGAGAGGCACCAGAAGGATAAAGAACATTAAGATTGTGTCATGAGGACCAGTTAAAGGAACTGGGGATGTTTACTCTAGAGAAGAGACTTAGAGGGGAACAAGACAGCTGGCTTCAACTATTTGAAGGCTTGCCACACAGAAGAGGGATGAGGCTTGTTCTGTCTGGTCCCAAATAGCAGAACTAGAATCAATGGGGGGAAGGTGCAGAGAGGCAGATTTAGACTCAATGTATGGGAAAACTTGCTAACAATTAGAGGTATACAAATCGAAATGCACAGCCTTGGGAAATGGTGTTCTCTATCACTAAAAATCTTCCAGTAAAGACTGAATAGCCAGTCAGTCAGCCAATTAGTCAGTCAATCAACAAGCAATTATTAAGCATTTACTAAGTACTAAGTGTTGTGGATATAGAAAGGCAACATGCCCCCCCGCCCCCGTCCAATAAAAACAATAAGCCCTGCCCTCAAGGAGTGTACATTCTGGTGAGGGAGAGAACATGGAAATAATTACACAGAAGATATAGATGGTAATATAGAAGGTCATCTGAAAGGGGATGACATTAGTAGCTTAGGGGAACAGAAAAGGACTCATAGAAGGTGGAACTTGAATTGAATCTTGAAGGAAGCTATGAGGTAGAGATGAGAGTAAAGAACATTCCAAGTATGAGGAATAGCAAATGCAAAGGCATAGGACAGAAAGGTTCTATTCAAGGAATTGCAAGTAGGTGGGATACCTGGATTATAGAATTCATGGCGTGTATGCGTGTGCGTGTTTGGGGAGGGGTGTTAAGGTATAAGAAGGCTGGAAGACCAGAAAGAAGCCAGGAGATGAAGAGCTTCAAGGGTGAAACAGACGACTTCATATTTAATCCTGGTTGGTTGGTTGTTGTCCTTTGTTCTTGAAGAGGACCAAAATGAGATCACTGTGTTGGAGTCAAGGTATAGCGTGTGGTATACAAGGTATACTGTGGCTGACCGGACCAATATGAGCTTAGAAGGCTCTACCGCAGGCCGGGCACAAATAAGTCCACCTGAACATTTCGGGTACAGATGTCTCTAAATTTGTCCACCTCATGTTTCTTTTGAGCTAATGTAATTGTGCTTCACTCATAAAGCACAGCACCTTCTTTGATGTGGGCAAGTCATGCTGGGCAGTCCTTCGCTAGCATCTCCCATGCCATGCAATCGATTCCAAATTTCTTCAGAGAGACTTTGAGAGTGTCCTTGTATTGCTTCTTCTGACCAACATGGGAATGACTGATCCTAGAGGTGACAGGATACTACTAGAGCTTAATGAACAAAGATGTAGAGAATGGGAGTGGTTTGTGACATAGTCAGATTTAAGCTTTAGGGGAAAATATCACTTTGGCAGTTGAATGGAGGATGGATTGGGGAGAGGAGAGACTTGAAGCAGGGAAACCAGGTAGAGGATTAGTATTGCAGCAGCTCAGGCAAAGAAATGACCAGGACATGATCTAGGATTGTAGTTCTGTGAGAATTGTGAAGGGGATGTATATGAAATGTTGTGAAAGTGAAAGGAGATTTAGCAATGGGTTGAATACATGGGGTAAATGAGAGTGAGGAGTTTAGGATGGCACTGAGGTTGTGAACTGGGGTGACTGGGACGATGGTATCCTGGATATTAATAGGAGTAGGAAAGTTCAGAAGGGGGAAGACTTTGTGGGGAAAGATAATGACCTCTTTGGGGGCATATTGTAGGGGAAATTCTCATTGAGGCACAACAACTTGGATTGGATAACTCTGGAGCTGTCTTCCAATTCTACATGTCTCAGATTTAGTAATATCTGCCAGAAGGAAATATAATTGGGAAGAAAGACTCTTTGACAAAAATAAATAAAAATATAAAAACTCCAGATGCAAATAATCAAAGATGAAAAAAGTTGGATTAAGAGCTCAGATTCAGTTTAATACACAAGGAATTAATAGAGGTATCAAGATCAACTTTTATAAACTTTTGAAGGTAGATGAATACACCTTTAGTGTCAGGACTGCCTTAGGACTGGATTCTGTCCTGAGAAGAATTTTATGAAAAGGTCCGTGGGATGCAATGTAGTATACTGGATAGAACACTAGACTAGGAAGATCCGAGTTCAAACTCTGCCTTTAATATGTACTAGCTGTGTGACTTTGGGGAAGTTACCCTCTCTGATCCTCAATTTCCATATCTGTTAAATGGAGACAATAGTACCTGTAGGTACTGTAAAGCTTTATTGTGAGGTCTATATCAGATGATATATGAAAAGCACTTTAAATATTAAAATGTTCTATCAATGTATTATTATAATTAGGGCCATGACTTAGAATCAGGGCTAATTTCTGGTACTAATTAATGGTGCCTTATATTGATTTTCTTGTTTGTCTTCCACTGATTTCTGACCTCTAATTTCTATGCTAGGTATACTATTGTCTGACTTGCTTGTGTCCTGGCCTTCCCCAGTGACCTCTGCTCTGGTGCTGTCCAAGGTCCTGGTATGGCAGAAGAGCTTTATTGTACTTTCCTATGATATTTCCTTGGTTTCTTTCTGTTTATTTGACACTTGGTATCTCTCTTCCTGCTATGCCTATCTCTACCATGGAAAAATAATAAACTTCCTATTAGAAGTTTCTCCTAAACTTCTCTGTATGGTTCTACTTAATTGTATTCCAACATTCCCACTTAGCATTTGATTTTGAGGAAATGTTGCTTTTTTTTCCTTGTTGCTTTCCAGAAGCTGTGGATCACCCAGGATCCTGACTTCACTGTGTCTGCTTATCTCTGTACCAGTTCAATAGGAGACTGAGTGGTACCCCTTTCCACGTCTACCTGTGGCTATATCAGCTTCATCAAAGGTTGAATCTTAAATCAGTCCATTGTATAGCTCAGAACAAAGTTTTGTTGGGAGAAGACATAATGGGATCATGAAATTTAGAGCTGGAAGGGTAGAGGTCATTTAGTCCCACAGAATCATAGATCTGGAGAGGGCAAGGATTTCAAAAGCCATAGGGCCCAATCTCCTCAGTTTACTATAGAAGAAAATGAGACCTAGAGAAATGAGCTGGTTTGCTCAAGGTCACATATGTAGTGATTAACAGAACCAGGGTTTAAATGAAGGCCTTTCAACTTAAAAATCATATAATTTCAGATTAGGCCACCTAGTCCAACCTATACCTGACTGAGAAATCTAGTGCTGTTTTTTTCCCCTGTTATACCACAATGGTTGAAACTATGAATAGAAGTATATTGGGGGGGGAAGCTGGCATAAAGTCTTAAGCATTTTTTCAAGTATTTTAAAGTGCAGTTGAAATAAATGAGGATCACCTTTAAAATGTAGATATGTATTGAAAAACCCTCAATAGAAGTATTTTAAGGGAGTGTGACAGTCTAGAATGGGAGGAAAGGCAGGGAATCTTCAGCTTGACTAGGTAGGTGGCTGCTGCCCAAAGGACTTGGTTGTAAGGAACTCTAGCTTTTGGAGAAACCATGGAGACTAGAGGGGAAAAACAGGAAAATGTGGGTGGTCAAGAGGCCTTGAAAAAAAAGCTGAGACAGGAGGACGCTAAATTGAATTAATGATGAAGTCAGGGCCTGGGAAATAGTCCCAGTGATCATGGGTGGGGAAACAGAAAGATGATAAAGAACTTTATTATACAGGCAGTAGGAAAGGGGGAAGTACAGATGGTACCACAAAGTAGGACTGGAAGGTGTACTCGGAAGAAGCATAATTTAAAGGTCAGACCCTAGAGGAAAGACCTTCAGACTAATTTTGTTTTTTAAACCTGAGCTGTCACCTGTTTAGTGAGATTGAGTATTGTAACTCAATCACATTAAATTGCAGATCAGGAATTAGCGACAGATATAGGATCATAGATTTTGAGACAGAAGAGACTTTAGAAGTTATCCAGTTCAACCCACTTATTTTACAGATTAGGAAACTGAGACTCAGAGAGTTAGTGACCTTGCTAAGGTCACATAAGTGGCAAATCCAGGATTCATATTTAGGTCTTGTGACTCCAAGTTCAGTGCTGTCCACTGTACCATAATGTATTCTGAAATTCCCTCAATCTGAAGTAAAATTTAGCTGTGTATCTAAGTTGTCGATGTGCTATGCTCATTAATAATTTAGGGAAAATAAGATACTGGAGAAACCAGGGTGTGGGTGAAAAGTTGACCCACAGGCAAGGCTTTTAATGGGGTAAATCTTCCATCACTCCCCCTGTACTTTTCCCATTTATCTTACAACTTGTCTCCAGTTACTTGAAATAAAAATTCTTAAGGAACTGAAAATGATTTCCTACTTAGGGACATTAGGGAATGGATGTGGATAATTAGAAACTGGCTCAGATTCACAGTGGGTGAGGGAGGACAAATACCCACTCTAGGGATGGCATTGAAGAGAAAGGGGATAATGGGCTGCCCCTGAAACTAAGAATAAATTATATGGACTACAGTAATTTGTTGAGGACTAGAAAGTTCATGACTGCCCCACTGAAAGAAAATGTCCCCAAAGTACTACACTATTCCCTTGCAGCATGATGTGGCAGGAAGACTTTTAGAATTGGGATTCAGAAGACCTTGATTATAGCTCCACCATTTAATATCTGTGTGACCCTGGGCAAGTCAATCTCTTAGTCTAAGTTTTCTCATCTATAAAAGTGGGAATAATATATGCACTGCCTTCCTCACAGGGTTGTTGTAGAGATCAAATGATAGAATTTATATAAAATGTCTTGAAAAAGCCAAGGACTTTAGAAAGGCCAGCAATTTATTATTATGATTATCATACTACTATATTATTATACTATACTTACATGCATGTATACATACATGCATAAACATATGTGTGTATATATTTATTTACACACATATATACACACTGTTTCACAGATGTACCATGAAAAGTAAAGTTCCACCTCCCTTCCTTTACAAATGCTTCTTGGGTCTCTAACTCAGGATGTTTTTGCTGCTTAATTCATTAAACCATTAGGGGACATATTGTGGTAAGGCATGGTTGTGCTCCATGATAACCACCTTCAAAAATTAGGGACATGCTCCAAATATCCCTAGCTCCTCTTAATAATCCAATATGGATGTCAACCATTCTTCTTGCACTCATTTCTGTTTTCAGCCTGGGCCACTTCTAGTCTCATGAAGTTCATAGTCTTACTTGCATTATATAATACTGGTAAACTTGCCTTTTATAGTTTTAAGGGTTCACCTCCCTTTCCAATTCACATGCATTGGGCTTTGGTGTTCAGGTCCACATTCATGCTCTTTGCATCTCTTGTGAGATCTATGCCTGGTGATGCAATGGATAGAGTGCTGGGCCTGGAGACAAAAAGACCTAAATTCAAATCTGACCTTAGTCACTTATTAGCTGTGTGATCTGAGTAACCTCTACTGCCTCAGTTTCCTCAACTATAAAATGGGGGTGATAATAATAGCACCCACCTCCAGGGTTGTTGTGAAGAAAAATGAAATAATATAAAGCATGTAGCACAGTGCCCAGCACATAATAGATGCTATGTAAATGCTTATTCTCTTCTCCTTCCTTCTATCTCCTCTCAGCCAAAATCCTTGCAAGTGAATGAGTTCCACCGAAAGGCAGAGAAAAGCCCCATTCTCAGCCCATACTCTTGAAGCTCTAGAAATTCACTTGAATGAGAAGGGTGGCACAATTTAGTAGAAATACTCGTCTGGCCATGAGGAGAACTGAGTTGGCTTTGCTACCTTTCTTGGCTTCAGTTTCCTCCTCTCTAAAAAAGGGGGCTAGATGACCTCTGGGGTCTTTTCCAGCTTTAAGATTCTACAAATTGACCCAGCCATAAAAACTGATTATAAAACTACTTAGTGTTTAGAATCATCCCCTGATGAGCCACCAAGCTCTTGGATGCAGGAACCAAATTGGCTGGCCAACACTCCAGTTTAAAATGTTTCTTTGGCTAGAAAGCAATGTCAATATCAATTTTGCTGAGAAAAAAATGCAGTCTAATTTCATTTCAAATGCAACAAATTTACTGTCCTGGTTTTCATTAGCTACTGTCAAGGAGTAAGAAGTCAGACAAAATGAATTATGAAAAAAATTATTTTTTTAATGTACAAAAAGAGTTATTTACAAGTTGAGTGTGTCATCTCAATTTGTAGGTTGTAGAAAACAGCTAAAAATGTTTCTGAGATATAAATCTGACCCAACGTTCACCTACAGAATTTTTAGTAATGGTGTCTTCTATACAGAATATATACAAATTGGGGTTGGTTATCATAATACTATCTCAGTAAATGAGTGAACACCATTAGGAAGCCACAGACTCTTCGGGACCTTCAGGACATCCAAGATTTGTGCATTTAGAGCTGACCTTTTAAAAATAATAGAGTTCAGGAGACTGTATGATAGTGAAGCCCAGGACTGAACATTCTGATTTCTGTCCACTGATCCCCCTCAGCAGTCATGGGGCATAAAAAAGGGCTAAGTCATGTCAGATGCTGGGAGAATACCCCAAATCACTGATAGCAACAGAGTAGTGGGTTTGATTTTGACTGCTGCAAACGCCATTATAAAAGGTGGGGGAAACGTTACCCCTTGAAATCCAAGCTCCAAATGCATTCTTCATATTCCAAGTTGGGCCAAGCCACTCTGAGCAGGAGAATTTAGTGACAGTCCCTCAGTGCTCCGAAGGGCTGGTTCAGCCCAGCCCCTGAGCCGGCATACCATGCAATACTCATCATTCCTTTATGAATGAATGGGAGAAGGAGGGAGGAATAAGGGGTATCTTGAAGATACAGCAGGTACAGCCCATTTGTAACTCAGCTGAGAGTAACGAGCACTGTCAGAGGATTGGACACTATCGTTCTGCCAGGAGAATAAGTGCCCTTCAGAGACCTGGGAGGGAGGGGCTGTGACAGAGCCCTATAGCATTTTTCATAGCAAAGCAAGAGAATAATGTACTAGGAAAACATAGAAGCTTTTGGTAAATGCATATTTCTCTCTTTCCTGACATCAGACTTTTAAGTCGACTCCTCATATTCTGATTGAGGAGGAGGGCAATCCCAGAAAGGAAAAAAAATGGGTTCCAACCAATGGTAGGTATCACTGCCCCTACCCATCCCCTTTGGCAAGTAGAATCCCAATGTGTCAGACCAAATTTGGTCTATCCCCAATATATAGCATCACCATTGCCCTGGAGGTATATAAAAATGAGCATTCTTCTTCAGGATGGGGTTCAATTTAAATACAACATCAATCACACTGTAAACACAATCTGGATACAAGGGGGCCATCATTCTGGACTCAGCCCATGTACGTGTCATTCTAGCAACACTGCCATATTTTATTTATTAATGTACACATATCTTACAAAAATTGCAGGCCCTGTATTTTGAAGTCTTCCCTTCTGCAGGCCCTATATTTTGATACTTCCCTACCAGAGCACAGTAAGGCACTTTTGGAGTGGCTGGATGGAATCGGTGGTTTCTCCTCTGTGGCAGGTTCTACTACAGTATTCTTAAAGAAGAATTGGGGAGGGGAGTAGGGGTAAAGAGCACTTTCCCTCACCAGCACCATAAGGAAAACCTAATCTCATAGGAGCTGAATATGCATTATAGCTTTCAAATTCAGACCAAAATGCAGTTTCCCTCCTTACCACTCCTCCTCCCCAAATTTGCCTGGAAAGTAGGTTAGGGGAAAGTTTTTGGCTGATGAGAAGTTTTCATTAGCCAAATGATACAAGGGAGGCAGCCAGAGTATAGTTGTGCATTTACATGGAAGGCTTGTAGAAGTATCCCCTCCCCAGCCCCTTCTCTATTGTGACATTTCTCAGTGCTCTGTAAAATAAGTCAAAAAATGACTAGAGACATATCACCAGGTACAAAAAATGCCTCTAAAGAGTTCGTGAAGTCTGTACAGATAATTTGTTAAAGTCCCTTTCATGTATTTAATACTTGTTGGAAAAGAAAATCTCTATTCTCTAGGAAGTGATTATTTTTCAAAAGCACATTCATCAGATTGCTTGGCAAACAGCCCCTCCCTCCTTGCCCTCTTGTGCTTTGTGTTAAGACATCATATTTAGGAACTTGCTCTCTTCTGCTAATGTCGTTAGCATGGAGCTCATGTCCCCAATAGCCATATTGCTTATTCCTGCTGGGATTGAGGGCAGGGTTAAGGAGTTCCGTGGAGTTGTGAGGCGGGAGGAATTCTGGGAGAGATTCTGAAGAATGCTGGGGCTCAGGGTTCCCGACATTAGGCTCGAATGGTCGCCATCATCCATGATGGCATCAAAATCGATCTGTGGAGGCTCCAGTAGCTGGGAGTCCACAGTGCTCGACACCTGATTGGCCCCTGGGGAGGCCATGGCATGTGGCTTGATGTTGCTCAATGAACACTGTTGCTGCTGCTGCTGCTGCTGCTGCTGCTGCTGCATTACCCGGCAGTCCACATGGTTCTCAAAATTTCCATTCTGTTCATACATGTGGATCTGCCCATAGTAGTACATCATGCTGTTATCCCGGGGCCCACTGGTACTCTGTTGCTGAAGCTGCTGCTGCTGCTGCTGCTGCTGCTGTGATGAGACCATGTCATTTATTGATTTGGGAATAGCCTCCCCCGTCTCCTGGCTGGGTGCTCCAGCGGCCATCGGGTATGCTGCGGCTCTCATGTAGCCCAGCTGCTGCGAAGAGCGTACCCCACGGTGTCTGTTGGCCGGGCTCGGCTCTGGGGGTGGGCGTGGCTGTACCAGGCCTGGTCCAAAGCTCTGTCCTACTGACCCCATCATGTTCTGCTGTGGGTCAGCAAAATTGGGTTGATGGGAGGTCAGAAGAGATGGGGACTGGTGGTAGCCTTCCTGGCTCATGGAAGGTGGCAGGTGATGGCTCTGCTGTGAGTAGTTCTGTGGGGTCACCATGTGCATGGCTGGGTTGGGTAGTGTGTGCTCCCTCCGGTTGTTTACCATCAGGGAAGGGTCAGAGGTGACATCCATTTGCTGAGGGAGGCCCAGGTGCCCTGTCTTGACTCCCATATTGCTACATGATGGGGAGAGCTGGTTCATGTCCCCACCCATTGTGTTTGGGCTCAGCATGGGGTGAGGCTGGCTGTATCCTGTGTCCGGGCTTAAGTCCGGGTTTATGTTGGGGCAGGGATTGGCCTGTAGCGGTTGCCGGACCTGCATGTAATTGATCCTCGGTCCAGGAGCAACCCCATTTCTCGGAAGGAGGTTGGACTGAGTGCTATCGAGATCATTGGGGCTTGTCTGCATGACCTGCTGACTGTAGCTCTGGTACTGCCCAAAGGTCTGCTTCTGTTGTACCACAGCTAAGTTGCCCTGAGGAAATTGTTTGGCCTGCTGGTTAGAAAGAACGTCCACAGAGCCTGAGCTTACCTCATTCCACTGCACAGGCATGTTGTTTTTGTTCAGGTTGGTGGGGGTACCATAGCCTAGTTGGCAATCAGCCAGCATGGGTGCTGGCTGGCTCCCATTAGAGTTGGATGCTGCCATCCTGCGTGGGCCATGGAGGCCTGGGCTCGGCAGTTTCAGGCTCCCAGGGAAACTTGGGGCTTCTCCATGGTATGCCAAGGAATTACTCTCCTCAGCGGCACCAGTACTCTGCGATTTGATATACTGTACTACGTCATCAGGCAACATGATGTCATCCTCCCCACCGGGGCCATCTGCCTCAACCACCATTGTCTCCATGGCAACGTTCTCACTGATACTTGGAGGGCGGGGAGAATACACGTGGCGGGGCAAGGTACCATCTGAGCGGGTGTAATTCTGGAGGCTGAAGCTCCTCCGCTCTGCACAGGCAGGCAGATGAGGCGGGTTCATGCTATTGGTGCTATTGAAACGTTGCACCCGGGGGAGAGACAAAGGTTCAGCAGCCAGTCTCCTTACAGGGTCACTTGCTCGCCTTGTCCCATTGCCTGCAACTTCATGGGGGAAGGTGGGGGCAGCACTATACCCATAGGATGGTCCATCACTACCACGCCTTGGTCCCAGTGGACGTGGGAAGGGGGGCGGCAGAGAGGACTCTGATGGATCAAGTAGAGACATCTTATTTTTCAGGCTCATCCTTTCCATGTTTGGGAGGGGAGTTGGCGGGGGCCCTCCGGTGGCTGCAGCATACTTGGCTTTCAGGCTGTACTGTTGAGCTGGTGTGAGGTTCAGCAGCCCTGGTGCTCCGCTGCACTGGCTGGCCTCGCTGGAGCGGCGAGAGGCATCAGTGGAGATGGGGTCATAGGAGTCGGCAGAGCTGATGTTGTTGGGGCGGCTCCCAAAAGGAGAGGCCTCGCTGGATCGGCGGCTAGACAGGTACGGGGAGATGCCGGAGGAACGGCGGCTGACAGTGTAGGCTGAGCTTACAGTGCTGGTTGTGCTGTCCCTTCGCTCGTTCAACTGGTTTAACATGGTCACCTCATTCACTGACAGCTCCATTATCCTTGGGTTGGGCAGGGGTGCTGTGGGTCCACTGAAGTTTTCCATGATAGAGCCTGGAGGGAAGAAAACAAAAAATCCAAGTAGTAACATCTCTCATCTCTGATAGGATAATTAATGTCAAGGCACTGTGGAAAATATAATGGATTAGTCATGAGGCTAGACAACCAGCTACCAAGGATGAGGTGGAGAGTATTCTATTCATGAATAAACTAAGTGAGACCATTTTTCCAATTCGGAGATCCTAGGATGCCAAATTAAAATTTCTCTCAGAAGCTAAGGAATTATACCAGAAAAACCTGATGGTATATAAGAGTTTGCTAGGCGCTTCCCCTGACTATGAAGTGAATGGGGGAGGAGGTAGTTACACGTCAAGTCAACAAGCTTTTATTAAGTGCCTACTATGGGCTAGGCACTGTGCTACGCACTGGAGATACAAAGAAAAGTGAAGGAAAAAAAAATCCCCGTTCTCAAGGAGCTCACAGCATTATGAAGGAGACATCATACAAACAGCTATTTACAAACAAGATACCTAAATGATAAATCAGAGATAATTTCAGAGGGAAAGCACTAAGGTGAGGGGGTATTAGGGAAGGCCTTTGTAGAAGGTGGGATGTCAGTTGGGATTTGAAGGAAGCCAGGAGGCAGAGATAAAGAGAGAGAGTATCCTAGGTATGGGGGACAGCCGGTGAAAATACCTAGAGTCTGGTGCAAGCAAGGACACCAATATCACCGAATTTCATAAAGTATGTGGAGGGCAGTAAGGTAGTAGAAAGGTAGGATGTATTTACAGGCATATTAAAGGACCTTAGAGATCATCTGATACAATCTCTCATTTGAGGAATGAAGGAGGAAAGTGAGTCCCCACGAGGTGAAAAGCCTGGTGATAGAACAGGATTAGAACTGAGGTTTCCTGATTTCTATTCCTATGACTGTTCATCTCTACGTGATGTCCCTTCCCACCAGGATTCAAGGCATGCATGAGTTGACAGCTTACCATTTCCCGGAATAGGAGGCAGCTTGGTGTTTCGGACTTGAGGAGCCGGGTTTGCCCATGAACAGGAATCCTTGACTGTCTTCAGTTTCTCTTTCTTGAGCTGTTCAAGCCTTTGCATGGTTGTCATATGTTTGCGCAGCTGCAGGCTGACCGCTGACGTGCCAGAAGGGACAGTCGAGTCAGCGACAGGAGCGTTGTCGTCCAGCGTCGTCAGGTCTCCCAGGCTACCCCCGCTGTGCATGGTCATCTCTACTCCACTGTCATTGTTGTTGGCGCTGCCAAGGGGTGAGGGCTCGCTGCTACAGGATGACTGGCCCCCGGGGCTGGACTGATACAGCTGAGGGAAAATAGACCAGAGGATTGTGAGCTAGTCAAACAAGGTCCAGTACTGGACTGCCAAAAACCAGAGGTGAACTCCCATACCAACGTACAAATTGGCTAACACATGTATGCATGTCCATACTCATAGAAGAATTTGCTGGGGAAAAGGAGCCAGGTTCAAACACTTTGATCTCTTCCTTTTAGCTTCTATAGCACTTATTACCTACATATTGTCTAGCTACTGGTTGTATCTTGACTCGTACAAGCATTTCATCTCCATTAGTCTTATCACTCCAGCCAAACCATAAGTTTCTTGAGGTTGGAGCTGTGTCCTTTCCTCCTCATGTATTTTACACAGTAACTAGTATAGTCTTAGGCCCACAGGAGGGACTAGCTAAATACTTATCCTTCAAGTTTAACTGGTGTTTGCTAAGAACCTCAGTACTTACTTCTCACATCTCCTTAACTGACTAGTGGCTGCTACTGATCTCTTGGAACACTTGTTCCCCACCTGCTCCTGCTGTGACACAGGTAGATAATGAATGGAGGGAATAAGCTGGCTTGTGGTTTTAGGTCCCTCTGGACCTTACTTTTGCTTACTCTGTTGCTGTAGAAGGGACTGCTGTGATGACCAAGCCAGACCTGGCACTTTCTGTGGTAGATGGCATCCTAGATCAGAAAGGCCATCTCACTTCCATTCTGACCATTTGGTTTCCTATTCCCCACCTCGCACTCCACAGGACCTGAATTATGACGGCAAGATTTCTGAGTCTGCTGAACGGTGTTGGTAATTAGTTTGGATTAACAGCATCTCTTACACTTGTCTAAGAATCAGCAGTTAGGGATTCAGCTCCTTGCTCTATCAATCAATCAACCAACAAAAATGAATTTATGAAACACTACAATGTGTTAAGCAATGTGCTAAATGCTGGAGATACAAAGGCAAAGGCCAACCATTCCCTGCCCTGAAGGGACTCATATACTATCGGGGATGCACTAGGCACATAAATAGGTACATTGAAAATATAGTGAAAAAATAGATACAGGATGATTTTGGGAGGAAGAAGTTTAATAGCTGTGGAGATCAGGAAGGGCTTCATGGAAAAGATGGCATTTAAGCTAGGTCTTAAAGAAAATGAAGGAATCAGAGGCACAGGTGAGGTGGATAGGTATACCATGCATGTGGAGCAGGCAGGTTAAAGGGATGGAGAGAGAGAATGGAATATTGATTATGAGAAACGGTAAGAAGGCTAGTTTGGCTATTAGACCATGGCGTAGGTGAAGGGGAGTAATTAATCCATGTTGTTATGGGGGAAAGTGGGTTCTCTTGAAGGGACACTCAGATGAAAAGAATAAGAACTCTTATTTCCTTGTGTCCCTCTCTGCTGCCTCTAATTTCAAAGCCTCAGATGGCCTAATAAAATCAATTCTTTGAGATCACACACACACACACACACACAGAGATGATACGAATTTCTATTACATTACATCTAAGATACAGACAGCACTTATACCACAGCCTAACACAAGCGGATATTCTGCTCACCTTAGTACCGACTATCCTTAGGGAGGTATAGTAAGGAAAAGAAGAGGAGACAAAGAAAAAGTGGTTAGAATTAAGGAGTCGAGGCTGGAAGTTAATTATGTAACATGGAAAAAGAGCAGATATACAGTTCCTAAGATATTTAAAACTCTCTAAAGATCATCACATGAAACATGGGGGCGGCACCTGCCTCTAGGTGTTTTGGCTCATCTCTCACTGTTATACCCACATGGTCTTCTCAGCCTGGCCTGGAAATACAGCAGCCAGCTTTTTGTTTTGTTTTGTTTTTTAATTATTAACTGGGTCCTTTGTCCCAGAAGGTAAAGATCAACTGGGTTCTTATGTTCCAGGTACATCATATGGAGTTGTGCCAATTGGTTTTATAAGTTAAGGTTATAAAAAAGAAGAAATGGGGCTTGCTGGCAATGGCATGGATCACAATATGGAATTAGCCTGGGGTAATCTTTGACAAGTCTTTAACCAAAGCTCACAGGTTTTAGGACAGTCTGTGATAGCTGAGGACAGAACTTCCCTTGAATTGTGTTGTTTAGCTTTGTGATCTGGCCAGCCAGAGTGACAAACACACAGGCTTTGAGAGTATTAGGGTGAAAGGGCTACATTGATACTTACCACTGAGTTCTCTGTCTTGATGGCTTTGACATGCAGGCAGTCCTCCACTGCCTGGCTGGCACTGTTTGCCTCGGCGGTCTCCTCCAGCCCTGCTCTGCCCTGTTTGGCACTGGCTTCGTTGTCACCATTTTCTTTGAGTGGAGGTGCCCTTGGGTGAACATCATTGCGCTGCTTCTTGGTGACATGGGCATCAGGACCGTGTACTGTCTTCACATGTTTCCTGAGAGAGCTGGGGTCCGTGTATCGCTTCGTACAACCAGGTATCTTGCAAATGTAGGGTTTCTGGGGAAAAGGGAGTCTGATGTTAATGACACAAGAGAGATTGTTAAATCCTAGTGGTGTTATTGAGGGGGGGCCTTTCCTATGGAAAATATATGCCATGCTTATTCCCCACAATAATTTCGTGGTTGGGGGCAGCTAGGTGGTACAGTGGTAGAACACCGGCCCTAGAGTCAAGAGGACCTGAGTTCAAATCCGGCCTCAGATAATTGACACTTACTAGCTGTGTAACCCTGAAAAAGTCACTTAACCCCATTGCCTAGCCAAAAAAAAAAAATTCTGGTTGTGTTATTTTCCCCAACTGGAATATTCTCCCCATCCCACCTTTTCCAAATTTCCATACTCCATAAGATGATCGTTAATGACTCTGGTTCACCCTCGCTTCTTGAAATTGCTGTAGTAAAATCCAAACCACACAATTATAACATATGCTTGTATAATGCCTTATGTTGTTTTCCTAGATGTTTTATGTGTGTATATTTTGCTGTGCCAACTAGGGTGTTGGTTTTTCAACAAGGACCATACCTTATACTTCTTTATTATTATACATTCTTCCCTTACCCCCCACCCAAAGGATTTAACACAGTGCTGAGCACAAAGAAGACACCTGACAAATAGTTGTATGGATGAAAGGAGGGAGTGATTATTTCAGTGATCATGAAATATTCCAGATGTATTCCCATAATATACAGATGACCAATGTCTCAGCAATAATTGTGATGAGTTTGTTCTTTAAATTTCACTATGCACATGTGTAATCAATCAACAAGAATTAACTGCCTACTGTGTGCCAGGCAATGGGTTAGGAACTGGAGATACACAGACAAGAATGAAATCATCCTCATCGTCTACAAGTCAGTCAAAACCTAGCCTCAAACTACCAGGTCTTATAACTTATCAGACTTGGTCCTACTAAATCCCCAAGGGTAAAGCATGTATTCACTCTAATCCTGCAAATTCAAGCCAAACATCTCACTCAAGATCACTTATTGTGTCAGTGAGGGGATCATGACTGGAATCCAGAACCCTTGTTACCCAGTCTAGTGAGCTCTTCACTGTTCCAAGGGTTAGGCCTGTTACATTTATTCCTAGCTACTGCAATACCTTTCCTCTTTCTCAAATATTTCATGATATCTGATGATGTAGCAGTTTTCAGAAAATAATATTATATTTATTTAGTGGTAGACAAGGCTGAAACTCACTAACAGTTCACTCAACAAACTCTACAAAGTGGTGATTTTTTGGGGAGAGGTGTCCAACTCATGGCCGTAGGTCATCAAACTCTGTAGCGTGGCCTGAACTAGATTAAGATGTAACTGGGAAATGTTTAACAAAAATAAATAAAAATACAACACAGATAATGTTCATTTGTGGTCTTCTCAGTCAATATTCATTTCTATTTGAGTTTGACCCCGCTGTTCTACGTACTAACATATGAAGTTTTCAAAATAGAAGGTCAGCTCCCTGAATGAACAAATGACAAAGCATTTATTAAGTGCTTTCTATAGATCAGGCTCTGTTCTAAGTGCTGGGAATACACATCTTAAAATAAGACATCATCTTTATACTTAAGGAACTTACACTCTATTTGGGGAAGATAACACTCTAGGGGAGGGGTGACCAGGGAAGCATGTTTTATTCTCAAGAGGTAGAAAGCAGAAGGTAGACAACATGAAGGCTGTAAGCAGATGCCAGGATGTCCTGGGAGGATGGCTGTATATGATGTGAAGCTGACTCATGGTCTGCTGTCTAGGACTAGCTGGTCGATATGTGGCCTAAGTGGCCTTAGGTTGCATATATTCCTTGAGGGAAGAGACTGTTTCATTTTTATCTTGAAATCTCTAGCACCTAGAACAGTATCTGGATCGTTCCTCCCCCTCCCCAACCTGGTTTCCTAATAGAGAATCCCCAAAGAGGAATCTATCTGTACCAGAGCAGCTCAGTACCTTCTTGGCAACTTAGAATTTTAAAGAATTTTCTAGGGACAACTGGGAAGTTAAGTGATTCGCTCAGGGTCACATAGTCAGTACACACCACAGGGAGGACTTAAAGCTAGGTCTTCTTAACTCTGGGGCCAGCTACAACTATTCATTGAAGTATACTGTGCATAGAGTGGGCACTTAATGTTTGCTGAATTGAATGAATTCCTGACCCAGGCTTTCCTTGGGGGGAAAAATGACCTTTTTAAGGTCCACAATAGGTTACACATTATTATGTCAACTATTTTCCCTTATTACTTTCTCCAAACACAGCCTATAGAGCTCCATGAACACATCAGACATTATAATGAAGTCACAGGCCTTGAAGGACAGATGGGATTTAGTTCAGTAGAGAGAAAGGGAAAAAACAATCTGGGGATAGAGAAGGGCATGATCAAAACAGCAGAAGTAGGAACATACATGGCATGTTTGGGAAACCACGAACATTTTATCATAATTCTTTCTGCTCTAAAACTTTGGCAGACACTATCAATTATTAGACCAACATGGCTGGAGTGGAGTTAATGGAGGGAACCATTTGGAGATAAAATTAGAAAATGCAGGTTGGGGAGTTAGTAATATATGTAAGCAAGAAAGCAGAAGTTCTTACTTGGTACGACCCAGAGAGAAAGAGGTGTCTGGGGCATGGTAAATGTCAAGAGCTATTTCTTACTCCAGTTGGTCCCAGTAGAAGGTGATAACTCAGGTTGGTATTTATGATGTGTGAGGGCGTTTTTTTAGTTAATTGAGAAATTCCACTGCTCTTGCCAGATCCTTTCATTAAAGCCAAAATCCAGGTAATGAGCATTTTGGAGTTGCTCTGGGGAGTCATTAAAATATTCCAAGGGGGAAAATAGTGACTTGTGGATTCTCTGACAAGCAAGAAACATTTCTAGGACCAATCATCCTTCTGATTTCTAATTCCTGCTAAAGCTTTGGCTCTTCCTGGTAGGGGGTTGACTCAGGCTGCTGGGGGTAGCTCATGCAGTGACTTAAGTTTCTTGACATGTTCACAGACAACTGAATGGAGAGTTTTAGACCGAAAACATGAGCACCCAGGATGACCTCAGTAACATAATCCTTGAGAGTAAAGATCTAAGAGAAAACAGCCAGGATATTAATGCTACATGGCCATCTATGGCTGCCATTCCTTGCACCCATCTGCCAACTGCTTCCAGTTTCTTGGTCTTTTCATTTTTTGCTTTGCAGAAAAATAATAACAATGTCATGGAGCTGTCTTAGCTTTTAAATTTTCTAAATGCATTATCTCCTTTGACTCTCACAACAACCCTGTAAGGTAGGTAAGGCAAATGTTATTATCCCTATTTGATAGATGAGAAAACTAAGACCCAAAGAGAGGAAGGGATTTGCCTTAGTGTACCTAAATAGTTAGGGCATGGAGAACTGGTATCAAAACTGAGAGGACCTGAGTTTAAGTACCTGCTCTAACTAATAAAAATTTTAAAAAAATTAATATTTATATAGGGCTTACTATAGGCACTTCACTAAGCATTTTATAATTATTATCTCATTTGACCTCACAACAACCCTGTGAAATAGGTGCTATTATCATCTCCATTTAACAGATGAGAAAACGGAGGCAAATAAGTGAAATGACTTGCCCAGGGTCATACAGCTTGTATCTGTCTGAGGTTGGTTTTGAATTCATTTCCCTGAGTTCACATATACTGGCTGTGTGACCCAGGGCAAGTAATGGGTGAGCTAGGTAAATCTCTGATCATAAGTACAAAGAAGGTGCTGCCCCGCACTGGGAAAGCAAGATGCCTCACCCTGGGATTCCCTAAACCAGTGACATCATAGGTCCAGTTCCATTCCCTATGACTGTAAAACACAAATAAAACTTCTGTCAGAATTTACAAAGATCTTTCCCAGTCATCACTGCAATACCTTACCTGAGCCTTCTGACTCCAAGTCCAGGATCCCTTCCCTTAAAGCTTCCTAAATGGATTTATATAATACATACACACCATCTTCCTACTGTAATGCCTCATCCTGGCACGGGAGTAAGCCGTCACTCTCAACAGCTCAGTCAGCAGAGGGATAACTATGGCAAGCTCTGTAGACCAGGAAAGGCTTTGAAATGGGCCACAATGTCTGGCTTCCAAGGATTAGCTTAGCTAAGAGCAGCAAGGCTTTTCACAACAGGGCTGCCAATTAAGTGAAGAGTTATTTTGCCCACACAAGTCATGAAGACTTGGTTCTCTTACTTGTCTTTACGACCACTGGTTCAGCATCCATAGCATACTCCCTCTAACTGTGGGCAGACTCCAAGACTCTGTCCTAGACCCTTTTCTCTTTTCTCTCCACCTTCTTTCACTTGGTCACCTCATCAACTATCATGGGTTTAATTATCATTTCCATGAAGATGCTACCCAGATGTGTCATATTCATTCTCTTGAGCTCTAGTTCAATATCACAAAGTGCCTATTAGACATTTCAAACTGGATATCACATAGATATCGCAAACTCAGTATGTTCAAAACAACTTAGTGCTGTTCCCCACAACTCAGTCCTCTTACAAACTTTCCCATTTCAGTTAAGGGCAGCACCATCATCCTAGTTAACCAGTTTTGCCACCTTGGCATTATCATCACTTTCCTTCACCCCATACATAAAATGAGTGGTCACATTTTGTCACCTCTACCTCAACAACATCTCTTGTATCTATCACCTTTTCTCCATTCACATGGCTCTCACCCTAATTCATCATCTGTCTCCTAGACTATTGTAATAGTCTCCAAATTGCCCTTCCTGTCTCATCTCTCCTCACTCTAATCCATCCTCCAACCATCTGATCAAAATGATTTTCTTAAAGTATAGGTCTAATCATGTAACTATCTACTCAAAAAAACCCCTCCAATGACTCCCAATGGCCTCTATGATCAAATATAACTTCTGTCTGGCATTTAAGACCTTTTACAACCTGGCTCCAAACCACTGATCCAGTCTTTTTATATCTAATATCATACATTACTTCCCTTCTGGCGCTCCATGGTTAAACACAATTTTCCTCTTTGGGGTTCCTCATGATCCATCTCCTATTTCTATGTCTTTGTTCTGGCCAATCCTCATGTTAGAAATGCACTCTCTCCACTTCACCTCTACCTGTCAGAATTCCTTGTTTCGTTACAAAGTAAGCTTAAGCTTCAATTTTTTTATGCAAGGCCTTTTTTTTTTTAATTAAAAAAAATTCCTTTTTAGGCAATTGGGGTTAAGTGACTTGCCCAGGGTCAGACAGCTAGTAAGTGTCAAGTGTTTGGTCTGAAGCCACATTTGAACTCAGGTCCTCCTAACTTCAGGGCCAGTGCTCTATTCACTGTGCCACCTAGCTGACCTTACAAGGCCTTTCTTGGTCCTTCCAGCCAATGGTGCCCATACTCTTCCCTAGTCCATTACCTTGTATTTAGATTGCATATTATTATATATCTACACATCGCACCCCTCTGTAGAATATAAACTCCTTAAAAGTTAAAGAAAGTTTCATTTTTGTGTCCTGTCCCTAGGTCCTAGCAGAGTGCTCAGCACAAGGTAGGCACTTAATAAATGCCTGTTGATTGATTGACTGTCTTCTAAGATTTGATTGGGTTTGCAATCTCTATTTAAGGAAAAAGCAGACACAACAATGAAATCACGGACATACACACATCCCAAATGTGTAGCTGTGAGGCTCCACATTCATATGAATTTTAATTGCTATAGTTTAAGTTTCTTTCTTGAATGATGAATACCTGTTATAAGTTAGTCTTACAGCAAAATCTTTAAGTGGTCAAAAATGTTATTAAACGCTAGAAGCTTTTCTTTTCTTTAGTCTGTTAGACTAATGGCAGTATAAAATTCAATCCACAGGTATTTGCTTGTTGCACCAGACCATCACATGCATTATAATAAAGCCAATTTTCTGGATTCCCTAAGTACTGGCAGTGGGCTTAAATTAGCTGGAGTTAACAAAGCATGCATTGTGCTTCATCAATTTACATCAAAAGGCCAAGGCATGATTTTCTTTTGTAGAGTGTCACTACCAGGTGCAGAGAGGTCCCACCGGGAAGTTCGAATTGCCTTCTTCCATGCAAAGTAAAATCATTATGACAGTCATTTTCCTATGATGTAACAATTTGGATCACACCTTCATTGGATAAGCTGATGGTAGGTCTGGTGGTACTTAGAGTAATAGAATACATCTACAGAGTGCTTAATAATCTTTGTCTTTACTATAACCTTGTGAGGCAGGTTCTGTGAGCCCCATTTTACAGACGAAGAAGATCAGAGTTTAAGTAACTAATTTAGGGTCATATAGGAAGTCAGCAGCAAGAGGTTGATCACTAATTGAAGTCCAGGGACTCTAAGAAAAGTCTTTTTTTTCCCCATGATGCCACAGTACTTCACCTCATTAGTCTGGGTTTCTTCTTACCACCCCCTTCCCTCCTTTCTTTTTCTTAAAATTTTTTTTCGTTTCTTTTTTTTTGCTTTTTGCAATCAGGGTTAAGTGACTTGCCCAGGGTCACATAGCTAGTAAGTGTCATGTGTCTGAGACTGGATTTGTACTCATGTCCTCCTGACTCCAAGGCCAGAGCTCTATCCACTGCGCCACCTAGCTGTTCCCTCTTCCCTCCTTTCAGGAACGGACAGTGGAGTTAAAGGCTCTTGGCTATAGAGACCTCCTGAGTCTGCCTCAGTGTTCTCCCTCCTCTGACTCTACCCATCTCCCCGGGCACCTCCCAAAGCCTGAGTCTAAAAGAGGTACCTCATTGGAATGAGTTCGGTTCTGGTGCTTGGCCCGGTCAGAAGCGTTAGAGAAGGCTTTATTGCATCCTTCATGCTCACACACGTAAGGCTTCTCGCCCGTGTGGGACCTCAGATGCGTCTTCAGGTTCTCCAGACGGGAGTAGGCTTTCGAACACCCTTCAAACTGAAATTGAAAAGAAAGAAATGAATGAATGAATGAATGATGAAGAAATTAATAAACCCATAAGATGAAACTAAGCCTAAAAACAGGGGGTCCTGCTTAAGGAGAAGCAGCATGCTGCAGGTAAAGGGGTCAGAAGTATTGGGTTTTAGTTCTGACTATGAACTCTCTAGCCTGATCCTCAGCTGAATTAGTCTATTTCTTCTGATGTAAAAAGAGAGGGACTGGACTAAATGGTCTGTAAGGTACCGTATAGCGCTAATGTTATAGGATTCTAACGAAGAAGTTTTTCCCTACCCCTTTCTCTAATGCTAATCTCTTTCAAACTTTTTTTTTTTTTAAGATTACATTGGGTTGCAAGTTGCCTTCAAAGCTTAAGACAAGTTTTCCCTCCTCCACGAATCCTTCACTGATAACCTAACCTACAGTGATCCATCTTTCTCTTTTGAATGCCGATAACATCTTTATAGTTCATTTGATAATTAAACCTTCTTTTCATGTATGTCAGTCTTCCAAAATCTCTGCAGAGCATTTATTCCAGTGACTTACATTCTTTTTAGGAGAGAGAAATTCAATTCTTCACTCTATCTACTTGCCTTGCTTTACATAATATGTATGTCCAAGAGAGTTGTTGTTTACATAGTCAATATATTCAAATTTAACATATGCATATAGTGATATCCATATCTGTATACAGTACTGATGGTGTACAGATTATTGGGCTTGTTTCAAAGGCCAGATACGAAATTTAGGTAAGACAAGATCTCCTCCCTCTTTTTGGGAGAATAACACACAAACATATTTTATCTAAAATATGCCACTTGAGGAAATTGTAATGTCAATTTTTGTGTAAAGTGAATTATTTTGACAATGTAAATAGAGTTTCCCCTCCACCCCCCAATTTGGTCTATCTCATAAGTTTGGATTTTCATTTTGTGGATTATTCTTATCTCACATAATAGGCCCACCAATACCCTCAATCAATCAATCAATCAATCTATCTTTACACACACACACACACACACACACACACACACACACACACACACACCGAGAGAGAGAGAGAGAGAGAGAGAGAGAGAGACAGAGAGAGACAGAGAGAGACAGAGACAGAGAGAGAGAGAGACAGAGAGAGACAGAGAGAGACACACACAGAGAGACACAGAGAGAGACACAGAGAGAGACAGAGAGAGACAGAGAGAGAGAAATAGAGTTTCACTTTAAAATGCAAGAAACTTCAGAAGAATTGTCTTCAGCCACAATTTTGCAGTTTAGTCAGGGCTCAAAGTAAGAGTTCAAATCTAGTCTCAGACACTAGCTGTGTGATCCTGGGCAAGTCACTTAACCTCTGTTTGCCTCAGTTTCCTCAACTGTAAAATGGGGATAATGATAACACTTATCTCCCAAAGTTGTTGTGAGGATCAAATGAGATAATAATCGTGAAGTACTTAGCACAGTGCCTGGTACATAGCAAGTGATATAAAAATGTCAGTTGTCATTATTATTAAATTAAAAATAGCAGTTCCCTTCCTATAATGTGTATGTCCCTGGGAGAGGTGGCATGAGAAGCTTCCCTATGGGGTATGGAGGATATTTGATGAATAATTATAGTGTCTTGTTGAAATGAGTTAATATCTTTATTTTCTTTTTTTATGAGAATTTGCACAGTAAACTCTAGAATTTATTTCCTTTCTTATTTAATGGGGGGCATAGGAAGGTTAACTAGAAGCCAAGAGGTACTGGATGAAAATTGTTGGGAAGCCCCGCTTTAAAACACAGTCTGTTCTATGTCAGTGTCTGACACTAAGAATATCCTTACCTGTAGACAGAATAATTAACAACTGTGGTGATATTTAAAGGATTGGGAGCCCCTTCTTTAACAGATTCCTCTCATCTGTTTGAAGTTTCAAAATTAAATATGTATTCCTTTTTTTTTAACGCCTAGATGCCTAACTTCCCTACCTTCTCTGCAGAGATGGGGGCTATGGGTGTGGAATACTGCGTATCAGGCAAGGCTTATGTGTTGCTTAATTTTGCTGAAGTATTTTTCTTTTAAATTCTTTTTTTTTTTTTAAAGGCACAGCTCACTAGGTAAAGGAGGGAAGGATAGTTTCATAGATGTAAGTGATATAAAAACAAAAGATATCTATAAAATAAAACAACAATAACAACTAAAGTCTCAGGGCCTCCAGGAAGTCTCTTTTAAAATATAACCATTTTCGGGGCACCTAGGTGGCACAGTGGATAGAGCACTGGCACTGAAGTCAGGAGTACCTGAGTTCAAATTCGGCCTCAGACCAAACACTTGACACTTACTAGCTGTGTGACCCTGGGCAAGTCACTTAACCCCAATTGCCAAAAACAAAAAACAATAAAATAAAATAAAATATAACCGTTTTTCATTTTGTCCAGTAACAGAAATGTCACAATGATGATCAACTTTGAAAGACTTGGCTACTCTGATCAATAGAATGATCCAAGACAATTCCAAAGGACTCATGATTTAAAAAAAAAAGGCTACCACCTCCAGAGAGAAAACTGATGAACTCTGGGTGCAGGCTGAAATATAATTTTCTCACTTTACTTTTCTTGCATTTATCTAAAAATATGGTTAATATGGAAATATGTTTTGCATGATTTCACATGTATAATTGGTATCATATTGCATGCCTTCTCAGTGGGTGGTGAAGGAGGAGGGAGGGAGGGAATTTGGAACTCAAAATTTAAAAAGAAAAGAATGTTAAAAATCAGTAAACAAATTTAAAATACAACCATTTTTAGAGTGTGAACTCTTAAGCTGTTGTCACTCATTAAACTTCGGTGTGAATTAGTCTATGAGATACTTTCCCAGATGATAGCTAGGAAATCACAGCCCTGAACAAGTGGAAATTTTTGATTGGGAGAAGAGGAAAGGTCAATCTGGAACTTGAGCCAGTCCCCAGAGAGGCAGGCCTTTGGTGGCTAGTGGGGAAGGAGGGAAGTGATCTCTCTGGACAGCTGGAGGTGCAGGACAGCATGAGGGGGCTGAGCAAACTGGTGGTAGGGAAATGTGAGAAAGGAGAAGAGCACAGAGTAAAGAAGGGTGCCTGGGCCAGACTGACAACCTCATGCTTGCTTGGCTTCACTTCCATCTCTAAGGAGGTGACTTTGGGGCTCTAAGGGCTACCAGTAATGTTTGAGGAGAAGGTAAACATCAGTCTAAGAGTCTCTCACACAGAAGCTTTGGTCAATAGGCCTTATTGACAATTCTCATTCTGCCTCTTTGAGAGAGTGAAGGGCTACCCACAGAGCCCTAGTTGGGGATTTGTTCCCCACTTAGGCAAAAACAGTGAAAGAGAAAGAACCTCAGTGGCGCAGACATAATGAAGCTATAAGAAGGGGCGCTCCAGCGCCCCCCATCACCAGACTGAGGGAACTTTGGAGGAATTCAAGCCTTTGGAGAGAACCTTGGGAAGGTGGTTGTATTGCAAGATAGTGCTAGACTAATGAAAAACACGAGGTGAGGTGTGGGGTCGGGAGACGTGGGGGTTGTTATGGAGAGGAAGCATGTCACACACGACATCACTCCTTTTGTCTCCCCACTCCCCCTCCAATATCATCACGCTGGAGCAAAGCCTTGCTTATCTCCCACTAATTTCATTGGTTGTGCTATGTTGGTAGGGAGGCCTAGGGACTCAGTCTCTACTGATTTAAGGTACGATGTCTCCATATCCTTTGGGGCAGAGAACTCCAACGTAGGTATATATATATTTTATTTCCCTGGACTATATTTTTCTGTAAGATTGTGCGAAGTACTCTTAAAAAGTGGCACAAGCAGGCTAATCCCACAAGAAGTTGATGATAGCATCAAATAAGCAGCCATCCCTTAGTCTTCTCTTGTGCAATCTGCTTCCTCTTTCCTTGTGTTTCTTTCTATTTTTTATTTTTGTACTAGCTATGCCACATTTCCAGGAGAATGACATCATTAAATATTGGGGTTTTGTGTCAGACATGAGGACGCTGTACTATTTCTTAGATGAAATGCAATCTACTTTCTTTCTCTTTATTCAAATCTGTGCCCATCTGGCATGACTGTACAATAGATATGTACTGATGGACTTCCCCTCTGTCTGCATGGTATAGTCTGGGAAATAAATATTTTTCATCAATTTAATTTTTTCTGTGTAGACTGGTGAGTCTAATCTCTGAGTGGGTACTGATCTCATCAAGGAGGCCCTATCATATTCTAGGACTTGATGGAATCAGTATAAGGTCATCTGTAAACAAGAAAATCTGGAGTACCTTATCAACTTTGGGAAGTCCTTCTTCCCATTTGTATTCTTTGCTAGACATCCTCCAAGGTAGCAATAAGCAGTTTTGGAAAGCACAGATCTTCCTGCTTTATGCCTCACTTGATACTGATAATCAGAGCATCACTTGAAATAGTCATATCTTTGTTAGCAGCTACTGGGGATTCTAAAATGACTTTTAATGTATGCATAGGATATACAGTGTTGGAGAACTTTTAAAACTATATTTTCTTCTAAAGGGTGAAATGCCTCCCTCCCTCTCCCTCCACAATCAATAAACAATAAACACAGTGGAATCTCACATTTTCTACATCTTTCAGTCAATTCTTTTCCTCTCTCCCGCCCCTCTCCTACCCATTGAGGAGGGAAGCATAAATGTGATGGTTTCACTGTCATGGGTTGCTATAAAACCACTGGCAAATGTACTCCATTTTCCATATATTTATTGCACAGATACACAGTCCATTAGATATCCTTAAGAGATTAGGAAGAGTAATAGGTTCAGTGGGTTTCATGGATTGTTGAACAGGAGAAAAAGGGGATGATTTGAGCAGCGGCAGTGAGGACTTAACAGAAACAACTCAGGTGGCAGTAAGAATGGGACAACCAGGGAAACTACAAGGGACTTCTAAGAAGAAAAGTCTAGAAAATAGAGATTTTTTTTCAAAGTACAGAAGCATTCTTAATTTCTAGTTGTTCCATTTTCTTAGAAACTCAAAACATTTTGTGTAGATAATTTCTGGTAACATATTTAAAACATTCTAGGGAGATAAGAAGCTTAAATAGTTTAAAACATCTTAGTTACACTGTATGACAGCAAAAGGAAAAATCTGGCTGCATGGCCCTCAGTCTTCTTACCGTGCACTTGTGCGGCTTCTCGCCAGTGTGCCTACGCATGTGCACCACTAGCATGTACTGAGCCTTGAACGGTTTTTGATCCCGGGTACAGTCCTGCCATCGGCAGACAAACTCCTTCTTCTCCCCATGAATGTGGTCGTTGTTAATGTGCTACAAAAAATGAGGAAGATGGTTAAGATGACTTAAATCCAGTCCAATCAAAATGTCTTTTTGACCAGTTAGAATGGTGGGTTGAATAATAAGATGAAGTTTAACAGGGATACATTTCAAGTCCTATACTTGTGTTTAAAACAACTCATTAGTTGCACTTGTTAAATGCATCAGTTCATCGAGAAAAGATCTGAATGTTTTAAAGTACTATAAACTCAAGATGAATCAACAGGATAATATTATAGCTAAAAAAGGAACAGTACCATTTACCTTAAACTCAATTAGGAGCAGCATACCAAAAACCAAAACAAAACAAAAGAGGTAACAGTTCTATTGTGTGGTATTTAAAAAGGTTCAAGAGACATAATTTCTGGGTAATTTAATAATTTTATTAATAGTGACAGTATGTTTATTAATGAAAGAATGGTCATTTGGCCATCTCTCTTAGACCAAAGACCCCTCATGATGCTGGGCTCATAATTTACATGTCCTCAAAGACTAGGTGTTCCTGAGGGTGGCAATCAACTCAGATTGGTTAACAATTAATGAGAGAATGAGTACTACGAGAGGATGGGTTATATTACATATATATATATATATATATATATGTCTTGGGGTCTTGGGGTATGTGACTTGGGTTACCCCAATCTTGGTCAAAGGGACATTAATTTCCATATCACCTGTCTGACAAAAGGGAGAATCAACACTTCCCAGACCTGTTTGAATAAACACAATGAGCAGGAATACCCAAATTGGTCCAAACTTAGAATTTCTTTTACTATCTTTGATTAGATCTTAGCCATCCTGGCTGGGTAAATGTGTGTGTATTTTTGTTTGTTTGTTTGTTTGTTTTGTTTTGTTTTTGTTTTTGGTTTTGGTTTTTTTTTTGCTTTTTGGTGAGGCAATCAGGGTTAAGTGACTTGGCTAGGGTCACATAGCTATTAAGTATCATGTTTCTGAGGATGGATTTGAACTCAGGTCCTCCTGACTCCAAGTCCAGAGCTTTATCCATTGTGCCACCCAGCTGCCCCTGGGTAAATGTTTTAGAAAGATTTCCCACACTGATTTCTGGATGAGGAAGTAGAAAAGGGGAAAAACCTTGGACCTAATATAATTAGTTATTGAATACAAGAGAGAAATAATCATTTCTCACAATTGTCTTCTACTTTGGTGAGGCCACAGATGAAGTGTCTTGTTCACTTCTAGGCACCATATTTAGGAAGGGCATTGAAACTGGCACACTCCACGAGATGGTGACTAGGCCAGTTTTAGCACTTGAGACCATGTCACACGAAGTTTAACTGAAAGAACTGAGGATGTTAATTGCATGGAGAAGAGAAATGATAGCTATCTTTATCAGAAGAGTTGTTATGTGTCAAAGGGATTTTTCTGCTTGGCCTCAGAGGGCAGAACAGAGAGCAGTGGGTAGAAGTTATAGGGAGACTGATTCAGGTTTGATATGAGACAGCATCTTAACAATAAAGGATACCCCAGAATGAGATGGACTTCTTCTGTAGGTAGTAAGCTCACTATTGATATTTAAGGAAAAACCACATTATTACTTGCTGATGAAGTCAGGAAGGGGGCTCTGAGGTCCCCTTCAACTTGGATATTCTGTAATTCACATAGACAAACATAAAAACTTATTGCATAAATGCAGTAAGTTTTTATGATGGGCACGGCACCGTTTGTGCAGTTATCTCATCTGTGTAGCCTGTGCCAATGTCCTTCTTTGTGGGGGAAAAAAAGCTCCCTCCCACTCAGTATCTGGAGTATGGGCTAGGAAAATATCCCCACCATGACCTCCTATACTTGCTGATGCATGACATGTCACTGTTGGAGCTTTCTCTCATTGTTTTCAATCTTTTATCCTTTTTCAAATAGATTCATTTCACTTCTCTGAAACTCAGTTCACTCATCTACAAAATGAAGGAGTTGGACCCTACACCCTAGCTCTAATGTTCCATGATTCAATAGCCATTTCAAAGCCAAGATTATACTCAACAGGAAAACCATAAAACACATGAGTATCTACCCATGCTCCTTTGTTTTACTTCCTTTTTTTCACTGTGTGGTAAAAGGAAAACTAGACTAGAAATAGGAATCCATGAGTTCTCATCCTAGTTCTGGTCTTCACTCTCTGTGTGACTCACTTAAATTCTCTGATTTGCTGTTGTTTTTGTTGAGCTGTTTTTTTTCCCCCAGTTGCATCCAATTCTTTGTGATTCTATTTGGGGTTTTCTTGGCAAAGATACTAGAGTGGTTTATCATTTCCTTCTCCACCTCATTTTACAGATGAGGGAACTGAGGCAAAGAGGGTTAAGTGATTTGCCCAGGGTCACACAGCTAGTAAGTGTCCGAGGCCAGATTTGAATTCAGGAAGATGAGTCTTCCTAACTCCATGCCCAGTACTGTATCCACTGCACCACCTAGCTGCCCCTCAATTCTCTGAGTCTGAATTTAAACATCTGTAAAATGAAAGGGGTAGCCTTGATTTCCTGAGTCCCTTCTAGCTCTAAATCCTAGATCCTGTGATCTTTTGGCACCCTCTTTTGCTGCCATGTTATTCAGCATGTCCTCTTGTAACATGAGCAAAAGAATCTGGAAGTTGTGGCTAAAGGCCATCAATGGCAGGAGGTGAGCAAATCGATGATTCGTTAACCCTTCTGCCTTTAATCTAATGATCTGTATATTTGGGGTGGCTGCTGTCTTCAACGCATGAGTGTTGTTATCACATTAAAGCATAGTGTTTACTCCCTCAAGTTTAATTGCTATAGCTTTAGAAAACACTGTCTTTCTGTCCTCCCAACAGCTACAGAAGATGTCCAATGAATCAGCCTTCATGTTGAGAAAAGAGGTTAGAGTTGTACATAACCTAAACACAATCCAAGTAAGAGAGCAGAAGAAGGAATCATTCGTTCTGGTTGGCATTTTGTCCCAAAACTATGAGGTACGTTAAGTCTGACTTTAACATGAGACAGAGTAGGGTATTGGAAGGAGGCTGAAATTTTGTCTCCCCAAGTGACTGGCTTTATGACCTTAAGAAATTCAATTCACTTTCATAGACCTCAGTTTCCTCATATGTCCAACAGGGACAATAATACCTGATTTGTCTACCTTACAGGATGATAGTAAGGAGACCAAATGAGATGAGATCTGTGAAAGTAATTTGCAAAAGAGTAAAGCAGTATACAAAGTCAAAATATTATTATGAAATCTTCCTCCTCCCACCCCAGCTTCTTCCTATTCCTTGTCCTCCTCCTCCCCCTTTATATAATTTTAGGGAGCCTAATCCATGTTGTTCTTCCCCCTTAAAAAAAAACCCTTCCCAATCTTTTTAAATTCTGCCTTTCTAGAGTTAATTTTTGTTTCCTGTTCAAATATAAATCCCATTGGGAGGGTCCATGGGCCACAAGTGGTTAGTGTGAATGAGTCTGTCAAATCCTTTAATCAGAACAAGTAGGGGGAAGGATAGGAGAATGGGAGAGAGTATCAGGAAGGTCCTGAAGGCCTTGGGTAGACTGCTTTGGGATGGTGGTATAGGGAAGGGTAAGGGACACTGAAGACAGACTCAGCCAGCTTCATAACTTTACCACAGACTTACACAACTGAGAAGATGTAAGAAAAGAGAGAAGCTTGCTGGCATTGTTGTACCTCTTGCAGCAACATTCAATGATTTTTCTTCCTTGGTGGTGAGAGTGGTATCATTGCCACACCAAATTCCTTTTCCTATTTCTATTCCCACCCAGACTTCAACATGCACATACCATCAGGAGTTTCACATTGAAAGTTTATCCTTCTACTATATAAATAATTTTTCTTCTTTCTCTTTTTTGGATTAAGAATTTATTCCTTTAGTATATTAATTCTGGAAAGCAATTTGGAATTATGCAAATAAAGTGATTAAATGTCGATACCCTTTGACTCAGAGATTCCATTGCTAAGTATATACCCCAAAGAGATTGCTGATAAAAAGAAAGGCCTAAGATACTCAAATATTTATTGCAGCTTTTTTTGTGACATCAAAGAACCAGAAACAAAGCAGATGCACATTCACTGGAAATGAACGGCTAAAATGAAGTATGTGAATGTGATGGCATACTGTTCTATAAGAAATGATAAGTATGATGAGTACAGAGAAAGAAGCAAGGAGAGACATATGAACTGATGCAAGGTGAATGAAGCAAATCCAAGAAAACAACATACACAAGGACTACAACAATGTAAATAGAAAGAACAACAATCACAAATCACAACAACAACAAACGTTGCAAAATTAGAAACAAGTTTTGTCCCAAATAAGAGCACTCCTTTGCTGAGGTTGGGGGTGGGGTGGGGTCCACAGATGTGGAGCACTGTATACATTGTCAGATTTTTTTGATGTGTTAATTCATTTTGCTGTTTGTTTTCCTCTTTCTCTTAAAAATTATTTGTATATGAGATGGCTCACTGGTAATGGCAGAGAGAAGATTTCGTGGGAAATTTAGACAATTTGAAAACAAAAGATATTAAAAATTTATATTTAAAAAGGAGTTCATTTCTTCACTAAGATAGGGCTTCAGTTGTCAACTAGATAATGCCTGGATAATAATGATAATAGCTAACATTTATATAGTGCTTTAAGGCTTGCAAAGTGCTTTACATATATTATCTGATTATACTGGCTTAAAATTAAGGAACACTGAATTATTGGCTTTCTAAAGTCGCTTCTCCCTCATTCTTCTCTCTCCCGCCTTCCTTTTCTTAGTTCCTTCTGCCTGTCCCTTGTGTCCCCCTCCCCCACTTTTTTTCCATTCCTTTTCTTTCTTCTTTCTGCCTTCCATCCTCTCCCTCCCCTATCCCCCCCCAGCTACAACTTCTATAACTTTGCAACCCAGAGGATGAATGGAGAGCCTGCCCACACTCAGAGCTCCATTATTACCCAACTGAAAGCACAAGCGTTGAAAAGCATTATGGCCTCAGTGAAGGGGGAAAAAAAAACAGCAATGAAAAGCAGCCTTGCTTTCTATGGTATAGGACTGAACTTCATGAATATGAATATGGGCATCCCTGGCAAGTGAAACCTACAACACTTTGAACTATGGCAGATAATCTCATCATATTAGCCCCACTTTCCATTTTTAAAGCCTTTCAAATGATAAAAATGCTTCTTGACAACTCTAAACATTTTTTTCTTATTGGTTTACTTAGCAACAAATTGTTAATAATCTGCCCAGCACCCACGCCTGTGTGCCATGTTCCCACTCTCAGTTAAATCATCATTCATTTTTGGAAGCAAAGAAAAATGCAGCTTTGCAAATGGGCCACCATATTATCATGGGAAGGGCAATGCCTGCCTATTAGGAAGCCCTGGGGAATTCTGGAGGTCTTGTCAAGTATCAGGAAAGATAGTTCTCCCTTCCTTTTCCTCTCTACTGCCATTTAAAGGGTCTCTGGTGGAGAATTTCTCATATGGGGAGCTAACCTTCTAATTCTGACATCTAAGGCTTTCTACTATCTCTATCCTATTCTTCCATCTTTATCAATCCATCAACAAACATTTATTAGGCACCTACTATGTGTCAGACATTTGTCATCTCTAGACACTAGGATTATACAAAGAAAAGCAACTCCTCGAGGTAAGCCCTTTCCTGTAGCCAGACTGATTTATCTATCCTTCCAATTCACCCTGCATTTTCTTACAGTTACATCTTGGCTGTTTGAGCACATGGAATTAATTTCTGCTGGCTTCCTCTGTTTATCCAAATTTGCCCATTCTTTTATATTGGATAAAAATTCTACCTTTCCCATAAAGCCCTTTCCAACCACTCCAGCCAATAGTGTTCTCTCTTCTCTCTTATTGTCTATTTACTGGGTGCTTATACTATGCTGTCCCTTATTGTTAATCACCTTCTCAGGTGCCTTATCTCTCCAACACCACTTTAAGCTCCCTGAGGGCAAAGATAGTATTTTATACTTCTCCCTGTTTCCCACAGCACCAGACACATTGCCTTGCATGGGGCAGACACTCAATATTTTTTTGAAAGGTTAACCAAATTTGCTTTCTATTCTCCCCATCTATGGGGAGAATTTCTGAAGTATCGAAAGGTACCTTTGTAGGTAACAACACTGAACTGAGAGGAAAAAAACCTAGGGCTAAATTATATTGAAACCTCAGATTATTTCCTACCTCCTCCTGGGTCATTTCCTTGGAGGTCTGTCCCTCATTTGGAGTTTTCTGCTGACTTAAATAATTTCAAAAGATTCCTTATTTCATCATCATGGGTACTTCCTCCACCAAATGCAGATTGCATCCCTTTCATACCTGAGGAGATAGTACTGTAGGAATTGCTGTGGTCCAAGAAAATCATTGGCTAATGGCCAGCTCTTTTGGGATGAGCATCTTTAAATCTAACTAGGTTGATGTGTGAATGATAGTGTGGGTCTCTCCTCAACAAAATACAACTCTGCTGACTAAATACAAAAAAGTCTGTGGTCAGACATGGTGCCTTTAGAAGAACTTTAAGCCTGCACCTCGGGGCTTCAAGTCCAGGCAGAGGGAGAAGGCAAGCAAGTCCTAGAAAGAGGAGACTGAAAGCTGAGGAATGGGGGACAACCTTTGAGAGTGTACTTTAGGCAAAGAATAGGAAGCCTCACTTTATACAGTGGACAGGAAAGCCACTATACAAAAGTGAGGGATAAATTCAAAATGCATTTGATTTTCAGAAGTTTAGATAAAATTCACAGGTGTAGGATCCATAATTGGTTAACCTTTCCTATACCTCCCTGGGACAGAAAAGAAGTCTTTACTGAGAAGTTCTGGTCTTCTTGGGCAAGGTTTTGGGAATGAAGCCTTTGTAAAGAAATGGTAAACAAGACTAGGGTTTTCATAAGAAAGGAAAGGAGGAAAAGCAAAGGGGATGGATAATCTTATGAAATTAGGAAAAGCTTGGAAAGTTAGCTATCTAACAAATTTAAATTAATAGAGCTGAAAGAATATTAATTAAGTCTTCTGGAAGTGGTCTGGGGAGAAGGTGAACAGCCTAGTTTCTTCTAAGTGATAACAGAAAACTTCTGAGTGAGTATTTCATTCAGTAAGGGAGTCACTTTAGCCTGGGGTTCTTCAAAGTCACATCTGCCTAATAATCATGATCAGTTCCATTTCAAGGAGAATGTCTACTCAAGAGACTTATTGGGGTGTCAGTGTTGTGGGGGCAGTGATGCTGAACATGGTGCCAGATGGACTTTTATTCAGAAGAGCACCATTTCTAGTGTCTCACCAAACTGGAAAACCAAAAAAGGAAGGGGAAACCACTTGGGGTTTGATGGTCAACCATCTCCTGCGGAAAAGGTAGGACAATCAAACAGGAGGCCAGATGCTGAACGTTTCCCTCATCCTGTGGACTTCCATGGAAGCTCAGTAGTGTCAGGTGACTCAAATCTGTCATCTTCTAAAGGCAGGTCCTTTCCTGGGGGTAGGGCAGCCTCCCCATCTGTTCCAATTATTCTGATACAGACATTCATACATGTGTGTACATGTACATGAAGGTAGTTCTGGCCCAGCCTGTCACTGAAAATGCTGCTAACAGCATGAAATATGAACGTATCAATGTCTCCCCTCTGCAGACAAGTTCATCCCTGCCATGTCATATTGCCTCCATGCCATAATTCTTTTTTGCATATTTTGAAGTCCCCAGCCCAAACTGGTGCTGTCTGGAGCCTTCTGACAAAGGGCTGGCCGGCTGTGGCCGTGCTGATTTATGTCAAAGGCCTCTCCTCGCCATCACTTACATGGACAAGTTGCTCCTGGGTGTCGTATTCCTTGGCACAGCCTTCCCAATGACAGTTGGTCTCATAAATAACCTCAGGCTCTTGTTTGCATTCATCTTTATCCAAATCCTCTTTGAGGTCTGTCAGATGTTCCTGGGGGAGGAGGGTAAAGAACACATAAGTGAGCTTGTTTCACCTGGAGACATGAATAACGTTTGTGGAGATGACTTCACCAAGGCTAACTGGTCAGCCTTGGTCTATTACAGGAAAAGAAGGTGCTGACTTGACTCCCCCACTCCCCGCTCCGGTCTGGCATGTGAAGGGGAGTGGTAGTAGGATAGGGGTGCATTCTGGGGAGTCATTGAACTGCAGGAGAGCCCCTCTGCTCTCTCTGATCCTTATTCTTATTTTCACTTCAGAGTACTTTTGTACATTAACACAAAAAGACAAGCAAAATATTACAGTACAGATGGAGCTGGCCTTGTAGTCAGCAATATCTGGGCTAAGTCAGGCCTCTCCCTATCTTACTGTGGGTTATCTTACCCCTCAGTGTCCCTGGCCACTGTATTACAGGGGCAATATAGTTACCTTTGTAGTTAAGAAAACTAAACTAAACTAACTCTGGAGTCCATGAAATCGCTTTTGTCTTTTAAATTATAGTTGTATTTCAGTACAATTGGTTTCTTTTGTAATCCTATGTATTTAAAAATGTTATTCTGAGAAGGGATCTGTATTCTTTACTAGACTGCCAAAAGGGGCCATGACCAAAAGGAAAAAGAAAAATTAAGAACTCCTGATTTAAGATTATAAATTATTCATTATAAGTTGCTTTAAGTTATACTCTGCATTGGTAGAGGAAGTTCTCACACTGAAAGTTCCCAATACTGACCAAGTAATAGGTCTACCCTCCATCAAAGTATGACATAACCTATACCTACACGAGTCTTTGTCACACCTGTCCCTCCATACAGATGCATGAAAATGCCAATCACACATGTATTATTCCGAAGGCCCTGAAACACTCTAAAAAGATCCAGCATAGTGAAGATTTGTATGCCTGCTCTGGCAAAGGCTCATTTATGTGAGGCAAAAATCATAAACTAACAGTTTTTACCCTGTAGTTGGAGATGTTATAATGTTATCATTCTTTTTAACCATTTATAAGTTAGGAAATCTGGGAGAGGAAAAAGAAAACAACTAAGAAATTCTGGGCTAACTTCAAATGCTTTTGGCAGTCACAATACTGAAGTTCACTTGAGTTTCCGTGCATAACTAGTAGATTAGGCAGCTAGGTGGTATAGTGGATGGAGTCCAGGGTCTGGACTCAGAAAGACATGAGTTCAAATATGACCTCAGATACTTACTAACTGTGTGAACCCTGGAAAAGTGACTTAACTTCTTTCTTTCTCAGTTTCTTCACTTATAAAATGGGGGATAATATTAGCACCTATGTCCCATGATTGTTGTGAGACTCAAACGAGATAGTGTTTGTAAAGTACTAAGCAAACCTTAAAGTGCTATTGTTAATCACAAACTTAGAGATGGAAGGGACCTCTAAGGTCTTATGCTCCAACCCCCTCATCTTACAGTTGAGGAAATATTCACCCATTAAGGTAATGAGCTTATTATCAAGAGCTGTCTGGAATCTGGGTAATATCAGGTTTCATTTAGCCTGTATAAGGACAAGTTTGGTTGACATTAGGGTATTCAGCTTTGCTTCCACCTAGCTACGGAGGTAAGAAATGTAGCTGCTTAGGTGGCATTATCATCTCTATCCTTAGTTAAGTCCTATGGTACTGGCAGGTACCAATGGGTTTGGATTATGAACAGGCACAGAGAAGCAAAGACACTTGCCTAAAGTCATTGAGTAACTTGATGTGAAGAGTTTTTCTTATCATAGATGACAAATTTTACTTTTCTTAGTAGAAAACACTAGTTACTTAGGAAAGAAGGGGAGCATAAGATTGGCAGAGATGCATAGTGGACTGTGTTCTTCAAAACTCTTTAAAATACTAATATGTCACTGGCAAAACAGGGAAAGTAAATTTATTTATTGAGAAAGTATAGCAGGACATAGGTTTTACATGACTCCACATGTATAACAGGTATTATATTGTTTATGGGTGCAATGAGTTGGGGAGGGAGGGAGAGAATTTGGAACTCAAAAATTTTAGAAATGTATGTCAAAAATAAATTAATGAATAAATAAATAAAGAGAAAGAATGGTAGATACTGGGAAAGGAAGGGCACATTTAGCCAACTGAACATACAATGGCCATAAGTCAGATCACAGGATCAGATAGTTAAAGCCAGAAGAGACCTTAGTTTTTATCTAGTGAACCTCTTAATTTTACAGTTGAGGAAACTGAAGCCCAGAGATGTGAAATGCCTTGCTCAAGGTCAAGCACAGTTGGTGATTGGAATTTCAAGTCTTCTGACTCCAGATCAGCTCTCTATGCTATCTCTGTAAGAAGGCAGCTATGATAGCCTTATGGAGTTGATAAAAACTCTGAATCGATGAATAGTAGTTCAGTTTTCCAAATTAACCACAAGTGTAAAGTAGCATGACATACAGGTGATTGGAATGTAGACAAGGGCAGGGATAAGTAAGATAGTTGACATTTTGTAGCCTGTGGACCCAAGCTGTGCAATATTACAGCCCAAGGCTATTTTGAGTTCTAGTCAAGGTGAGGCCACTCTTATGTGGGGTGGAATTATATATAAGAACTTGGAGTTCCCTTCCATCTCGAAGTCTGTGATTAATATAGCACATTAAGATTTGCTAAGAGCTTTACAAATATATTTGACTCTCACAACAACATTGGGAGGTAGGTGCTATTATTATCCCTATTTTACAGTTGAGGAAACAGAGACAAACAGAAGTTAATGATTATAGGCACACACGGGGGCAATAAGTTTCAAGGAAATTTTGAATGCTTGGGGAATTGGATGGTCTGAGGGGCAAAGAGGGCACTTTTATAGAAATGAGAGAGAATTGGTCATGACAAATGAGGAACAAAAGGAAAATTGTGATGGGATCAGAAGATGGCAGCAGAAAAGGAACTGTGTCCCTGAGCTTCCCCCCACCCCCAAATTATGTTAAGCCTAATATTGATATTACACTATTATGGTCAATTACGTCTGGCCTTTTATTTCAATTGTGTAGGGAAGTTCCAGTGACAAGACTTCTCCCAGTATCAATTGTCAACTGCTCTGCAGTGTCTAATCTTGGATGGTTGCTTAGGGCACTTAGAGGTTAAGTTATTGGCAAAAGGTCACAAATACAGTATCTGTCAGAGGCAGGATTGGAATCCAGCTCTTTCGGACCCTTCATCCACCTCTGTACCACATTGCGTCTCATATAAGAATTAATATTACTTTCCAAGTCACTAGGTAACTCTAAAAAATGAGTTGTTAAAAACAGAATGTGTGTATTTTCCCCTTTCCTGCCGCCCCCCCCCCAATTTAATGAAGTAAAGGGCCTGGTTTTTCTAATGCAAATACAGAAGACAAAGTCTTGCTGTTCTCTTTTTAGAGTAGAGAAAAGCTTATGATATACCATCTAATGAAAATTCACTCACCAGATGAATTCAAATTGGCTGACATATGACAGCTGAAAGACTATAATAAGCAGGGAGTAATAATCGATGATGACAAGAGGTGTCTACTGTGGTGACCCAAGGGTTGGGGGATAGGGCTGCTCCCTCTTATCCTTCTAATTAATGCTATGTGGATTGGGGTCAGGTGGAAGGTTGCAAATAATATGTTAATGAAATCTGCAGATGATGCAACACTGACTGATGTGGAAAAGGACTGACAAAAGCAATCCACTGGACCTCAAGAGGGCAGGGCCCACAGATGGGAGGAAAAGGCCCTTAGAAAAGGGCAGGGCCCAGAGCAAAGGAGACTCTATTGGGTGTTGGGACGATGGAAAAGTTCAGTGGAAACAAAACTAAAAGGAATGATGAGAAGCAAATTAAATGCAAAGGTGAAATGTGTGTGTACGTGTGGGAAATCTAGCCGCCTCTAAGTGAACAGAAATCAATGATTCCCCTCTCCGTGGTGTGGGTCTGCTTGCTTGTCACCGATAGATAATAGGTTAACCATAAAAGAGCTGTCTGAAAAGAAATGGAAGAATCGAAGGGAATAGAACAGGTCAAGCCATCCCAAGCCACAGCTCCAGGGAAGGAAGCAAGGATCTTTGGGGGTTTTGTTTGTTTGTTTTTTTTTATTTTTTAAAGTAGAATCCAATGAGACCAAATATTTCTGTAGAATGGAAGGCAGAGAAGGCAGAAGCAAGGAGACCATTGGAGAAAGAAGCCAATCATGGGCTTGTGCATCTAATCTGCTCACTTTTGCTGATGCTATCTTTCCCTCCTAAAATGTTACCTCCAACTTATCTCTGCTTAATCAAGTCCTCCAAAGCCTCTTTCAACCATCACCTTTTCCAGGCAGCCTTCCCTAACCACTCCAGCCCACACTGATCTCTCCCATTTCAATCCTCTTATTGTCTGTTCCATTGCATTTGATATTTAGTAATATAGTGTTTTATTTTTTTTATTTTTTTAATATAGTGCTTTATACTGCTGCTATTCCAAATAGATTGGTTAAGCAACCTCTTCCAGGCCAGAGGTTGTGTCTTACATTTATTTTTCAATTCCTCATAGCAAATACCTACAGGGCCTAGAGCACAGCAAGTGCTCAATATCTGGTCATTTAACTTAAAGATAGCAGAGAGTCACTAGTTTGCTTTTTTTTTCAGCCATACTAATAATCAATGGCATGGAGTGCTTTAAGATTTGCACAAAACTTTACATGTATTATCTCACTTGATCATGGTGATTATACTTGGGAATGAGTTACAGAGTTCCTTGCTGTCTTTTCCTGTATTTACCCACCCACCCATCCATCCATCCATTCATCCATCCATCTATTTGTCCATCCCCTTTTGTGCCATTCTTTTTCCACTGATAGGTCCTCCCTTTGGACCAAGTTTAAGAGCAAAGACACTGGATATCCTTTATGGCAGACTTACTGAGTCATATAGTCATGGTTCCTTTCTATCAGTCAACCGTGATTTATCTGTATATCTAATCATGGGACCATCCTGGAGCCTAACATTCCATTTTAATGTCTAGCTGCCATCATCAAAACATCTTTGAAGATGATCTTTGTTCACTTGCTTGAACAAATAGCCATTAAATGAAGGAGGGAGCTATGTTAATTTGACTATTTGTGTTTCCTCACATGGTCTCTGGTTGGGAATGTGATTTTGGATTTATCTGAAATGCCAAAGCTGTGTTCTGGGTTTTCTTACTGGTCATGAGGATGCCAAAATGAAAACAACGCTACACTTTTTACCTGATTTCAGAATAGCTATTGGTGCTATTGGTACTTTTCACCAAAGACAGTCTTACCCTTACAACACAGGCAGGGTAAGGCAGCAATATGGGTGGGTAGGGAGGTAGTCATAGAATCTCAGATTTAGGAGAGACCTTTGAAGTTATCTAATCCAATCCATTCCTAAACAAGAATCTCTTTTACAAAATCCCCAACAAGTCCCCATCCAATCTCTGAAAACCAGCAGTCAAGAGAAGGAGCGGGGGGCACACAGGGAAAAAAAAGAGTTCTTATCACCTAATGAATTCTCCATCCTTATCAAGGCAGAACTCTGTCTTCAAAGATAAAAAGAAGGCACTGCTGGGCACTAGTGATCTGAACTAGCCCCTTGCCTCCACTTACTTGAGGCAAGTTATAGAAAGATGTTCAAGACCACACAAACCAGGTACTTCCTTACACAGGGACAGGAAACCTCCTTGTCTTATCTAGGTATGTATGAGGTATTGTGTCTTTCTTGCAACCTGTCCTTTAGGGTCTTGGTAAAGGGAATCGAGATGTATTGCAGGAGAGAGGGATACAGTGTAGGAGACCCATTTAGCCATATCTATCTGAGAACAGGAAAAACTCAGTGAGTCTATTTGTTAGATTAGATGGAAAGGAGTCATCACTGATGAGAATCAGTCACAATGCTAAAGAAGGTCCTTCTCACCATATCCTCTCCATCCTGATACCTTGGCCACTTATTCAATGATGTTTGAAATTTTTTTAGAGGGGGTAAAATTCTTAATTCCACATTCATAGAAGAGTCAAATGGGAAGAAAGGTGATCTAGTCCAATTACCTTTTTAAGCAGATACGCTATAGATATTAGTATATTGGGCTGGGGGTATAGGAGATTTGGGTTCTAAACCTGCTTTGCCACTAGTTTGTCATGTAATCATGAGTTAAGTCATTATTCCTCTTTGGGACTCATCCCCACCTCTGAAAAATGAAAAGCTTGGCCTATGATCTCTAAGGTTCCTTCTGGTTCTGTCGTTCTAGAATTAGATAGGAAGCTCAAGATTCAAACACCCTAATACTCTTGGGAGAGGAAACACAGTGACTTAAAATTTACTCTCAAGTGTAATATCAGAACCTCTCCTAGACACATGTTTTGATGAGGAGAAGAAGGGGAAGAGGACTTAACACCACTGAGTGACTGAAGGTAGGGGGAGAAAGAGGAAAAAAAATCAGAGTGGAAAAAAAGGCAGCTCCCAGAGGGCTAGGTCTGCTTTTTCACTCAAGCCAAGTGTGCTAGCTAGTCTCTGTCCAGAGCACAGCAAGGAGCTACCCTCCTGCTCTCCAGAGACAGATGTTTTAAAAGCTTGTATTAAATTTAAAATCATCTTAAGATGACAACCAGAAAATGTTTTGCTTTTGGAATAGCCTCCTGGGAGAATCATTTATTTTAGTTTCAAGAGGACAACTCCCAAATGAGATTAAATCCATAACTCCCACTGATTCCACTGGGGCTGACAATGGAAGCTGAAGGCAGGATCTGACCACCCAGGATCTTATTTTGCCAAAATTCATTGGCTCCCTTTTAATATTAAGTCTTTACCTTCAAGTGGAAAAGATATTGGAATTAAGGTCTCTCAGTGAGTGTTAATTTTAAGCAGGGTGATAGAGAAAACCAGATCTTCTGAGATGTATTCCTGCTTAGTTCCTCAGAAAACAGCTTGTTTTAGTTGATTCTTTCTTTCTAAAGTGTCATTCTAAAGACAAAATGCTGATATGTTACAAAAAACAAAAATAGAAAAATTCCCAAGGAAGAAGAAATCAGTGAGGCACTATTAAACAGAAGGACTGGTGAGAGGGAAACATTCCAGGAGCTCCTTGCTCCAAGGTCTTTAGAAGTGGGATCAATGCCCATCTGTTTAGAATGACTTAAGAACACGCTGACTGAGAGATGGACAAGATGACCTCTCAAGGTCCTCTATAGACTTAGCTTTATGGGTTTCCAAGAAAATTGTAAATAGCTTTAATTACAATTTTTTTTTATTCTGAAAGGATATGAAGTAGCTTACAGATTAAAATAGAGTTTCAGGAAAGGATTAAGGAGTCCATCTAAAGATAGCACAGGGAATAGATGCACCCAGGCACATGTGTTGAGTTTCCTTAATGCCTCAGTGTTAAAATTAAGCTAAGAGGAAAAAAAAAGAAGAAAATTTTCTTTTATTTTCTTTTTCTCTTTAAGCAGAAAGAACACAAATTTCTTTTCAGAAGCAAAATTTTACCTGGAACTAAACTCAAGTAAGAATTTGTCACATGAGTTATTGACAAATGCCTTAAAATTAAAAGTGAATGTTCCTTCTGAGTCTGAGCATTTAGGAGGTTAGATACAGAGCAGGCTAGGGTTCAGGTCTCATTTTGATTTTTATTTGGCTGGAAGGGTCTGGGAGTGGTTCAGAAACACCCTAGTGAGGGTGGGACCCCAAGATGGCTGGATGAATTTGTCAGGTTGTGAGGTTTCTGATGTGCTTTGAGCCTCTTCCCTCAGGAGACCTGCCTTCTTCCCCTAATCGTGCTGACTCTAGCATGTTTATCTTTCACTGATACACTATCTTCATCAATTTTACCAGCCCCTTGATGATGGCCAGCCTCACCGCACCCATGCATCATGCTGAGACCCACTTTAGATTCCGTGCGGGAAGAGGAATTTGTCATAAACACCTCTGTTCGCCTGACAATAACACAGCCCAATATATCATGAAAATGAAGTGCCCAGAGCACGCCTGATAGTTTACAGTTGTGATAAAGGATGGCCCGATGGATGCAATTGGCGGCGGGGCAGCTCTCTGTGGTAAAGCAGGAGAAAGAAAGCAGCAGCCTGAGGGGCCTTCTTGGTGTCAAATGTTGTGTCCTTACCGCAAAGGATGATGTGACAAACAATCTCATACTGAGCTGGGAAGGAGCCCTGACTAAGAGCTTGGGACCCATGCTTCCTTCCCTCCGTGATCTATGTCTGTTCAGAGACACTAGGACTGCTAGCTTTGCAGTCTTGGAAAGTCAAGTCAAGTAGTATAATTTCTGAGGTTACCCACATAAATGTCCCATCCCTCTTCATTCCTGGGCCACACATCAGGCATCCAAATTCCCAAAGAAATAGCATTTCATTTCATGGATGGAAGCGGGTAAGAGCCTTTGACCAGCATGTTTGTGTGTAATTCCCGCTGGGAGCTGGGGCTCTCTTGAAAATCAATATGAAACCAACCCACCAAGAAGGGAGGGGCAGCGTCTAGGGGGTGTGGGAGCCCTGTTATTGGTAAAGTCTCTCTCACTCTGCTGCAAACTCAGGAATCTTCATGCGGGGGGTAGAGGGAGGCAGAAAAGGGGCCTTGTCACCTGGGAAGAAGGGTTACCTGTGTCAGTGGGGATGTCGGTCTCGGCCCCTCAGTTTCAGTCTTGACCTTGCTGCGCTTGTTAATTACAGGATTGACCGTGCTGCTCACTGCTGACTCACTGCTTTGCTTGTTCTGGAGAGATCAGAGGAGAACCCATGTCAGGGTCAAGCTCTGGAAAGTCCAGGAAATGCAACCAGCCATTATTTGGCTGCAAGAGGTGATTGTCAGCAGTGGACAGAGGTGGGTGAACGGAGGAAGGGACAGGGTGGGTTCGTGGACAGGTCAAAGTAATGGCGAGGGAGGCAACATCATAATTGCTTCTGAAAAGGACTTTCAGGGTTACAATGCATTTTCTTTAAAACATGTAATAGGAAGTACAAATATTATTATCATTCCCATTTTACAGATGAATAAGCTGAGACTCAGACTAGAGAACTGACTTGCTAAGGGTCACAGAGCTCATAAGTATCAGAGATAAAACCAGAGATAATCCATGCCTGTCTCTCAGACTCATGCTCTGGCCTCTATGTCATAAAATTGGAGGGCCCTTTGAACTCATAGGTAGGATTTTGGAATTGTCCCTTCGATAACCAAGCATGTAGGGGTGTGTGTGTGTGTGTGTGTGTGTGTGTGTGTGTGTGTGTGTGTTTCTGTCCATGTTTGTGCAGGTATGCCCATGAAAAAGGAAAGAAAAAGGAGAGAGAAAAAGTATAGAGATACTAGTAAATCAGAGGACAGGCGACAAAAAGCCATTCTGTTTTTAACTGATATACTTCCTTAGCCTAGAAAGTTAGCATTAGAAGGGACCTCAGAGGTCATCTAGACCACCCCAGTTATGAAGCAAAATCAAAGACGTCAGGTGACTGGGGCCCCACCGCCTCTCAAGGCAGCCCAGTCTACCTTTGCACAGCTCTGATTGCTAGGAAGTTGTTTTCTGTTTAAAAATTAAATCAAGGTGTAATCTACCTTTATAACTTCCACTTAGTGTTCTTAGTTTTGTCCTCTGGGGACAGACTGAACAAGGTGAATCCCTCTACCATACAGCAGCCCTTCAAATATTCGAAGACAGTGATCATGTTCCCCCTCATTCTTATCTTCCCTAGGTTAACATCTTGAGTTCTTTAAAAGCAGTTCTCATGTCATGGTGTCCAGACATCTTACCGTCCTGATCACCTTTCCTCCAATGAACATGTCCCAGCACTCACCTCAGTTTATAAATTAGAAAATTAAAGCAAATCTCTCCCACTTCCCATTCCCACTCCCAAGCTTTTTTTTTTTTCCCCCTCCGTGACCATGGGGATTAAAATCACAAGTTAAAAGGGTAAGTTGTGGAGGGATGATAGTGAGCATGGCTCTTTCCAGACATCCTGGCAATTTTGCAGAGTTCCTAGAGCAACCTTGAAAGCAAGAGAATAGTCCATCCTGATCATCTTTACTCAACACTATCATTTTCTGCTAGAATCATGGCTTTGGTCATGGCTGAGATAGCTTGGCTAGGATTGACCAAGGGCCCACCTGCTTCTCCCCATGTGGTATTCAAAATTATGATGTATCCCAGATACTGACAGAAACACACAACAGGAGCAGTCTATCTCTCTTTTGAGTTTCATATGGATGGCGAGTGCAGAGGGAGAAAGACTGTCAGAATGATGGTGGGGAAAATTCTTGGTTAGGGTGGGGCCTGGACTGAGTAGGTAAACAACATTTTCCTTGCTGACTTGAATTCCCCCAATTTTTGGAGTGAGACGAGATTCTACTTTGCTGTTGTTCAGTTGTTTCAGTCATGTCTGGACTCTTTGTGACCCCATTTTAAGTTTTTTTTTTTTTTGATAAAGATACTGAAGCGGTTTGCCTTCTTTTTTCTCCAGTTCATATTTTATATATGAGGAAACTGAGGCAAATAGTCGCTCAGAGTCACACAGCTAGTAAGAGTCTGAGTCTAGATTTGAACTCAGGAAGATGAGTCTTTCTGACTCCAGGCCAGGCACTCTATCTACTGCACCACCTACCTGCCCCTCAGATCCCACAGGCCCCCATTATCCAATGGTCTCTCTCCAGTCCATTGGCAAGCTTTACTAGGTTGATCCCACAGCCAGCAGATATAGAATCATAGATTTAGAGCTAAAAGTGACTTTAGAGACTACTGAGTATAAACTCTTTAATTTTACAGAGAATGAAACTGAGGCTGAGAGAGGGAGAGAATAAGTTTTAAGCACCTACATGGTGCCAGGTGCTATGCTAAGTGCTTTATAAATACTATCTCATTTGAGAATGAGTTTAAGTGACTTACTCAGGGTCATACAACTGGCAAATGTCTGAGGTGGGATTTGAACTCATATATTCTTTAGTCATTCAAATTGCCACCTACCTACTCTTTTAAAGCTCCTGTCCTCATACCTCCACACTTTTTTTTTTTGGCTAGGCAATAGGGTTAAGTGACTTGTCCAGGGTTACATAGCTAGTAAGTGTCAAGTGCCTGAGGCTGGTTTGAACTCAGGTCCTGCTGACTCCAGGGCCAATGCTCCATCCATGCCGCCTAGCTGCCCCACCATCTCCACACTTTTCTGCCAGCCAGTAACTCTACTGCCTCAGTGATGAAGTATCAGTACTCCCCTGCTTCTTCCCCTCCCCACATTGATTTGAAATGGCAAAATATCTTTCCTCCTCTCTTTTCCTTCTCTATAACTAGCAGAATTTTAGAACTGGGAGGGACATTAGGTGTTATGAGATAATAGGATTTAGAGCTGGAAGAGACCTGGAAAGAAACATCACCCAGACCTACTCATTTTATAAATAAGGAAACTGGGGCTGAGAGAGAGGGAAAGTGAATTGGCCAAAGCCACACTGGAAGTTAATGAAAGGGCTGAGACTAGAACCCTTTGAGGCATAATACCCTTGTGATGCCCCATAGTGTTGTCAACACTCCATTCTCACCATTTTGTCCTCCCAAGGATCTTAATAGTTTCTTTTTGGGGGGGAGGGAAGGGGAAGAAAATGAAAATACATAAAATAAAAAAATATGGCCTCTCCAAGAAAAATCCTTCGGGATCCTTCCTCTCAACTCAGTAGGATCTGATTTTTCTTCATGTCAGGTCCTGTGTGGTTGACCGCAAAGCTGTGGGCAACTTTCGGTCTGTACTGAGGAGAATGCAGACCCTGAGGGCAAGTGGATCAGGACGAGTTAGGAATTTTTCCCCTAAAATGTATACAAATATGATGTGACTGTCTTAGGGGCAGGCTGGCTTCTAAACTGGGGGATATAATTCAGAACTTTATAAAACCCTTTCCAGCTCTTATAATCATTCTTTACAATCGTACAATGCATGATTTATGTGTTCCTAAGTGTTCTCAGAGTAGTAATTTTCTTTCATCCCCACAACTATCCTGCAAGTTCGGCAAGGTAGGAATTATTTTATTGCTGTTTCACAGATGAGGAAACTGAGTTCCAAAGAAGTTACATGACTTCCCTAGGAGAACCAGACCTAGAATTCAGCTCTCCTGATTCTAGTCTAGTGCTCCTTCCACATTTTAAGCCTACACAAATCACCCATACCTGGAAATTCAAAATAACTGGCCTAGAAAGAAAAGGTCAAAAATAAAGCTGGACTGTACAACACAATTCTGTAAGCTTCCTTCTCAGAACTACAGATAAAAAAAGGCAAAGCCTCTTTTTTGGATTTTAGCCGTGTGTACCTTCTCCCTTCCCAAGCTCCTACCTGGTTTGAGACAGCTATGCAGTTGTTGCTGTTGCTGAGCTGTGTTGGTGTGGGGTTGACTGAGATGACCGCCATGTGCTGCCTGGTTGGGAAGGTGGGAGAGGGCTGGATTAAGGGTGGGGTGTGTCCAAAGGCGGAGCTCAAGCCCCTTTGCTGGTTCAGGATCTGCTGATAGGCCACTGGATTGATGGGGTGGGGGAAAGTGAAGGCTGGGCTGCAACAAAAGACAGGAATCAATCCATTAGTTACTAAATCAATCAGTCAAGTATTAGGTTCCCACTATAAGGTATACAAAAAGAAACAGCTCAAGGCTCACACATTCTATCAAGGGAGACTACATATACATATCTAAGTGTATTCAAAATGGACACATGAATACGAGATACTTTTGGAGGAGAAAGGTACAAGGCAGCTGGGAACATCCAGATAGGTCTTGGGTAAAAGGTCTCATACTTACGCTGATCTTTGAAAAAACTAGGGATTCTAAGAGGAAGTGGTGAGGAGGAAATGCATCTTAGAAGTAATCATTTTGGAACAAAGGAGAAAACCTGTAGTTGATCTCATAGCAGCCAGGTTAAGTCAGAGATACATGTACATATACATGTACACATACACATACATATACATAACATATGTGTATATATATTTCTCTAACGGAAATCCTAGGGCCCCATGAAATGAATTGAAATAAATCCTACTAAAAACCTGTTTTCATTAGGTCACTTCCCAGATCAAGAACCCACAATAGCTCCTTATTGTCCATTCAATCAAGCTCCAGTTCCCTTGCTTGGCTTTCAGGGCAATCTATGGACTGTTGCCAACCCTACCCATCGCCCTTCCTTTCCTGTCTCTCCCCACTGCTCCTGCCACTGGTTTTCACAATGTAGCCTGCATGTGCCATCATACCTTCGTGCCTTTTGCTCTTGTGTTCCCCCACCTCCTACCATCTTATTTTACATCCTCTTTCTCTTTACGTTCAGCTCAAGTCTTGTTTACTCCATAAACCTTCCCCTCTCCTACTGACTCTAACCCATACCGATCTCTTCCTTTTCTGAAGTCTCATTTTAAAAAGTTCAGTGTTTTTTGCTATACATTTGTTTCCTAAATGTGGATTTCATCTTCTACTATATTATTAATGCCTTGAAAACATGAGATGATAGTATCATAGATTTATAGCTGGAAGGGACCTTAGAAATATAATTTAAACCCCCTCATTTTACAGATATGGAAACCAAAGCCCAGAGGTTAAGCAACTTGCCCAAAGTTACACAGATCGTAAGTTACATCTTTTATACCTCTTTGATTATACCACATGCTGGACACATGGTTGATGATAAATAAATACTTGTCGGTTGGTTGACTGACTCATGATGAAGATACAATTAGTCTCCATAGTTATCAGGCAGCACACTGTTGAAATGCCAAGCTATAAAAATCATATTGTAAATAGAGACTTTCATCTGTCCAGGGATTGAGGGGGTCTTTTGTGGGAAATATTACAGATAACAGAGTTATCCTATGTATTATATGTGGGTCACTGAGTTTCAGAGAATTTTGATGCAAAAAAATATAAATAAACACAATCTTAAAATGATCCTGTTGATAACTGGATCTTTCTTTGATGAGGTACATCAGCTGTCTTAGAGCCACCATTCCGGACATCTGTTATCACTGCATAGTATTGTACAAGTAGAATTGCAAAAGATAAGACTGGGTCTGTAATGATTCTGACACCCCCTAAAAGTGGCTTGTCTGTACGAACCTTTGATATCAGTTTATTTACATGTTGTTTTCTTTTTCGGAAAAGTCCAGGATAAACCACATAAGCAAGATCAAAGCTTCAGGGCCAGAAGGGACCTTAGAGACCATCACAGAGATTCCCAAATTTATTTGGCCTGTCACCCCCTTTTAAAAAAAACTACTCAGCACCCCCCTTTCACTTTAACCCTTTAATTTTTTTTCATCATTTCCAAAAATTACCACTCTCTGGATCATTTCAGCACCCCCCCCAAGGGACTGGTATCGCCCACTTCAGGAAGCTATGATTGTAGTCCAACCTCCTTATTTTACAGATGAAGAAACTGAGACCTAGAAAGGTTAAGTAAATTGTACAACATTGCATGCCTAGTATTAAAAAAAATGATAAAATCCTCAAATATTTGGTTATTTGAAATTTTTAGCTGCTTGGCTACTAGATAAAGGGTAGTTCCCTGAGCCTGGCTTTAAACTGTTGGTGCCAGAGGTGGATGTAAGCATGGAGCTTATCTCACACTCCAAAAAAAAAAAAAAACAAAAACAGACAAACAATAACAACACAAATACCTCTCCAGGTCTTTGCACATGTTTTTCCCAGGCTGCAAAATCTGCATGGACTCACTAACCCTTCTCAGTTATGTTCTACCACAAGCCACATTACTTTTCCTTTAGTTTCAGGCCTCTGGGCTAAGGGTACACAAAGGCCTGCTAATATTAAGTAGGCAAAGTTTCCCCTTTGATGCAAGTATTCATGAAGCCAAACAAAAAGAGAATAAGGAAAGAAGGGATGACTTCCTAAATTTATTTTAACCTTCCCTACCTGGTTTTATTTAAGCTTCACTAACTAATTTTCTTTAGAATCTGCAGTCTGATTTTCTTTTTTCCTGGATCATTGGTGCCAGAGCCGGGTAGAAGGATATGAAGGTATGGGGACAGAGGACCCCATTTCCATCAATTCCCATCTCTGAGCTCTCAGTAATGTGCCTTCCTCCCACCTCCCATGTATATGAAGCTGAGATATCTTTTGTTTCTCTTCTAAAACACTGGGTGAGGTCAACACACAAATCCTGACATTCTGTGTGTGAGAACAGAAGGAATGGCCTCCATTCATTTACCCACTAACAGCTAGTTTCCCATATTACAGAAGAACATGGTTGATGGAGACTCTTGCCTATACCACCGCCTCAGGTACCATTTATAACAGCTGAGCTGGACCCCCCCCCCCCCAAGAATAACTGGTGAAGGGTTATAAACAATTTTACCCTCAGGTCAAAGGGCAGAAGCCCATTTAAAGTTTCCAACATTTTTTTACTATCTGGCTGCTCTTCAGGTTCTGAAGAATAAGTTGACTTTTTTCAGTCTAATGTGTTATACAGTGAGATCCTTAATGAGAGAATGGTCAAAGACTGCATAGACAGGAAGGGAGGAAGAAAGGCGGGTTCTTAATACAATTTTGTCAACAGGATTTGGGCAGGTAGTTTGTTTTGTAATAAAATGGGATATTTGTTATTGGGATAGAGAATTCCTTAGTGTAAATACTACGGTTACGGTCCAACAGACAACCTGGCAGTTTAATGACCCAGTTAATATTCAGTGGAAATTAAAACACCTACCTGGGGTGTGTCCCTGATTTCATGATTGAATTTCCTGTCATGGACCTGGCCAATTTCACCATTCACATCAGAAGGGACGGGTATAAGTTCAAAGGTAGATTTCCTGGCCCTCCTCCACCCCTTAATAATTCAGAACCAAGAATGAATCCCACAAAAAACTACTTAGACTCTTTATCATGAGTCTTTAAGAAACACACAACATTAATGGGAAAAGTTACTTTTATGCTGATCCATAAAAGCATTTGCTACCCATCTCCCACAGTTCAAAGGACCAATTAAATACCACTCCCACCAAATTCACCCAGACCAAAGCTTCTGATCTCTGAGGTATAGCAGTTAGCCTTACTGAATTAGACTGGCCCCTAAGAACGTGCTCCCCTGACACGGGAGATTCCCAAGCTCAAGAGGGCCTTGTGGTCAATCTTTTAACCAAAGATCAAACGTGTGCCACTCTCTCTCTTTTACCTGATTGCCCCAGCAGACAGATGCCCGTAGGAACCACTAGCTGCTGAACTGCTTCGGGAGTTATTAATATAAGCCACCAGAGAGTTTGGAGAGGTCCTAATCATTGTTTGCAGATCAATGCTGGCATCTGAGAGCGGGGAGATCGACAGGGCCCGCTTGCGACTTAACCTTGGGGTCACCCGGGGACTGGAAAATCTGGACACTGCAGAAGAGAGAGCAAAGGCAGAGCTGGTTAGTTTGAAATGCTTTCTGTGGGGATGAAAGAAGAACCTTTAAAACAAACCTCCCAGTCAATTAACTTAAATTCAACAAACATTAAATGCTTGTTTCATGCCAGGCACTGTGTTCAGTGCAGGGTATATGAGGACAAAAATAAAGCAGTCCCTGACCTTACAAAGCTAACCTTACACAAGAAAGCATAAGACTTAGCCCCTGCCAAGCACCATAGAAGCTACTAAAAGAGTACACAGTTATAGCTAGCATTTAATTTGTGCTTGAAGGTTTGCAAAGCATTTTATGAATGTTATTTCAGCTGAGACTCAGAACAACCCTAGGAGACAGGTACTACGATTATCCTCATTTTACAAGTAGGGAACCTAAGGCAAACAGGGTTAAGTGACTTGATTAGGGTCACACAGCTCTTAAGTGTCTGAGGCTGGATTTGAACTCAAGTCTTCCTGACTCTAGGTATAGTGCTTTAGACATTGCTTCACTCATCTACAGGTGTGCTAGATCATGTGCAAGCCTGAAACTAACTCATTTTTTATAATATATGGTATAATAATAGCTGCTATTTCAATAGTGTTTAAGGTTTACAAAATGTTTTTCTTTCTCACAGTAGCCCTGAGAGGTAGGTACAGTTACGCATAGGAAACCGAGAGTGTCAGAGTTTAAACCACTTGCTTATAGTCACAGAGATGTTAAATGGTGGGGCAAGGATTTGAATCCATGTATACTGCCTGCCAATGCTGAAGTCTTTCCATTACACTAAGCTCAAGCCTGTCTATACTCAACTCTGGCCCCTGGAGGCTAGTAGCATCCTTTGGGTCTCCTCTAAACCATCATTTGTTCTAGAGGATCCAAAATTATTCCAGACTAGTTTTTCTTTTCATTTTAGCAAATGAGGAACACTAAGTACAATACCACCAAAACATTTGTAAAACATCATGGATAATGTCTGACGACAGGAAATTTGTACAATACGCTTCTGAGGCTTACGCTTCCAACTGAAAAGCTCATTTTTATAAGTCACAGATTTATAGAGCTGGAAGAGACCGGGGGGTCATTCAATTCAACCTCCCTCCTCTGCTCCTCCCATTCTGCAGGTGAAAAATTAAGACCTAGGCTTCTTTTAGGTCTCAACTAAAATTTCATCTTCTACCGGAAAACTTTCCCAATCTCTCTTAACTCTAGTGCCTTTATTCTGTTAATTTTTCCTATTTACCCTGTCTATAAGCTTGCTTTGTATCAATTTCTTTGCATGTCATCTCCCCTTTAGATTATCGGCAGGGATTATCTTTGCCTCTTTTTGTATGCCCAGGGTGCCTAATATGGAGTTGGTGCTTAATAAATGTTTGTTAGCTGATTGACTAAGTAGAAAGATCAAGTGACTTCCCCAAGGTCACACATCAAGGTAGTAGAAAAGTATAGGTTTTCTGAGTCTCCATCAAGTATTCTCGCCTTTATACCACAATTATTTCTGATGGCTGCTCTGCTTAATAAGGGCAGAAAGCATAGAGTGTTAAAATAAGCAAAGGGACATGTTTTTGTTTTTCTGTGTTAGAATTTTCCCAGCTGGGTCTGGAGTCAGGAAAACCTAAGTTCAAATCCAACCTCAGACACTTACTAGGTGTGTGACTGGACAAATCATTTCATCTCTGCCTGCCTCAGCTTTCTCATCTGTAAAATAAGGATGATAAGAATATCTACCTCCTAGACTTGTGAGGATAAAAGGAAATAATATTTGTAAAGTGCTCTTCCAATCTTAAAGTACTAAATGAGTGCTATCATCATCCTCATCATCCATCATGAAACTTCTGGAGGGCAAGGTCCATACCTGATGCCAACTTTTCTGACCTGCTACAACATCCAGCATGTACATAATTGATACTCACTAAATGCTTGTCAATTGATAAACTGTACTTGCATTTAGCTTTATGTTTCCTAGTTTAACTGCTTTTAAAAAATATTCTCTTATGTGTAAAAAGCAATAACTGGCAGAGATTTTATCATATCATTGAGTATTTTGGAACTTTTTCAATAACTTGAATAACTTTTCTCTGTAAGTAACACTGGGAATTTAATCATGATTTTATTGATGCTATTTTGGAAAAGTAGAAACAATATGGTTTAGTAAAAAGACTCCTGGAAATAGGAATCAGGTGACCTTGATTCCTTTCCCAGTTCTATGTATTACTGTGGGCACGCTAATTCACCTCACATATAAAATAAAGGGATTGGTCTCTTCTGGGTCTAACATTTTATTTATTATGGACTTATTTAACTGAAATTTTTTTTTGCCTCCTATGAATTTCACCCAGACAGGGGGGAATGTGATATCTTAGCATCCACTGATGCTATAAATGTTTGATTTTACCTTATGAGAGCCTGGGTGAAGTTAGCAGCCTATTCCAGGAAATGCAGGGTGTGCCAGAAAGGGAAAGAATCAGCTCACCAGTGAAATCAAAGTTTGCTAGTACATGAAGCTACAGACCCCAAGATTATTAGTATGGACGAAGATCAGATAGCAGAGAGCCAGTTGACTGATGGAGGCATTGGGAGGCAAGTAGCCAATAGGTGGAATTAGGATTCACAGTCACAGTTCTAGCTGGAGTAGGGCAACTAGGAAGTAGAGGCGCTGGAAGAGGGAACATGTGGATTCAAGATGGTGACAACCACAGAACAAATCAAGAGGAGGAATTCCAAATTTAGAAAGGGAATGTAAGAATAAAATGGTGAGGAAATAAAAAACTGGGCAGTGGCACTGGATCAGAAAATTGAACCAGCATCTCTCTGCTATCAGCTGGGGCTTTCTGAAGTGATACTGAGGATTGCTTTTCCCTGTGGGTAAGATGACCTGGGGATAATAGCACAGTATGGAGTCAGATGGGAAGAGAGGTCCATCCCTATGTCTGATTTCTCATCTTTTAACATTGGTGGATTTGGTGGATTGACTGAGGTCTCAGTGAGATTCTTGACATCAGACCTTGACATCAGAAGGGATGAGGGCTGGGGGTGAGAAAGAAAGAAAAGAGGAATGTAACATCTTCAGAAACAGAATAGGGACCATGTAAGGCAATGTCACTCTCACAGATAGGGGGTAGGGTGGGGAGGATACCGACTGTACCGACCACTGTGCTATGCACTTAGAACATTATCTCATTTGATCTTCACAACAACCCTGAGAGGTAGGTGCTGTTATCATCTCCATTTTACGGTTGAGGAAAGTGAGATAAACAGAAGTAAAAGACCCTTCCAGGGTCACACAGCTAGTGCCTGAACTCAGGTCTTCCTGACTCCAGGCCTAGCACTCTGCACCATGTAGCTGCCTCTCGATAGACGCTAACAAGAATTCCCACACAATGGATGGGGTTAGAAGGCTACAGGACTTCTACCCCAAAGTGACTTGGTTATTTGGAGAAATCAGCGCCTCAGTGGAAATAAAATGCTTTGCTATAGGTCTACCAGGAAATGGTCAACCTCAGATGTGACCAGTGTAAAATAAACAGTAACCCTGGGAACTGTTACATATAGAGGAAAGTTTTTTTTTTTTTTGAGACAAAGACAGGGGTATTGTATGATGGCCACCACTAACAAAAGGGTTTGGGGTTTGCATGGAATTAGAAAAAAGGGGATACAAATAGTAAGAATTTCTAAGGATTAATCTATCACTGTTCCTGAGAGAAAATATGTGTCATATAGCCCACTGACAAATACGGATATCTGCTTATTAGCAGGTCTGTCATATTTATAGAGGAAAAAGCAGGCTTACCAAGCCACTATCTTGGTGTGATGATCATATTCCTTATATTATTCATTTCTCCTTGTTCTGACTTCATGGCCTCTAAGCCACCTTCTGATCTTCATTCCTTTTACCCAACAAGTTTCTCTCTTCATGTAAGTAGCTCACAGATAGAGAGGTGAGAGGACCCTTGGAGATCTTCAGGTCCAATTCCCTTCATAGGTAGTAAATGTCAGAGGCAGGATTTGCACCCCAGTCCTCTTACTCCACTGTATGACTGCCTCTGGGAGATGGCTGGCTGACTCAAGTATTCCAGTACCCATGGAAGCAGAACCATTTTTCCCGAGAAAATTAATAAACTAGCATTTTGGTTTATAAATCCATCTCATGTGAATATGGTTAGCATGAATTAACTTCCCAGAGCCTAATTACCCTTAAATGAACTAATAAAATTTGGTTTCTAAGTAGGCTCTTTACTTATAATGACCTTATGAGGTACAACTACTCCAAAAACATAAACCCTTTAAATAGCCAGACCTAACACTTTTTTCTCTTCTCTTGGCTGTCCCTCATGCCTGGAAATGCTCTCTCTCCTCATCTCTTCCTCCTGACTTCCTTCAAGACTCAGCTAAAATCCCACCCACTATCAGAAGCCCTTCCTAGTCCCCCTTAATACCTTCCCTCTGACATTAACACCAATTTATCCTGCACATGTCTTAATTTTACAGTGTCATTTGCACATTGCCTCCCCCATTAGAATGTGAGCTCCTCGAGAACAGGGATTCTTTTTTCGTTTTCTTTGTATTCCCAGTGCTTTGCACAATGCCTAATATACAGTAGGTGCTTAATAAATACTCATTGACTCGATTTGGCTTTTGCTGTTATCGTATTTTATGGGGGGCTTATGATTGTGTATAGTTAATTATAATATGTTTGTAGGGTAATATGTAGGCTCACAGGAGCTAAAAGCAAGTAGGAATCTTTTAAAGCATGCTGTTGGAACCCCTCATTTTACAGATAAAGAAATTTAAGCTCAGAGAGCCAAATGTTTTACTCAAAGTTATGGAGTACATCACAACTGATGTTTAAATCTAGGTTTTAAGATTCAAAACTTAGCCCTTATTTCCACCACACAAAGTTTCTGGGTGTGTTTTGTGTCCCACTGTTAGATGATAAGCTCTGCAAAGACAGGTATATTTTAATTACCTTTATAACTCCCCCTGTGCACTTAGCAGAGTGCTTTGCTCACAACAGGGCACTTAAATCATTCCTTAATGAAGGAGTGTTCAGGGCCACTTGAATCAGTCAGTCTAGGATTATCCTGTGGAGAGAGGGCTTTTCCTTAGCCTGTTGCCCCCTCCTCCAGAAATAAAAGTGAGGATGCAGGGCACCCAGGGACAGCAGATGTCACATGGCTCTTAGCATGGGATCCATTGTTCAAAGCACCCGCTAACCAAGAGCCTTGGCTGGCCTCCCGTTGCTCTTGGCCTACAGATTGAGTGAATGGTTGGGTTTTTTAGCCTCTAAACTGTCGGCCCTTTTAGTGACGCAGAGAGAACTTAGAAGGACAACAAAAGGCCTTTCCATTGATTATGAATGAGAGGTTGGGAAAGGAAGCCAGCTTACACCGGGTGCATTTGGGACTTGCGGGAGGCTTGCATGAGCCTGTGTAGGAGGAATAGAAGGGGAAGGAAGTACTTGCACTGTGCTGAGTAGTCAATTCATGAGAATGATGAGACTGGGAACTTGGAAGTAAAAGTCTATTTAAACACACACACACACACACACACACACACATTATCTGACAGCTCCGAGTTCAGGCCCTCATCTCTCACCAGCTGCAGTCTGTGGCTTATTAACAACAGCTACACAGTCCAAAGAAGCTGCTGACCCTGCCTGGTTTTTGTTCATATCATCCCCTGGCTCTGCTGTGACTCCCATCATGTCAGTCCTTTTAACATCTCCTTCTCTTCATGAGGGGTAGGTTCTATTCCTGCTCCTCTCATCTGGGCAACTAAGTAGCCTTGAAATAATTTGTAAGAATAATCCTGACCTCCCCAAAGTTCCATCTGGCTCAGTGGATTTTCTTTTCCAGAGATTCAATCCCCAGAGATTGTTTTTCTCCCTCTCTTCATCCCTATATAACCCCCCACATTTATGCCTTTACCTTCTTCCCCACAGTTTCCTGTCTACTCTTCACCTTTTTCTATTTCTCCCAGGATTCCTAGGCTCTCAGGAAAAATGTCTGCCTCTCCAGTAACCGTATCTCCCGCTGAATCCCTAAATACACATTCCATTCCAGTAAGAACAGGATCCTCACTTTCTCTTCCCACCTTTGCACTATTGGTGCTGATAAAATCACTCTAAGTGTGTGAGCGCCTGTGTGTGTGAGAGAAAGAGAAAGAGAGAGAGCACACGCATGCACGTGCACAGACACACACACACACACACACACACACACACACACACACACACACACA
>NW_020950326.1:7965689-7997743 GCF_900497805.2 Vombatus ursinus | reverse complement strand
CACACACACACACACACACACACACACACACACACACACACACACACCCCTCTTTCTTTACTAATGAAATCCTCCACATCCTTCCAAGCCCAGCTCAAGCCCCATAACTCTCCAGGAAGATCTTTGACTAACCCAGTTCACTCTCATCTCTCCTTCCTTTCAACTCTCACAATACTTTGTTACCTTTACTAATCTTTGGGTACTAACACATTACTAGTTTCAATTCTGGAATTGTTACTTAATCCTTCCATGTCTTGCCTTCCTAAATACCTTGTAAACCCCTGGAGGACATAAACTGTGTTTGTGAAGCTGCTAGATGGTGCAGTGGATAGAGCACTGGGCCTGGAGTCAGGAAGACCTGTGTTCAAATAGGACCTCAGACACTTAACTAACTGTGTGACCCTGGACAAGTCACTTAATCTGTTTGTCCCAGTTTCATTTGTAAAATAGAGAAGATATTTGCAAAGTGCGTTGCAAACCTTAAAACATTATAAAAATGATACCTATTTTTCTTCTTTTCTATATCTTTCAATGACCCTATCACAGTACTTTTTACATACATGCTCTCATTTATTACACTTATTATAACCCTCTGATGGTTGATGTTATTATTCACATTTTAGAGATGGGGCAACTGAAGATCAGAGGTGGTTAAATGACTTGCCCAAGGTCACATAGCTGGTTAGTGTCTGAGGTGGGCAAAACTCAAACCTCGGTCTTCCTGACACTAACCCCCTGTTCTATCCATTAGGTCATACTGCTTTCCTAGGATTACAGGCCTAGAACTAGAGAAAGGTTTAGAGATCATCTAGTTTAGCCTCCTCATTTCACAGAGAAGGAGAATGAGGCCCAGAGAGATTAATTGCCTAAGGACACATAATTAGTAAGTGGCAGATCCTGGAATCAAGTCTAGACCTTCTGAAATCTTAAACCTAGTGCCTTTTGAACTATGCCTCAATGTTGAATGACAAAATATAGTCACAAATAGTAATCACAGTGCCTTGTACACAGTAGGCATTTATTCACTCAGTAAGCATTTCTTTTTTCATTAATAGTGTTTTATTTTTTTCCAATTACATGTAAAGATAGTTTTCAACATTAATTTTTGTAAAATTTTGAGTTCCAAATTTTCCTCCCTCACTCCTCAAGGCAGCAAGCAATCTGATATAGGTTTTACATGTGCAATTACGTTAAACATATTTTCACATTAGTCATTCAACAAGCATTTATTAAGTGCTTACTGCGTGCAAGGCACAGTGCTAAGGGCTAGGGAAATGAAGAAATGCAAAAACACTGCCTTTGCCCTCACAGAGGTTACTTTCTAGCTGGGGAGAAAAGGTGCACACAATTGGATGTACAAGATGTACACAATGTAAATGGAAGCTTTTCTCAGAAAGAAGGTATTTGTAGAAGGTGGGATTGGAACTGAGTATTGAAGGAAGCTAGGGAAGCCAGGGGGCAGAGGTGATGAGGGAGAACATTCCAGGCATGGGGGACGGCCAGAGAAAAGGCCCAGAAATGGGATGAGAAAGAGCAAGGAGAATGTCTCAGGATTGCAGAAACTGTGGAGGGTAGTAAGTATAAGAACAATGGAAAGGGAGGAAGGGGCCAGGTTATGAAGAGTCTTAAATGCTCAACAGAGGATTTTATAGTTGATTCTGGAGGTGACAGGGAGCCAGCAGAGTTTACTGAGTAGCCAGAGACATGGTCAGACACACTTTAGGAAAATCATTTTGGCAGCTGAGTGAAGGATGAACTGAAGAGGGGAGAGATTTGAGGCAGCCAGACCAACCAGCAGGCTACGGAGGAGAGGAGAGTCTGAAGAAGGGTGCTGGCAGTATTAGAGGAGAGAAGGGAACAGGGAGGAGAGATGTTGTAAATGACAAGAACTGGCAACAGTTTGGAAATGTGGGGTTGACTACCAGTGAGGAGTTGAGAAGTGAGCGTGGGTGACTTAATAAATGTTTGTTGTACTGAGATGAATTAAACAAAGAAAAGAAGGAAGGCTCACTGAGTGGTTCTCATCATGCTAACTGCCATTTTTCTTTCGGATGGACCCTGGACCCAGCACTAAGTTCCATGGACAAGTTACTGAAGTTGGTCCTCCAAAATTAAGAGCCAAGCCAGGTTGCTGACTTATGACTGAACTTGCCAACTCACTGGACCCACAGAGAAGTACAAAGTCATCACAGACTACATAAAAGTCAGCATCCACAGTGAGATGCTTGCCCAGTGAGACTTCTTTACTTAAATGAATGGGCCGGTCAGAGGACTTGACTGACAGGTAAATGGGAATAAGGAGTAAAACAGGATCTGCTGACCCCTCTCACAAACATTTGGCCTTTCCATGAGGTGCTTTCTTTTACTCATGGCCTAACAAGAGTGACTCAACGTGGTCATCTCCAGCTATGAGAGAAACAAAAAGGAAGGAGTTTCTTTAAGGTTGTGTGGAAAGGGGATGAGAATCTGTAGAACTCTTCCTGCGATAGTAGACCTTGGAAACAATGTTGTCCAGCCCCTCTGATTTCTGAGATGAGGAAACTAAGCTATGGAAAGATCAAGTGAATTTGCTGAGGGTCACATAGGTAGATGTGGAAAGGGTCAGAATCAGAGCCCAAGTTTTCTGATTCTCATTTCAGTTTCCTTGTTTTTTCATGCTCAGTAAGGCCTTGATTAATTAAAACTTAATAACCAGAACTATTCATTTCCCCCTTCCTCAGTTTTGAGGCACTTAAATTGCAAGAAAACAAATTAGCACTAGGTATTAAAAAAAATCAACCTTAAATACACAGAGTGGCAGTGGAGCAGCGAAAGGAGAGCTGCAATTGAAGTCAGAGGATGTGGGTTCTAATTCTGCCTCTAAACTCCTGCCTACAAGACTTTGGAAAAACCACTTAACCTTTTTTGGGTCTCAGCGTCCTTATTTGTTAGATGAGGGAGTTGGATTGATGACATCTGATATCCCTTCTGGCTTTAAATCTATGATCCTGTATCTTATGGTCTCTACACATTCACCCCCCTCTATCTTCTGCAACTTGTCTCAGACAATAAGAAGTGATGTTTATGATGATGATTATAACTGAGGCTTTGCAATATTCTGAAACATCAAATAATAGCTTACATTCATATAATTCTTTAAGATCTGAAAATCACTTTCTATGCATTATCTCCTTGAATCCTCACAACAACTCTGTGGGTTAGGTGCTATTGTTGTTTCCATTTTACAAATGAGGAAACTGAGGTTTGCCATGGTAACACAGCTAGGAAGAGTGAGAGGCAGGACTTAATGCCAGATTTTCCTCTCTTTAAATTTAACCCTCTATCCACTACACCATCCTGCTTCTCAAAGAAGCATTAAAGTCACCAGCTCATAAAGAATAAGGTGGGGGGGTGCAGCTAGATGGCGCAGTGGATAGAGGACTGGCTCTGGATTCAGGTGGACCTGAGTTCAAATCAGGCCTCAGACACATAACACTTACTAGCTGTGTGATCCTGGGCAAGTCACTTAACCCCATTGCCTAACCCCCCCAAAAAAATAAGAATAGAGTAGGAAAGGATATCAATATATCTTGGAAAGATTTTCAGAAAGAAAAGAATGATCAATTAACCAAAATATTCAGTTAACCAGGCTATGAATGAATTAATGAATCAAATATTTATTAAGGGTCTACTATGTGCTATACAATGGAGCCTCAAATGCAAAAGCAAGCCAGGTCTTTATATTATGCTGTTATAGAATGCTGAAACATTCTGGTTTGAGATTTTAGCATGACTTTGTTTTATTTCTCCTCCTGGACTCTAAGGTCCTTAAGTGTGGGCACTAATTTAAAAAAAAATTTCCCTCTTTTCCAAAGCATTGAACATTATGTTGGGCATGGGTTCAGAATCCCATAAGAACTTATGGAATGAAAAGCCCATGAAGCAATATGAAAGGATTCATATCTGAAAGGTGCCTTAAAGATCATGTTCTCTTAAACACCTCCTCTCACAGATCAAGAAACTAAGGGAGTTACAGTGACTTGCCTCAAATCCCACAGGTCTCAAGTAGTTGAGCCATAATTTGAATCCAGATTCTTTAAATCCAGATTTCTTTCTAATATACTACCAGACCTTCCTTGTAGAAAAATAGACTTGTTACTAATGCCTGAATTAATGGAACTCAGATAGACCATGCAGTATTTCACCTACTAGTCAGACATGCATAACTGTATAGCAAGATTTTGTAAAGGTGCATAATCTGTTAATTGCCAATCAACTACAAAAAAGTGTTTTGCTAGACATCTGGCTGGAAGCAGTAGGAGATAGAGAAAAAATACTGAACATGATCCTTGCCCTAGAGAAGCTTGCTATGTGAACAGTAACAACTGACACATATAAAAGAATACTTGCCAATCCAAGGCAGTGAATGGTAAGAGCCTGGTGGATGTTGCAGAGTACAGAGCACTGGATTTGGGATCAGAAGACGTGCTTCCAAGCCTAGCTAAGCTACTTACTACCTATTCCCTGGGCCTGAATTTAAAGGAGGGGATTGGGCTAGATGTTCCCTAAGATTCTTTCTAGCTCTGAACCAATGGCCCTGTGATTTTTAAACAATAAGCATCACAGTTCCTTCAGAGGGTTAAGAGCTCACTTCTGACTGGTGGAAACAGTGAGGGCTTCCTGAAGGAGGCTGAGCTTCAGCTTGACTTGCATTCAGATACTGAAATCTCACATTTGTACATCACTTAACAGATGACAAAACATCACCAAAAGATCCCTGGAAGGTTGGTAGCCTAGTGTTATTATCCTCATTTTAAATGTGAGCAAACTCAGATTGGGAAAGTGTCAGTGATATGCCCATCATCACAGTTACTAAGCTGAAGAGCTGGGAGTTGAGACTTTATCTTCAAAGTCCAAGGGCACTTTTTTATCTTATAACTTTTTTTTTTAAAGGCAATCTGGGTTAAGTGACTCAACACAGGGTCACACAGCTAGTAAGTGTCTGAGGTCATATTTGAACTCAGGTCCTCCTGACTCCAGGGCTAGAACTCTATCCACTGCGCTACTTAGCTGCCCCTATTCTATATCTTTTCTACCCTCACCCTGGCTCAGGTCCTCATTACCTAGCTTGGTGCCTTCCCTCTGAGACTACTTTCTATTCACATTACATATATCTTGTTTGTATATAGTTGTTTGCAGGTTTTCTCCTCCTTTAGAATGTGAGTTCCTTGAAAGCAGGGATGGTGCTTTGCCTTTCTTTGTATTATTAAATCTTAACATTGACTGGCTGGCTGACTGCCATATGGACAGGAAGAGAGCAGCAGGGAGGTCATTCTATGATATGCTATACCCACAGAGAAGTGAGAAAAGCACAAAGCAGGTGGAGGGATACCTGGTATGTACAGGACACTGTAAATCAACTGCCTTGGCTACAGTGGAGAATTAAAGTAAGGGAGCAATAGGAGGTAAGACTGGATAGATAGGTGGTGTGAGACCAGATTGTTTGCTGATTCAGTCATCCATTCATTCAACAAATATGAGTTCCAAGATAACCTATAGTCATTGAGCAATTTCTAAAATGTTATGAGAAAAAAAAATCCCTGATAACTTCTATTGATCTTTAAATTATCAATTTGCTGAGAAATAAATATGGAAAACTGATGCATCCGTCCCCCTATTCCACAGCTAGTCACAGTAAGGAAATAAGCACATTTTAAAATCCAAAAACTATATAGATTTTCCTCCTTGTGTTTGGATTCCCATAGTCTCATGCTCTTTTAAGTGGGGGAAACAGGCCAGATCTGACAGTGATATTTATCTCTGTTACTCTCACACCTCGAGGGAAATATGTTTATTAATGTGCCACTTCCCTTGATAAATTACTAAATAGAAAGAAAAGCCTTGTACTCATTTCTCGCTGCTTCTCTCATGATTTATGTCCTCAGGGCTGGCTCAGCCATTGGTCCCTGTTAATTTGTGGAGGGAAACCATTCCTAATACACAACAGCAACCTGGCTTTTATTGGCGTAACCTTACGGTCCCTTTTCTCCACTTAGTCTTGGGCTGGAAGCTACTGGACTCCCTGAACATATTGAATAATGTGAATTTTATTAGCATCTCAGTTCAATTGTGAATCCTCAACTTATACATTTATACTCTTTAAGCTTTATCAAGTACTTTCCTCACAAAAACCCTGGGAGATAGGTAGCGTATTGTTATTTTACAGTTGAGAAAACTGAGGCTCAGAGAGATTAAGTGACTTGTTCCAGACTCATGTTCTTTTAATAGGGGAAAAGAGTCCATAGAAACACTGCCAGGGTTTGATGGAGTCAGAATTCTAACCCAGGCCTCTGGACTCGTAGCCTGTGCCCTTTTAATCATACCACTGTTAAGTATTTGGAAAACAAATTAGGAAGTTGGTTCCTGACCTCAACAAGTCAATAAATACTCCCTGAGCACCTGCTATGTACAAAGAAGGTTCCAACTTGGCAGTGTAAGGTATACAAAGAATAAGCCCTAGTTCCTGCCCATGGGGAGCATATAATCTAGTTGATGAGACAGGGTGAATACATGCGAAAAGTTAATTAACAATGTGCCATAGTCTGTGCTGTAGGAGTTCAGAGGAAGAAGAGGCCGCTGCAGGTGGGCAAAATGGGCAGAGAGGCAGGGAGAGGACATTCTAGGCAGAGCTCATGCACGTCAGGGACTCAATTCCTGACCCCTTTCTCCAGACAACAAAACCAGAGGAAACCATGCCTTTGAGGATATTCCTCAAAAGGAGTCACTTAGGAGGCCCGATACTGGCTGCTAAGGGGAAGGAGACATCTCTCCAGCTGGGATGATTTGTAAAATGAACTGTCTGGAGGTAAGGCACTAGCGCATGACCAATGAGACCTTTCCAGTCTATGATTCTGGCTCTGTCCTTTGTATATGAAGATGGTTCTCATGATTTATCTTCCTGAAAATATGTCTCAATCATGTTTACATTCTATATAGTAGGGTCTTGTAATTATTTCCTAGTTATCCTGCATACAGCTTTCCAAAGATGTTAGAGTAGTTTTCTAAGTATAGATACACTTGCTCAGGGTCTGGACAAATCACTTAAACCTGTTTGCCTTAGTTTCTTCATCTGTAAAATGAGCTGGAGAAGGAAATGGCAAACCACTCCAGTATCTTTGCCAAGAAAACCCCAAATGGGGTCACGAAAAGTCAGACACCACTGAAACAACTGAACAACAAAAATATAAATATAAAATGACCATAAGAAAGGTTCAGGGTAGGGGCAGCTAGGTGGCGCAGTGAATAGAGCTCCAGTCTCGGAAACCTGAGGACTGAGTTCAAATCCGGCCTCAGACACTTGACACTTATTAGCTATGTGACCCTGGGCAAGTCACTTAACCCAACTGCCTCACCAAAAAGCAAAAATAAAAAAATAAAAAAAAGGTTCAGGGCATGGAGCCACATCCCTTTAGCTAGCCTTCTGGGTTCCAATGCAGGTAGTGTTTGTAGGCATTCTGACAAGCTGGCACCTGAGTTGCTGTTAAATACATGATACCAACTTACTTTGTTGATATTTTCTTTACCCCCCAAAAAGATGGTGACAACAAAATGCTAGCCATTTGAGCATCCTGATTAGTTGGGTTAGCTCAGGTTAATTAGCTCTGGTTAATCACAGCTACATAGGTTCAGTGATTCAACAAATATTTATTTGTTAGCTGCTTTTTGCTTTCTAGGAGCTGTGCTAAGTATTGGGGATAGAAAAGCAAGGAGCTTTTGGCCTCAAGGAGCTCACATTCTAACAGAAGAACAACATACAAATAACTATGTATACACATATTATCCACAGAGTAAAAGGAAGATTATCTCAGGGAAGCCATGATTGCCAGAAGTATGGAAGGAACCTTAGATATCCTCTATTCTAACTGTCATTTCACCAATGAGGAAACTGACTTATCTAACATCACACAGCTAGTCAACTACAGCAATTTCTTTCTACTGACCAACTTACCTTCTCCCTGCTAAGTATTTTCCCAGCCACATACTGCACACTCACCCTGGGGACATAATTTGAAAAATCTATAATTCACACTATTTGAATTGGGCCCAACACCACATTCAATATCCCAATACATGTATTGCAAGTAATCATTCTATCCTCTAGCTCTCCAACCCGTGTAATGAGTTAATAGAACACAGCAAAGATGCTTAGCATGTTCCCCAGCACACTGATTTGTGACCAAGCTTAACATTGAGGGAATAGGAAAACAGTGAAACTGATTTGTGAACGATGGCACAGAGTAATGAATTTGGATCAAAAGGATGTGGGTTCAAATCCTGCTCTGCTATTGACTACTTCTATATCTCAGTTTCTTCTGTAAAATGAGATAGACTAGATAATCTTTCCTAAAGTCCCTTACAGCTCTAGGTCTTATTCTATTCTTTTTTCAGATCTGAAACCTAATTTCCTTTAGATCTGACTTAGAATGATAGCAACATAGAAAATCATATCACAGAGGAACCTTAGAATTCATCTAATCCACACTCCTCCTTTTACTAATGAAGAAACTGAGGATTAGGAAATTCAAATGACTTGCCTGGGTTACAAAGGTACCTATAGTTTCTTTTCAGCCAGGACTGTAACTTGATTTACCTGGCTGAGTTGGGATACATGGGTAGCCACTTTCTCTGGCTGTGCAATGCCTTTCTCTACAGCATGATCAATGTAATTGGTTTCTGAAAAATCCCCTGGAACAGCATGCCAAATAAAGAACAGTATTAGTATTGATGTGACATCCTGAGTCGAATTAGTGTCAATATGACAATGAAATATATGACTTGGAGGAAATATGGGATGTAAACAGACAACATTTCAAACAGAAACATTTCAATCTTATGGATTGGTGGGGGTGGTGAAGTGCTGCTGTGGTTATTAAAACACCAATATTCAACAGCATAATATAAGGAAATTCCATTTTAGGGTCTCGATGACAAACTGCAAATACTCTGTTCTCCAGAGAACCACTCAGTGGAATTATCGCCTTGGATTACCTGTCTGATTATCTATTACCCTTATAATGTAGCTTTACTTCATATTCTTCTCACCATAAATCATGACCTTTTATGAACTGGAGAACATTTGCCTTATCCAACTACCAAAAGACTAGAGAAACTTGTAGAAAGGTTAGTTTTCAATGAAGTTATTATAAATAACCTTTATTATTACACAACTAAAAATCATGGCACAACTAAAATCTTGCTTTCCATGCACTAAGGTGGATTTAGGGGGTTTTATGTAATTTAACAATAGGCTTTCTACCTGCTCTCCTCACCATCCACCATCCCATGTTCCCCCCAAATCAGGCTTTTTCAATGTCACTTCTCTGCTCAAGAACCTGAATGAATGACTATTGTTCATCAGAAAAAGTCCAAACTCCACAGAATCAAGGCCTTTCACAATTGAGGTCCAGCTTACACCCCTAATATGATTTCTTACTAATAATCAATCAATCAACAAACATTTAATAAGCACTTATTATGTGCCAGGCCCTGGGAATATAAAGGCAGAAATTAAATAGACCTGATTCTGTTGGAGGGGCAACATGTACATACATAGTATTTACAGAATAAATGCAGAGTAAATTCAAGGTAGTTCAGGGAGGGTGAGCATGAGCGGTTGAGAGAATCAAGCATAGCTAACACTGTACAATGCTTTAAGATTCTGTAAAACATTTTTCACAATGCTTTTGTGAATTAAGCTGTTGTTGTTGTTGTCATTTTTAGTTGTGTTCAACTCTTCATGACCCCTTTTTCGGTTTTCTTGGCAGAGATACTGGAGTGGTTTGCCATTTCCTTCTCCAGCTCATTTTACAGATGAGGAAACTGAGGCAAAAGGGTTAAGGGTTAAGTGACTTGCCCAGGGTCACATAGTTAATAAACGTCTTAGGCGAGTTTTGAACAGAGGAAGATGAGTCTTCCTGACTCTAGGTCGGGCACTCTATCTACTGCACCATCTAGTTGCCATAAGGGAAGCCATAAAGGTATTATTATCCCCATTTTATAGATGAGAAAACTAAGGTTTCCTAAATTTAAATAACTTGTCTGTAACCACAGAACTAGGAAGTATGTGATTCAAGAGTCATATTGAAATTTCATAGAATCTTATATTTACGGCCTAAAGGGCTATTGGAGGCCATTTATTCCAAAAAATTCATTTTACAAGTAAGGAAACTGAGGTCCAAAGAGTGACTTGCCCAAGTCACATAAATTGTAAATGACAGAGACAGGATTTGAGGTTCATCCCTCTAACTCTATTTGTAACCTCCTTCCATTATAACCAGACTACCTTCTCTAAAGTCCAATGCTTTATCCACTGTACCATCCTGCCTCTCACTACCACTCTAATCTGCACGCTCTCCTATAGTGAGATCTCACCAATAATCCCTGCCTAGCTTTCAAAACCATTTCAAGCCTCCTGTCCTCCATGCAGCCTTTCCTAACTATCCCACTTTTCCCTTTCTTCCACATAATTTTAACAATTGCATGTGGCATAGTGAAAATCACTGGACTTGGAGTCAATAGACCTGAGTTCAAAGCTGGCTCTGAAAGGTCCTTGCTATGATCACAGGCAACTCATTTTTACCTCTCTGATTCTCAATTTCTAAGTGTTTTTATAGGCATCTGGAGCTAGAAGAAATCTTGGATATGATCTGATCCAGAGGTTCTTAACTTTTTATGTGTCATGGACCCCTTAATGTTTTCAAATACATAAAATAAAACACACAGGATTATAAAGGAAACCAATTCTGTTGAAATATAGTTATCAAAATCATTTTTAAAACTAAGTTCATGGGCCCCAGTGTAAGAACCTCTAATTTAGTCCAATCTCCTTAAAGTTATAGATCTGGAAACTGTGGGCCAGAGATGCTAAGTGATTTGTTTAATGTCACACAGCCAGGAGAGTCAGACCTGAGGTCCTAATTGCTCATCTTCCCTTCTATTAGCTTCTTAAGATCAGATCAGGAACTATGTCTTGCAGTTCCTGTAGTGAACAGCACAGGGCTGGGCATGCATTAGGTGCTTAAGAAAAACCTACCAAATTTCACCAAACTTGGTTTCTCACTCCCTGCACGAGAATTTTATAGCTCTGTGCTTTTCTTCATTCCTATTGCTTCCCAAATACTTTTCCATATCATGTCTCTGTGACAGCTTATATTATTTTCACTTTGTAAGGTCTCAGGAAAAATTGACTCAGTGGAAAAAATAGTTCATTTCCTTCAAGTAAGCAGGAGTAAAATTTCCAAGGAGAGAACACCCACAGAGCGGTACAGTTGTGACCAGCAAATAGGACCGAGGAGCACAGGATTGCAGAACACTAAGAGATAGATTCTAAAATCTCTCGATCACCTAATCTAAGTCTTTCAATTTAAAGATGAGGAAAATGAGCCCCAGAGAAGATGGTGCATGAAGGGCTACCTTCTGAGCTAATCTGTGCAGCTCCAAAGGACAAAATGGATCTCAATTGACCCTTAGAAGTTACAGGAAGGGAGATAAAGACTCAAAATAAGCAAGGATGTTCCAGCAGTTAGAAGTGTTCAAACTGGAGATGTCTGTATTGTGTGTGGATGAGTTCCCTGTCAATAGAAATATCCAAGCAAAGCTGGCTAGTGATAGAGGGGATTCCAATAAAGGGTATGAGTTTGGATTACATTACCACATGTTCTTTTTCCAGTTTGAGGATTCCAGAACTAAAACTCAGGGTAAAGTGACTTGTGTAACAATTAATTAGAAGATGACTAGAATTGGAATCCAAGTCTCTTGTTTCCCAGGCTACTGCTCCGTCTCCTCTTGCCTACATTTATCAGCATCTTGGTTTGTTTGTTTGTTTTTTTTCCTCTGCATACTCATGAATAATATATAAACATACAAATAGAACCAAAAAGAAAATGTATCATTTTTTAAAGCCAAAGAAAATGTTCTGATCATAATTACAATTTAAAAAATTTATGTTCTCATTAGTACAGAAGTATCTGTGTCTTATTTTTCAAATTTGCAACAAATTGGAAATAAAGGAAAAGATTTTGTTTATGAACAATGGAAATGGTTAAAAAATGTCAATGAAATGTTTAGGAAAAATAGCCAACTTCTGAATCTTTGCAAATACATAATGGGCTGATACCAAAAGTTAGGGAGGTTTCACAGTAATTTGACGAACAGATCTAACAGCAGCATGGCAGGCGAGAGGTGGGGAAGAGGGTGTGAAGCTAAAGCAAACAAAGGGGCCATTGAGAGGCAACATGCCAGAGTGGATAGAGAACTGGACTTGAGGCTAGGACAACCTGAACTCAAGTCTTGTCTCTGACACATACTTTGTGACCCTAGGCAAGTCACTCAGGGCTCAAGGTGACTCTAAGACTCTAAACTACAAAGAAGGTACCAACCTGCACTGGCAGAGGTGATTTACCAGAGAGTTCCCTCTGCCATTGAAAACACAGACTTAGCCTCTATCCCTATTCCTTAATTGAGAGAAGACTGCCTGTAATTGAGTAATAAGTAAGAGAGTAAACATTGTCCTGAATTCCGAATCCCTTGGGCTGATCAAGCTACTTATTGTATCTCCTCTCTTTGAAGTAGTAACATTGTCAAAAGCAGTTCTACTATTGCCTAAAAAGTCTGTGAATCACCACTAGGCCCATTCTAGTCCCATCCCAAGCCAATATTTTTTATTTTCATTTTTTAAAATACAACTTTCTCCCAGTTTTCACCACTGCATGCATGCTCTTCAGGGACTTTTTCTCTTGTGACTGTCTTTCAGTGTCTCCTCACTTCAGTGCTGCAAATGATATAGGATGCAGTGCCAGTATCATTAGGTTTGGATCATGGGTTTGGATCCTGGCTCTGATACTTAGCAGCTGTGTGACTATGGACCAGTCACTGAATGCTTCTGGCACTCATCTGCAAAGTGAGAATAATGGCATTTGAGATACCTACCTCTCAGGGTTATTGTGAAGAAAGTGCTTTATAAACCTTAAAGTGCTAACAATGTAAATAGCAGTTATTATTATATCTACCTCGTTCTCCAGCCAGACTTGTCTATTGACTGTATTCTGAATGCCACTTGTGAATTCTTGTCTTTTTCTCTCAGGTTCCCCCACCTCCACCCCCATCTCATCTCCTTTAGAATACGTTTCTAGTTTCCTCACTTTGTTTATCTAAATTCTTTTTTTTTTTTTTTTTTGGCAAGGCAAATGAGGATAAGTAACTTGCCTAGGGTCACGAAGCTAGTAAATATCTGAGGTTGGATTTGAACTCAACAGAAGTGAAAATGACTGCTTAGGGAGAGGGCTTCTCAGTGGAGGCTGGGTGACTACCTGGATTCTTGGGTATAGGACTAGCTGAACTCTGAGGTCCCTTGGTCCCTTCTAACTCCGATGATCTTTTATTTTATCATCCAGTTAAATATCAAAATACAAGGTAAGCTGAAGAAAGGTTTATCCTAACATATGGGGGCAGTGGGGAGTGGTGAGAAACATATAAAGCTTACAGCCGGGCCTCTGGCATTATTAGCTTTGTAACCCTAGGCAAGTCACTTATTCTTTGTGGGTTTAAGTTTCCTCATCTGTAAAACGGGGATAATAGAACCTGTCCTTGTCCTACCTACTTCACAGAGCTGTGCTCTGTAAGTCCTACAGTGTGATAATAATGTGATTTTTTTTATAATGAATTATTATGGGGATGTTAGGAATGGGTACATCCTGAGCACAGCATAGCAATTAGAGTGATAGACTTGGTATGAGGAAGACCTGGGTAAGGCCAAAGAATCCTGCTGCATTCAGGACTATCTCCAGTCACCCTGACCTATGTCTTGTCACTGGTCTTTGATGACTCTGGAAGAGAGAGTAAGGCTTGATGACTTTGCACAGCTCTGCCTCACTTAAATCCAATTCACTTGCAAGTCAAGATATCACTCTCCTGATGGCATTGGTCCTCTTCTAGAATGAAGGACAAACAACAACAACAACAAATAATCCCATCACTGGTGAGTACTTATTGAGGACTGCTAACCTTATGGAAAAATTGGTTAAGTGCTACACACAAAAAATATTTTGACATGTGTTGCTATGTGAGAGCAAGGGCAAGTCACTTTCATTCTTGGGGCCTCAGTTTCCTCATCTGGAAAATGTAGGGGTTGGACAAGGTGGTCTCCAGTCCTAAATCTATGATCATCCCATACCAATCTACCTGCCAGGGATGCCCCATCATACACAACGTGATGCACCACCGACTCAGTCGTACCAAAGCTCAAGTGATAGAATGCTATAGGGAGGACTCCGTTTAGAATCAGAGGACCTGGGTTCAAGCTGGCTCTGTCACTAACTTTGTAACTCCGAGCAAGTCATTTCCATTGATCAATCAATTACCAAGCATTCATTAAGCACCTACTGTGTGCCAGGTATTGCATAGGAGCTGCAGATACAAATACAAAAGTGAGATAGTCCCTGCATTCTAAAGAGGGATACACGTCCACAGAGATGTGAAGATATAGCCAAGATTACCGCCGAGGCATTAAGTGATGGTGGTGGTGCTAACAACTGGAGAAGTAGGGAAGGCCTCACTTGGAGCCTTAGTTTTTCCATTTGTAAAATGTAGTTAATACACTATTTATATCCTAAGGCTAGTCTGGAAACACTAAACAAATGTCAGTATTGTGATATTATAGAACTGAATAATATAATGACTCCCTCTATATAGTGTTTTAAGGTTCTCTTCAAAATGAAGGATGAACAATTGTCTCATTTTAATCTTCTGACACCTGTGTGAATAGAGTATTGTATTTATTATATAAAATTTTATGTTTTATGTTCTAAAATTTGAAAGTAGGTGATTCAAACATTTTATTTGTTTGATGGGAGAGTACACACATACACACACATACACATACACACACACATACCACACACCACACACATATATGCAATGAGAAGATGGGACTCATTGGAAAAGACCTCGATGTTGGGAAAGATTGAAGGCAAAGGGAAAAGGGGATGGCAGAGGATGGGATGGACAGTGTCATGGAAGCAAAGAACGTGCGCTTGAACAGACTTCGAGAGATAGTGAGGATAGAAGGGCCTGGAATGCTACAGTCCGTGGGGTCACAACTGAACTACTAAGCAACAGCAACATATATAAATGCACACATCAAATGACTTTCTGTATATAGCACTAATTTTTCCCTAGGGTCAGCAGTCCTCAATAAGATAAAGGCTTTTCATTCCTTTTCCAAGTTTCTTTAAACATTTTTCATCCAATTTTTATTTTTTAATTTATGAAACAAAAACAAGCATTTTCATAACATAGTATAATAAAAAAAGATTATTGTACATGAAACTGAAAATCTAGTATGTACAACTTTCTATTCCTTTTAAATATATAATAAAGTTATCATACATCCTTCTCTAAATCACGAACCAAACTCAGATCTTTAGAATCTTGGATTCCTTGGGTCCTTCTGCTGGCACACCAACTCCTGGTTCCCTAGATGAAGGGCTCATTTGACTTCCTGGCCCCCAGACAAGTCTCTTGAAGCTATAACCCCCAGTATCAGAGGAGTCACAAAAGCCAAATGGTAACCAAAGAGGTTCTTTAGTGAATTCTTCTGTCACATAGAGCAACCAAAGGATTTGATTTCCCCGGGAATTTGTGCAGGACTTAAGTGCTAAGGAAAGTGAATGCTTGATTGGGCCTGGCCCAATCTCTCCTGTGAGTAATTTGTATCGCTCTCTATGCGGGATCAGAAACCAGAGCAATGTTGCTAATAAGTTTTCTTATTTTCATTACGGGGGAATCAAGGAGTTTTAATTCTTTAGCCTGAGATCAGAGACAATCTAGTCCAGCAGAAAACAAACCTGAGGGATCAATGAAGGGGCTGCTGAATAGAAATCTCTTTGGCTGATCTGTGAACAATATCCTCCAGGCACAGTAAAAGCAGGCACTGTGTGTGTGAAACCAATTAGGAAGGAAATTTTTAGTAGGTCCTTGTCCAAGCAACTAGAATTCAACTTGTTGATAACAGGATAATTTGTGGGAAAAAGCACATGAGTTTATATTACAGAACCCCAAGGCTAAAGGGAACCTGAAAGGCCCATTTGGCCAGGTTCAAGCCTCGGCCTTTGAGCAGAAGGACCATATTTAAACCATTTCAGATAAAGTTCTATCTGTTTTATCCCAAGTGTTATAAATCTTTTTTGGTGGCCTTATTTTAGTACTTAAGAACTTCTAGTACTCTAAGAACTTCTTATGGATGTCTGGCCTGAACCCTTTATCATTTTCCCATCATTCCAAACTATATCATTAACTGACTCTATTTCTGCGAACCAGGGGGAAGGGGGGTGGGCAGGGACTTCTTAAAACTGGTCTATAAGATGATTATGGTATCCCATTTCCATTTCCCATTTTAGAGTTGTTAATGTTTTAGACTCCTAAAACCCCAGGACACTGGCAATTGTCAATCAGTCAATAAACATTTATTAAGCACCTACTATGTGCCAGGTACAGTACTAAGTGTTGGGGATACAAAGAAACATAAAAGACAATCCCTGTTCATGTTCCTTCTGGGAGGATGAGATGATATATTTTCTGATAATTGACTCCTCCAGATAAAAAACAAAACTAAACACATTATTTCCTCATACACTGTGTGTCATGATCAGTAATTATAAAACTTCAGCTCGTCTGATTCCTTCCCGAGGAACTCCTTCCCCAAGGTACCCCAGTATTCAGGGTTCTTTCTCCTCCAGAAATTCTTTTTTTTCTTTTTAGGCAATTGGGGTTAAGTGACTTGCCCAGGGTCACACAGCTAGTATCAAGTGTTTGGTCTGAGGCTGGATTTGAACTCAGGTCCTCCTGACTTCAGGGCCGGTGCTGTATCCACTGTGCCACCTAGCCGCCCTTTCCCCCCAAAATTCTTTTGGCACTTATTGTCCCTATACTTTTAAATGAATGGGTAAATGATATTCTATGAAAAAGTAATCAAGAAATATTTATTAAGCACCTACAGCTTAATTATTTCATCTCCCATTGCCATGCCTTTGCAGAAGTTGTCTGTCTCCTGTGCCTCATTTCTTCTTATTAGAATCACCAGCTTCCTTCAAGGCTCAGCTTAGATGCCACCCCCTATTTGAAGCCTTTCCTGATTTCCCCAGTTATTAGTACTATCTCCTCCCTCCTGAAATTACACATTTACCTATTTACATTTACCTATAGTCTGACTATATGCCTATATCCCCCAGTAAAATGTGTAAGCTCCTTAGGGGCAGGAATTGATTTGTTTTTGTCTCTGTAATCCACAATACCTAGCACATAGCACTTAAGTATTTGTGGAACTGTTTCAGGGTCCTGATCTGGAAAGGACCTTCAAGGGCATGTAGTCCGAATTACTTATTTTATTAATGAGGAAAATGAAGTTCAGGGAGAAGTGACCTTCCTGAGGTGATAATAGTCTCAAAGTATTTCTTAAATGCCTACTATGTGCTAGTCATTGTACTAAGTGCTGGGGATATAAATACAGAGAAAAACAAATCCAAATCCTGTTCTCAAGGAGCTTACACTCTAGTTCTTACTAGATAAAGCTAATTAGTGGGAGAGCTGGGATCAGAACTCTGGCCCTAGTTCCTAGTCAATGGTTCTTTCCTCTACACCACATAACTCAACTTGTTCTGCACTACTACTTTACTATTTTACATGTATATGTCATGATAATTAAAGACAAAGCATTTACTAAACTCTTAGCCTTAATCCACTGGACAAGGAAATGGCAAACTACTTCAGTATCTTTGCCAAAAAACAAAAACAAAAACATATAGAGTCAAAGAGAGTCAGATATGACTAACAAATGAACAACAAAAGCTCTTACTATGTGCCAGAAACTATGCTAAGTGCTAGAGATACCAACAGAAGCAAAAAGACAGTCTCTGTCCTCAAGGAGCTTACATTCTAAGGGGGAAAGACAACACAACACATAAAGGTGAGGTCAAAGGGGTGGAGGGAGAGGAAATGCACAGTAGTATGGTTTGGAAATGGCCAGAAGTGCCACTAAGGCTTGGTTCTGCTAAGATGAAAGGTCACCTCTCCTGTCCTGTGGCCCCAATTAGAAGGAAGGAATAGAGTCTGCCCTACAGTATCATTAAAGTACCTAGCCCACTACTACACATCTAGTAAGTGATTGATCAATTTACTATGAACTAATTTGAATGAACTAATTTCACTGATGTAGATGACAGAACTTCTTAGTAAAACAGAAATTCCATCAGACTATGAATTAAATGAAACGCACAAATGTGACAGAGGAAAACATTCTACAGAACTGTCAATGCACACCTCATCACAGAGCAGCAACCAGAGGCAAAGAGAGACCCAAGGTCCTCATCTTCACCCTCTCCTCTAGATAAGAGAGGAGTCCAGGATAACCATTTAAAAATACAATTCAGAATGTCATCATTGAGCTTATACAGCATACCTAGAAATATGTTACATACATGAAGGATGCCAGAAAATATTAAAACAATTCTGACCTTGACCTTTATTTACAGTATGGTTGGGAGGACAGATCTCAAATTCTACCTTCTGCCAGAGGCTTTTCCCAATCCCCTCAGCTGGTACAGCCTTCTCCTCTAATTACCTTTCACCTTCTCTGTGTGTATCTTATATGTACCTATTCATATACAATGTTACCTCCCCCATTAGAAAGTAAGTTTCATGAAGGTAGGGGCTGTTTTTATCTTTCTTTGTAGCTTTAGCACTTAGTACAATGCCTGGCACATAGTAAGCACTTAATAATTCAGAGATCCTTAACCTGGTGTCAATGAACTTGTTTTTGTAATATTTCAATTATTCTATTTCAATAGAATTGCTTTCCCTTGTAATCCTTTGGCATTTTATTTTATACATTTTAAAACATTATTCCAAGGAGTAGTTCATGGGTTTCTCCAGATAGTCACAGGGGTCCATGACACCAAAAAAGTAAACAACCTTCATAATAAGCACTTGTAGAATGATTGATTGATAATCAAAGAGCATTATAAGATAGTGTGCAAGATACCCTTTGACCCAGCAATACCATTTCTAGGGCTGTACCCCAAAGAGATAATAAAAATGGGAAAAGGACCCAATATGCAAAAATATTTATATCAGCTCTTTCTGTGGTGGCAAAGAATTGGAAATTGAGGGGATGCCCATCAATTGAGGAATGGCTGAACAAGTTGTGGTATACGAATGTAATGGCATATTATTGTGCTTTAAGAAATGATGTGCAAACAGACTTCAGAAAAACCTGGAAAGACTTGTATGGTCTGATGCAGAGTGAAGTGAGCAGAACCAGGAGAATGTTGTGCACAGTAACAGCCACATTGTGCGATGACTAACTTTGATAGACTTAGCCCTTCTCAGCAATGCAAGGATCTAAGACATCTCCAAAAGCCTCATGATGGAAAATGCTATCCACATCCAGAGAAAGAACTATGGAGTTTGAATACAGATCAAAGCATACTATTTGCTCTTTTTTTTCTTCTGTTTTGTTTTGTTTCTTCTTTCTTGTTGTTCTTCCTAATGGTTCTAATTTTTCCTTACAACATGACTAATGTGAAAATATGTTTAATAGGAATGTATATATAAAGCCTATATCAGATTGCATGCTGTCTTGGGGAGGGAGGTGGGAGGGGGAGAAAAATTTAGAACTAAAAGCTTATGGAAATGATTGTTGAAAACTAAAAATAAATTAATCAAAAAAGAAAAAAAAGATAGTGTGCAAGAAAGTAGATTATATAGTGCAGACTATGAGCGCTATAAAAAAAATCAGAAAAGGGGGATATCAGTGAGAGCTGGAGGGAGAAGACAGACCAGGTTCAGAGAAACACATGAGCAAAGGCATGGAGAGAGGAACAGACAAGGCATGTGCAGGCAGGTCAGTGAGTAGAAAAGTCAGGCTACCGGAAAGGGGTCACACAAGGCTTGACAGCCCATAAATCCCTTGGTCAGGACCTCCTGCTGTGGCCCCTGGCTCTTGACCTGGCCACTGCTCAGAAACATGTGCACAGTGTGGAGGAAGCCAAGATTCCCCTTCAAGAGTTGTTTCTCTGCCAGTCCCAACATCTGCCTCCATTGTGGTGCCAGGCAGGGGAAGACGGGTAGCCAAACTTTCAGGGTCTGAAGGCGGGTCAGATCTGATAGAGAAAAGTCAATGCATTTTGCACTGACCTTGCTTTGTCCTGCTTCAGAGAGGCTTACTGGGTTTCAGAAAAACAGGCAGCTTCCTCCCCTCCCTCTGCTTTGGTGGACTATTTTACTAATCTTACCACTAGGGATATCACCCTCCCAGAGTCTTTAGATAGAGAGGGATGCAAAGTTCCACTGTGAGGGCAGGGTGTGCCAAAAAGTGTGCATTAGGAAGAAAGCAAAAGATGTTGTGTTTTTAGCACCAACTTCATTACTCACTGGTGGGGGTTGTAGCATTTTTCAACTCTAAAATGTGCAGAATGTAAAGCCAGCCATGATTTCCTCTTTCAAGCCGTTGTTTCTCTTTAGCTTACCTCACATTGTTAACGCTGTACAATCTGAAGATCAAATTTTTAGCTACCAGCAAAGCTTATGAGTATAGCCAAAGGAGATCAAAACTAAGAAAGGCTTATCAAAATTAATAAAAATACAACACAACATAGATAATGTTAATTTGTTGTTTTCTAAGTCTAAATGTTACCCACAGGGATCCGTTCCTATTTGAGTTTGGTATCATTGGACCACCAGCTGTCAGAGCTGGCTACTTCCTTCTCGAATGGTTAGCTTCCTGAATTACTTCTGCTCATCCACCAGGAGCAGAGGCCTCACCAAGGATGGGATCAGAAGTTTGCCATAACCACAGCAGCTCTACGTACAAAGCTTTGCTTTTCCTCATCTGGAATTCTTATATATGGGAAGTTGAACAAGGTTTTATCATCATAATTAAAAAAAGAAGAGGGGCATAGCAGATTTGCCACTCCAAGGAAATGTTTTTTTGGGGGGGCAGCTAGTTGGCACCGTGGATAGAGCACTTGTTCTGAAGTCAGGGACATCTGAGTTCAAATCCAGACTCAGACACTTACTAGCTATGTGACCCTGGGCAAGTAACTTAACTCTGTTTGCCTTAGCTTCCTCATCTATAAAATGAGCCAGAGAAGGAAATAACAAATCACTTCGGGATCTTTGCCAAGAGAACCCCAAATGGGGTCACAAAGAGTCAGACACGACCGAAACAACTGAACAACAACAACACTGAAAGGAGGTGGCTATGGTGATGCAGATTTTCAATCAGAGTTCTTGAATTCAAGTCACACCTTGCCACTTATTAGTTATGTGACACTGGGTAAATAGCTTTATCTCTTGAAGTCTCAGGTTTTCTCAGCAGTAAAACAGGTATTGTAATACTTGTCTTATCTACCTCATGGGATTATGAGGTTGAAATGAAATAATATATGTAAAGCATCACAGGAAAGTCAGCTATTACTAATAGGTATCAAATGCTCCAAGTTATCTCAGGGATTCTCTCCTACAGAAATAAAAAATCAGACGAATTTCTGATAATGTTCCCATATTTACAGGGTTAAATATTTCTTGCTGCTTTTGTTTCATGATTGACCCTCAGTGTATTCCCTTAAAAAACAACTCCACAATGACAACAAAAGAAGTGAGATCTTTGTGTGACCCTGGGCAAGTCACTTAACTCCATTGCCTACAAAAAACAAAAACAAAAACAAACAAACAAACAAAAAAGAAGTGAGATCTCAAAGATCTGGCCTGGATATCAGAAGTGGCCAGGACTAGATCTTGTATTGTATGACTAAAACGAGGACCCCTTGTGGCCTTATTTTCTTCATCTGTGAAATGGAAAGAATGTTCTGAGCCCTCAGTCCACGTGACAGGCCAATGAAAGCAGAAGCATTGGAGATGATCAGTCATTTCTGCTCTGCTCCACACTCGGAGATCTAACTTGAGGGACTGAGCCTGATCCGATTAGTAGACATTCAGTAGGAGCTGCCTTTTATGGATTGTTTACAAGGGGCTTACACAATTTATTAATAGCCTTGATGTTTACATCTCCCCATTGGCTAATCTATTGCTTCTCTTAACAACAAGGAAAAAAATCTCTCTTTTTTTTCCTTCTGAGGAAAACCATAGAGGGAACTAAAGGCACATGAAGCTGTTCTAAGGAAATAATGGGTCAGAACCAGCCCAGATTCTCCTCCACACAATTATGTTTCGGGGCAGAAGAATAAGGTAAAAAGACTAAGCTCTCATTTCTAGTTGAAAATGTGTGCAAGTCACTTAAAACTCTTTGAGTTTCTGTTTTCTTACTTACAAACCACCTAACCCAACCTCCATATTTTACAGATGAGAACGATGAAGTGAGAGATGTTAAGTGACATCTAAGGTCCCTTTGCTAGCTTGGGGGTACAGTCACCACCAAATGATTCTTAAAGGCCCTTCCATGTCTAATATCCAATAATTCAATGAGTCCATAGAAATCAACTGGGAATGTAGTCTCTGAATCAGCACAGAGTAATCAGGATAAAGGAAATTCCAGAACTCCAAACTCTCCTGAGGCTCTTTCCCCAGCTATTAGGCATGGCAAAATAATGCTGGAAAGGCAACCAGGTTTAACCAATCAAGTACTCAACAACTGAGGCTCTGCAGGGCTATAGCCAAGGTCTACATTAGACCAATAACTCTTTCCTGGATGGCTTAGACATTCTCCTGCCTGGAAGCAGGGGGCTGGACTGGATGATCTCCAGAGGTACCGTCCAACTCTTGCATCCTGTGACTGATCTAAGAAGTCACTCATGTGGCTCTTTTCATCAGCAAGTGGGTCCCTAGTGTTAAACTGAACTATTCATTAAAGTCTGTGGGAGGGTCCCTAAAGACCACCCTCTCTAAGTTGATCTGGGAAAAGGGGGCCAAACTTAGCCAAACATTGTAAACACCAGTATTAGTTTCCCAGCACAGATAATTTTCTGCATCTTAAGTTTTCTTCTTGAAAATGGACATAAGCAGGTTCCAACTTCATAGTTGGTTAACCAACAGAGTTTGTCTCAGAACCATCTATGAATTTTAGTTAAAAAAAAGATGATGCTTTATTTTTTAAACAAAATTAACAAAAATAGGATTATAAAACTTGAATCAACAATGATAATCATGCTTCAGCCCCTTTTTTGGAATAACCATTAAAAGAAGACATCCTTCCCACCTTCTCTACTTCCAGGATATTGTCCTGGACTCAGTACTTACCATCCACTGGGTTGAGGTAGTCATGGAGGTGGGGGGCACCTGTAGCTCCTCCCCCTTGCATCAAAAGGTCCCCATAAGGGCCTGGGTGGCTTGCCATGAGTGTCATCTGATGATAATAATCTGAAGGGTTTGCCCCTGGAGGGGGAAGAGCAAAGAGGCCTCTCTCTTTAAGGTGCTCGTGGGCCACTGGGGGAAGGGAGAAACGAGGGAAGAGAGAAAATTAATCAAAATCTGACACCAATCTTATATTTTCCTAATACCCATAGGGACACAGTCGTTTCTACTCAGTTCCCTTTTCCTCATCCGCTGTCTCCCCTTGAACTCCTCGAGCACCTTCCTCCCCCTCTCAAGCATCAAATTCAGTGCTCTGCTGACGTTCCATATGGGGTGTGTTTCTGTCGATAAAGGAGACCAGGCCTGGGCCTCCACATTCCTCCATTTCCTCAAATTCATAAACAGTGTCTCGTTTGCTCCTCGTTCTCCCCACCCTCAGCAAACCAGGGCTCCTGTAGAAACTGGGAGCTAGAAGGCTGTCAGCATCAACATCCCAGCTGATTTGGTTTTTAAAGAAAAAAAGAAAAGGAAAAAGAAGGCGCCGTGGAAGCCAGACGATTGTAGCCTGGTCAACAATAGCTATGTCTGAAAATTCAAGTAGAGACCTAATGCCGAATGCTTGTTAAGTTCCTTGGCTAGATAAAACCCATCGCCTGCCAAAACTCATTATGGCTTCTTTCTTCACAGCTGAAGTTTTTCAATCCTGCTTTCCCTAGATCCTACAGTCCATGGCTGACCAGGGATTAGGAGAAAAAGGGCAAAGCCCCGTTTATCAAGGCAGAATGATGGAATTCATGTAAAAAAAAACATGGAGCCAACATTCAAGGACCCAACCTACAATTCTAACCTTTTCTTCTTCTACTACTCTCCTAACCCACACACCACTCCAGCCAAGCTTGTCTCCTTAATATGCCAGTACACATCTTACACTAGATTCGTTATCTTTCTCCTCCTCTTCATTATTAATAACATCATCCTCAAAAAGCATTATTAAATGCTCAGTATGTGCCAAGCATTGTGCTAAACAACAGAGACACAAAGAAGGGGAAAAAAATACATTATCCTTGCCCTCAAGGAGCTTACATTCTAATGGAGGAGGACAGCATGCAAATGACTATGTGAGCCAGAGTAAATGGAAGGCTGTCTCACAGGGAAAGTACCAGCAGTGAAGGGTCACTAGGAAAGGCCTTCTGCAGAAGGTGACATTTGAGTCTTGAAGGAATTTGAGGAACCAGGAAGTGAAAGTAAAAAGGGAGAGAATTCCAGGGGTGGGAGCCAGACAGTGGGGATGCCTAGAGTCTCATGACTGTCTAAGGAATAGCAAGGGAGCCAGTGCCAGGGGGCTGAAAGATGTAAGAGGATTTAACATAGTACTGGAAGGTAAATACAAAGACATTTGCGGGGTGGGTAGAATTAATAGCTGGGTGGGGAACCAGGAAAGGTATGAAGAGATATGGATGAAGATCCATCAAAGGAGACTGAGGAGGAGGAACCAGGCAGGTAGGAGGAGAACCAGGAAAGAGCAGTGTCATGAAATCCCAGGGAAAAGAAAACATATAGGAGAAGGGGCCAGTCAACAGTATCAAATGCTGTAGAAGTCAAGAAAAATAAAGACTGAGGGGAAAAAACCTTCACGTTTAACAATAAAGAGATTGTTGGTGAGAATAGTTTAGCTAAATGATGAGACTGGACAATATGTTGGAAAAGATTGAAAAGAGAGTGAAAGCAAGGAAAGTTGAGGTAACAATTATAGATAGTTTCTTCAAATCAGGCAGAGAAGAAAAGGAAAAGTGACTTGAGGGGATGGCAGACCTTTGAAATAGACAGCAATATGCCCTAGAAAATACACTAGATTTTGGAGTCAGAGGACTTTGGATGGAATCCCAATGAATGAATGAAGCAAGCAGTAAGAATTTATTAAATGCCTACTATGTGCTAATCCTAGCTCTTGCTACCTATGTGACTTTGGGCAAATCAATTAATATCTCAAGATTTTAGTTTCTATAGTCCTAAAAGAGAGGGGTTGAAGTAGAGGCTCTCTAAGGCTCTTCCAAGCTACAAATCTTATTTATTTAAAATACCCTTTCTTCACAGCCGGAAGAAAAGTCAGTCTAGTTCCCATCTATGTCTAAACCGACCATGGATTGTGAACTAGGGAGTAAATTGTTCATTGTCATTTAAAAAGAAAAAAAAAGTGCTTCAGCTACTAATGTTCTGCCCCAGAAAGAAATCAGTACAATTCTATGTTTGCAGTGGCCACTGCACGTCCCCTACAATTTAGCCCACTACTCACCCTCAGCTGGGCTGAGGCCTCGTGCTGCTGAAATCATAGATAGGGTAGGACTGCTGTGCATGGAGCGGAGGTAGTGTTCCATGTGAGGGTTCACGTAGGGGTGAGGGGGGTTGAAGGGTGACTCTCCAGGACCTGCAGGGTGTGGTGAAAGCCGGATGAGGGAGATGTCAGAAATAACAGGGCTGCCGCTCAGAGTAGGTGGCCTGCAGGAAGACAAAAGGAAATGCGTGAGAAAGTACTGTCTGCATCCATGCATCAGGTGGGAAGGGGGCTGAGGAAGAGAGGTAGGTGTCCTCCCATGGTGAGAGGAACTGAGGCAGAACCGTCCAATGTCACAGAACTTATAATCGAAAGGCCAATTATCTTCACTACGAAGGGATCGTGGGATCATAAACGTAGAGCTGGAAGGAACCTTTAAAGTCATCGAGAACTTACATAAATTAAATGAGCAGAACCAGGAGAACACCGTACACAGTAACAGCAATAATGTACCATGATCAACTGTGAATGACGTAGCTATTCTCAGCATACGGCAGTTAGGTGGCAAAGTGGCCTCATACACTTCCTAGTTGTGTGAACCTGGGCGAGTCATTTAATTTTGACTCAGTTTTCTCATCTGTAAAATGAGGTGGAGAAGGAAACGGCAAATCACTCCAGTATCTTTGCCAAGAAAACTCCAAATGAGATCACAAAGAGTCAGACACGATTGAAACAGCTCAACTACAACAAAAACTCTCAGATACACAATGATCCAAGACAATTCCAAAGAACTTATAATGAAAAATGCTATCCACCTCCAGAGGAAGAACTGATGGAGTCTAAATGCAGATTGAAGCATACTTTTTTTTTAAAAAAACTTTCTTTATTATTCTTGGGTTTTTTAATCTATTTTTTCTTTTGCAACATGAATAATATGGAAATGTTTTGCATAACTGCATGTGTATAATCTAAATCAAATTGTTCACCTTCTCAAGGAGGGAGAAAGAGATGAAGAAAAGGAGAGAATCTGGAACAGCTAGGTGGACTATCTGTGTGACCCTGGGCAAGTCACTTAACCCCACTGCCTAGCCAAAAAAAAAACCCCCAAAAAATCAAACAAAAAAAAAAGAGTTTTAAAAAATGTTAATAAAAATTAAATGTAACATTAAAAAAATCAGAGATACCAACCACCTCATTTTACTAATGAGATAACTGAGGTCCAGAGACATTAGGTAACTCATGTAGGGTCACATAATTAGTAGGTAGCTGAGACAAAATCCCAGTCTTCACCTTCCTTACTCCAAATTCAGCACTCTGTCTACTACATCATGCTCCTTCTCAATATAGTCCATGTTTCTGGCTGGTTCTGGACATGAGAGGTGAGTAAACACATTAGCCATTGTACTACTTTACAAAAGATTTTGTTAAAGGGTTCCGGTAAATAATCATGATACTCTTCTTCAACGTTGTCCACTGTTATAGACCAGGCTTAGTGAGTTACTTTGTCGGTAGACAAGATAAGCCTCCACATTTGCTTGCCAGTTCCTCTTACAGGTTTATCTTTGAGACAACCGAGCAGGATGGAACATTCCAGTCTCTGCCCATTAAATTTTTGAAGTCCCAGCCATGGCATCCTTTGTATCAAAAGCTAATAAACTCTCTTAGTGCTTTGAAGTATTATTTTTCATTAATAGCTAGATATTAAGAGCAGAAGATGGAGAAGCTTCAAGTTTAAAGTGTTAGGAGCCCTTGTCCACTGAAGTTCAATAAAAAAGGAAATGAAATATCTCTAAAACTATAATGTAAAGATGATGGGAAAACATTTATTTGATTTTCAAAAATTCAGCTTACATATACATCTTCAGGAATACACTTCTCTTACAAAGAAGGTAACCTCAGTAGTCTAGATAGCTTAATTAGTAATGATGATAATGATTATAATAATAACAGCTAGTTTTTATATCATCCTTTAAGATTACAAAATACTTTGGGGCAGCAAGGTGGCACAGTGGATAGAGCACCAGCTCTGAAGTCAGGAGGACCTGCGTTCAAATCCGGCCTTAGACCAAACACATGACACTTACTAGCTGTGTGACCCTGGGCAAGTCACTTAACCCCAATGCCTAAAAAAAAAAAGAGAGAAATTACAAAATACTTCACAAATATTTTATCCTTGTTACACCCCCTAGAAAGGTGGTAGTCTACCCTATTTTACAAATGAGGAAGTTGAGGCAAAAAGAGGTTTGATGGCTTGCCCAGGATCACATTGTCAAGTACCTGCAGCGAAATTTGAACTCAGGTCTTCCTGACAAGGTACCACTTAGCTGCCTCTAATTCATGGCATATTACACACACACACACACACACACATACACACACACACACACACACACACACACACACACAGAGCATTAGTGAAAAGAGTAATGACTTCAAGTCAGTAGAGACCTGGGTTTGAATATCTGCCTCTGACATTACTAGTTGTGCGCTCTGGTCAAGTCACTTCAATTCTTTTAAGTCTCAAGGATGATAATAGGTGGGATATCTGCTTTCCAGGGTCATTATGAGGAAAATGCTTTGTAAACCTCAAAGTGATTTATGTAAGTATGAGTTATCACTATTACTTTGTAAGCCTTACATGCCACAGGCATTCATAAAAAGTTTTCTCCCAAAATTATGGCATTATATATGGGCTGCATATTTTAAGCATGAAATATACTATGGTGAGAGGGAAGGAGGGAGGGCCGAGAGACTAGAGATGGGGGTAAGCAATGATAACAATAACTGGTTTAAGTCATAACATTAAGCAGTTATCATCTAAATTCAATACTGAACAAACTAGCCTTGTCATTCACTGAAAACTAATACCCCAGGGAAGTATATGCAGATGTGAAGTCCCTTGAATCACACAAAATTCCTATCCATGAATGCTATAATACATGGATGGTCTCAGTGACTGGACTGCACTGATGAGTTCTTTCATAGTATGTATAAAGATGTTGGCCTTGCAAGTAGGTGTGATGAGAGGTAACAGGAAGGAGTGATACACCCAAAATCTTGCTTACAACCTATCAAGCTGCCTGATATTTAACCAATAGACATTCATTCCTTTGGATTCCTCTCCCACACCTCTCCTCATTATCCCCTGTAAGTGGAGCCAACATATTCTTTGCTTCCCATGCCACTTCCAAACCCTATTCTGCCACCATAATTAACAACTCTCTTTTCCCACCCTCTCTTGATTCATATCCCTGTCGTTTGCAAACCTCCTCATCATTCTCCCAGTTCTTTCCTTGATCTCTTTGCACTGGGCTTAACATCTTAGTTTATAATCTTTACCCTATGATTATCCTCCGAGATGTCAATATCCACATAGATAATGCTTCTAATATCATATCATCCTATTGTCCTGAATTCTTCAACTTCCATGGCCCCTACTTCTATTCAGCTTACTGACCAGGAAAGTCCCATCCTAGATCTTTTCTCTTGAAACTTTTCTTCCTCCAACATCCCAAACTCTAAATTCCCTTTTCCCCAGAGCTTTAGTCCATATTTCTAACTAACTGATGAATGCTTCCACCTAGATGGAAATTTAGATAGCAAACTCATAAACTCATATATCCAAAACTGAATTCATCCTCTTTCCCAGTAAACCCACCCCTTCTATTCATATTTCTCTCGCTGTTGATTGTAACATTATCCTCCCCATCTCCCAGGCTTATAACCTTGGAATTCTATTTGACTGGGTACCTGAGGAAGAAAGGGAGAGTCATGAAAGGGGAAATGCAAATTGCTAAAGACAAAACTTCATATAAATTTTTGCTGAAGGTGGCACCTTCTTTCTATGATTTGCTGCAAAAGATGATGTTAGCACTAATCAGCAGAACATTTATTTTGAGAAGACTCAAAGGGGACAAATGGCTACCTTCAAACCTCTGAAAGGCTTTCATGTAGACAGGACAGTTGATTTACTCTGTTGTGGCTTCCAAAGGCAGAACCACAAACAATGGGCTGAAGTTAGATCTCAATGGATTGAGATGGTTTACAGCTCAATATAAAGAGGGATAAAGATGAGGCCAGGAACTGGACCTATGGTTTCACTGGAACAGGGAATTCCTGAGTAAGAAAACTCTCTCTGCTAATGTAGATTGTCATCTTATCTCTAATTTCTAGTCTTAGGGAGTTGCCTAATATGAGCTGTAAGTGGCCCACAGCATTCCTGAGTGTAACCCAAACTAGATGAAAATGTAGTTTCTAATTTTAATGTGTTTATATATTATTTAAAAAAAGAAACATATAAACATGTGTAGCTTTCTAAGTCAATATGTGGCCTGCAATGTCTCCTCACTCTCCTCCCCCTTTTCATTTGAGTTTGACATCACTGACCTAGAACATTAAGAGGTTACGAGACTTGCTCAGGGCCACACAATCGGTGTCAAGACTGAACCTAGGTCTTCCTGGCTAAAAGGCTTCTATACACCCTGCTCCCTCTCCTAATATAACAAATTAGAACTGTCAAAAATGAGACTGTGTTGCCTTATGAGATAATAAATTCCCCATCACTAGAAGCATTCAAGTAAGGTTAGGTGGTCAACTACCAGAGGCGTTATAAAGGAGATTCCTGAAGGGGACAGGAGTTTGGAGTAGATAACCTTCAGACTCTATGGTTCAATGAGTTCTTTCTCCAGTGATGGGGGGGGGAGGTTTGCACTGATCAATTCCCAATCTCCTGGTTTCCCTTGTGACCATGGCTCTGTGTTTGTGAGACACTTGGCGGGGATCTGGGGTGCAATCTGTGGCTATGGAACAGAGCAGAACTAAGTGGCCCACACAAGAATCAAACCCATGAATCTTGGCCTCCTTAGCCTAGGGCTCTAACCAATAGCACTCAACAACCACAGAAGAGCTTTCGCATGACAAGCTGATGATTACATGGTGATTTAAAGCCACCTAACCTCAGTCTGTGTTACTCTAAAGCCCTGGAATTTCATAGATGACTCAGGCCCTTCCCAGATGACCCATTTTTAAATGGGGTGGCCTGGAATGGAGTGAGTTCATGGCACCACCCTGGCTGTAGTTAGGATCCCAGGGATGGGGCCTGCCACTGACAGCAGAATCAGAGACCAGACTTCCTGAAGCTGTTTGCCTCTGGGCTTCTGACAAGGCTGTATGAAAAGCCATCAATTCATGAGGCCTAAGAGGAAGGCAGGGAAGGCAGAAACAGGGAGGGAGTCAGGGTCCAGATTATAGATTGGTTGGGGATTTTGTTTCTGCATCAACACAACCCTATGTGGAAAAAATGAAGTTGGCCCTTTTCTCTTCCTCTTGCCTCCTCTCCAATGTTGTCATTAAGAAAACAGTTAGCTAATTTTTCTTCTAATGAAGACTTTGTAGAAATGCTTTTCTTTCACGGAGCTCCTTAGTCTCAATCCTACTTGGCCTAAGGAGTCCGTTGTCAGATCTGGCCCTGTGCCTAGAATCACAAAATCACAGCATCTCAGAACTGAGGTCATCTAGTCCAACCCCTTACTCAAAACACAAATGTGTCGTAGTCCATAAAGGGTAGGACTTGGAAATTAGAAAAATTTGAGTCTGAATCCCATTTCATCCATTTACTTGCTTTAGGACCCTGAACAAGTCACTTAAATGCTCTAAGACTCAGTTTCCTTTTCTGTAAAATAGGGATAATGATAGCACCTATCTTATAGGGTTGTTTTAAGGATAAAATAACATGAAGTAGCTTTCAAAGCTCTTTGCATCCTTTAAAGAGCTCCATAAAGGCGAGCTATTTTTATAGCATCCTCAATAAGTGGTTGGGGCAGCCAGGTGGCACAGTGGATAGAGTGCTGGGCCTAGAGTCAGGAAGATCCATTTCTTTCTCCATCTCATTTTATAGATGAGGAAACAGAAGCAAACAAGATTGACTTATCCAGGTTCACACAGCTACTAAGTGTCTGAGGCCAGATTTGAACTCACAAAGATGAGTCTTCCTGATGCCACTCTATCCACTTTGCCACCTAGTAGCCCTTACTATGGGCTAGCACTGTGCTAAACACTGGGAATACAAATATTATCAGAAGTCAAGTCAATCCTTGCTGTCAAGAGGCATATATCCTAAGAAAAAACAATAACACAAGCTGAAAAGGTCTTGGGGAAGATGAGAACTGTGGGGCATGGTAGAGAAAGCCCAGAGAGTCAGGAGCAGAACCTGAAAAGGAATGGTAATAACTTGCTTTGAAATCAGCCCCTAGGGGCTGCAAAGTAGATAGAGCACCGGCCCTGGAGTCCAGAGGACTCAGCCATTTACTAGCTATGTGACCCTTGGCAAGACAATTAACCCCAATTGCCTCCAAAAAGAATGAAAGAGGGAAGGTAGAAGGACGGAGGAAGGGAAGGAGGGAGAGAGAGAGAGAGAGAGAGAGAGAGAGAGAGAGAGAGAGAG
>NW_020950326.1:7865670-7965589 GCF_900497805.2 Vombatus ursinus | reverse complement strand
GAAGGAAGGAAGGAAGGAAGGAAGGAAGGAAGGAAGGAAGGAAGGAAGGAAGGAAGGAAGAAATCAGCCTGTAGCTATAGACAGACCATTTGCAAGTGTCCAAGGTAAAGAGGCACAGAAAAGAGAGCCAGTCAACCTGAAGAGACAGAAAATTGGAAAGATACAGAGTTAATAGTTTCAACATCTTTATTAAATAAATCTTTCCCTTTAACCAGAATTATTAACAATAGATAAAAGGGAATGATACTCAAGCCTATCTCAAATAGGCATTTATTCAGTACCAACTGTGTATGTCCAGCACTATGTTAGAGGGACACAAAATCATATAAAACATAAACCCTGCCTTCATAGGGCTTATAATTTAGTTTTGGAGACAAGAAAAATACATTCACACATGTTTCTGAAAGTTCCAAGTAATAAATAAGAACTACGTGGACACAAGTAATAAGTTGGTCAGCAGTCTAGAGAAACAGCTGTATGTAGTTCACAGAATCACAGAGTTGGAAGGGACCTCAAAGGTCATCCAGTCCAACCCACCCCTGAGCAGGAAGCTCTAGGTTGGAGCATCTCCAACAAAGTGGCCATGCAACTTCCACCTGAACATCTCCAATGACAGAAAGCTTCCTGCTTACCAAAGCAATCCATTCCTTTGTGGGATGGTTCTGTTAGGGAAATTAGATTTGGGGCCCCAAATCTGCTTCCCTTACCATCCACCCACTGGTACTGACTGTCCTCTGAGGCCAACCAGAATAGGTCTAACACATACCATACAAATATTAGCCATTGTTATTGCCCAAGACCACAATTTACTCTCCAGGCTAATTATGGACAATGAAATGTTATTTGAAAAAATGGAAGAAGTACTCTGACAAAGAAACAAATAAGAAAGGAAATATGAAAGAGCAGAGGGGAATTCTAACCTGCTTCAGGAGGTTGGAAGTCAGGAAAAGATGACACAAGTCAAGGAAGAGGATAAAGAGGGTCAGGGCACTGAACAATTATAAGTGAGTAATGGATATGAGGGGCAGGTAGATGGCCACTTACTCTCTGTATGACCTTGGATAAGTCACTTAAATTCTCCAGGCCTCAGTTTCTTTACCTGTAGAATCAGAGGAGTTGGGTACCATCTTTACCACTGAGGTTCCTTTAAGCTCTCAATCTATGTTTCTATGAAGTGTTAAAATTAAAATATGTGGTCAGACTATACCTGTCATGGAAGGTGTAGGAGGAGAGGTATTACTATTGACTGGTGTTTCAAAGGTGGTTTCTTGGAGATAATTGGACTTGAGGTGGTCCTTTAAGGATGGGCAGGATATTGTAGGGAGAGAAAAGGGGAAGAACATGTATTAATATAAAGAATCAGGAATGATTATAGCAGTGTGTGTGTGTGTGTGTGTGTGTGTGTGTTTGTGTGTGTAGGTGTGTGTGGGTGTTTTGGGAGGGGAAGGTAGAAATGACAACCAAGAGATGAGTCTAGCTGGAGTTCAAGTACATGTAGCTTTAGGTCTCCTCTTCTCCCTTTCTGATGAAGATGCCATCATCAAATGAAATGACCAAAATGGTGAAATGGAATGGTAGAGTGGGGAGCAGGCAAAGAAATAAAAAGTCTACTTAACTCCCAATTTTGGCAACTGGTTGTAAAATAAACAAGCATTGGCTACAGAGGATTACCAGGTTTAAGAAGAAGCTACTTTATACCATGAGGAGTGCTTTAGAGATGGAATTAAGTGGTTAAACTTAGGGTTTGGGGTTCATTTGACTAAAATTCCACAGTGATTTAGTGGCAATTCTGGAATAAGAACCCAAGTCAAGAGAATCCCAGCCCTGTGTTGCTCCTACTAAGCCACAAGATTGTTTTCTCTCCTGAACTCCTAAAGCACTCATTGACTATATTACTCATTGGCACATATTTACTATTACATATTTTTGGTTTTTTTCTTCTTGTTTTCAATGGGGATATGTCTGTGTCATCTTCTAAACTAGACTATCAGCTCTCAAGGGTGGGGAATCTACACTGTATCCTACACTGCACCTATCGGGGTTCTTTTGTTAACTGAATTCTTGATATGTGGGATCTAAGAAGGTCAGGTAGCTATGATGGGATGCTTGAGCAGAAGCAGCAGGAATCAGGAAACATATGTTGTCCGGGGCTCCCATTAGAAGTGATGCTAAGCCATACCAGATGTTAAATTGTATAATGAAGCAGCAATCATCAAAACTACTTGGTACTGACTAAGAAATAGAGTGGTGGGTCAGTAGAAAAGGATAGGTACACAAGACACAGTAGTTAATGACTAGTAATCTGCTGTTTGATAAATCCAAAGACTCCAGCTTCTGGGATGAAAACTCACTATTTGACAAAAACTGCTTGGAAAACCGGAAAAGAGTATGGCAGAAATTTAGACCACAATCTTATACCATACACCAAAATAAAGTCAAAATTGGTACACGATTTAGATATAAAGGCTGATATTATAAGCAAACTGGGAGAGCAAGGAATAGTTTACCTGTCAGATTTATGGAGAACAGAAGGATTTATGATCAAACAAGTCATAGGGAATATTTTGAAATGCAGAATGGATAATTTTGATTACATTAAATTGAAAAAATTTTGCACAAACAAAGCCAATGCAACCAAGATTAGAAGGGAAGGAGAAAACTGAGAAAGAATTTTTACAACCAGTATCTCTGATAAGGGCCTCATTTCTAAAATATATAGAGAACCAAGTCAAATTTATAAGAATACAATTCATTCTCCAATTGATAAATGGTCAAAGGATATGAACAGGCAGTTTTCAGATGAAGAAATTAAAGCTATCTACAGTCATAGGAAAAAATGTTCTAAATCACTATTGATTAGAGAAATACAAATCAAAACAACTCTAAGGTACCACATCACACCTAGCAGATTGGCTAACATGACAAAACAGGAAAATGATAAATGCTGGAGAAGATGTGGGAAAATTAGAACATTAATGCATTGTTGGTGGACTGATTCAACCATTCTGGAGAGCAATTTGGAACTATGCTCAAAGGGCTATAAAAATGTGCATTTCCTTTGACCCGGCAATAGCACTTAGAAGTGGGCTGTATCCCAAAGAGATCATACAAATGGGAAAAGGACCCATGTGTACAAAAATATTTATAGTAGCTCTTTCTGTGGTGGCAAAGAATTGGAAATTGAGGGGATGCCCATCAATTGGGGAATAGCTGAACAAGTTGTGGTATATGAATGTAATGGAATACTATTGTGCTATAAGAAATGATGAGCAAATGGACTTCAGAAAAACCTGGAAAGACTTGTATGGAATGATGCTGAGTGAAGTGAGCAGAACCAGGAGAATGTTGTGCACAGTAACAGCCACATTGTACGATGACTAACTTTGATAGACTTAGCCCTTCTCAACAATGCAAGGATCTAACACATTTCTAAAAGTTTCACAATGGAAAATACTATCCACATCCAGAGAAAGAACTACGGAGTTGGAATGGAGATGAAAACATACTATTTCCTATCTTTTTTTTTCTTCTGTTTTGTTTTGTTTCTTCTTTCTTGTGGTTCCTCCTATTGATTCTAATTCTTCCTTACAGCATGACTAATGTGAAAATATGATTAATAGGAATGTATATGTAGAGTCTCTATCAGATTGCCCACTGTCTTGGGGATAGAGGGTGAGAAAATTTAAAACTCAAAAGCTTACGGAAGTGAATGTTGAAAACTAAAAATTAATTTTAAAAAAAGAATTGATGCTAAGCTCTAGTATAAGAAATTCATAAAATTCTTACTTCCCTTTAATTAGGAACCAACAAAGAAATCCTCATATGTAAGGTAGGGGTTGCCTGAACTAGCTCTAAAAATGGTAGGTTTGTTAATTATTAATCAATCAATCCATAGACTTGAGTAATCAGGGATGCGGGTCTAAACATTCACAGGTAGGATGAAGCAGAACAGCATAAGCAAAGGCAGAGATTATGGGAGTCAGCATGATGTGCTCGGGTCAGTGAGAAGATTGGCTTAGCCAGAGTGGAATTAAGCTATTCATAGTTTCATAGAATTTTTGAGTTGGAAGGGACCTTATAGGTCATCAACTCTGACCTATAGCTGGCTTATGCATATGGTTTATTCACTTAGAAAAAACTGTTTGATTCTGGGAGGCTTTTCTTAGGACAAAGGCAAGAAGACAGAAAAAATGGCAATGTTACTCTATTAGCTGCATGCTGAAACTGCCTGGTCTTCTATTCTACTTCACAGTGGAAAAACAATACTGTATTAGAGTTGACTTGCCTCTCAACAGAATCCAGGAGACTCCAAAAAAATATAAGATGGCTGGGATACCCATATCTTTGGCAATCCACACATTTCAGGAAAAAATGCAGTGATTCTCTCATTCTCTTCTCTGCAGAGTGCTTTGGAATCAGTTATTTCTGAGATCTTGTTTCTTGTACATTTGATCCCTGAGCCAACATGAATCCTCTGGTCCATAGTGCATGAGTGGCTTTAATGGGACCATCAAACTTGAGAACCCAGTGAGGCAAGCAAAGTGAGCCTCAAAAGAGCTCAGTGGCACCAACAACTCTTTGTCAATTGTCCTTTTCTGTTAAGGGTAATTAAACTGCAGTGCAATATGGTGCATTGGACTGGTTTCTAGCTAGTCTTGGCTCTGCCTCTGCCTAGCTATATAACCTTGGAAAAGATACTTCCCTTTACAAAGCCTCAGTTTCCTCATCTGTAAAATTAAGGAGGTGGACAGTATTCAGGTTCATTTTAGCTGTATTATTCTATCCCCTATTCTCTAATCTGTCCTGGTATCCATCGGTGGATATTACTCATACACAAACAGCAAGTTGGGTAATGGAATCTAGGTCTTGTCATAGAACTTAAGGAGTGTCCAAAGTCTAATGGCTGAATCCCAGCAGAGATGGTTTCTTTCTTTATTTTTTAAGGCAATTGGGGTTAAGTGACTTGCCCAGGGTCACACAGCTAGTAAATGTCAAGTGTTTGGTCTGAGGCTGGATTTGAACTCAGGTCCTCCTGACTTCAGGGCTGGTGCTCTATCCACTGCATCACCTAGCTGCACTTAGAGATGATTTCAGTGGAAATGTGGAGGGTATGAGGGGAGCAGAGAAGGGGGAGAGAGTAACAGAACACTTTTCTTGGAAAAGCTAGCCTTTTTCCTGTGGATCTTTCTTTCTGTGAGGTTCTGGACTGGCTCTTACAACACCTCTCAAATTTGTCCATTCCCACTGCCACTGCTCTAGAACACATCCTTATTATCGTGGATTTCATTTCCCATGTCTGAAACCTAGGGAGCATTGCTCTCCAGTAGACAACAGCAGCAATAACCCCCAGGACACCATTTCCCCAAAAAATGTACTCTTGGATGCAGAGCGGTTGTGTTATGAGGTGAGGAATCTAATTGTGGGGAGACTGGAGAGAGGAAGTTTAAAAGATGACTGATGGGTAAAGGATTTGTCATCAAAGTCAGAGAGAGAAAGATCAGGGATGAGACTGGAGAGGGGAGACAGATGAAGAAAAATGTACATGGAGTGGGCCTGCCTTGCCATGGCCATCACCAGGAGGCCTGGAAGAATCCTGTGGAAAACCACATCCAGAGTACCAATTACCAGGAGCTGGAACAATGAATGCTTATCCCCTGAGAGAGTGCCATATATCTCCATGAGGCAAAATGAACTGAAACCCATGCTTGCTACGCCGGGTATGCGAGTCTCAAAAATGGCTGTATCCATCCCTTAATACACTGCGGTATCAATAAGGACTTAAGAAGGATTAAATTATATTCTCTTCAGAGATAGTAGTAGTGAATGGTATAAAATGGAAGATGATCCTACTTCCCAGTTATTTCCTCTTGTTATTTACCTCAATTAAATGCTTTACTACAGGATATATGGCTCCTTCCTGCTTCACATGACAGGAGGGTTTGAGCTATCATCTGGATGGTAAAGATTACTGTAAATACCTCACACTGACAGCGGGATAGCAAGAGCATCCAGAGTTGAGGGAGACTCTTGTTACAACTGTAATTACAGTTAGCCTATTCTCGCTTCCCAAAATTAAGGCAAAGGCCTTATCTCCCTCCTCACATAGTCCTTGAGCTCTTCCCCTTAAAGCCTGTGTTTGATGTTCATCTTAGTTTTATGAGAGAGAAGGGGGAGGAGAGGGAGAGAGAAGAGAAGGGGGAGGAGTGGGAGAGAGAGAAGGAGGTGGAGGAAGGGGGGGAGGGGAACAAGGGGGAGGAAGAGAGAGGGAGGGAGGGAGAAGAGGGAGAGGAAGGGAGAGAGAGAGGGAGGGAGGGAAGAGATAGAGAGAAGGGAGGAGGATGGGGGAGGGAGAGAGAGAAGCAGGGGGAGAGAAGGAGGGGGAGAGGGAGAGAGACAGAGACAGAGATAGAGAGAGAGATGGCCCAAGTTCCTACTCCCATGTTTCTGACAAGATAGCTATAGTTTTAGCATTCTAGGATCTTCATTTAGGGAGTCTTCCACGTTTAAAACCTTTTTGTTATATCTGTTATTCTTCATTTCCCTCTAGAACACACCATTACCACATGTTTCTTGTCTGTTAAGACTGCTTCCTAACTGGTCTTCCTAACTCTACTGTCTCCCCGTCTTTTCTTCCCCTATCCTTTATACTGTTGCCAAACTTGTCATTCCTATGCGTGGATCTTCTATTAACTCCTTTTCTTGAAAAAGTTTCTGTGGTTCCTTCTTGCCTCTCTAGTGAAGTTCAGACTTTCTCTCTCTCTGACATTCAATGCTCTGCCAAGTTTGGCATGGCCCTACCTTTTCAAACCTGCTTCAGACTTCCCTTTGTGCACTCAATGCTCTAGCCAAAATGCATTACTCACTGTCTCCTGATCATAACCTGGACTTTTCTACTTCCGTGACTTTGCTGGCACAGTGTCTTCCTTCCTTCCTTCTTGTTGGGTTAGTAGACAGACAACATCCTTTAAGGTCTAACTCAGATGCTATTTCCCTTGCTAAGTGTTCCCCAGCATCTTAAGAGTCCTGACTTTCTCCCTTGAACCTCACACAGCACCTTGTTTCACAACTCTCTAATCTATTTATTTAGTATTATTATTTATTATAGTTTTCTGTGAGTTTCTTATCCTCTTATATGACCATAAAGCTCCAAGAGTACAGGTACTACATGTCTTATCTAAACTTTATATCACTCTCAGCTCGGCTCTCATTGAATACAGTGGGTGCCTAACACAAGTTTTTGGAACTGAACTGATAGTCATCTTTGCAACATTTCCTTCACTTGATTTGAAAAAACAGGGAAGAAGGGGAAAGGGAACAAGCATTTATTAAGAACTTACTATGTGACAGCTTATATGGGACAGGTAGGTGGTACAGCGAATAGAGCACTGGGCCTGGAGTCAAGAAGATCTGAGTTCACATTTGGCCTCAAACACTTACTAGCTATATGACCTTGGGCAAAGTCACTTAACCTCTATTTGCCTCAGTTCCTCATCTGTAAAATGAGGACACATTGGAGAAGGAAATGGCAAACCACTACAGTCCCTTTGCCAAGAAAACCCCATGGACAAAGTTCTTGGGGGTCATGTAGTACTGGATGCAACCAAATGACTGAACAACAACAAAATAGCACTTTACAAATATTATTTCATTTCATCTAGGGGCAGGGAACACAGCTGTGTGGCTGCAAAGACCAATTCCAGTGACGACACCGATGCCATCCCCCAATAGATGGGGCACAAAGAGGGGATCTGGGTCAGAGAGGCTATCATTTAAATTAATTGAGATCTCAAACATCAGCCACCCTGCTCCTGTAAAGAAAGTGATGTGTCTAGACAGCATGACTATGCTCTGAGTGTGTGTGTATATGTGTGTGTGTGTTAATAGACTGATGGCAACAACTCTGGGAAGAAGCCCAAATTTCCTAAGAGTTGTTTATGCTATGAACTGGGAGCCTGGACGTCAGAGTCTGTAGTCTGTTCTGTCTGACCTGTAAGGCTTCAGCTCCCTTTGCAAGGGGAGGGGGAGGGAGGTATCAGGAAAATGGTCTCAGTTCAGGGAACTCAGCACCCTGTATTTCTTCCTCTTGCTTCCCTTCAAATGCCAACCCAAGTGTGCATGGGTGTCTGTGTGGAAGATGAGATCCTAGCTTAGCAGGTCCTTCTGAGGCTGAGAGGAGAAGAACTCAAAATGCATCTGGGAGCAAACAATAGTTACCCATCTCCCATGTAGAGGCTCAGGCACTATTAGATCCTATTTAACAAGAACTATGTTCCATTCATCATTGTATCTCTCCCCACCCCCAACACAGGTACTTAATAATATTTGTTGAATGAATGATCATCAGCAGAAAGAATTATTAAGCACTTGACTGAATTCAGTGCTCTGCTAGGCTCTCTTGAAAGAAAATTACCCCCAACATAATCCCTGTTTTTTTGAGTTTTAATTTAAAAGTAGAAACACTGGTACAGATGATCAGTAAAAAGATGTGTGTATAGTAAAATAAAAGCAGTCACTAGCACTGTAACACAGATAGTAAAGTGGATATACATATAGGGACAGAGGGAATGGAAAAAGCATTTATATAGTGCCTACTATGTGCCATGCTCTATGCTAAGAGCTTTTTACAAATATTATTTCATTTGTTCCTTACGACAAGCCTGAAAGGTGATACTATTATCTCTATTTTACAGTGGAGGAAACTACTGAAGCAAACTGGTTAAATTACTTGCCCTGGGTCACACAGCTAGTAAATGTCTGAAGCCATATTTGAATTTTAGTTGTCCTGACTCCAGACCCAGCTGTCTACCCACTGTGTCACCAGATGTCTATCCCAACAGAGACATGCAGTGTATTGTACTGGAAAGATCTTTGGGCTAAGACTCTGAAATTTAGGCTCAATAGCTCAGTCACTAATTAGCCATGTGACTTTGAATCATTTTCCTCTTTGTGCCTCAGTTTCCTCTTATGTAAAATGATCTCCATGGTCCCTTCAAGCTCTAACATTCTACGATAATATGTTTTGAGATTTGGTAGGAAATATCTAAGGATAAGGATGATTTTTTGGGGGGGAGGGAGTAAGACAATCAGGGTTAAGTGACTTGCCCAGCATCACACAGCTAGTAAGTGTCAAGTCTCTGGGGCCAGATATGAACTCAGGTCCTCCTAACTCCAAGGCCAGAGCTCTATCCACTGTGCCACCTAGCTCCCCAAGAGCATAACTGTTGAGGTGAGGCTGGGAAGAGACTCTGTGAGATCCATATTCAGATAGCATGTGCTGGAGATGTTGTCAACTTTATGGACAATATAAGACCTCAGGAACTTTTTTTGAAGTGAACTGGGTTGGTATTTCTAAGCAGGGGGAGGACATACCAGGCATATGGTACAGTTTGAGAGAAGGTAGAAAGTTGAAGCCTGTAGGGAACAGGGAGGCATGTTTGTTCCAATCCCAGACCCTAGAAGTAGGTAAGGAAAGAGAGAGAAGAGACAGAAAGAATTATTACTCATATGTAAGCCTTCATGTTGGGCCTTCCCATCCAGTTGTTAAAAGATGAGATGAAAAAGGCTAAGTGACCAGCAAATGGAACCCAACAGGATCTCAATCAGGTGAAATCCAGGCCAGAGAAAGTGTGTTCCCTTTTACTGGGGCTGGGTAACTGACTCTTCTCCATCTGCTTCTTCTGCTGATTTAGGTCATCCTTGTGGAAGCTAGGGATGAAGAGTATATACCGTCAGTCTCAAAATTATCTAGCATTGCCAATAAAGATATCCCAGCAAGCATGAAGTCAGCGTAATACCAAGTGACCTGGATTTTGGTCTGTAGTGTCAAATAAAAAGCACTGAACTTGGAGTCAGGAGACTTGGGTCATAATTCTGCCACTAATTAGTTGAAGTGACAAGTCCTTTCACTTCTTTGTATCCATAACAATGAAAACAGATTTTTAAAAAAAATACGAATTGCATACCACATATGGGTCACACTATTTCCCTGGGCCTTATTTTCTTCATTTATAAAATGAAGGCATCAAACCATAGCATCTCTAAGGTCCCTCCCAAGTCTAACAACACAAGTTGTTCCAGACACCAGGACACAAAGAATCAGTGACTTCAGTCTAGGGAATTCCTTTCACCTTCATTCAAGTAAGCAGATTAAATCTTAGAGAGCTGCCTAAAACATTCAGAGTTTAAGTGACTTGCCTTGCCACATAGCTAGTAAGCTTCAAATGTGAGCTGTGAGCTGCAAGATTTCTGATGCCAAGCCCAGCACTCTATCCACTATACCACACTGCTCCTAAGAGAGCAACGCAAGTCAGTATAAGACAAAGTAAAAGGCTTTATGGGACAGAATAGAAATGATATGACTGTTCAAACGAGGGAATAGATCAGTGGGAGTTCAAGAGGCCAGAGAAGGGTTCATGGAGGAATTGGGGCTTTGATTCACTTAACCTCTTGAAGCCTCAGTTTACTCATCTGTAAAATGAGAAGGGTGGACCAGGTGGCCTCTGAAAGTCTTTCCAGCTCTGAAATCCACAGTCCCATGATCCTATGAACTTAAATTGGGTCTTGAAAGATATGTAAGATTAGGATTTGAGAGAAGATGAAGGGAAGGCATTCCAATTAAGGGAATGAGCATAAGCAGAGGAATGAGAAGAACATTTTGTGATCCTAGGATCACTTTAAACCTATTGAAACAAAGGACAAACTTCAATGAAAATGGGTGGGGTCCAAGGTAGATTTTTTTTTCCTGATGGGTGAAAATATCTGTAGATCTGAAGACTTTTTGAGACTCTCATAATCACTACTGGAAAAACAATTCAAAGTACATTCCCTATTGAAGATGGTCTGGCAGGTTACCAGATCACATAAATAAAGAGTGGTACATTATCAGTAAAGTTTTGTTTTGGGATTTCTAATAAGTCCTCACTGATTCTATCTACATCCCTCTGAAAGAAAGGTATAGGAGGAGGGTTTTTTTACCTAAAGGAATCTTGATAAGTGTTTAACAACTGACTCTGGGGCAGGAGGAGGGGGATGAACACAGGACACATGTTTAATTTTAATCTACATTAACATTTTTCTACCACTTTCTTAAGTTTAGATAATCAACAACACAATAAATCAAGTCATGATTTGTAGCATTTGCTGATTTCCAAAGCACAAATTCTCACACTGAAATTTTAACAACCAGCTTTTGTGAGCCAGTTTGAGATGGCTCCAGCACACTCCTGCTTATACCCATTTTATAGATGAAGCTCCACAGAGATGAAAAAATTTAGTTCCCTATCCAAGAATATGTGTTAGAAGATTGTAAAAGGGCTAGAAAAAAAGCACTGAGTGACCATTTTGTGCAAGATTCTGTGGGGCAGACCTCCTAGGAACTAGACCGTGGTCTTTCCAGACCAATCCCACACTAATGACTACAAAGCATTTTTCCTCAACAACCCTGTGAGTTAGGCAGTATAATTATTATTAGCTTTACTTTACAAATCAGAAAATAAACCCGTCTTGAGCCACACAACTAGTGTCAGAGATGGGATTTGAAAAGCACTCTTTCCACTACACAGTGACATGCTGAGGTCCAGAGAACTTAGGTCAGTAAAATCATGCTGCTGAGCAAAACTCAGGATGGAATACGAGAGTCTAAAAATCTTGTCTTAGACCTAGCATATTAAGTAAAGAGGTCTCCCTTGCTTGTGAAACAGAGACGGTAACTTTAAAAACGGTATCTCCTTACATCTACAGAGAAAAATGGAGAGGATTCAATCAGCAGAAGATGTTTAGATTAGATAATTAAGAACCATTTTGGAGGCTGTCATGTCACACTGTTGATTCTGCGGTCTTGTTTCGATATCTACCAGATGTGCATTTTGGCTCTGGGATTCAGATAGCATTCTCTCTCCAGCTGTCTTTGCAGAGAGTAGACAACTGTCAATTTGGGATGGGATCTCAGTAGATCCAACGAAGGCAGCAGGAAGGATGAAATGATCCCTAATAGTGTTCTGATAAATGTTTAACAGCTCCCAAAAGGGAGAAAATTAGATGACTCAGCTGATAGAGTGCGAGGCTTGAGTTCAAATCCAGCCTGAGACACTCACTACTGTGTAACCTGGAGCATGTCACTTAATCTCTGCTTGCCTCATATGATGGAGAAGGAAACGGCAAAGCACTCCAGTATCTTTGCCAAGAAAACCCCATGAACAGCATGGTTCACAGAGTCACAAAGAGTCAGATGTGACTAAACAACCAGATGGTAATAATCTCCCCAGAAAATGTACTCAAGATATACTGTTACATTTAATCTGTATTATTAACATTTTCTTCATCCCTTTCTCAAGTTGAGACAGTCCATAAAACAATAAACCAAGTCTTAATTTGTAGCATTTGCTGATTTGTGTGGCATAAATGCTCACACTGAAAATTTAACAATCAGCTCCTGAGAGCCACTTTGAGGTGGCTGCAGCACTCCTAGATTTCTATGATTCTTTCTCCTAGTGCCCTCCCAGTCTAGGACTTTATAATTTTGTCTTTAATACACCAGAAAGGATGAATATTTTAAGCTTTGGGTATGAAAATACTGGGGGGGGATATCGTTCTGATATGTTCAGAGAGGTTAATCCAGTTCAACCTTCTCATTTTACAGATGAGGAAACTGAGTCCTAGAGAAGTGAAGCATCTTGTCCCTTCATGAAAGGATCAAAAGATGGTAAACCTAGAGCTGGAAGATATCACAAAGGCTTTGTAGTCCAACTTCTTCACTTTATAGATGAGGAAACTGAGCCCCAATAAGGTTAAGTGACTTGTTTAAGGTCATACAGTTAACATCAGATTGAACTTTATGATCTCTATGGTTTCTAAGACTCCTTTCATCTTCCAGAATTTGAATCACCAAACTCCTACATCACTTATGGTATGGACCCATGCAATCTGTCATTTAATTATACATTTGTCTTGTGTTATCTATTATTCAATCTGTTCTAATCTCCCCAACTAGAAAATCTCCCCAATCAGACTTTAAACTGCTTGAGGGCAGGCACCATGTCTTTTACTGCCTGGTACTCCACACAGAAGCTACCATGGTGACTTGGCCACGGGAAAAGCTCCCTAAATATGAATTGGTCAGTTGATTGCTCATGCTATAAATCCCCTTGAAAAGTTATAATGTATCAGGGAGCGCCTCTTAACCAGGTCTTCTAAATGGTCTGATCTGTCCAGTTAAGCAAAATGTTCATGGTAACAGAGGAAAATAATTTGTTGATCCTTTCTTGTCTCCTAGCTCTCACACACGCACATGTGCTTGCCCGCCCACTCTTGGATTACATGGTCTTTGACTTTACATAGAGTTAAAGCCATGCTATGGATGATAGCTCTGGCTAAAAAATTTCTCCCATCCCGGTGCCAGGAGATTACTTACTGAGGGTGTGTTTTTTCTACCTTCAGGCAAGATGCCTGCCTCCCACAAGGATCACAAGACCTGGGGAATTTTGACTGTGGCAGGTCGTGGGATGGAATATGAGGAGTCACCTGGCATAAACCCAAGTGGAAATTACTTCATCCATCTGAAAATCTGATGTTCTTTCTTTTAGAAAATACTGCCACTGAAGGTTTTACTATCATTGCAGCTGAACAGTTGTGATAGGGCAGAAAGTACACTAGAGTAAAAACCTAGGTTCTAGCTCTAACTCTGTCAATAATTAGTTGTGTAATTTTAAAAAGTTACTCAATGTCTCTGGACCTCAGTTTCCCAATCTGTACCAGGGAGCACATAAACACATCTATCTTATCTATTTCATAGAGTTGTTGGGAGAATCAAAGAAAGTAATGTCACAAATAAAACTCATTATCTTCTTTGCCAAAATAACTATTCTCCCTAAATTCCTGACGGTAGTTAGTGGCACCAGATCTCCTACCTGAGACAGTGTGTTTAGTGGCTCAGCTTTCTCTTCTATATAATGAGGATATTATACTTATTATGATATACTTATATTATTATAGATGTAAAGTAGGTAGGTATCTATAGTACCTACCTAAAAGTGGGTGGGGATCAAATGGATATTGTCTTGTCGCTCTATGTGCTTTGCACATCATTTCCCTGCTCAAAATTCTTTAGTGACTCCATACTACCCAGTCAATGAAGTCCCAATTTTTCAGCCTGGCATTCACAAAATCTGACTCCAGCTTCTGGTTCCAGAAGATTTAAACTTCCGGCCTGTACCTCCCACTACAGTATAGCCAAATAGGATGACTCAGTGTCCTCTGAACAAAACCCACTTTCCCCTCCCTGTTTGCATCTCTATTAATGCTATTTCTTTTGTCTAGACCTTGAAGATGGTCTCAGTATCTTTTAAGGAAAAACTAGTCTAACTTGCCACGTTGGGGGTAGAAGGTGAGAGGAGGACATTGCTCCTTTCACAAAAGTCAGACAAACGCTGAACTCATAATCTCCCCTTTTAAACTTCCTTATTTTCATCAATGGTGAAACCATTTTCCTTGTCACTTTAGAATCATCCTTGACTCTTCACTTGCCTTCATTCCCTATAACCACCCAGTCACCAAGGCTGTTAATTCTTTCTTTGGAAATGTCTCTTATATCTGTCCATTATTCACCACTTAGTCATGGCAAGGTTTTGGAAAAGTGACATGGTCAAGCACCCAGGTCTTAAAATGGAAGTCCAGATACTGGAGATGCATGATGTTCAGGATAAATAATCTAGAACCATTAACTAAGTATACAGAATGAGTTCCAGTAAGAATAGTGCAATCAGGAATGAATCTAGGCAGGTTCTCAGTGCAGTTCTCAAGGGCAAGGCAGACTTTTGGCTTAGTGTTTTGCCTAGAGCCATCCACACACCTGTCCATATAGAGATCTTCACTTCCTAAAGTACCCTGGTACCATCATGGCAGCTGAGTGCACACAAATTATTCCCATTGCCACCGCTAATCCAGGTCCTCATCACTGGAAAACTAAATTTCTGAAACAATTTAAAAAAAACTACTACTCAGAGAAGTGAACCTTCTGCTGAAGGAGGATTACCATGGTAACTGAGTGGAAGATATACTAGAGTGGGGAGAGACTCAAGCCAAGAAGACCGTCTGAACAGACTGTTGTAATAGTCTAGCCATAAAGTGTTGTATCAAAGTGACCACAGTGTCAGAGGAAGGGAAGGTACATGAAAGATATTGTGAAGGGAGAAATAACAAGATTGGTAAAAGATTGGACATGTGGGTGAGTGTGAATGAGGAGCTGAAGATGACACTAGGGTTTTAAGGTTAGGTGACTAGAAGAATGGTGGTGCCCTTGGGCAGTAATGGGAAAGTTTGGAAGCGGGAGGGGTTAAGGGTGGGGGTGGAGAGATAGAAAGTTCTGTTTTAGATACAGTCAAATCAACAAAACACTTGAGTGCCTACTATGTACTGGGGAATGTACTAGTATACAAAGAAAGGCAAAAAACAAACACACACAAAAAAAAAAACAAAAACAAAACAAAAAAAAAACCAAATTCCTGCTCTCAAGGTGCTCATAGTCTAATGAAATTCAGGTCAAGTTATACAATAAGCAGTCGGAAATGTGTGACTAGAGTCAGTTGTATAAATAGATCTGAGAATCATTGCACAGAGAAGATAACTGCACCCATGGAAGCTGATTACAAGATCACCAAGATAGTGGAAAGGGAGAAGAGGGCACATCCTTGAGGCAGGAGCATCCATGGTTAGTGGACACATCCTGGATGAAGATACATCAAAGGAGACTAAAAATGAATGGTCAGACAGGAAGGAGAACCAGCATAGAGTAATATCACGAAAACCTAGAAAAAAAAAGAATATCCAGGAAAAGAGGGAGATCAGCAGGGTTACAGACTACAGAGAGGGGGCAGCTAGGTGGTCCTGTGGATAGAGCTCTGACCTTGGAGTCAGGAGGACCTGAGTTCAAATCCAGCCTCAGACACTTAACACTTACTAGCTGTGTGACCCTGGGCAAGTCACTTAACCCCAATTGCCTCACCAAAAACAAAAACAAAAACAAAACAAACTACAGAGAGGGCAAGAAGGAGGAGAACTGAGAAAAGGCCGACGAGACAATTCAGAGATCCCCAATAACTTTGGAAAGGACAGTTTCAGCTGAATGATGAAGTCAGAAGCCAAACTACAAAAGGTTGTAGAAGGGTATATGACTTGGCAAGGAAAAGGGCCATCTCTTCAGGATAAAGAAAGAAACATCTGAGTGATATTAAATGAGGAGGAGGAGAAAAGAGGAAGCTTTTGGTGAATAACTTCAGTGCCTGTAGTCCTCACTGCCTATAGAAGAAAGCCCAAATTCAGCATGGAGTCCAGAGCTCTGCATAATATAGCCTTGCTGTACCTAGTGAGTCACATCTGTTCAGTCTGACTTTGGAGCACACATCTCTCAGCACAATACTCACTATATTCCAAACATATCATGTGAGTCCCAAATTCCAGGCCTTTGTTCATGTCAGCCTCCAAACGAATGGTAATTTTTCCTCTTCTCTACCTAATCATGTTCATAATTCAGGATATAGTTTAATGGCCATTTCTTCTACAAGAAGTCCATAGATCTTCCCCTAACTATTCCAGCTTCTACTAATCACCCATTTTCTATCAATGACTTTGGTACTTAATCATAGGCTGCGATCATTATTTAAATCTATAAAATTGAGGGAAATGATACACACACTCCTGACTTCTTAAGAAATCACAAGATTACAGATTAAGTAATAGAAGGGACCTTAGTGGACATCAAGCATAAGCCTTTCATTTTACAGATAAGGAAACTGAGGCCCAAAGAAAGGAACCAGCTTGCCTAAGTTCACACAGGTAGTAAGGAAAGAAGGAAATGAGAATTTCCTCCATCCCAGGCACTGACCTATGTGCTTTATAAATATTATTTGGGCCTCAAAATAACTCTGGGAGGTAGGTGCTGTTATTATTCTCCATTTTATAGTTGAAAAACTGAGGTTAAGTGACTTCCTCAGGGTCACACACCTAATAAATATCTAAGAGAGGATTTGAATTCACATCTTCCTGACCCCAAGTCCAGCATTCAAATCCATCTAGCCATGTTGTGAGGAAAGTACTTTGTGAATTGTAAAATATAACGAGAACATGAGTTACTGTTGTAATTATTTCTCAACTAATTCATGTGAATATCTCATCTCACATATCAGATCCCAGACTTTTTTCTTTTCATGGGAAGGGATTATACCAAGAACACCATAATGCATATAGTCATTGTTCAATAAATTCTCGTAGAATGAATTCAAGACCACTTCTTGGCCACCTGTACATATGTACCATGGGCTATGATTTGGGACCAATCTGTTCTCAACTTTGTCTTTTTCATAGATCCCAGAGGCTTCTAAAACCAGTCAAGAATTTGAAGGTGATATCCAAAGGGCTATTTTGCTATAGGATATCTGTTTCTTTGGCTCACCAACCTGTGATCTATTCATCAAAACCTTGTAGACTCTTATGTGTTAAAGTACTTCCAAAAATTCACACATGGTGGCAAAAATTCATAGGCCTTGATTTAAATAATTCAAAGTATGAAAGATTAGGGCAAGAGACAAATTGACGGGAGTATTTCTCATTATGTAAGAGTTTTCATCATGAGATTTCCTTTAAACAGATAACTACTTAAATGTAATGACATTATTAAAATTTTTTTTATACATGGATAGCTGATTTCTTTAAAAACAAATAAACAACAGCAAGAACAACAAAAATCTTTTCACACAAAGCACCCACTCTAAAAATTAGACTGCCAGAATAACTAACTGAAGGTATTTGCAAGTCCTGGGCAAATTTTAAAATTTGTACTTTCAGTGTATTACTGTCTACAGAAATCTTTGAGCATTTCCTAGCATATATATGTATGTATAGAAGCCGACTTTTCTTAAAATAAATACCTGAGTGCAATTTTGGGGCATTAAAAATAATATTAAAGGATTTTTCTCACTTCAGTATCATCTGGACCCACATTATGTTGTACTCTAGACGGATGTCTGCCTTGTCTACTCCTGCTCTCTGTTCTGATGAAATAGCATTGAAGATAGAGAGGGAAGAGTTAGGAAATTAGGAGTAGGGGGTGAGGGAAAATAGAGCGATACATTGGAGAAGGTAGGAACTGGGTAAAGTATAGTGATAAGTAAATTTGAGGGCAAGTCAGTGTTTAAATGATATAATAAATGGCTAGCAAAGTGACCATGAATGCTGATAATATGTAGCTGATGTTGGAAGAGGTGGTAAATATTTTGTGGGTTCAGAGATTTCTTTTTTTACTTATAGGGCATGGCCAAGATGGTGGCCTTACTGGTCTAAGATGTCTGAAAAACTTCCAGTCCATTTATTTGCCTGCTCACCTCACATTTTTAGCTCCCTGCTAGTCAAACAGCTCTGGGGTCCTCTTCCCTTATCTAATGTGCCTATTCCTTATGCAGACACATTTCTGTATACAAATCCAATTATACTTGACCCCCAGTTCACCCTGTTTCCATTACAGCCCTGTAGACTCAACCAGACTTGCTGTCATTCTCTGCTCACTGCAGTAATAAAGAAATCCCTGTTTTTGGCTGACAAAGAGCAGATTTCTTACTAAGTAAACACTGATGTTTTGGTAGGAAAATTAAGTTATAAAATTGTGCCTACAAAGGAGGCCATACAGATGGACTTTGTTAAACTTCTGCAATATAGTCAACAGTGGTTAATTCAATTGCTCACTACTTATGAGGGGCATAGGGAGGGAGGAAAGGGAGGAAAAGATTTATAAAGCTTTTTGTAAATGTGGAACAAAGGCGGTACAGAAATCAAAGTGTCTCTTGATATCAAAGTGATGACTTTTGTGGGGAACATGGGAAGCCTGGATTTTAAGAATGGGTTTTGGTCAATTCCTCCTGACAAACCTGGAATGTAGAATAGTTGGGTGACAAGTAGTCTTAGTGGAATGTTCAGAAGGGCTAAAGCCTGCTCCTGATTTTGCTTTTCTGGTGTGACCCTAGTTTAGTTAGCTGACCTTGTTTTGCCTCAGGGTCCCTACCTGTAAAGGCTGAATCACTCAGCTCTTTGCTCAGTATGAATGAGCACAGGTCTCCTGAAGACTTTTAGTAGAAAAGCAATATACACACAGAAAAGCATGGTGTGCAAGGGACAGGACAAAGGGGTGACAAGGAAAAATTAAGGGTATTGGCACCTTGGGAGATAGGAGAAGACTGAAAGGAGATTAAGTGAATACGGGATATTTTTAATACCTGGAGAAAGACAAATTGCTTTTCTCAACGTCTTGAATGAACACCTAAAAGGAGTAAATAGCGGATAAGGATTGCAGGAGGAAGGTGTGTTAGATACAAAGAAAATATCTCAACATTGAAGATTGTGAAATACTTAATAGGAATTGCCAAAGCAGTTTGTGGAAACTTCCCTTCCTAGAAGACTTTCAAAATCAAGATGCCATGGAATAGTTTAGAAACAGAATTTCTCATCCCTTCCCTCTAGGCCTGGTTTTTTGTTTTTTAAAGAGAGAGAGAGAGAGAGAGGGAAAAATCAAGGTGCTTTTCTTGATTTTCCTTCCTCTCTTCTTTTGTCTCTGCCCTCCCCTCCCCCCAATAAAGACAAAACAATCACGTGAGGAATAGAGACCTCTTACTTAGGATTTAGGTGAATTCCAAAATGTCAGGGAGACCAAAACCACAGAACATGCAAGACCTATTTGGCAGTGACAAGTCTCTATTTTCTCAGTCCTCCTATTGTTCCATCCATCCCACCTTCTAAGATCTCTTGTGGTGATGAATGAATATTTTTTGAGCATATCCTTAACTTCAAAGTGCTGTGTATGATGCCATGGAGGGGGACTACCATACATTTCCATCAATTGTCTCTTACCCTCAATTTCCAAGGCTGAATGCTGGGCTGGCTAGATGGCAGGCATGAACTACTGAACCATTTTTGATGTTCTTAATAGGAAGAATAATGATTTATTTGCATTTATTTAAAATAAATGACTTTATATGGTGCTTCATGTGAGAGGTAGCTGCGTGGTACAGTGGATTGATGGCTGGACATGGAGTTAGGAAGACCAGAGTTCAAACGTAACCTGACACTGACTAGCTCTGGGCAAGCTGCTTAACCTCTGTCTGCCTCAATTCTCTTATCTGTAAAATGAGGATAATAACAGCACCTATCTCCCAGGGTTGTTGTGAGGATCAAATGAGATCACATTTGTAAAAGTGCTTTATGAAAAATCTATTATGTAATCTCTTTTAGAACCATGTGAGGTAGCCCTAGTATTACTCCTCTTTTACATATAAGAAAGAGTAGCCTCAGAGAGGTTAAGTTACTATCATTTCTTTTTCCCTAGGCATACTATATTACTAACTAGATAGTCTTCCCCCATTGAATCTCTTCTGTCCACTCCATTTTTCATACCATGTGGACTGGCTGGTTAATTTTTTGAATGAACACAAAGATCATGGCCTCCTTTGCTTAAAAATAAAATAATCAGTGGTTCTCCATTGTCTACTGAATAAAACTATAAACTCCTAATCTCGGCATTTCAAAGCCCTCCACAATTTAGCTCCAACCTATCATTCTAGAATGATCTCCCGCCACTTTGCTTCTCACATTCTATATGATTGTAGGTTAGACTACTCTCAATTCCCTGTTCTTGCCCTGTCCTCTACAATTTCTATAGCTTAGCTCACGTTGCCTCCCATTTCTAGACTGTTTTAGTTGTATATTTCTTTCAAGTCTCTAAATACCACTTCCTCCATTAAGTCACCTTTGAAATACAGATCTTCCCAGGTCTTCATCCTGAAGCTCACTCCAGCCTTGGAATTCACACAGGGGAAGCACTCTCCACCCCTGTGGTCTCTCCCTCTGATTGGATGTTCATTTAAGGAAGGTTCCAGGACCAGACATGTCTCTTCCCTGTCCACCCTACATTCTGGGCTTCCTCTACCATGTCTTACCCTGCATACCTTTGTCCCATTCCCCCCCACTCTTTAGCTAACTTTTATTAGACTGTAAGCTCCTAGAGGGCAGGCACTGTCTTTCTGTTATGTGTATTCCCAGTGCTTAGCATTGTGCTTGGCATATACTAAGTGCTTAACAAATGCTTATTGTCAACCCTAGTTGTACAGGTGATGACTTCTCTCTCAAAATTCGCAAAAGACTTTGCAGGTACCTCCCTTTGGCACTTCCTTCTCCCTTAAAGAAATAACATACTTATTGGTGCACATGCTTTTCCTTTCCCTATTAGGCTATACACTCATTAAGAGGATTATCACTGTAGTATGGTGCCCTCCTCATTCTCTACCCGTACACTCAGGATACAGATAGTGACTAGAACTGTGATTTCACCAGTATAGGGAACTTCCAAGCGAGGGAATATCCTGTGCCAATGTAGGTCAGTGTCTTCTCTTAAACTTACATAGTCTTAGAACATTTCCTAGAGCATTGAGCAAAGTGACTTGAGTGAAGTGAATTGTCCAGTGTCACACAGATCAAATATGGCAGAGGAAGGAAGGATTAGTGCATGCTTTTTCATTCATGCATGCATGCATCCATCCACCCATTCATTATAAATCCAGTGTTCTATCACACCACATTTAGATAAGAGAAACTTTGCACAGATTTTCGGGAGACACTAAACGACATCATCAGGTTTTCCCAGTGGTTTTTCAGAATACTAGAGACACATGTAAGTAATATTATAGTAGTAGTCATTTTTGCTAATAACTCACTATTTGGCCCTGGATGATGTACAATATTTTTTATTAGTTCTGTTTCTTTAACTGTACAAGGTCAATAGTAATTTTTGCTGTACTTCCTTCACAGGGAGAAAGTCAGGAACAAATAAATGCAAAAATGTTATGCAAAGCTTTAAGTCCTAAATAAAGATCAGGGGTTTTTTTGTTATTGTTATTGAGGTTTTCACATGGATTTTGGACTTCCCCATTTTCAGAACCATTTCAGCAACTCCATGAAAATCCTACTGTGCTGCCTCATGTGCTATGGAGCTGACTCTGATTTCTCAAAGAGTTGGCCATTAGAATAATGCTGTGGCAGATATTACCAGCCAGAAAAAGCTCTGTATGTGGGCCCAGGGACAGACTGTGTGTGCTTGTTGCCTGTACCAACTTCACTTGATTCAGAGAAGCTTATCATTAGTTTTTTTTCCTTTGTTTGTTTGTTTGTTTTTTATACAAAATCTGGTCTCCAGATAACAAATTTTTCAGCTGCAGTAACTCATGAAATATTGAGGATTGATGATCTATATCCAAGTTGAAAATATCAATACAAATGAAATGTATAAAGAGAGAGTATGGGATTTAGGGTCATAAGACCTAACTAAGTTTTGAGTTTTGGCTTAGACAACTGAGTGACCTTAGACAAGTCATTTAACCATTCTGAGCATCAGATTCTCCATCTTTAAAATTAGGAATTGGACCATAACGTAGTTTCAACTCAAACATTCTGTGCTACCTTCATAGTATAAAAATTATTCATTAAATATGATTATAATGCTTTATTACATATCAATAATAAGATATAATTAAAGGGAATACTTCAGATTCATATTATCCTCTATCCACAGTCCTCTTTGAAAATACAGATTACCCTGAAAAAGAATAAAATATAATGTCCCTAACACTTTCAGGCTGAAATACAGCACAGTCTAATTAAGAGAATAATACCCTTGGAGCCAGGAAGATCTCGATTCAAGTCCTGTCTCTGACATATAGCTGCTGTGAGAATTCGGGCAAGTCATTTAATGTCTCCATGTCCCAGGCAATTCTTTAAGACTATAAATTACAGATAAGTTGCAGATATGCATGGAAGGAAAGTTCCCACAAGGTTAACAGGAGTTTTTACAGTGGGAATTCCCCATATCAATCATAGGTCAGGACCAAAAAAAAACAAACCAAGAAACATGTGTCTCTCCTTTCCTGACCCCCCAACTCTTTCCTTTCGGATAGATGGGAGGTAGTAATGGAAAGAATATTGGATTTAGAAGACTTTAGTTTGAACTTTTCAACTCTGGCCTCCAATGTGGTCTTGGGCAAGTCATTTCCCTTCTTTGGGCCTCAGTTTCCCTAGATGTAAGATGAAAGGGTCAGTCTAGCTGATCTTTCAGATCCTTTCCAATTATAAACCCTAAGATTCTGGGGTGCCAACTTCATGGGGTGAACTCAAGTCAGATTTTTGCTTTTCTCCCAATCTATTCCCATCCCTGCACATGAAAGCATCCAGACAAATTTCTTTCAGTCACTGTTTCATTCTTTCTGTTTTCATTCAGATTCCTTTCTTGTGAGGGGCTGAGTTTAATGCTCCTCTGCTGCTTTTTACAAAGGAACATCATTTAGGAAGGGTTAAGGCAGCCTGGGAAGATCAAAGACTAGATTGTCTTATCAAACATATCCCAGATTAAACTTTCACAGGCCCAATTCCATTATAAATGGCACTCAGTGCTACTGTAGATACATGTGCTGTTCTTCCCCACAAGGAGGCTGTTGACCCATGGCACGCACTACATAATCCTGGGATCACAGGATTTAGAAGCTGGGAAGGACCTTAGTCATCAAAGGTGATGATGGCACTAAGGTCAAAGATTTGTTTGCCATATAGTATAATTACTAAAGGCAGCATGGTAGCTAGAATGCTGAGCCTGGAATCAGGAAGACCTGAGTTCAAATCTAACCTCAGATCTTTACTAGCTCTGTGACCCTGGGCAAATCATTTCATCTCTGCCTGCCTGAGTTTCCTTAACTGTAAAATGGGGGAAATAATTGAACCTATCTTGTAGGTAAGGATCCAATGAGATAATAGTTGTAAAGTGCTTAGCACAGTGCCTAGCATGTAGTGGATGCTATAGAAAGGCTTATTCCATTCCTTTTTTTGCCTTTCTCTCAGTTTCAAACTTAGAGCAACCTCCTTATCCCACATCCATTCTACCACCTCAAAAATGTGTACACGTCATTAGAAAGGATCACCATGAATGGTCAGCTGTAAAACAAGGAGTCTGACTTTTTACATATGAAGAAATCAAGTGTTACAGAGGTAACATGACTTGACCAAGGTCACACAACAAATTAGCAATAGAGTTATTTGGCTTAATTTTGTGTTATTCGGGCCAGGCTTACGCTATCTTCTCTGGGTCCCTTGGAGCCAAGGGTACACATTTTTTGAGGTGGTGGGTTGGGGTTGAGGCTGGAGAGGAGACTCTGTAGCTCTAAAACAGAGGGAATCAAACCAGGCCAAGTGGTATCCAAAACCTTCACCTTTACCTAATCGTCACTAAACTCTAGCCACCTGGGCTCTGTGGTCCAGACTATAACCCTAGGCACACCTGGTTTCTCTCAAGTTTCTTTTCCCATGAGGATTCAACTTGGCTGTTAATTAGGGTGGGACTTTACAGAGCTCAGTACAAAACTAAACACCTAGGTTGCAGGCCATGGGAGGTAACCCAAAGTTAAAACTATTTCCCTTTTGATATCCTAATAATGTGATCTTGGCACCACCCTTCCCTCAAAAAGCCACAGTTACTCAATAAAGCAGCCTGAAGCTTCCAGAGGCAATGTTCCAAACGAATCTTCAGATTTAATTGGGAAATAAATCAGCAAGATGTGAGTCTGTGTAAGTATTATTGCCCCAAGCAGACTGTAAAGTTCCTTGAGGTCAGAGGCTATGTCATTTCATGGCTGTCTTCATCCTCCTTGATCATGTTGCAGTTTGGGACACTGTGGACCATCTCCTCTTCTCCTATCTCCCCTCTTCTCATTCTTCTCCCTTAGCTTCCATGAGGCTGCTCACTCCTGGCTTTCCAACTTATCTGACCCCTCCTCAGTCTCTTTTGTTAGATCATCATATATCCCTTGCCCTATTGTGAATGGCAAAAAAGCATTTCTTAAGGCTCTACTATGGGCCAAGTGCTGGTGATACAAATAGAAAAACAAGATAGTACCTGCTCTCAAGAAGCTTATTCTCTAGTCGTGAGAGACAACACATATTAGGAAAGTTCCACATCAGGACAAATGGAAAGACCCACAAGTCCTAAGGATATATAGCCTCAGCTTCTGGAGGGGATAACATTAGTTACGGTAAATGGTAAAGCATTATCAACCCTAGGACACAGTGGCAGGGAAGATGGCAAGGTCCAACAGTCCTCCATCGTGCTGGAAGGATTATAGTCAATGACTATCTGCTCACATAAGTGGTATGAGCCATGCTCCATGAGCACCGCTGGAGGGGCCAAGCCTGTAACCACTGGGAAGGATCCAGTGGTTGAATTCCTGCCCAAGTGGAGCAGGAATTTTAGGTTCTCTTCCTTAGGGGTGGGGATAGAAGGACTCAGTGTCAAGGCAAGAGGGAGAAAAGAAGAGGGGGATTAGCAAGAAGGTTGGGGGAGAAGTGTACCCTACTGTTCTTGCTCCACAAGGCCCCCTGTTTCCCTGATCGGGTCTGAGCAGCCAGGGTGAGGGAGAAGAGATTGTTCTTTCTACCCCTTCTAGGGACTGGTTTCTCCTGGAAATCTCAACTGTTAGTATAAGTTTATTGTTGTCGTTTCACCTGAATTTCATTCTCTTAGTACCGCTAATTCATCATGTACAAGATGGACCTCTTTATTTCACCACCACCATCCCAAACTCGTCCTCCTCCAAACTTTCTTGTTTCTGTTAAGTACAGCATCATGAGATCATAGGATCCTAGTCAACCAACTTTAATACCTTAAGACTCTAAATCCTTGACTCCATCCTCAACTCTTCCCTCTCCCTCAGCCTCTATGTCCAATGAGCTGCCCAGTCTTGTTGATCCTATGTCCACAATATCTCTTCAGTGTGTCCCTTCTCTGTTCTCACAGTTGTTATCCCAGTACAAATCATCATCACCTCACACCTCAACTACTGTAACAGCCTTCCAAATGATCTTCTTAGGTCACAATCCATACTCCATATAGCTGCCCAAATAACCTGACCACATTGACCCTCATAGAAGCAGCAGCTATTAGAAGTTGCAAAAGGCCTCCAAAGCCATCTAGTCCAGTCTTGCCAGGTTACAAATGAGGAAACTGAGGCCCACAGGGGTTAAGTCACACAAATATTAAGTGGCAGAGATAAGACCGGAATCCAGGTCCTCTGATTCCAAATCCAGTGTTCTTTTCCCTAAACCACATGCTTCCTCTAGGCCTCCAGGATAAAAACCAAACTCCATAGCCTAGCACTTAAAGCCTTCTATTAATCTGGTTTTAGTCTACCTTTACAACTTTATTTCATATTATTTTCCTTCATTAATTTTACATACCCATCAAAATGGACTATTCACTGTCCTCTGACCTCAGCATGAAATCTGCCTCTGTGCCTTCACAGAGCCCACCCCCCTCCTGTACCTGGAATGCTGCCTCCTCACCTTCAAATCTCAGTCTGATCTTCCTCAAGCATTCAACTCAGTTGTCACTTCCTATGGGAAGTCTTTCCCTCCCCCATCCCATTGTTAGTAATATCTTCCACCTAAAATTTCCTTGTACTTATTACTCTATTGTGTCTCATGACAGAATGAAGGTCCTTAGAGGCAGGGACTGTTTTGTCTCATCAGTGTGTCCCCAGTGCCTAGCACAGTGTTTCAAGCAGAGCAGACATTAGAAAAATGTATACTGAAATGGGGGGGGGCATGGTATTCAATCGAAAATTATTAATTATGTGTTGATTCTTAAATTCTGGACTTTCTGCCTCTCAAAAGTCCTAATAGATCTGGAGGGGTGACCTGCCCTGTTTTGGACCTCAAGGCCTTCAGATGCTACTTGGATGAAAATTATAGATATTATGTTTCAGGCATAAATAATACACAATAAAATGGGGAAATTTTTTGAAATTCCTTAGAAGAAAAATACTATGTCAAGAATTAGACAAGGTCCTTTTTCCTAGATAACAGGAAGAGAAAGGACATTCCAGGAAAGCTGACAGTCTCACCCCAAGGATGGAGCCTGGCTATAGAGAAACCTCTCATCTGGTTGGTGTGTCATATTACCTGATAGTGAACAGTCATTTAACCATGCTGAGCCTCAGTTTCTTCATCTACAAACTGGGGATAATAATCCTTGTAGTATTTACCTTGAAGAGTTGTTTGCAAAGGTCAAATAAAATAACATAAAATTCTTAACAAACCTTAAATCCATAAATAAATGTCAGCTAGCATCATAATAATTTTTAGAAGAAGACAAAGATTGATTGTAGAATACTGATGAGCAGTGATTGGCACAGAGTAGGCACTATAAATGCATGTTGATAGATTCGTGCCATGAAACCTGCAGAGTCAGAAGATGAGGGTTCAAATCAGTCTTTTCCATCTATAAAATGAGTGGGTTGTATTAGATGTTCCCTGTTCCATCTTGAAATCCTATGACCCCTCCTTCTTTCTGGGGCTGAGGCATGGAAGCTATGACCTCATGAAGTCAGGCCATAAATTTCACTTCTTGATAAAATGCATGTGTGCCAAAGGAGGGGGAAAGGCTTCAAAAACTTTTTTTTAAAGCAAAAACCAAACAAAACCAATCCCTTAAGAGTCCTGACCCCATGTGTCAGTGCCAGGAACAAAACAAAAAAAAAGAAAAGAAAAGAAAGAGAAAAGAAAACATCCTAAGTTCTTTCTGCTCCACACGATGATTGGCTCTGGGCAGGGTTGTTAGGAGTATTGAGAACAATGCTCGTGAATCACGGGCTGAGCATCTTAATATGTTTATTAATCTCACGACTTACTGCTGGAGTCTTTATGGTACACTGACCTTGAAATGAGCTTCTTTCAAATCCCCTCAGACTAAAAAGTTTATGCGCTTAGCCCAGAGAGCTCAGAGAAACTACCTCCTTGAGGTAAGGGACACAAATGTTTGGGGTAAAATAGCTCCATTAATATGCAGTCGTTAAGGCAAGGCAGGAAATCTGGACGTTATTAATAGCTCTCTAAAGGGGAATCGGGGTAATTTGCACACCCTGACAAGGTGCAGAGTACGTGCTGATGGTAGTCTAGGTGAGGAGTCCCTTATGTCCACCAGCTGGAGTGCTGACAGCTCTCTTTAAACTGCCTGGGCTACTTTTCCATAGATTACATTTATAGCTTAGACTCACAACCATCTGTCCTTAGCAGGAATCCCTTCCCCCAAGTTCTCTTTGTCACAGTGGGATTGTGGGTGGTAGAGGACAGGTAGAAACAGGGAAGAGACCCAGGAAGTCGACAGGAGGAAGAGACAATTTAACCCCTGATTTGCTTAGATGATTAGGTAGTGCAGTGGAAAGAGTGCCAGGCGTGGTGTCAGGAAGATTCCTCTCGAGTTCAAATCTAGCCTTAGACACTTACTAGCTGTGTAACCCTGGACAAGTCACTTAACCCTCTTGTCCTCAGTTTCCTCATCTGTAAAATGAGCCAGAGAAGGAAATGGCAAACTACTCCACTATCTTTGCCAAGAAAACCCCAAATGGAGTCATGAAGAGTCAGACACAACTGAATTTACTTAGATAATATAAGGAATGTCTGTTCACCCATAGATCCGTCCCCAGCCCCTCTAAAGCCTGGGAATGGGAATAAATTTCAAGAGAAACTAGATAACTACATCTGTTGTAATGGAAAGTACACTGGATTTGGAGTCAGGGGATGTGGGTTCAAATCCTGATTCTGCTTACTGCCTGTGTGATTTTCAAGACCTCAATTTTCTCCTGTTTATTATTATTCTTAATAATAATGGTAATAATAATAGCTAGCATTTATATAGTATTTTAAAACTTGCACAACACTTTGCAAATATGATCCCATTTTATCCTCATAGCAAACCTGGGAGGTAAGTTCTATTATTATCCCTGTTTTCAGGTGATGAAATTGAGGTAGACAAAGGTTAAGTGACTTGCCCGATGTCATACAACCAGTAAGCAAGCACCTGAGTCTGAATTTGAATTGAAGTCTTCCCAACTCCAGGTCCAGCTCTCTCTCTACTTCACCATCTACCTGTTTAAATGAGAAGGTGATCTCTAAAGTTCATTCCAGATCTAAATGCAATGATTCTTGAATTAAGTAAAACCAGTGAGTTTGGTGAATAATAATGCCATCCTTTGAAAATGATGTCAGGCAGAACAAAGAGATTCTGCCTCTGATTCACTGTGTAATCTCGGGCAAGTCTCCTTACTTTACGGGCTTCAGTTTACTCCTCTGAAGATGACTGGGACAGATCTCTAAATTCCTGCTAGGATCCAAATTCTATGAATCTGGTGGAACACAGGTCAGGAAGAGGAACAGGAATACAAGGTAGACAGAAAGGCCTGCCAATGGGAGGCTTCAGATATCAGAGTACCAGAAAGTGATTAAGAAATGAACTTGTTGCTGAGTCAGGAACATATGATATACTTCATACCAAGGCAACCTGGAGACCCTTGTTACCATTTTAGATATGGGGAACTAGATTTAGGAACTCACGAACTTATCAGGGTTGATTATCGTGCTTTAATAAATCAATTGTATGTGTATTGGGGTCTACTCAGAGTTCACTATTGTGCTAGGTGGTGTTCCTGCAGCTTCATTACTGGCAATAAAACAATACTGTCTGAATCAGTCCCAAACTATTACTGAAGGACTAATGACAAAGGAAAGGGAAATTATGAGGCCAGACCTGGTTGGAAAAAGGAGTAATGGGACAGCAGGTGAGAGCAAATACTGACACCTATAATATCTGTGCCCAATTCTTTGAAAGGGCCTGACCAGTGCACTCTAAGGAAAGGACTAGCTCAAGGTTGCTACTCATCTCCTTCCTTCAAAGCAACTTTTTTAGGAGTATGGAGTATTGGTTGGTTCCATTTCTGGGGGAAGCTCTCCTCTTCTTAGATCATCAGTATGTCAGGATTGGGTAACACATTTATTGAAAAAGACAAGGGCAATAACCAAGGCTTGGTAATGACAATTCCAGCAGGCCACACAGATATCTCACCATCATACTTCAACCTACACACACACACACACACACACACACAGGGGTAAAGGGGGGGAGAGGGAGAGAGACAGAAAGAGTGTGTGTGAGAGAGAGAGACAGAGAGACAGAGAGAGAAGGAGGGAGGGAGGGGAAAAAGGAGACAGGGAAAGGGGGAGACAGACAGACAGAGACAGAGAGAGAAAGAGGGAGAGGGGTGGGGAGAGTGAGGGAGTGGGAGATGGAGAAGAAGAGAGAGAACAGATACCTTTAAGAGTTGCTAGGGAGAGAAGTCTAATCCCTCAGACCCACTTAACCTTTAGAACTTTGGAAGACACTTATAACCAGTTTGTTCACATTGTGCTGCTGAGGATATGCACCCTCAGCACTAAAAGAGGACTTGATTCTTTGAAGGGATAAGGCTCAGGTTATTTCCAGGTTTAGGACTGAACAACAAAGCCATATTTTGTTGGAAACCTTTTCTTATCCTTCTCCAAACCTGGAAGCAATTCTCTTTCAGCATCTCCAGATGTGCAGGAAGGAAAGCTGCAAGTCCCATTATGAGACACATAGTGGAGATATAAAAGGGTGGGTCAAACAGTCAGCCTGAAGATCCTTGTTAGCTGTTGTCTCCATTGTAGGTGTGCGGAGGACAAAAATAGATTTTGAAACCCATGAAGTTGTCAACGTTCGTAATTATCCATCAGTTGATCAACTGATATGTATATGTGTTAGAGTCTGCTGTGTTCAGCACTATACCAGGTGGTGTTCCTGCTTTATCATTACTGGTAACAAAATAACCAAGTTGGTTTAGATATGGTGCCAAACTGTTTGTGTTAGATCAGAGGCTCTCTATTCCTTGGGTCTTACAAGCCGGGGAGGTATAAAAGCGGAAAGGAGAAATAGAAGCACATAGGACTCAAGGCTCCTTTTTCTTGTCTAAATGAGAAATCCCAGTGGCAGCTAGGCGGCATAGTGGATAGAATGCCTGGCTTGGAGTCAGGAAGACTCATCTTCCTGAGTTCAAATCTGGTCTCAGATACTTACTAGCTGGGTGACCCTGGGCAAGTCACTTAACCCTGCTTGCCTCAGTTTCCTCATCTATAAAATGAGCTGGAGAAAGAAATAGAAAACCTCTGTGGTATCCTTGCCAAGTATACCCCAAATGGAGTCATGAAGAGGCAGACATGACTAAATGACTAAACAAGGAGAAATCTTACTTCTATAAGAAAGGTATTGAACAGAAGCTACCTTCTTGATGAGGAATAAGAAGGTAGGTGGTAGTGACAACCCACAGAAAAGACCATAGGTGTCCCTTTGGTAGGTTGACAATGATTTCAAAACTGAAAAATACCCCCAACAGGAAGTTTTGTTTGCTTTGATCACAAAAGGTCCCTGCAATGCCAGACTCTTTTGGATCTGAGGAATTTTATTTCCTTGTTTCTGATCTGCTCTGAAAGGTTGCTGATCTTGCTTTCAGTGCAAAAAATCATATCAATCTCAGCTTCATCTTAGACTAAAATCCCTATGAGGGAAGGGGCTGGATTGTCCATAGCTCAGTGCCATATTAGTTCTCACCATACCACTGTACTAAGGAGAGCTAAGCATAGTCAATAAATCAGGCAATCGATTCCTAAAGCTTCTCCTAGGAACTGATTGGTGAAGATGAAAAGGATAGTTATTGAGCATCTAACCACATAAAGATAAATTGCTTTACCTATCCTTCTATGGGGGCTGCAGATAAAGATCCCAAGCATAAATCATTAATATGTCATAGCTGATGCACCACTCAGTACTCATTCAGCTGTTTGTTTTATTCATCTATTCGTACCAAAAAGAAAAAAAAAAGTACATTAAATCCCTTCTCTGCAGAGCACTGGGGAATACACAGAAGTATAAGACATAGACCCTATCCTTAAAAAGTCTGTAAGCTAGTAAGGGAGATAAGGTGAACAAAAATAAAGATAATACAAAATAGATTGTGATGAGATTTCTTATGTGTCAAATATAAGGGGGCTAGAATCAATGGCTACTAAGATTCTTCCAGCCAGCTCTAAATCTGTGATCCTAAGAGTAGGACTCATATCTCCTCTACATTCTATACAGAATAGATAAATGACAAATAAAAACAAAATTCTATCCATTCTTCATGAGTCTTTCCCTAGCCATCGTGATCCATTGAGATATTGCCATCACTGAACTTCTATCACATGTAGCCTCCTGTGTACTATGTAGTTGCCAATTGTATGTAACCATTTTGTATTGTTCTCTAATTATTTCATGTTTGTTCTTTTTATTTCTCCCTCTCCCCTCAGAAGTTCTTAAAGTGAGAGACTATATGCTAGTGTACAAAGAATATACACAGCTAGGTGGTGTAATAGATAGGGGACTTAAGAGTCAGGAAGACTTGAGTACAAATGTGGTACCAAATACTTACTAGCCATGTGACTTTGGGCAAGTCATTTAACCTCACTCAGCCTCAGTTTCCACATCTGCAAAATGGGGATAATAATAACACCTATCTTCCAGGGTTGTTTCTTAAAATGCTCACAACATTTTGCCTGCACCTCTTCCTTACACTTGTATCACTCTCTCTTTATGGTGGTTCTTTATCTCTCCTCCCACCCCTGCCCCCACCCCACCCCAATAAGTTGTAAGCACCTTAAGAGCAGGGTTTATATCATGCCTGTCTTTCCAACTGGGACTCTGCTTGGTCTGAACTTCACAGTATCAAGATGCCCCTCCCAGGATAAGCTGATAACCAGAAGTCTCCTCATCACGATCTTTTTAACTCAGTCTCAGATATACTCACCTTCCCAGCTGCCTCAGCATCCTCTCCCTTCCAACTGGAAGACTAGAGAGTGCAATACTAAATGTCAGCCAAAGCCTTACTTATAGAGGGCAGAATCTGGGTTTTGCAGTTCACTCTACTTTCCATCTGTAGCTCTGCTTGGTCTGAACTCCACAGAAGCCCCCGGTACCATCCCTCCACCCCCATCTTCCTTCGATGTTTTGCCCCTCCTTCCACATTAGACTTTAAGGTCTTTGAGGGCAGGGACTGTCTTCTGCCTCTTTTTGTATCCCCAGTGCTTAGCACAGACATAGTAGGCACTTAATACATGCTTACTGATTGATTTATTGATTGATCCCAACTGGCAACATACATGCCATTAGTCCTCATCTATTCAATTCCAACTTATATTTTCAAAAGCACGTAAGGTGGGGAGTCAGGAGGCAAGGCAGGAGGAAAACAAGTCTGGATAAAAGCTTCCAACTGCCTTTCACCAGGAGCAATGCAATGGAAAGGCAAAATTTAGTAACATACACACTGAACTTCCTTTTCCATTCCCTATTTGCTCTGCCTCCAGATATAGATATTCTGTGTCTGAAGCAAAGTAGTAGAGAGCCATCAATCAGAAGCTGCCATTAAAAAAAATCCTTTAGAAAGGCAGATAAAGGCACATACACACACACACACACGCACATGTACATGCACACACTTATTTAACATGTTGGTTTAGAGACAGTACTGGCTTAGTGTTTTTTCTATCTCCAAAGATTTCCTGGGCTAGATAATTCCTTTTTTCTACTCAATGTCTCCCAGATATGTGAGATATGTGTTTCTGCTCCACTAACCATGATGAAAACTGGTGAATGAGAGGGTTTGAAAATGTTGTGTATATTCCTGCTTCTCCTTAGATCATCCCTCACTATCTCCACCATCAACTGGCATGCCCTTCATCCCATCTCTTCTTATCCTTCAGTACCTTACTCAAGTCTTACCTTGTCTCTGAAACTTTCTCAGACTTCCCTAACCCTTCAATGATATAGCTTCCTTCTCTAACTCCTGGAGCACTTATTATTTGTATTATTTATTTATATTGAGTGTATTTTATCATCTCTATCTGGAGAGAAATTTAGAGGGCTTAGTTCAACATTCAACTGAGTGTTTCCTCAACAACTGAGAAAAATAAGTCCAGGAGAAGAAAATGTCAAACCCAGGATTTGAGCTGAGGTCTTCTCATTCCAATGTAGTTCTGTTCCCTCTATACATACATATATGCATGCATACACTTACACATGCATACATGCACTTATGCATGCATACATGCACTTATGCATGCATTCATGCACATGTGAGGGGCAATGGGGAATAGTAGATGGAAAGCTGGCCTTGGAACCAGGACATGACCTGGGTTTGAGTTCTGCTTCCTATGTCCCAGGCCTTTGTTCATGTTGGCCTCTCAAAGGAATTGTAATTTTTCCTCCTCTCTAATCATGTTCATATAATTTAGGATGTAGGTTAATGGCCATTTCTTTCAGTAGAGGAAATATATATAGAAAAAATAGACAGATGGATAGAATGTGGGATACAGGGGCAACTAGGTGGTGCAGTGGACAGAGCGCTAAGACCCGAATTCAAATCCAGCCTCAGACATACTAGCTGTGTGACCCTGGGCAAGTCACTTAACTCTGTTTGCCCGAATTTCCTCATCTGTAAAATGAGCTGGAGAGGGAAATGGCAAACCACTCTAGTATCTCTGCCAAGAAAACCTCAAATGGGGTCACGAAGAGTTGGACATGACTGAAATGACTAAACAACAAAAAAGTAGACACAAAATGTGTGATGCTCTAACAAAGGTAGTTAGTAAGGACCCGAGAAGAAGGTAATGACTAACAAAAGATGAGTGCACATGTGTTTGGCATGGGGAAGAGGGGAGTCCTGGATCTGTGGTCTCATTGGGGCAGGGAACTCCTAGCAAAGAAATTCCCACCAATGAAGATTGATAAATGCTCTGCAATTTATGAGTCTTAGAGGACACACTCTAATACTCAAATGGATCTCTGATCTCATGTATTTAATAATTCTTTGCACGAATGCACGTTACAACTCATCCTCACCTGCTTATCCTTCATGATTTTTATCTATTTTCTCATAGATTCACTGTAGGGTGCCCACTCCCCATACTGGGGTCCGTCATTAATTCCTCCAATATCACAAGGCTATCAGTAGAGTACTCCAGCTCTTTACCTGTTAATATCCTGGTCCTCATGAAACCAAGAGAACACACTAATTAAAAAAAAAACTACTCTGAAAACCATCAAAATTGCTTGTGGAACTGAGTATTAAAGTATGCTAAGCTCACTGGAGGAGGTCAGGTGGTACCACAGAAGGAGGACTAGATTTAAGTTAGATGGTTTAGGTTCAAATCCTGACTCTGCAACTTAAATGCCCTTCAGCAAATTATAACCCCTCTGAGCCTCAGTTTTCTTATCTGTAAAAAGAGTGTGTTGGACTAGAAGATTTCTAATTCTTCTTGTAGACCAAATCTATGGTCTACAAGGTATGAAACCTTATAATTTATGCACACAAATCTGGACAATACAGCAGATGTGATTTAAAGTGCTGTCCTATCATTCACTGACTGACTCTAAAATGCTTCTTGGGGATTTGTCCTTAGTACTTATTTCCTGAGCTGAGCTCCCAGGCAGATTATAGTGGAACTGAACTGGGGGGTAGGAGAGGTAGTAATGGACAGTCATCAGTCATTATTAATTTCTGGAAAATGAATTTATTCTCCTTAAAGACTATAAGTGAAAAGGTAACCAACTAGGTTTGAGCTCTAAGAATCTAGCTAGGTACCCAGGACAAAAAGAGTGTAATTCCAATAAGTATCTATCCCAAATGGAATAACCCTGAGTCAGAGAAACTCAATTCTATGAAATATTCTGGGTAGATGTCTCCAACCCCTACACTCCAAAAGTCTTGCCCCATTCACATGAGTATTCTAGATCATGAAGGTATGGAATTTATCCTGATTTAATTCCCACCAAGCCTGTCACAGAATGCCTTGTTTTCCATTCCACTCTCTCTATGAGGCCACTGATGGAGTTTAAAGGCAAGGAGAGGAGATGTAAAAGAAGAAAAGAGAAAGAGAAGAGGGGGGAGGAGAAGAAGAGAGAGAAAGGGCAGGCCCATCTGGTTAAGCTTTTTAAAAACTCGCTTTCTGGGGACAGGTTCTCTTTGAGAACAGAGACAACAGGGCTGAGGGAAAGCAAATAGGTCTAGCAAGTAACAACCTGTCCCTGCCACATCTCTGGAGGTGACTCAGGGTCAACAGAGCAAACCACCTCAAAGCCCAGCTTCAGGCTAGAAGCATTCAGGCTGGGGCTGGAGTCAGCCAGGGAAGGGCTACCAGATACCTGCATATTAAAGGGAGGGAAGCAAAGGTGGAAAATGGAGGCCACAAGAGGACACAATGTTGTTTTTTTCCAGGAGAAAAAATAAGAACCAAGGCTGTCTCAGCATGAAACAGAGCTAAAAACCTGCTTAGCTGTCAATTAACCAAGAGCCAAGGACTGATCTTCTCAGAGGGTCTGAGTCAGGAGCCCAGGACTTACAAACTAGGCCACTGGACAGCAACTGTCCTATCAGCAGCAGGGATGGAGAGGCAAACACTCTCATTCTGTGACACCCCAACGATCTCTCAGAAAGGAAGTGCGGTCATGTCACTTGGAGCAATCAGAAAACCAACCTTTGACATGAAACAGCAGGCAGATAATAAGACTCTGGGGCTGACGACAAATGAGACGGCATTTAATTTGCTGTGCAATGTTCATGTAATTAGATACATTTGGTACAGACAAGGAAGGAGATAGCTAAAATATGGGCTTGATAAATTGGGGCTCCATCAAGCTCTGATCACATTAATCATAAAGCCAAAGCTCAGTAACTCCATTTTTTTCCCCAATCCTGAGCACTGCCATCTTTTCAGGAGTGTGTATATATGTGTGTAGGTGTGTAGGGGTGTGTGTGTATGTGTGTGTGTGCGTGCATGCACTCGCACATGTGTGTATTATGCTATATTTTCTTTTAACTAAAGCAGGCACTGTAGGACACTGTCAAACACTTGTGTCTCCCTTTGGCACATGGATGTTACAAGCTCACTGAGAAAAGGCAAATTCTGACTGAAAGCATGCATTTTGGCAGCGATGCTATGACTTGGGGAGAATTTAGGTTTTTACAAATGCCCATACATTTTAACAACAATTCACTACAATGCTACATTTTTTTTGGGTGGGGAGGTCCAGTCCTTTAGTGTGGTAAATTCCCAGTATGGAAACTCCTAGCTCCAGTACAGATTATCTATAATGTATTGTTTTAGAGAACTGTCGAGGGCACCAAGAGGTTCATGGGACCATAGATTTAAAGATGGAAGGGGCCTCAGAGGTCATTTAATTGAACCCCTCATTTTAGATGAGGAAAGTGAGTCCCAGAGAAATTAAGTGACTTGTCTAAGGTCACACAAGAAATAACTGGCAGGGCCAGGATTTGAACTAAGGAGTGAATTATGATAATAATAGCCATTATCAACAATAATACTTTAACATAGCTGCTATATGCAAAAGAAAGAAAGAGACAGAGAGAGAGAGAGAGAGAGAGAAAGAGAGACAGAGAGAGAGCATGAGTGATGTTTTCCATATTACTTTGAAATCAGTTTTCCAGTGGAGACCTATACTCTTTTCACAGGTAAGAAAAATGAGGCCAAGAAAGGCTAAGCAGAGGTAGGTGATACCAACCATTCATTAAAAAGGTACGCACTATAATTAGGGCCCTAAAGATTCTATAAGCCAACATTTTCCAGCATCTCATTCCACTGCAAAACGAGGCTTCATGAGCAAAGTGGTTCCCCTTTGCACCTTGGGGCTTGAATGAGATGGTCTGCATCCCTAGTATCTGCAACAAGCACAATCTGAGATTGTGCTGTGTTTTGAAGGAAGCAAGAAGCGTGATATAATTCAATTCAACAAGTATTCAAGCACCAACTATTTGCAGGTGCTGGGCTAGGCAGTGGAGAATATAAAGATGCAAAAACCAAATGACATAGAGTTTACCTTCAATTAAGCTTACAACCTAACAGAGAGGACAAGGTACATACACACAAACCACTGTTATACAAGACAAAATGTCAGAGTGCATAAGAGAGATCCAGAAAGAATATTATAAGAAATCTGAACAGAGAGATAATTTCCAGTGGGAAATTATTATTAAGTCATTAGGGAAAGTTTCACAAAGAAGGTAGCACCTGGGATGGGTCTTCCAACAGGCCAAAATTCTAGAATCCCAGAATACTGGAGCTAGAAGGCACCTTTCAAATCATGTCATTGAGCTGTCTCATATGACTGAGGAAGAGAAAGAAAAAGTGACTTTTCCAAGGTCAAAGACCTAGACAAGACTGGAGCTCAAGTCTTTCAAGTATAATCCACTTTCCATCAAACCATATTGCCTTTCCATACTACACTCCTCACACTCCTTATCTTTGGGAAGATGAACTCCATTCTAGTCATAGGGGACAGCATGAGCAAAGCCAAAGAGAAGGGAGTAGGAGAGGCGGGATAAGAATCAGAAATGTAAAGTAGTCTCAGTTTGGCTAAAACACAGAGTACCCAAAAGGCATGAAAGCTAGAAAGGCAAATTAGATCCAAACTATTTATGGTCTTGAATACCAGGATAGAGAGTTGAAACTGTATTTGGAAGACAATTGGGAGCCACTGATGGTTTTAGAACAAGGGAGTGATATGATCAGAGCTTTGAAATAGGAAGACTACATAGGAAAAATGATTAGAGGAGAGATGGAAGGCAGGAAATAATAAGGGCATGGACTAGGGTATCAGCAATGGAAATAGAAAGGAGATGAAGGATGCACATGATATTGTTCAGGCAGGATCATCAGATCATGGTTTCTAGGAGCAAGAAGGCATTTCTGAGATGATTTGTCAGAACAGAATTCCCAGAGGGCGCAGGTTCCTGAATTATCAGCACTGAGGTGACTCTAGGATCTGGCCCTGAACATTTCTGTCTTTGTCAAGCAAACCACTGTTGGAAGTTTCAATAAGCCAGTAACTCCTCAGATGAGTCCTTGTTTGTAACCTTCTGGGAAATCATCTCCAGAACTGAAAGTCTCTTCACATTTTCCTCAAAATTGTGTTTCCACTATTGTAAATCATTTCCTTACATATTTACTGTTGTTTAATCAAACCAGCCTTATTATTAGTCATCTATGGCATTTCATCTCCCAATTCCACACCTTTGCACTGGCTGTGCCCCATCCCTGTAAATCATTCCCTTCTCATCATTGCCTCTTGAGAACTCAAGTTGTGTTCAAGATTCAGTTGGATACCCCTTTTACACCCACAACCTGATAGTACCTTCCCCTCAAAATTGTATTGTCTTACATTTCCCTAGGGTAGACCATAAGTTCCTTGAGGGCAGGGCTTGACTGTTGTTTTTGTTAGATCCCCAGCACCTAGCACTGTGCTTGGCAAACATTAGGCATTTAGGAGGCAGCTAGCTAGCCGTTGTTGGACTTAGAATGAGGAAGACACATTCAAATCCAGTCTCAGATCCTTGCTGTATATCTTTGGGAAAGCCACTTAGTAACATTCCTCACCCTCAGTTTTGTCATCTGTAAAATGGGGATAATAACAGTACTTACCTCCCAGGGTTGTTGCCAGGAGAAAATGATACATTTGTAAAAGCACTTTGCAAACCTTATAATACTATACAAATGCTAGCTACTCTTATTACTGTTGGCTGATTGAAGTGAGTAGTATAGTGTTCCTAAGAAATAACTAATGGTGTACTGAAGAGAACCAATCATGTTGTTCCTGGTTTTTGTTGTTATAGGTTTAGGGGGAAACAGCGGGGGTTTCTAGACTGTGACTCAGTGAAACAGAGTGGGACAGAAGGAGGTGGCTCTTATAGCTAGTGCTAAAAAAAGACCTTAGATCCATATGCACAAAATTAACCCATAACCAAGGCCTTCTCCTGCTTTTCACAGAACCTTCAGCCTGAATGCTGCCCTGTTCTGACTTCTCCTCCTCTTCAAGTATGCCTCTGATACTCATTTTCATAAGGTTTCACCAGTCTAAGGCTGATTGGTGGTAGTCACCAAGTGCTTAGCACTCAGAAAATTTGCAATTCACTCACTTTGAAAGACTTACCTCATCCCTTTTCATGTGCTAGTCAATTACAGAAGATGGGTTAACCACTTCTTGTAGGGAAGATCTTCTACATTCAGTTCAGAACTTAATCTCTCTTATTAGACAAAGGCCAGACTTCAAATGATGCAAATAATAATCCTTTATGTTCACACTGTACTTTTGGATTTCCAAAAATACTTTTCATTATCTCCTTTGATCTTAACAACACCCTTGTGAATTTGGCACTAATGTCCTCCTCTTGTGGGCATCTAGGTGGTACAGTGGATAGAGCACCTGACCTGGAGTCAGGAAAACCTCAGTTCGAATCTGACCTCAGACACTTTCTAGTTGTGTGACTCTAGGCAAGTCACTTAACCTTGTTTGCCTCAGTTCCTCATCGATGAAATGAGCTGGAGAAGGAAATGGCAAACTACTCCAACATCTTTGTCAAGAAAACTACAAATTGGGTCCAGTCAGATATGATTCAACAAGTCACTCTCTTGCAAACCCTTCTCCTAAATACAGAAAAGTTAAGTATTTTGCCTAGACACTCACAGTTAGTTTTGCAGTATGTTTGGAATGAGAACAGAGTTCTCCAGATTCTCAGACTTATGTTCATTCCCCTAGACAATGGCAATATGAATAACACATATGTTTAAAGTTAAGATTCACTAACAGTCTGTTGAACCTATGGCAAAGTGTGTGCTTTTACTCTAGTGGTTTATTTAATTGGGACTCATTAAAGATGCTTAGCATATCAAAATGGTGTTAACTGGGCCAAAGTAATAACCTATTTATGATTTTGGTCTTTTATTTCCAAGGCTCATTGTTCAGTTTTGAAATATGCTCATGAAGTGTCCAGGTTGCCCCCATCTTCAAGTCTAATGATGGTCATTAGCCAATTTCTGGACTTTAGGCACACATGCAACGCACAAAGATCCCTCTCTGCTCAGAACTCTTAGAGCATAAATATCTATTTTTCCTTCTTAAGCTCTTTGGTACAGCAAGCTCTATATTGCCAATTGTCCACTGAACTAGAAAAATATTGTTTCCAAGACGGATGTCCTGGGAGACCCAAAACTAAGCTTAAGGGACATATCTAGCATCAGTATCACAGGTATAGTAACCAAAGGATTTCTCTAAAGCAAAACTAAACAAAACAAAACACCTCCCCCTAAACCCAGATGAAGGCTCCTGTTACAGCTCTCAGGCCAGAATCCCCAATAAATGCAATCTTGCAGAATCCGGCTTAGCTGGCATGCCAAATCTGCAGAGATGATCACTTAATTACCATGTCCTTGCAGCTGATAAACCCCAACTGAGCTTTTCAAAACCGTGGGAGCAAAGAAGGGTTTAATAGACTGACTCAAAGGTCCACCCTGAAACAAAATGAATTGAGCTCACTTAACAGCCTGAGATTTTCCAGCCTTCCTGAATTAACAACTCTTGGCTAGTACCACTCTTCCTCACCATGAAAATCCTTTAGAGGCTGCCCAGGCAGATGTGAAATGAGTCCTTCACCTAGAAAAGTAACAGGCAGCTAAGTGGCTCAGGGGATAGACCACTGGGCTTGGAGTCTGGAAGATATGAGTTCAAATCCAGCCTCAGACACTTACAAGCTCTGTGGGCAAGTGGCTTAATATTGGTTTGCTACAGTTTCCCCAACTATAAAATGGGGGTTACAACTGTACTTATCTCTCAGGGTTAGAATGTTATAAGGATAAAATGAAATGATATTTATAAAATGCTTAGCATAGTACCTAGTAGGTGCTATATAAATGCCAACTAGTGGCTTATAGCAGTTCCAGAGTCATAGCACTGAACCCCATCCCCAACTAGAGACGAGGTTCTTAGTTTTTGGTCTTGAAATATGTGCCCCCCTCTCCTTGGGAGGTAAATCCTATGTATCAGGAGAAATTAGAAAACGGGCTAGTTTCTCTACAGGCATCTTATGTTTTCTAGCAGGACCTCCACAAACTAAGGGGAGACATTTAGGCCAACCTGCTCAGAGAAGGAATGAGTGTCACCACTGCAACTTTTTGTGGGGAGAAGCCAAACAGGCTGGGCAGGGAGACTCAGAACCTCTGAGTTAAGAAGTTAGGAGATAACAGGAACAGGATTGGAAAACTCTAAGCAAGGAGCGCAAACAGCCAAGGTTAGAGAAATTGCCTTGGACAGCTATACCCTTTTTCACCTTTGATTATAAAAGTGGAGAGTAAATAACATTGCCAATACATAAAACCTCATATGGCTCTGCTTAGAGAAATCTCACACTTAAAGCATTTCCATTTCACTGACAGAGAAAAAGCATTGAACCCTCTAGTGCCTAGAATGAAAAACACAAGGAAGTTTAGACACATTACAAGTAGTTGATTCATAAGAAGGCTGCTTGCTTCTCAAAAACTCAGAATACTACAAACACATATACCCACACAAATTTATAATACTAATTCAAAAAAGGCCAACAGCAGATAAAAACAAATACTTGTTTAAAATTGTTAACTTCTTGTCCCCCCTCAAAGACAGCAAAGGAGGAAGGTAGCCAAAGCTTGCCAACTCTGTCTCAATTCAGGAAATCTTAATGACAGCATAGAGAGAGATGGAGAGAATACACTGCAAATTCTGGGTGGGGAGGCTGAGGGTTGGGGGGTGGCAAGCCACCCATAGCTGAGATACAAGACTTACCCATGAATAGCATGGATAGAGTGAGGTTCGTAATGATATCTTCCCTCCTGATGTCGCATGTCAATCGGTAAAGGAGCGTGGAACGCTGGAAGTAGGTGTTGTGGCACTGTGGAAAGGGAGTGGGGGAAAGAGGAAAAGAAAAAAAAAAGGAACTTCAAAAACTCTTTTTTTCCCCCTTCCCTTTTAAAGCAATTTTCAAAGGGACTTAAAACTCCTTGAATTTCAGAGCAAGTGCAATACAGGACAAGGGGGCTTCAGGATCCCGGTGCTATCATATACCAGAGAAGTGGAATAAATAAATAATCAAAGACATCCCGAGAAATCCTACATCTTCAACATAAAAGATCTCCAACCATGTTTCTGACAAAGACAAGCAGCTAAGCGCTCTTTGAACTTGGAGAGATTATAGGAAGTACCATGGAACACTAGACTGCCTTCGCAAATCAGAGCTGACAGATTCCCATTTCTGGGGACCTCCAACCCAAGCTGGCCTTGGCTGGGAGCAGCTTCGGCAGCACCCTTCTCCAGCATCCATACACAGTAGAGCGATTAGGCTGGAAATATTTACCTAAGACGATCTGTAATATCAAGCCGCTTGCGCATAAATGGCATACCCATTAGCAGCCGCCAAAAAACCGTCTGTGGCTTGGCTTCTGAGAAAGGCTCCTAAATTGCTCCTGCTTGTCAGCATTCGCAGCTCTATTTCTTATTCATCTGAGGAGCTCTCTTCATCTTTGATGGAGAGATAAAGTGGTCTCCAAAGGCCCAGGACACCTACGTTGACTTATGAATTCTGTGAGTTTTAATATTTATTACTGACCCAACATGAGATGTTGGGAACCTGTTGGAGGAAAATGCTAACAGGCTAAGGTGATATTCCGAAGGTTATTCTCTCAAGTGCTTATCTTTGCCCTCACCTTTCCTTCTAATCATAAGGATTATTTGAGAATACCCTTTGCTAAAAAGAAAAATGCACCCTCTGTGTCTTTTAATATAAGAAAGGTATTTGAAAAATAGTGGGAAATTTTGATGTTTTGTTATTTTAAACAGATGGGAGACTAGGTCTATAATCAAAATATAACAAAATCTCACTAAATCTGGGGAAAGAACACTGGATAAGCAGACCGGAGTAATCTAATTTTTCAATCTTCAGCCAATGAAGTCTCAGAGCCTCAGTTTCCTCATTGGTAAAAATGACAGGGTTGGACTAGATCAGGAGTTCTTAACCTGGGGTCAGAATTCACTGAAGGTTTGCAAACTTAGATGAGGAAAAAAATGGCATCGTTATTTTCACTAACCTCTAATTGAAAGTTAGATCTCCTTTAATTATAAATTTAAACAAGAACAACAACATTATTCTGGGAAGGGGTCCACAGCTTTCATCAGATTGGCAAAGAGGTCCATCACAGACACAGACACACAGACACAAACACACAAATGTTAAGAACTCCTGGACTAGAGGGTTTGTAAAGTTTCTCCCTTTACCTATGAATAATATCATATTGTCAACAAACTAAGGACACACTGGTCTGAAGAGTGACAAGTTTGAATTCTTGAAAATGTTCAATGACATTCAGTTGTTTTACAGAATAAAAAGATTCACATCTGGAAGACATCTTGGCCATCCCTGCCTATAACAGATAAGGGAAACTGAGGAACCAAATGTTTAACTGATTGCTCAGGACAATGGGTCAATGAGTAACAGAACCAGGAGCTGAGTCTTGGTCTTTGATGGGATTGCAGGACTTTCTACCTAGGCAGCTAGGTGGTGCTGCAGATAGAGCAACTGGCCTAGAGTAAGGAAGTCCTGAGTTCAAATCTGGTCTCAGACACTTATTAGCTGTGTGACCCTGGGCAAGTTACTTCACTCTATTTGCCTCAGTTCCTCATACATAAAAAATGAGCTGGACAAGAAAACGGCAAATGACTCTAGTATCTTTGCCAAGAAAACCCCAAATGGGGTCATGAAGTGTCGGACATGACTGAAACAACCGAACAACAAAAAGGACTTAACCACTGAAAGGGAGCTTAGAGGTTGTCTAGTCCAATTCCATCACTGTGTAAGTGAAGAACCTGAAGCCTAGAAGTTAAATAACCTATATAACTTGAAATACGGTATCTAGTGCTCTTTCACAAAGGAAACCACCCAAAATATTTTCCTAAGAAGGGGGACTACAAGGTCTTCTAGAATCCTTTACAATTAGCCACATGCTTTTGTGCAAATATAAAGCATTGATAAAGTACATTAAAAATAATTCCAGCTGGTAACTGGATTATTTCCCCTTGAAATCTTACTTGCACTAGTCATTTGATTAATGCATCTTTTCTGTCAGAGGTAATACAGGTGTGAACTTCAGCCACCCAGCTCTAGATCGCTTATCAAAAATCCTAGGTCTTGATTAACAGTGAGGTCTGACTAACCGTAGACATTTGTTGTTGTTGTTCAGAGTCACATCTGACTCCGTTATCCCATTTGGGATTTTCTTGGCAAAGATACTGACATGGTTTGCCATTTCCTTCTCCAGTTCATTTTACAGATAAGGACCTGGGGTAAACAGAGTGTTCAGTGACTTGCCCAGGGTGACACAGCTAGTAAGTGTCTGAGGCCAGATTTGAACTCAGGCCTTCCTGACTCCAGGCCTGGTGTTCTATCTACTGTTCCACATAGGTAACTGGCACCAAAATCTAAGAGCAGAAATAAGGGGCAGGTTGAACCTCCTAAGCTGATCAAAATAACTGGCCAAACCCCAGGCCCACAAATCCCTTGGGTCAAAGGAGCTCAGACTGCTAAAAAAGATTGTTTCTTCCACAAGACTAAATTCCTGGGGAGAAATTAATAGTAATTATTATAATGGCCCTCTGCATCTGCACAACACACTTCTAAGAATGTTACCATGATTGTAAAGTACAGCAAGAAGAAACTGTTGGACCTTAGATATGTCATTTCACTTTTCTCATCATCAGTTTCCTCATCTGTAAAATGAGACAGTAAAACTAAACAACTTCTAAGGTAGCTATTCCAGCTCCAACACTCTATCGTCCTGAGGTCTCTGTTCTTACTCCCAGAGACCCTCCAATCCCTGGCAGTGTTGGAACAGAGTTTGGTAACAATGGTGTCAATCTCCACTGCCCTGTTCTCAACTGTCCACAGGACATATGCAACCAACTTAAAAGGACACTGTTCCCTCTGGAGGAGGCAGGAGTGGTAGGCCTTGTTAAGTCAAAGCTTTCTTTGAGATAGTTTATTCTCTGGGTCCCCAGGGCTCTGGCTGCAACCCTAATCCTTTATCCCTTATTCTCAAGATCATTAAATTCAAAACAAAACAAAGTCAATGAGAGAGTTTGGAGGTAGCTTCCTATTCCTTCCCTAAAACAAAAGGTGAGTCAGTTTTTCCACAAATCATCTTTTCACCCCTAGTTTGTCACAACTCCTGTTGACATAACACACGTATTTTTCCCTCTTTTTTCCATTGCATTTCTACTATAATTGGAGATTTAGAAAAGCTGCGTTTTCAGTTGGAGGAACATTTCCAGTCCTTTGCAAAAACTTGTTCTTAACCACCTGTCCACATTCCACCGGTTGGCAGGCAGGCATCCCAAACAGAAACTACAATCCTTTCAGCCTTTCCCCGTCTGAACAACAACAAAAAAAGTTCTGTGTTTGCCATCCGCCTTTTGGAGGGATGCTGAGGCTCAGGCCATTTCCCGTGGGCAAATCTAGCCTTCTTGAATTCAGCGGAGTGGGAAAATACGGACTGAGCTTTTGGCAGTCCTGGCAAGACAATGCAAGAGAGACTACAAGTCAGCGTTTTCATTGGCTGTACTGCTCAGGAGGGAGGCTTTTAGTGAGCTTGGAAGCCTCCTAGGTTCAACAGCAGCTGGATCTGAACTGGCACTTCTGAATACCTGATGCAATGGAAGAATTTTCCTGCCTAACAAATAGTAGGACACAGTGGTGAGAATACTCTGCTCCTAAGAAGGAAGACATAATAAATAATGGAATATCATTAACACATATCCTTGAGGGTGTTTTTTTCCCCTCCTGATGAGAAATGTGTGATCCTTGTTTAATACCACACGATACACACCTATTAAAACAAACAAACAGAAATGCCAGCCATTACTTCTAAACCATGAGGCCTTCTGGGTCTGCAGGAAAGCAGAATGGAATGATGTCTACTTTACTTACATAATGGCCATGCTTTTAAATGCTAATTTTTTATTTCAAAACTTCAAGGGTGTACATGAAAAAAGCATGAGTAAAAACATATGCACGTGTGCTTTCCACTGAAATAGTCAACGTCTTCTTTATGAAAAGTGTGCAGCCTGAGGATGACCATAGACAAAGTGTGATCTGAAGGGTTTCCCAAGTCTTATTTCCCTAAGAATCTCACCTCCCCCCCGCCCATGTCACATATCATGGTCCTAAGGCTATAGATCATTTTGATGGTGAGAAGGGAAAATAAAAAGTTTAGAGAAGGGGTCTTAGCCTGCTTTTGTGTCATGTTCCCTATTATCAGTCTGGTAAAGTCTATAAACCCCTTCTCAGAGTAATGTTTTTAAATACATAAAATAAAATGCATAAGATTACAAAGGAAACCAACAATATTGAAATATAATTATCAAAAAAATTTTTTTAAGTTCACAGACCTCAGATCTAGAGCATGGGGTGCTCTCTGGGAGGGCAGGTTTGGATGAGGGCACCACAGCAGACAACCTGATGCCTGAGGGAGCCAATCAGGGAAAACAGAAAAGAAAGGAGTAAACACCAACTTAACCTACGCTTCATGGTTGTCCCCCAGGTCAGTGCTTGGAGCAGCAAATGTTAGTCAACAAAGCAGCCTCCATCAGAACTGTAGGAGATCAAAGAAATAACACATATGACCTGATGTTGAAGAGCTCACAACCTAGCAGGGGAGACACAAAAGATGCTCACACGGTCCACCCACACTGCTCTGGGGGAAAACTGCATGCAAGTGGCCACCTGCAAACTAGGCTCTCCGGAACTTAAAACCTGAGACATCTTCAAGACCTACTACTTAAGGGCCTTAGTCTTTTCTGAGTCTTTAGAGCCTACCTCCTTCTACATTCACAGCCCTCACTGTTTGCATTACTGCTTTGTCACTTTTAATCCCTATGACATCCTTGTGACAATTCTCAGAAAGTTGTTTAGTATTCAGTTTAATAGTTCTCATACAACATGCATGTGGCTTGCCTTATTTTTCCAATTAGATGGTAAGCTACTTGAGGACAGATATGGTGTCTCATATCTCTCTACGCTTCTCCATAGCACTAGAAGAGTAATATGCATATAGTAAGAATTAAATAAATAATATATCCTTATTTTATAGCTCATGAGGCTGTTCCTCTATTACAGCAAGGGTTCTTAACTTTATTTGTGTCTTAGACACGTTGGACAGTCTGGTGAAGCTTATGACCCTTTCCTAGAATAAATCCTTTTTTTAAATAATGGAAGGAAATGCTAAATTTCATTTAGATTATTTCAAGTAAACATGTAATTTTTTCCCTGTAAAAGCTCATGGATCCCCAAAAAATCTATCCACAAATCCAGGTTAAGAATTCCTCTTCTGAACCCTTCCATATATTAGGCACTTCAAAAATGTTTGCTGAATTTAACTGAATTGAATCATTAGAAAACCTGCATGTATGAAGAACTCAAACAATGAAGGTAAGACGAGAGCTCCAAAACCCATTATAGAAAAAACCATTCTCCAAAATGACCATCTTAAGTTATCAGATTCAATGGGTTATTATTCAAATTTCTACATGGCCTGAGAAGGCTGTTTAAAAAAAAAAGATAGAGGTCAGGTTTGGGTCAAAGGAGCTCAGACTGCTAAAAAAGATCGTTTCTTGCACAAGACTAAATTCCTGGGGAGAAATTAATAATAATTATTATAATGGCCCTCTGCATCTGCACAACACACTTCTGAGAATGGTTAGAAGTGCCCTGCGGATATTATGTTATTAACTATTGCTCCAAACCTGGGAGGGATATAAGAGGGTACATATTATTCTGCCCATTTCATAGATGAAAAAACAGATTCAGAGACAGGAGGTGAATTGCCTTACAAGACCTTGTAAGCCAGTACCAAAGTCAGCATTCAAAACTTGTTTTCTTTGAATCAGTATGATTGGAATACCAGCCTGAACTGTTGTTAATGATAATAATAATAGTTTAGTAATTGGGGTTTCAAGAGATAGCATGGCCTAGAGGACTGTGTACCAGTCTTGAATTCAGAAGACCAGCCCCTCTATAACCATGGGCAAATTACTTAGCATTCCAGTGCTTCAGGCAACTTTCTAGAATACAGACCAAGTTTCCTACAGAGGTAGATAGAGTTTACACACAGGGGTTCTCCACACTAATGAAATCACAAGTTTGAACATTAAAAAGTGGGTTGCTTTAGGGTTATAAAACACTTTCCTATGCATTATTGTATATGATCTTTGCAACGATTCTTTCAGGTAGGTAGTATAATCAGTCAATAAGCATTTATTAAGTGCCTACTATGTACCAGGCACTGAGTGTAAGGTCTAGGGATTATAAAGCAAAAGGTCATCCCTAATTTCAAGGAGCTCACAGGCTATAGGTTTTAATACTTTATTTTACAATATTTTATAACATTTTACAAATGAAAAAATGGAGTCTTAAAAAAAGTGAGTCACTGAGTATTACATGGCTAGTAGGTGACTGGGCCCTGACTCAAACCCAGGTCTCTTTGATGTCTAGCTCAGTGTAATTATTTCATTTGTTGTTTTTGTATCTCCAGAACCTAGCACAAAAAGAAGTTTAATGTATGATTGCTGAATTGAATTGAATCTTTCTACTAATTCATTCTGTATCATCAGAGGTTCTTTTATTTTGGACTTGGAATATTCCTTGTTCACTATTGCCACATCCAACCATGTCCCCTTGACCATCATTACTCAGCAACCTCTTCCCTTGGAGGTTTGCTTCATCCATCCATAGTACTAAATCAAAATTCCTCTTGTTGCAGCTGCCAGGTCACTGTCCCATTCAGGACCTGGAAAACATTCTTTTCTCCAACCTAACCCTCATCCACATACTTGGGAGTTTCAATAAATTCTGTTGTCCCCTCAAACAACCTGGCCTCCCAGGTTCATTGATTTCCTAATTTCCATGATCTATAACTTGCCTATTTAAGCTATCAATCATTCTTTCATCCTCCTCCCCCTCCCCACTTCAATCCTTTCTCTGACAGTGAGGTGGTACAGTAAATAGAGTGCTGAACCTGGAGCTTGAAGATGAGTCTTCATAAGTTCAAATCTGGTCTCAGACTTACTAGCTGTGTAATCTTGGGCAAGTCACTTAACTCTGTTTGCCTCAATTCCCCCATCTGTAAAAATGAGCTGGAGAAGGAAATGGACAATTGCAAACAAAACCCCAAATGGGGTCAGGGAGAGTTGGACATGACTGCAAAACAACCGAATAACAACAAAAAATCCTATTTCTGAAGAAGTGACTTCTCTCCTTGCCAAGGCCAAACCTTCTACCTTGGCTCTCAACTTCTGTGTGACTGTGGTTAGGTTAATTCAATCCCTCAGAGCCTCGGTTTCCTCTCATGACAAATATGGGGGTTGTATTAACAAGGTCAGCTCCTCTCTCTGTGCTCCTAGCCCCATCCCTAGCCATCTCCTCCAAAAATTGTCCCATTGATCATTCCCTTTCTTTCATCTTTAATCTCTCCTTATCTACTAGCTCTTTTGTTGATATTTGCAAACAAATTCATGTCTACTCTCAGCCTTCTAATAATCTTCCCTCAAGCTTTCTATCTCTTCAGATTATCATTGTATTTTTTTCTTTCCTTTCACTGACAAAACCCTAAAAAGAATCATCCATACTTGCTTATTTACTATCTGTTCAATTTTTCAACCCCATGCAATCTGGCTTATCTCTTTCTCCCCCCAAACCCCACTGACATAGAACATCTTTTTCCAAGATTACCAATGAGTGCAATTGTTACATTCAGGCCCCTAACTCTTTCCCCTCCCTTCACACCCCCTCCCCCTGCTGCCATAATCAACTGACTGCAAAGTCTTGTCCTACCTAGAATATTTGCCACATTCATCCCTTCTCTCCACTCACAAAGCTACTGCCCAAATGTAAACCCTCATCACCTCTGGGCTCCACCACAATAGCTTACTGTCTATGAGTCATTTCCTTCCCCAAGCCATGACCCATGCAATCACCAAAATACTATTCCTAAGGCAGAGGTATAAAATACAAAGTTCTCAGCCTGGTACTTAAAACCTTTCACAATCTGACCATCAGGGCTTTTTTCCCTGTCCAACTTCAGAATGGGGCTTTTTCACTACAGGGCACTGCTGTTATATATATGCATCCAGCAGGAACCATCCCAAAGCTGTGAAGTAAGCACAGTTTGCTTTTGTGGGCCTTCAATGTGATACAGTGGAGAGAACATTTGGTCTTAATTCAGAGGACTTCAGTTTAAATCTAGTCTCTGCCAACAGCTCTGAACCTCGGGCAGGTCATTGCATCTTTCAGAAAGTCCATTCTCCTTCTATCTCTAAATTTATGACCCTATGATGCTTTCCCAGCATTTCTTTCATTATTCCCATTTCTGATGAACCTATCCATTCATAACACCAGCCTCATGGCCCATTCCCTGAGGGAATGGCCAGGAGTCCTGATTTGAAAGAATTTGACAATCCTTGTTCAGGTGTTAGCAGACAGTGTCATTTTCCCTAGGAGTACCTGCAGTTGGACAACATGATGCAAAGACTGAAAATCCTTTGTGACACAAAGAGCTGGATCTATACTGATGGTATCTTGGGCATAAGTGGTGGAAGAAGATATTTAGGATCAGACTTCTTAGAGCCCTTCAACTGATGATTAATTAATCACAAATCACTGAACCTATTCCTAAGGAGATCCCTGTCAGGTTTGACTTTCTACAAAATTTTATCTTTCCCCCAGCTGAAAGAGAATTCTAGATTCTCTGTGTGGATGATCACACTTGGTCACTTAAGGTCTCTCCTAAGCCTTCATCCTATGATCTCCTGAAATTAAGTGGAAAATGAACAGGCTGGGCAGCTGGGGTGCTCAGTGGATAAAGTACCAGCCTCAGAGTCAAGAAGACCTGAGCTCAAATTTGGCCTTGGATACTTACTAGCTGTGTGACTGAGGGAAAGTCACTTGACCCTGATTGCCTCCAAAAAAATAATGAAGGAGCACAAAATAAATAGTAACAATAATAATGGTAGGCAACCTGGTAGAGGGGATAGAGCGCTAGCCCAGGAATCAGAAAGAGTAGAGTCTAAGTCCTGCCTCCAACACATATTAGCAATATGACCCTGGACAAATTGTGTATCTTCACAATTGTCCCAGGCAATTCTCTAAGACTGTAAGGTGCAAAGGAGGTCCTGAGAGGCACTAGTAAAGAAAGTTTCTCTGCAGGAGCTATCCTCCCACACCAAGGGAATCACAGATCCAGTTAAAAAATGATTTATTATAATTACATTGTGCTTTGATTTCAAAAGTATTTTCACATCCAATATAGTAACAACTCACTTTTATGTAGCATTTTAAAGTTTACAAAACCCTTTAGTCACCTCACAACTTTGTGAAGTAGTATACATATTATTATTCCCATTTTACAGGTAAGAAAACTGAGGCTAAAGACAATAAGTGATTTACCACAGTGGCATAGCTTGTAAGCAAAGATTCTCTGATTCCAAGGCTACTGCATGATATCAAGTTGATTCTCCCATATTCCCTTTTCCCCTATTTTAAGTGTCAGAACGGTTCAGGACCTTAGTGTCCATCAGAGCAAGCTGAGAGCAATGGTTGCTAAGACATCCTTTTCTCTACAGGGAAGCCATAGTTACATTCTCTCTGCATCCAGGATGAATTTTGGGTTGGAACAATCATGTGGAAGCTTTTTAATTTTCCTTTCCCCTTTAAATTGGTAAGCTGATTTCCCCAGTGAGTGTAACACCTTCTTCCTATCCTGTTTTCCTTGATCCCAGGTATAATCAGGTTGGAACCTTCTTCCCTTAGAATTTTCCAAAGGAGGAAGTTTAAGTCTATACCCTTGAGGAAACTAGATCTAACTTAGCACTTCAGAGCAGGACCCAGATACACATTTAGAGATATGGGTTATTTGACCTTGAACTAGACACCAAAGAGACACAGGTGCTTAGTTCCAGATCTGCACCTTAAGCAACTGTATGACTTTAGATAAGCCTCAATGCTGGGACTTTCACTTTTCTGTAAGATGAGGATATTATTTCTCCCCATCTTACAGATCTGTAAGGGTAAAATGAGTCACTGATACAAATGTGTTTTGAAATCTGTCAAGTGCTATGCAATGTTAAGGCATTCTGCTAGAGCTCTAGGCTCTCTCCAAGCCTTTAAGTTACAGAGAAAGTGTTGATGTGCATTGTCAAGGCCTTCCTTAGACCAAGGAAATCAGAGATTCAATGCCTATCTCTATGATAATGGTGACCATGTCATGTTAATGCCATCACATCCATAGAGATGCTGGCTCTGGAATGGATATCTCAAGACTTGGCATCCTTTGAGAGTGAAGGGGTAAATATCTCCCTGGGGAAGAGAAATGGCCTTGGAGCAGCTCATCCACTCTCATAACCAGTGTTATCTGGGAATTTGGGGAGATTGCTGGATTACCAAGATAGATATCAATCACTCTCCAATTTGCCACATTTTGCCACACTTAGCTTTCGGGGCTCTCTTTCTCATTTAGGATATAGGCCATACTAATGTATCTGGTCCTGGAAGGCTGTAATGAATGGGAAATGGTTTGCAAGTATTCCAAAAGGAGGCAAGATATTCCCTTCAATGTCTTCTGCTCCCCCCTGCTGGACTCTCAGCTGTTGTCATCCTGTCCTCTGACAACAGAAAAAATATGCAAACAGTTCTATTTGCCTCTTCTTCTTCAGCTAAATCCCCAGGAGAAGCTTCTAAACATATGTTAGTGATTACTTTGTGGTCCAAATGATTCCTTTGCCCCTGCCCTGGCCCCCTGGTATTCATGGGGTTAGGTTAGTTTGTAAGTAGGTATTGTGACAAAGTTTATAGCACCCTGTCACCCTGCTGAGGCACATAGCTTGTGAAGTGCAAGCTAAGAATATCTGCATTCTTAATGACATCCTCCGGTGCTCTGGGATCTACACACCCCACACAGAATCACAGAATTTTGAAGTAGGAAGGGTCCACAGTAGACATCTAATCCAGCCCCTACTCAAGTGGAACCTCTCCCTACCACACAGCTAACATTGTCATCCAGCTTTGCTTTCGAGATGTCCAATGAGCAGGGATCCATTACCTCTTCAAGCAACCGGTTCTACTTGTGGGCGGTTCTAATTGTTTGTAAGTTTTTCTTGACCCAAGCCAAAATCTACCTCTTTTCAAATTCTACTCACTGTACTTGCTTCTTAACCCCTAGGACAAAACCAAATCAATCTGATCCCTCCACATAAGCCTGTCCTTCAAATATTTGAAGACAGCTATCATGTCTCCTGGGTCATCTGTTCTCCAGATAAAACATCCCCAGGTTCCTTCAAATAATCTTCATGGCCAATCTATAAACTCAAGGGCCTTCACCATACTGGTCACCTTTCTCTGGACAATCACTAGTGCTGTGCCACCCAGAAAGAAACATAAGACTCCAGATGTGAACTGACCTGGGCAGCATACAGGAAGACTATCACTTTATTCATCTGGAAAGCTAATCCTGGAATAAAGAGATATTCCCACTCTGACTCATTCAGGCTATAATGAAGTATTCTATTAGGTTCTTTGGAATTCCATCAGCCATTTGAATTAGCATGGCCTCTGTTCTTGTGGGATCTGTAGGATCAATTAGCTTAGGCTAGAGTTAAAATCAATCAACATGCCCAGGGCTACAGATTTTACCATGAATTAGGGAAGACAGAGATCATGGATTTAGAGCTAGAAAGAACTTTAAAGGCCAGGAATTTCAAATTTTAAATTTTACAAATGAGGAAACTGAGGTCTTTGGAGGCTAAGTTACTTGCTCAAGGTGATATGACATGATGGACAGAACACTGAACTAGGAGGAATTCTGCCACTAAGTAGTCAGTCTTGCTCCTTTGGGAAAGACACTTCTCTGAGGTCCTCAGGTGACCCATCTCTAAATGAGAAATGAAAAGGCCAAACAAATTGTCTCAAAAGTCCTTGCCAGCATTACAAAGGAAAAATAGAATTCACAGTAAGGGGAAGTAAGGTAACGTCTATAATGTGTTTTATCCCCAAATACCCATAATCACTGCTACTTAAACATGAGTGAATACGAGAAGGTGACTTGTTTAATTTCTATGAAATTTGGTAAAAATTTGAGATGTTCCATTACTAAAACTTAAAAGACGTTTCCTAGAAGAATCACTGGAATCATTCAATGATGAAAGCAACAGATCTTTTCATCTGGCACATTTCTCTGTATCTTAGGATCATAAATTTGGAGCTGGAAGGGGCTTGACAGGTCATCAAGTCTAAGGCCGTCATTTTAAAGACGAATAAACTGAGGCTTGTCCAAGTCCCATAATTCGTAAACCTCTGAGATGGAATTTGAAGCCTGGTCTTCCTCACTTCAAGTCCTGTGCTCTATATACTATGCTACACTGCCTCTCCAGGTGATTTAAATTAAAACATCCAAGAGTAGGAAGAAGTCAAGTAAGGGATATAACCAGAATTCTTAAGAGAAGGGGTATTCAGGGTCTAGTCACAGCCACCGAGGGTCAAGGATCAACAGAATCCAGTGGAGACCTTGGGTTCCAGGACAGATGGAAAGAGCAAGAGTTTGACACTAGGACTTCATGCATCATTACTGCAAGTTCTTGCCACTCTTGGCATTATTCCATGCATCAGAATAGCTCAGGGATGATGAAAGGAGAAAGGTGTTCTACATAAGCTAGTGCAGGATCTCACTGATTGGTTCTCACTTCTAAGGTCACAGGCAGAGAGAAGTCATTGGGAAGAATGAATGAGAGACGAGAGTTTCCAGGCAGATTCTAGAAACAGAAGGGGATGTCAGCCCAGAAAAAGAGAGTGGAGAAGGTAGAAACACACAACTGGAGAGAGATTTTTTTTTCAACAACTAATGCTCACCATAGAAATATAGTTTTGGTAATACCCTTGCCATTTTTAGGACAAGTCTTTTGACCTCTCTTGGATTCCAGACTACTCATTGATAAAATGAGGGAGTTGAGGTAGCTGACCTTTAAGGTCCCTTTAAACCCTATGTTCCTGTGGTATATCTCACTGCAAATTATACTAAATTCAAATTACTATAAATGCATAAACAGTAGCATAAATTCACCTGAGCTCAAGCATATCTTTAACAAACAAGTATGTTTAAGGGTGCCCATTCAACTCATGCTGAAACTTTCATATTTTAATTATGTCAAAAGAAATTTAAAAAAAGAAAAAAAAAAGAAAAAACCATATTTTAATTTTGTCCTCAGAGCAGTCTAGTTAATCAAAGGCAGAGGTAAACCAAGTACCTGGAGGCCTAGAAGGAAAGGATTTGGATACCAAGCTTTTAGTCAGCACTTCCAGCATAGGGGAAGGAAGGGAATGAGAAGGAAAGAGAGTTGGCTTTATTTGAAATGAGAATCAAGCTGATCCATTCACACATTGTTTTCATTGTGAGTTTTATGGGGTTTTTCCTCATTTTAAATAAAAAAAAGAATCTTTACTAAATCATGTGTTTCCAGCAGGAGAGGAAATACACACACACACACACACACACACACACACACACACACACACGGCACCATATGCCATTTCAAAGAAAAAGCTTTCTTTTCAAGTTTCTGAGGCAGAAACTCTTAAGATGGGAAATTTCAGTGGATAATCATCCTCTTCCTCCCCTCCTCCCACCAAAATATGCATTTTGTTTCCAGGTCCTTCATAGAGAGAGAGATAGACTAAGAGAGACTGAATGAGACACAGAAGGTACAACAAAGAGTATGCCAGGTTAAATGTCTGCCTTTTCCTTTCTAGGAAAGGGAGTTAGGGGTTGAGGGGATTTTTACATTATTACCATGCCCACAGTTTAAATGGTAAGTTCTCCTTGACTGGTGGGCTCCTGAGAGAAGGAAATGTTTTTTGGGGGGTGTTTTTGATGGTCCTGGTAGAATCATCTCACTGTTTAAGTGAGTTGAGATACTGAAAACATATTCTTGCTTGAAACATCTTTCTTGAAAGCAGGGTCCAAGTTAATGCGCCATTAATAATGGCTATGGTGAATTATTGGTGAAGAGAATAAGGTTAAGGGTCAGAGAGAGTCTCAGACAAAGAACCAGGAAAATTGGGTCAGCAAAACCTGACCAGGCAGATAACATCGGAAGCCTATGGAATTCTCCTCAGATGAAGTCATGTATTATTACCACAAAGAATACTAACTGCTTTATGGGTAGAGTAACTACCAGAACACCAAACTGAGTCACTGTCCTCATAGGCAAAATTAGTAGGATGGGGCAGGGGCTTGGAAGAATGTAAAAAGGAATACCTTATGAGAAGCCTAGTTCAAACTTGGTAGAAACCTTCAATATATTAATATGAGGGTTTATGTGATTTTTTTCTCAAAATTTAGTTTAAAACAGCAAATACATGCATACTTTAAAATTTTTGTTTTAACCTGTGATTACAAAAGTGTAGGGGGCTCCATATTTATAAGAACAACTTGAACTTATGCAGAATACCGAAGGAATATAAGCTCCCCAGTAGAATATAAGCTCTTTGAGGGCAGGAACTTTCATTTTTGTCTTTGTAGCCCTAGCATCTAGCATCATGCATGTCACACTGTAAGTACTTAAATATTTTTTAAATTGAATTGCTGTACGGACTCCTACAAAGAACCTTGCTATTCCACAATGCTGAATACATTCTGGGCTGCCTTACATCTAAGCTGAAGATGGTTGCTTATTTAGTATGATTTGAGGGAGAGTAAAAAGGGCCCCCAAATATTTGAGTACTTCAGTGTCTGAAATTTCACTGGGGGAGATTTGGTTTGGGGGTTCTTTTGAAATGTAAATATTTGGGGAAGGAATTCTGAATATTTTTCTCTTTTCAGGTCCCCAACTCACCAAATCTTTCTCTCAACAGCCATCCATTGGGAGCTCTCTTATGCCTCCTTCATACTTCAAAATTTCTGTGTCTTCACCCACGTTTTCTTTCTTCCTTCCTGTCTCAGAGGATGAGGTGATTTTGGTATTGCCAAAGCTTGTGTCCTTGATCATTCCCATTCCTGTATCTCCTAGCACCTTGCTCCACTGATCTTTTTTTCCCATCTTAAATCTCTGGCTCTCCACTGCCTTCTCATTCATTGTCTACAAATATTCCTAGGCTCCCTCATCCTTCAAAAACTTTCCTTTGACTGTATCAACTTCTCAAGTTACTATCCTATACCTCTCCTCTCCTTGCAGTGTTAATTTCCGCTCACTGCCTTACCACCCAATGACTCCATAATTGGGCTTGCATGTCTACCACTGGGAAACTGCTCTCTCCAAGCTCACCTCCTAGCTACAAAGTCCAATGACCTTCACTCATGCCTCATCCTCCTTGACCTTTCTGTAGAATTTGACACTGTTGGATACACTTCTCTCCCTTTTAACAACTCCTCCCTTGGCTTCTGTGACACAGTTCCTTACTAGTTTTCCTCTTATTTAGCCCCTCAAATTCAATCTCCCTCTATAATTCATCTTCTTCTTTTCACTCCTAAATCTCTGCAATGCTCTGTTCCCAGCACTCTTCAGTCTGAACTGGCAATCTCATCCACTAGGTAACACCTAAATCAACATATTAAGAAATTCAAGCTCTCTGTTTCCAGCTCATGCCAGACATCTCCATTTTAATGTTCTGATGATACCTCAAATTCAATATTTTCCAAACTGAAAGTATTGACTGCCATCTTAAATTTGTCTTTCCTACCAACTCAACTTCCCCACTCCTGTTGATGGCAAGATGATCCATCTTCCCAGCAGCCTAGTTTAAAATTTCAGTCATTATTGGTTCTTACTTCTCCCTTACTCCCCACATTCAATCAATTGCCAACTCCTGTTCTTTCTGTCTCCACCATCTCACTCATATCAGTTCCTTTTTTTCCCATTCCTACTATTACCACTCTAGTTCAGGTCCTTATTACCTCTTGTCTGGACTGTTATAATAGTCTGAGTATCACCCTTATGTTTATGCCTTCTCCAATATGTTCTTCAGTAGTTATCAAATTATCTTCCCAATAATTCTGCTGCTAAATCTTCAGCAGTTCCCTATAGTCCATAGAATAAAATGTAAACACTACTGACTAGTATTGAAGGCCCTCCATAATTTGGCTCCAACCTAAAACCTTATTTCACACTATTCCATTTAATCCACTTGGCATTCCAGCTGAACTAGACACCTAACTGTTAGCTCATATCTTTCTGCTCTTTCCTGTTGTCATGAAATCAAACAGGCCATCCTTCATGCTAGTGATATACTCTCTTCATCTCAATCTTCATGGTCCAGTTCTAATATGACCTTTTCTATTCTTTTCCCTTATAACTTTCTACCATGTGTTATATTTAGTGATAAATATAAGAATAAAAATAATTGACATTATATAACACAATAAAGTTTGCAAAGAACTTTATCATAGTTATCTAGTTTGAGCCTCATAACCCTATGAGGCAGGTACTACAGATATTATATTTCTGTACATATTCATCAGAATGTAAGTTTCTAAGGCAAAGGGATTATGTCATTCTTTTCAACCTTAGTATAATGCCTTGTCTGTTATTCTAAATATTTATTGAATTGAACTGAGAAGTGACACATTAAATTAAGTCACAGTAAGGATTTTAGTGGAGTATTTCCTTATTTTGATCCTAATAGGAGCAAGTGACCATGGCCACATGAGAGAATGGCGTGCCTTCAAGGAGAGGAAGGCTGCTAAAATGAGGAAAAGAGGGAAGGAAGGGAGACTCAAGATAAAGGAATTGGGGAGCCATGATGATGATATACTTTATGCACATACACTTTTGCTGAAGGTCAGTTCCAGTGACTCTGCTGAACTCTGAATCAGAACTCTCATGAATATAGTGAATTCTAGCTCTCCATTCTTACCACAAAACTGAGAGCCTATAAGCAGATGTGATCCATGTCTCTGACACCAGAGCTATCAGAGAATTCTCCTGCATTCTTGTGAAATAGTATGGGCACTGGGTTGCATTAGAATCAAAGAAGAAGTTCACATCAGCCAATCTTAGGTGCTTCATATCTTGACTTGCAACATCACAGGAACCATCTGAACATAAATGATTAAAGCGAAGGAAGTACTTCTTTGTACTTAGAGTACTTTGCAGGAAAGGATTTATATAGACTGATATGGGCTAGATCACTGTTATTGTTATTAATTCATCAGTGTCAGTTCAAGGAAATACGTGACCAAAAAGTTCATAATCTGGTGATCAACTCACTGATGAAGAGGTGCTTTTATCAAAACTGGCCCACATACAAGAAAAACAGTCATAGAATTGTATGGCTGACAGGGACCTTAAGGATCCATTTAGGTCAACCAACTTATTTTACAGTTAAGGAAAATGTGGGCTGGACAGGTGATTTGCCCAAGATCACACAGGTTTTAGTGAGAAGATCATAACTGTCACTTCTATCTCATGGTTCTCATTTCAGGATTGTTTCATAGGATCATTGGATTCAGAGTTGGATGGGACCTCTAAGATTCTCTAGTCCAACTCCCATATTATACAGATGAGGAAACTGAGGTCAAGAGAGGTTCAGTGACTAACTCCAGGTCCTTTAGGTATTAAGTAATAGACCTGTGATCCAAACCCAGGCCACTTGGCTCCAAATCTAGATCTCCTTCTACATTATGATACTATGATCCACCCCAGCAGACTGCCCAATGAATCACTAAAGTAAATCATCCAGCACTTACTTAGCCTTCAAGCCTCAACATCCTAATAGCCACAATCACCACCTATAGTCTCCAGAATTTGGAATTATTTTTCTTTTTTGCTAGCTATCTGTGGCTGTGTGTTTAGGGCCAAAGTGAAGCCAAGGTTTTCAGAATAAATCAGATAGTTTGGGGAAATCAATGTCTTAGATAAGTCTGGTAAATGCTGTCTGCATTTTTTGTTATTCTGCCTTAAACCATCTCCATTTATCCTACTATCTTTCATTTATTTCACTTTGACCAAAGGAATAGAGACTGACTAGAAAATTAAGTTGAAATGTGATTAGATTCAAACAACCTTTAGAATTAGTCCATCTCAGAATATGGAATGGTTACAACCTAATGACTTATTCACCTAAATCACTAACAACAGCTAGCTTTAATATAGTGCTTTAAGGCTTGCAAAGCACTTTATAAATATTATCTTACTTCATCATCACAACAACCTGAGGAGATGGGTACTATTATCATCTCTATTTTGCAAGCGAGGAAACTGAGGCAGGCAGAAGTTAAGTGACTTGCCAGGATCACACAGCTAGTGTCACCATATTAATTATCCACAGAACAAGGTGGCCAAAGTGACTGGAGTTGGCTGAACTGCTGTTGTAAATCTTACTAGAAGATTTGCCCCTGGGCTTGATTTCTTCACTCTTAGATGTTCCAGTGTCCAAGAAGTAGAGAAACAAAAGCAACAGCAGCAGCAATAACCAATCAACCAACAGCAATGAATCAGGGAAGATTTCAAAATAAATACAGGTTTGAGTGTGAGAGGAAAAATCATTTCTTTCAAAGAGAACTAATTTCACATCTGACACTCTCCCAAGTCCCCTCAATCAAGAAACACCCCAGGCCCCACTTTTTTAAATAAAATACTAGAGCCATAAGGAATATTGAAGAAATTCTAGTTCAGTGGTTCTCAAAATTTTTGGTCTCAGGACTCTGTCATACCCTTAAAAATTGCTAAGGAACTTCACCACCCCTCCCACTCCCTGACTAAGAAGTTTTGCTTATGTGGGTTATATCTATTAAGATTTGCCACATTAGGAATTAAAATATGTTAGTATTATTATGAAAAGAGTTTTGACTGAGCAGATCCCCCTGAAAAGGTCTCAGGGATCTCCAGGGGTCCTGGACCACACTTTGTGAACTACTGTTCTAGTCTAAGTCTTTCATTTTATCTCTCTCAGGCCCAGACAAATGAGATAACTTGGCCAACATCAAGAAACATATTCTGCGTCAAAACCATGACTAGAATATAGTTCTCCTGTCCTGAATCCAGTGCTCCATTCCCTTAGAAATGATCAGGGCCTGGGAGCAATAACACTAAAAGTTTAGTCCCAGATCTAATAGAGATGTACTTAACTTTTCTGTACCTCAGGAAATGAGGGCAGTAATCTATGCCCTGACCTTCTTCTTCAACAGGTTTCCAAAAGACCAAAGTGACTGTACTGGATTATGGTAATTTTTACTAATTGTTAGGAGGTAAGAATGAGAAGGTGGCTCTGATCCTGACCATCATCAAATTAGAATATGTTTTATGCTCAAGGGTACATAGTTTTGGACTGAGCAAGAGGGAAGCATCTGAGGGTTTTTTAAACCTCAGTACCAAACTATTCTTATTTTCAGTGATAGGGATGAGGTTATTTTACTGTCTGTCAGTTTCCTTTTGCCCTATCACTGCTCCTCAATGCACAGTTAATATTAATATATTATCTATTATCAACTTCCCTGTTTTGCCACCTTATTAAGTCTACAAAAATCCTGGGAAAGTTGTGAGGCAAATAAATCAAGCCCAGCTATGCAAATCAATCTATCTCTCACCTCAGTGCTTTTGTACTAGCTATGTCCTCCGTGCCTGAACTGTACTGCTTCATCACCTCCATCCCTAAGAAGTCCTATTTTCCTTAAAGTCTCAGCTCAAGCACAACCTTTTACATGAAGCTTTTCCCTGATGCCCCTCTGGCCTCCCCACCAGCTGCTCAGTTTTTCGCTCCCTAAATCACCTTATATCTTTTATATATGTACCCATATATGTACATAATGTTTTCCCCAGCTAGAATGTAAGCTGTCCATAAGGAAAGAGACTTTCATTTTTGTCCTAATATCCCAGTATATAAGAACTTAAGAAATGCTTATTGACTTATTGATAAATACATAGTGTACATCTGCACATAAATATACCTAAAAAGGTACATGCTAACAATCTTCCCTCCTCTTCTACCACAGTCATCACAAATATTCCAGTTTACTGAACTGTTCAAAAATTGGCAAAGGAAAGTAGTCCACCAAAAGTAGACTTATTGTTGGCCAGTGTCCTAACACATTGCTTTTGAAACAATTATATTTGTTCAATATTGGTCCACTTATCCACAGGCATGTTATCTTCCTATTTCAGGAAAAGTAATGAAGCCTAACAGTTCTAGCTCTCATGCACACACACACACACACACACACACACACACACACACACACACACACGTTTGAGCAAACTAGGAAATGTTCAATATAGTATGTATACTACACAGTTTCAGGGTACATTATGTCTCTTTTTGATTTCAGGCTAAAGACAATCCTGTTCTATCTAATCAGGCAGTCACTGGTCCCATTCCATTTTGATTAGCTCTCTATAAAATTGCGGTAATAGGGCAATGAACAGCAATTGATTTCTCTTCAATTTTCAAAGCTCAGATTTTCTTTATGAAATCAAAGTTTAAAATTTTCTGCAAAATTTTCTTTTTCTTTTTGCCCTACTGGAGAGTGTTTGTAAGTTTTAGGAGCTCATACAGAAACACAAATTGCCTTTGGCTTGCACAAAAACAACTTCTGGGTGATGATATTCTACTCTGGGTAATTATGTTCTAATCTGGGTGCTTTTCTATTCTATCTTATTCCTGACTAAGACTGACGGGTATAACTGAGAGCTACCAGGTTCCTTCTAAAATCCCAACTACAAAGTAACATTTCCAAGGCACCTAAATTTCCTTTTTACTCCAGGCTCTAAGAGCCAGGCTCACTACTAGAGTTTGGGGCCGGCCCACAGGAGGACACATGCATACTTATCTTAGATCCTACCTGGTCTTGACCTAGCTGTGACAGATAGCTAAGGGCCCCATCTTCAGGCATGCTGATGCTGCAGCAGCTGCAATTCCCTTCCCTTTTTCGACACCTCCACAGTCCTGGCACTCTTCTGGCACCTTTAAGACTATTGGTATTAAAATATCACATTGTAAAAATGCCTGTAGCACAGTGACCCAAACAGGCCCCCAGAGCCACAGCTCTAAAGCCATAAAATTTTAAAGGGCTAGGAATACTATTGAATAGTCAGGGTGTCAGGCAAACTTGGATTTTAAGTGCAAATGCAAACGCTACAATTATTCCCAAAATAACAAGGCCACAGACCCAGGCTACTGAGAGAACCCCTCTACCTTCAGCCCATGTGCTTCAGCCTAACAGGAAGTACTTAATAAGAATAATAATATCCTGAAAGACTAACCCACGGCAGTGTAATTAAAAAAGCTTTTCTGTCTCACTTTGAAAAAAAAGGGGGGTGGGGGTGGGAAATTAAAATCAGACAGGAAATTCCACAACAACAAGCTGGCTTATATCCTAATAACACAGTCCTGTGCCAACTTTTCCAGAAAGTGGAGCACTACATACACACACACACACACACACACACACACACACAAACACAAACACAGAGCATATACACCCCCTCAAAGACCAACTTAGAATATGCTGCAGAGACAAGAGCTATATCCATCTGAGTGAGAGATCAATGCTGCAGACACGTAAGATAGAGGTTTGCTTTTCTAGTAAGATGTTTTTATAGAAAACAGTTGTATGAAAAGAGGCCGCTAGGGCTTTGTCCAGAAAACATCACCCACAAGGCTGAGCTGCTCAGAGCAGCAGCCAGGCTTTTTGAGATGTTCTTTCAGCAGCTGCTGTGACACAATTGATACGCAAGGAAGGGGGGGAGGGGTAGAGATGCTCTCACAGGCTTGCAGAGTTTCTAGGCCACATGGTGATATGGAGAAAGCTGAGAGACCTGAAACAAATAAGTGGGTGGAAGTGGTTCAGATGCAGGAATTTTTAAGGGAAAACCTTTCTTTGATAAGATGATGTAAGCTAGAAAATAGCAAGGACAGCTAAAAAACACGCCTAAGTCAGTTTAATGGAGGAAGAGTAAATGTTAGCATAAACAACAAACAGATTCTTCCACTGGCCCTGCTCTTCCTATTCTTGATCTTATACAAGGCATATGAGGCTATGGAATATGTCTCCAAGGAGCACAGACTTTCCAGGAAGTCACAGGGAAAAGGGCAGGAACTCATCACTTTGAAATAGGTTATGAATATAGATCACAAGGTTAAGAGTTAGAAGGATCATAAGATTTAGATCTTAAAGTAGTCTAACCCAACCTCCTTATTTTATAGATGAAAAAACAAGCACACAAACTAAAGCCCAAGGGGACCTGATAGGATATCTTATTTTACAGTTAAGGAAAGTGAGGGGACTTATCAATGGCAGATCTGAGACCAGGTCTCCACTAACTCCTATTCAGTGACCCTACTACTAAACCAATAAGTAAGACCTTCTTAGATACAGGTTTGGACACTCATACCTGATAATTAAAATGCCAATTTCACATACAGGGTCTAATCCATTAAGTCAGAGAACAGCTTATATGAAGAAAACAGGGTATCATCCAACATTTCCTCCTGGATTCACCAAATCATGAGTCCTGGAGAAAGCCACTGGTAAAGTTGGGCTACAAAACAGAAGTCTGGCTCAGTTTATCTCCAAGAAGGCAACATAAATAGCCGTTTCCTTGCTGTATTAATGTTGAGTGCATTCACCAGAACAGCAGTTCTGCATAGTATTAGAAATGCTGTAATCAAACTACATTTCAAGACAGCACAAAAAATTTGAGAACACCAAAAGAAAATCATGCCCCATTTTACCCATCAGGGAACTCCAACCATTACTAATCATTATAGTATCCCCAAAGTCCCTGGTACATTTTCTTTTTCATCCTCAAAGGTCATGCAGATCTCATTTTGCACAGTTGTTGAAATTTTTTAAGGAAAGACATGTCATTACTTCTTGGCCTTAGTTTATCTCCAAGAAGGCAACATAAATAGCTCTTTCCTTGCTGTATTAATGTCTAGTGCATTCATCAGAATAGCAACACCAGAGAGCATTAGAAATGCTATAACCAAACCATTCTTCAAGATAGCACAAAGTAGGGGAAGGTAGGTGGCACAATGGATAGAACACCGGCCCTGGAGTCAAGAGGACTTGAGTTCAAATCCAGCCTCAGACACACATAACACTTACTAGCTGTGTGACCCTGGGCAAGTCACTTAACCTCATTGCCTAGCCAAAAAACAAAAGATAGCACAAAGTATAAGTGTTATGAGACATAAGAATTTATGTTTAACACAATACTATACAATTAAACTCAATTAATTTGAACTTTGGGCAGCTAGGTGGCACAGTGGATAGAGAGTCAGGAAGACTCATATTCCTGAGTTCAAATCTGGTTTCAGATACTTACTAGCTGTGTAAGAGAAGAAAGTAGGAAACACTTCAGTATCTTTGCCAAGAAAACCCCAAATGGGGTCATGAAGAGTCAAACATGACTGAAAACAACTCAACAATTTGAACTTTTCTAATTGATATTTTTGATCACTTGTGTACTGATTGGGTTCAAGATGACTTTGGAGAGGGGCAGCTAGGTGGTGAAGTGGATAGAGCACCGGCCCTGAAGTCAGGAGGATCTGAGCTCAAATCTGGCCTCAGACCAAACACTTGACACTAGCTGTGTGACCTTGGGCAAGTCACTTAATGCCAATTGCCTAAAAATAAAAAATAATAATAATAATAATAAAAGATGACTTTGGAGGTCTCTAAGAAGCAGGGTCCTTTTTCAGTACTTCAAAAGACCCCTGATTTTACTGGTGTGGACATTTCCACTCTTTTACCTGAGCAGATTACTAGTGGTTCTCAAACTTTTTTTGCTCATGGCATGTTTTATTCTTTGTTGTGAGGAACTGCAGCACTATGAACATTTAAATTGACAGCTTAGTTGATAATGATATAGAAGAGTCAGGAGACTTGCAGACATGCATACAACAGCAAATATAAATTCCATACATAGAAAATATGGGCCATGATAGCATACCTTTCATGAATCAAAGCAATAGATGGTATGGTAAAAAAAAAAAATTCATCACCTGGTAGCCCATCTGCTGCTTCTGAGTCAAACTGTGTGTGTGTGTGTGTGTACACACACACACATATGCAAAGTATAAGGTATATACTCTGCAAAGTAGCCTAGTGTGCTCCTATGTGCATGCTCTCTGCCTCTGTCTCTCTTTCTCTGTGTGTGTTTTTCTCTGTCTCTTTCTCTCCTCAGACAGTCAACAGCCTGTAGTTTTTTAGCTTAGAAGGATCTGTCAGAGAATGCCCTTCGAAGACTAGCATAGCTTTGAAAAACTCAGGTCACCTCCATACCCTGTAATCCAAAAAGGACTTCAGTGGAGAAAAACTGAGTTTGCTGAAGACAACTAAGGATCACAAGACCAAAGACTGTGAGATGGTAGGGGCCTTAACGATCATCTAATCCAACCCCCTTGGTGTACCAAAGCTGTTATCAGCGACTTTTTCAAAGTCACAGGGGTAATAAAAGGGCCAGGATTTGAACCCAAATCCTTTGACTTCGAACCCTGTTGCAGCAGGTTTTTCAAGCAACATGGAGCACACGGAAATTATTTATTAACCAATTCACAGACTAACTGAAAGATCATTTTTTATCCAGTCTTTAAAGTAGTTCTTCCAAAGATTTGTACTATTTATTCCACAAACATGCAACTTAATGTGCAGAGCATGATCCTAAGTACTGGGAGAGATACAAAGTTTTGATGAGATATGGTTTCTACCTTCAGAAATGGGAGATGAGAGATAAATAACACACAATATAACATGATAAGTGAATGAGAGAGATACAAAATAAACTCTTGCATGAGATCTCAGGGGAAGACTGTTACCAATCAGGGGGATCTTTTGTTAGTCTGTTTCCAATAACTATGTACTTGAAAGTAATATGACTATATATCTTTACCAAAATTCCACAATTCAGATCTTTCCCAGAGTTCCACCTAATTAAGAGAGGTTTGACTTGGAATTCTCTGTTCTCAGTACGAACAAAGTGCCAGAGGCACACAGATTTCAGCACTGAGGACAGTCTTCACCTCATTATTGAATCTTACTTCTTTGGAAAATTTTGTGAAGCTTCTAAGGTCAATCATTTATTAAATCCCTAATACTGTTGTGGGCCCCACGAAGGATTTAAGACAAGTCAAAGATATAATAATACTACCTATAATAATAGCTAGCATTTATATATCACTCTAAGTTTTGCAAAGTGCTTTTTAAATATCATCTCATTTCATCCTCACAATCCTAGAAGGTAGGCACTACCATTATTAATATTTTACAGATGAGGATTCTGAGGTAAACAGAAGTTAAGTGACTTACCCAGGGCCACACAGTTAATAAGTGTCTGAGGCTGGATTTGAACTCAGATCTTCTGAACTCTTTCCACTGTAAGACCATCTAGCTACCTCTAGTTCTATGGTCTAGTTGTCTAGAACTAGTAACATATGGGAGAGAAGATATACTTGTATGAAACAATTACAATAATGATAACTCACATTTATACAATGCTTTATGGTTTCCTCAAAACAACTCTGAGGTAGGCAGCACAAAGATCAATATTATCCACATTTTATAAATGGAACTATAGACTGGGATAAGGTTCAATCTTGGCCCTTCAAGTGTATGAGGTCAAATTCAAATTCAGGTTTCTTGATTCCAAGCCCAGGCCTCTATCCACTCCACCACCTGCATCTCTAACTTAGTAAATTATAGTACTAAATTATGTGGCAGAAACAGTAAGTATATAAAGAATTGAGAGAAAGTTCATCACGGGATGGAAGAGTGGGGAAAGGCTTCCTGGAGAAGGTGAGACATGAATGGGGTAACTGGACCACATCAGGGCATTCCAGTTGGGTGGTCTCTCTTCCAGTCTCACAATGGAATTGCCTTTCTATTATGTAAATTTGTCACTCAAGGCTAGATTTTACTGCTTGGAACTTTTGGTACATAGCTGTTCTCCAGAAGGCAAATTCCAAGAGTTGCCAGTATCTTTATAATGCCTTAAATTTATAATGCCTTAAAATGCCAGTCAGTTCACTCAGAGATCTGTGATGTTTGGTCCACATGCAACCAAACTGGTTTAAATAAATTCTGCACTGGAACTAAGTGATTTCTCGATTCTGTAAAATGACTGGCTGGATGCCCTGGCACCATATTTTCCTGGTATGTCAGCCCCCCTCTCCTTATCCCATGAACCACTCTCTATGAAACCAAAGTAGCAATGATTGATGCAACTGGTCAACTTTCCCTTATTGCTAAGGGATTCAATGTTCTAGTCATTTGGTGACATCTAACTTTGGGGACATTTGGGCCTGACATGATGCTACTGCCACTGCACATATACATATCACAGCATATACATCCAATATACAAGTAGCACCTTGAAGCACCCATTTTGCATTTTTTTTTTTTACAGATGGAAAGACCAAAGCATATAGAAAATTGTTGGTAACCTGACCAGAGCCCCAACTGGCTCTTGATAACACACAGCATCTTGTTTCTAAGAATATACAATTGTCTATAAAGCAGAGAGTTGGGGGTGGGGGTGGGGGAGTAGGACTCCAAAGGCTTCCTGAACATCAAAAAAGCTCTTGCAAAACAACATTTTGATGAGCTAAGTGTGTGAATTAAAAGCAGATGGATTCTATTTCCTTTAAAATAAACAAGGGAGTTAAAATTAAGGGGAAAACTCCCACACAAAATGTGTTTGGGGTCTGGTGGACATGGAACCACTTACAAACAGTCCAGGCCATTTCAGTAACCCCACTTACAGTCTGACCCATTTCTCTTAATTAAAAGGTGTCTTCAGACAAAGACCTAACTCCCCTCTCCTCATGTATACCTGGAAGGATGCTAGCAACTACTGGAGGAAAGAACACATTCATTAATGGATGGTTTGAATGTTCCTGTCTTCTTATCTCTTTACTTCTACAAATTAAGTTAGGAATGCTGAAGATCATGGACATGGAATTATGGGTCTGAGAGTCTGCATGTAAGAATCTCTTCTCTGCACAATAAAAGTAAATCAAGCCGCACGCAGGGGCAAACTCCCTACCCTGAGAGGTAGTACAATCTGAAAATTCAAAGTTCTAGGAAGGTTCAGAGGGGACAGTTCCATAACAGTTAATAAAAGGAAGATATATTCCAGGCATCTTACTAACCTTTCAGGACGAGATCATAGCACAAAGTACCCATCTCCCTCTCTTATTCACCTCCCTCAGGCTAACCATTTGCAACTATTCTTTCCCTTTCAAGGCTGCCCTTGACATTCATTTTAACCTGATTTCACCAATATAAAAAAATTTTTTTTGGCAGGAAGCACACAGTGTGACTTGCCTTAGGGCTCCTTAGATAAAGCAAGGAGAGGATAAGTATTTCTTACAAATAGGGAAGGATGAGATTGAGTTTCATTTAGCTAATTTTCTTCGGGCCTCTCAAAAGTGACTGCAGCCCACACAGATTTAGAGGGTGCTAGATGTGGTAGTTTTTAAATCCTCTCGAAGTATTCAGTAAAATCTGAAATAAAGGTGGGTACTGGACTGGGGGGGAGTTATCAGTTTTCCCCAGCTGTGTTTCTGGTGGCTGCTAATAACCCCCATGTATCATCCTGCCCAGCTAGGAAAACGTTCTGACTGGTGTTAAAAATGGGCCCCTGCATAGTTTGTGGCTCATTCCCTTTGTAGCATGTGCAGAAAGCTTGTTGTTAGCATGCTGTTTGTGTAATTAGGGTGGTTAAGATTGTATGGGGTCTACCACAGGTCCCGAAGAGTGATTGCAGTTCAGAAAAATCACCCACCTGGCTTTGTGCTGATTTATAGCTTGCTTGGTTAATAGCCCTGCTTAACACAGGAGTTTGTCGAGATTAAGTAATTGCCTTAAACAAAAAGTTTATTATCTTTTAAGACTCTGCTGATGAATGTTGAGGAAATCAGGTGATAGATGGTCTGTGATTTCCAACCCATTCCCCCCTACACACACATTTAAATAAATTAAAATATGCCCTTTGATTAGGATAAGAAGTGACCACGAAATATTATCTTAAGGACATCAGGAGGGATCAGGGCAAGTGAATGCTGAGCTGATTGATGTGTCAGCAATTTGGAGCTACTCCACAGCACAAATGGGCCATCTGTGAAAGACTTCATATCAATTCTCAATACAAATACAACTCAATCGTTCCTATTGATTCTCTTTAACCGAAGGTAGCATATTTGCTGAGGACTGCTAGACATGAAGAAGAGAGCATTGGGGTAGACTTAGAAAGGAACCTTTTAGGCAAATGTCTCTTGTCACAACTGTTCAGTCTTCCCTATATCCTCTTGAATGAAAATATGAAGGGTACAGAAGAATTAGCAATACTATTAATGACTCTTTCCCTATAAGGTCTAGATAGAAAAAGCAGCCCCAGAACAATGAAGGGTTAATCCTTGCACTGAAGGCTTTCCATAAACTCCCCTATTTCCCTATCTTCAACTCTCTACCTATCTAATGAAAACATTATTCCTGTACTCTAGGTAAAGTATTCATTTATAACCTGCTGTTATATAATTTTGCTGTTCCCACTTCTATGCCTTGACTTTCATATAAGTTGTTCTTGTATGAAAGGTCATTTCCCATCTCCTCCCCATCACTCTACATATACCCATTTCTTCAAAAATTAGCTCAAAACTTACCTTTTCTAAGACTTTCTTGACCAACATTATCTCTCTCTATAACCATTCCCTTGCTTTGTATTTCCTTAGCCTATATTGCATTTTCATGGATTTGCTTCAGTTCTTGGGTTCTCTGACACATACCTGTTGTGTTTCCCAACTAACTATGAGGTCCTAAGAGGAGATTCCAAGTCTTCTACCTCTCTGCTTCCTCACTACCCAATCATCCCTCAACCTCTTGCAATACGGCTTTCATCTCTACTACCATAATGAAATTGATCTCTATAAGATCATCTGTGACCTTGATCACTAAACCCAATGATCTTTACTCAGCATCCATCCTCTTTGATTGTTGCAGTATTTGGAACCGCTGACCGCCGCTTCCGTGCTACTCTCTTCCTCTGGTTTCCCTGAGTTGGTTCTATCACAGGCTTTCTCCCAGCTCTAGGACCTTTCCTAAGCTTCCTCCATTGCCTCCTCTTTATCCTCCGGCTCCCTTCCTTTTCCATCCTTTCCGTTCCCTCCCTTGATTAATTCACCTAACGCACGGTGGAACGTCTGAGTTGGAAGAGACCTCCAAGATAAACGAGTCCAAACCACACCTGAAGAAGAATTCCCTCTACAAGCTTCCCAAGAGGCAGTTATCTAGCCCCTACTTAAAGAACTCCACTGACAAAGTGCTTTCTATCTCTCGAGGCAGGCTATTCCACTTTGGGTCAACTCCAGTTTTAGGAATATGATTCCTTACATGCATGTTTGCTACTTTTTCTCAGCTCCCAAGTCTTCTCCGTTGGAAAAGTACCTTTATATACTCAGTTCTACCTCAGGCACAGAAAAATAAAAAATGGTTTGCATTTGCACAAAATTGGAAGCCTTTTTTCAAAAGCATTTTCCCATTTACAATTTTTAAAAGTGATCTCATTTTAAACTCAAAGAAGACTATATTTGCGTTATCATTCCCATTTAACAGATGATGGAAATGAAGTCCAGAGATGTTTAGTGATTTGCCCAAGGTAACAGAGTGAGTTAGTGGTAATGCCTCGATCTTTGTCATGTGACTCCCAGTCAAGTCTGGCCCGTTGTGCTCTTAGTTAGATCAACACTGCCAGAAGGCAGTTACCCCTCAGGTCAGTACAATACACATAAACCACTGTGCAAGCAATCCATTAGTAAGCATTTATTAAGCATAATAACAGAGCAGTGGAAATAACACTGTTACTCGTTCCATGTGATGTGACACCCTTTTTTTCTCCCAATCTAAGAAAACAGAGAAGAAATTCACTTACAAACCATGGCTTCAATCATCGCTTCTGGAAGAGGTCTTCAACATTTCTATTTCTAGGCCCAAACTCTTCCCTAAGCTGCAGGCCTCAAACTTCAAATGATGCTTATTAGATATCTACACTTCAAACTCAGCGTGTTCAGAACTAAATACCCTCCCACAGCCTGCCTCATCCACCATACCATAGTGCCTCTCAAAAACTTTTAGTGTCTATAGAATAAAAGATAACTCGCTTAACTTGGCACTCAAGGTTCCTCACAATGTAGCCTTATTCCTTACTTATCCTATAGTCCAGCCAAACTTAACTACTCATTGCCTTCTGACTGTGTCTAGAAAGGACTCACTCCATCTCCCACTATTGACATCCTCTATCTGCTCCTCCAAGGCCCAACTCATTTTCTATTTCCTTCAAAGAGCCTTTTATGATCCTCCCAGCTGGAAATGATCCCTCCTTCCTTAAATTCATCATGTCACATGGAGACAGAGTGCAGGTCTCTAAGCCAGGAAGGTCTGTGTTCAAGACCTGCTTCTGACACATCCTTGGCTGTGTGACCCAGTGTAAGTCATTCAACTCCTTGGTGCTCCAGGTAACTCTCTAAGACTAAATGTCAGAGGATGTGCCAACCTGCAATTGTAGAAGTTTCCTCACCTGAGAATTCCCTATATGAATGAAATTATAAATCCAGTTCCTTTGTCACTTTACAAATGAATGTTATAATAGATTAGATTATATGAATAATTCATATTTGTATTATCTTCTATAATTACAAAGTCCCTAACATATGTTATCCAATTTGATATTATGGAGATATGTATACATATATATATACATACATATGTATATATGTGAACGTACACACATGTATATTGTATATGACATAATGTGTATTTATGTGTATATATACATACATATGTGTGTGCATTTATATGTATGCATGTATGTACGTATCCAGCCCTTAGCAATGGAACAGCATACAAACATTGACTTACCTCTTGGTAGTTCTAGAACCCTGGTTTAGGGAGGGGGAAAAAAAGAGTATTATTGGATGGTCTCATAGCTGTGGTCATGTGTAACTGCATCAGGGTCATGGCTATGGGATAGGTGGTTTGGTTTAGGGAGTTATTTTATTTTTTAAAGAGAAGGAGGAAAAAACCACAGAGCTATGGAATACATGAGTCTTGGAGGAATGGTTTACTGTTTACAAAAACAAAATACAAACAAGAGGGCCAGTATCATGGTCAGGGTCTCTACTTCCTACATTAGCTCCCTTACCCTACCCCACAGCTGGGCAGTCACCCCCACTCCAGTTCATGTAAGTGCTTCAACAAGAAGGACTTCCTGAGAATACAGCCACACAGGTGAGTCAATAAGCGGTTTCCCTTGCCTCCTGAATCAGTTAAGTCACCAAAACCCTCATGACTGCAACACTGTTATTATTTAATAACTGGCAGAGATTAAACAAACATACTACTGGTAAGCACAGCCTGAGAGGCATCTCTTCCAGAGTCTATGGCCTAGGCACGGCAAGTGTTTATGCTACTTCCCTTTCAATAAAAATTCGAAAATACCCCCTTGGCGTGAAAAAAGTTCTCTTCACTCACATCCTGCTCTAAGGACATACTGTACTGGCCAGGTCTGGATTTTCAAAAGATGTGATAGCAGAGAACAAACTTCCCACAAGTTCTACCAAACTGAAAAGGCTTTGAGTGTCAATTCAGGAATGGAATGTGTGTTTCTAGACCAAGAAATTAGCGTCCCTATGCACATAGAGGACCATCACCATAAGGTGGATCACTAGCCTTTTTTGGGGGCCGGGGCTGCAGCAGCTCATTCAACCATTTATTCTGAGGTGGAGGAGGCTGTGAGGGACATCAGCAGAGGGAGTAACCACTCAGATGAAATCATGAATCCTTCAAAATGAAAATTTCCAGTTATTCCAATTTCTGCTAATGTGAACAGGGGTTTAGTTACATGTGTCTGAAAACACTACACCTTAGAATCCCAGAACTTTAGAGCTAATCCAGTCCTCTAACAGCTCTGGAGACTAAGGCCCAGAAAGGCTGTATAGGCCGAGAGTGGGGGAGATGTAACTAGAAACCAGGTCTTGTGACTTCAAGGGCAGTGTTATGATCAGTAGCCTATTCTTCAAGGCCCTCTAGAGTCTCACTCCAATCTACCTGTTGGAGTAGACAATCTTCATCAGCTTAGTGCTATGATTACCACCATTATTCATGCAAAGTTTATCCCCGAAGAGTCCATCTTATGGAAAAAAATTTTTTTTCTGAGTTGAAAAGTTTGCAATAGCCCATGCCCAATCAGTCACCAATACTATCTTTTCTCCTTTTTACTACTTCTCATCCCTAGGCACAAACCAATGCAAACACCCTGATGCAGAGAACATACTTTCAGCAGAACCAAACAAAAAGAACAAGAGATAGAGTTTAATTTATTTATGTTCAACTGGATTTCTTTTAGAAACAAACGGAACTAGGAGTAGACAAAGCAGACACAAAGTAATAGGGGCACAAAGAGTTCAACTTAGGGTACTTTTTAATAAGAGCCCATTATTTTTTATAAATGCACATATTGAAAATTATTTTTGATGTCATGCTACATATATAACAATGAAGGCTCTAAGCTTCCATTGGTCAGTAAAACACAAGGAGCACAATTTTCAGCCTTGCCCATGGAGCACAAATGCCTTATATGTGGGCCCAGAGCCAAGACATGTGTATATGTTTATTAGTAGAAGTGAACTATTTACTGAGAACCCACATCTGAACAACATCAGCCTTTGGCTTAGCATAGGGTAGAAGAAATCTCGAATTCTCCTCCAAGGCAAGGAGTTCAGCCTTTCGATTGAACAGAATTTTGGAGCTAGACACCCCCAAGCCCAAAGACCCACAAGTTCCTGCTCTGCACGTACTAGGCACTCAATAAACATTCATATAGCACCTAGCATAGTTTAAGCATCCAGTAGTAGATGCTCATTAAATCCTTGTGATTCTTTATGAGTCCTGTAAAGATCATAGACCTAGGAATTAGGAAACCTATAGGTCCTGATACTTTATTGTTCCATACTTTGATATTAATTCCTCTGGCTTAATCCTGAGTTTTCAATTAAAATGTCAATAGGAAGTTACGTTATATCAGTCACTGACCCCATTAAATCATATCAGTCACTGATTTCCCAGTATGGATTAATTTATCAATCAAAACATATTTACTAAGTGGCCACTATGTTTCAGGTACTGAGCTAGATTCTGGGGATAAAAAGACAAAAATAAAACCATCTTATCCCTCAGGGGGCTTATATTCTATCAGATCCTTTCCAAGGAGCAGTTTTTGGGAAAATGAAGAGAGCCTAGGTGCCTATGGGGTCAGGTGAGGGCTGAGGGTGGGGTGGAAGGAGAAGAAGTAAGCATCAAAAAGACAGTCTAGGAGTCACTTGCGCTCTACAGTCTTGCCAAGGTCTGACCTTCTCTGGCGGGGTTCTTTTCCACTGTGAGTCAACTAGCAGGTGGCCTAATGGGGCCAACAGCAGCAGGCCTTCTGGAAGCACAGTTTCAGCTTGCAGAGGCTGCAAAACAGGGTTGGTTTTCCCTTTGCACAATAGATATTTACCCTCGCTCTCAGGACATGTACTCTATCAGGAACATCAAAGATGCTGGGATACAATTGAGTCCTACCAGACCTCCTTATTCCAACAACTAGAGAAAAATGGATTTTATTTGCATATCAGGATTTGTTTATCAGAAGCTGCTGCTGTCCTTAAGCCTAAACATTGAGCTCCTAGGCCAGTTGCTGCCCTCTCCCCAGCAAGGTCTAGCCTAGAGGAGCTGGTTGTGATTTCTACTAAAGAGTCCATCTATAAAAGCTCAGCATAGAGCTTTAGGGGAAGGAATACTAGATCTGAAGCCAGAGGATCTGTGGTCTGATCCTGGTTCTTACTAGCTATGTGAGTTGACCTAGATGATTTCCAAAGTCTCTCATAGTTCTAAATACTGTGATTCTGACATGTTCCACCTGGTAATGAAAACCTCAGTGTGTTTCTGGTCCCACATCTCCATCATTCCCCTAGTAACTTCTTTATCCTTCAGAACCCTCTGACCCTGAGACCCCTCTGATTGGAGGTTGGAGTGGAAAGCTCCTCCCAAAACCTCCATTTAAAGAAGGTACCCAGGGGCAGCTAGGTAGTTCAGTGGATAGAGCACTGGCCCTGAAGTCAGGAAGACCTGAGTTCAAATCTGGCCTCAGACCAAACACTTGACACTTTCTAGCTATGTGACCCTGGGCAAGTCATTTAACCCCAATTGCCTAAAAAACAAAAAAAAAGAAAAAGAAGAAGGTACCCAGGCCAGCCAATCTCTTCAACACCTGGTTCCTTTAGAATTCTCCATCATGCTCTGGAGCTGGGCTTCCCTCCCCTCTCCACTTCCACTTCTGTTTGTGTGTTGTCTTCTCCCATAAGATTGTAAGCTCCTTGAGGGCAGGGACTGTTTTTCTTTTTTTGTATTTGGGGCAGCTAGGTTGGCATAAGACCTCAGGGCCTGGAGTCAGGAAGACCTGAGTTCAAACTTGGTTTTAACCACTTACTTGTTATGTGACCCTGGGCAAGTCACAGTTTCCTCATCTGTAAAATGAGCTGGAGAAGGAAAGAGCAAACCACTCCAATATCTTTACCAGGAAAATTCCAAGTGGAGTCATGAAGAAGTAGACACGACTGAGTAACAACAACAAAATCTGTATCCCCAGCATTTAGAAGAGTGCCTGGCACATAGTAAGTGCTTAATAAATGTTTACTGACTGCCCTACCCCTAGCTGTCCACATGCCTGGGCTGACAAGAAGAGAAAACAAACTTTAGTGAACTTAGCAATACTGTATAAGGAGAAGAAAGGAGGAGGAGGGAGAGGAGGAGAAAAAGAAATAAGCATTTTATAGCACTTTAAGGTTCATAAAACACTCTACATATGTTATCTCATTTGAGCCTCACAACAAGCCTGTGACACAGGTGCTCTTATTATCCCCATTTTACAGATGAGGGAACTGAGTTTAAGTGAACTGCCTGGAATTACACAGCTCATAAATGTCTGAGGCCTTGCGGACTCCAAGTCCAGCATTCTATCCACTCCACCACTCGTCGACCCCATTCAATTGCCTCTTGCTTTTTTATGCTTCAAGACAGCCAAAAAAAAGGTACATAAATTCAAGAGCAGTATTATTCAGCTCACTGGAGTATTTAAGGATCATAGGATGTTAGATTTAGATTCGGAAGGGAGTTCAGAGGTCATCTGATCTGACCCCTTCATTTGACAGATGAGGAAACAGATAGCATCCCTTGGACTCTCAACTTAAAACATTAAGAACAACAACAACAAAAAAAAAAACCAAAAACATCAGTAATGGTACATCTCCCCTGCTGAGCTCAGCTTAGCACAGGCGCCTTTATTGGCTGCTGGGTTAGATCATCAGACAGTAGAAGGGGCTGAGGAAGCTGGCTGAAGGGTAAGATCTGCTGGCACATTAATAAGCAGTCTAACTGGGCTAGCTCCTTACTGGATTGACAAATGATGGCACTTTTCCTGTCAGATATAAGAGTCATCTTCAAGGCCCAACTGGCATCTCATCTGTGCCTTGGCAGTTGGCTAAATGGTTTTAATTAGCACACCAAAGGAATGTTCACTAGACAGCAAACAACCCCAAAGGGATCAGCTGTATTTAATAACTGTCTTGATGGGAGACCTTAGACTAGTAGAACAGGAGGTGTGGGAGAATACCATGTTCTACCCCTAGTTCTGTCAGGGAATGATTTCCAGCAAAGCTCAGCCAGCTTGTCAATTGTTTATTAAGTACCAACTGTATGCTCAACTCTGTGCTGGGTGCTAAGAGAGTAAAAAAGAAAGAGAAAATAGAAATACAGTCACTGCCCCTGAAAAACTTATAGTCCTTCTGATGACACAAAACTTTCACAGCCAAAATGTGCACTCACAAGTTAACCCTTTAAATCTTTGCTGGAACCTACTGACTCTAATTTTGTGCATATTCTAACAAAAGAAAAATCAATGAACCTGAAAATTAGAAGAAAACTTGGGAAATTATCTGGCCACATGCTTTATTTTACAGATGAGGAAATGGAAGCTAACTGGCTAACATACTGGGAAGGAACAGAGTAGAAAAGGAAAGAGAGGCAAGTATATTGATAGCATTGAACTTTTGGCCTACAGTGAAGAAGGTGACAGAAAAACTCTAAAAATCAGTCTGAAGAATTCAAAATGCATAGCTTGCTGCTGTTTAGTCTTGTCCAACTCTTCATGACCCCATTTGGGGTTTTCTTGGCAAAGATACTTGAGTGGTTTGCCATTTCCTTCTCCAGCTCATTTTACAGATGAGAAAACTGAAGCAAACAAAGTTAAAGTGACTTGCCCAGGGTTATACATCTAGTAAGTGCCTGAGGCCACATTTGAAGTCAGACAGAGTAGTCTTCCTGACTCTAGGATCAGCACTGCTCCACCTAGCTACCCAAAATGCACAGTAATCATTTGATGATACCTCCAACAGCTCAGCACATCTTAATATATCCTACAGCATCACTGTATTACAACAGAAGAGGGCAATTTTTATTCATAATGATTACCCCCAAGACATCTAGAAAAAATTCTATCCAGTATATTCTGCTTGCCTTTATTAAAGTCCAACTCAATTGCGTCATCTTGATGGTGTTAATCCAGGGTCTTTGAGGTTGGGCCAACAAAGTACTAACCCTGGTATCCCATCTCTAACCTTTATAACCTTAGTCAAATCACTTAACATTCCTGGGTCTCAGTTTCCAAATCTGTAAAGTGAAGGGATTTGACTACATGACTTCTGGGGCCCCTTCCAGCTCTAACTCTATGATTCTGTCTAAATAAATTGGCATCATCCTACACAATCCAGGTCATATGTCTACATCCTGTCCACAAGGATATCATGACAGCCTTTGCCAAATGATCTGCTGAAAGACAATTGCAGCATGTCCTTTGCAGTATCATGATGTGCCAGTTTAGTAACTCCACCATAAAGGGCAATTCGTTTTTTCCTGGTATACTTTGTCCTTAATGATTCCCATGCTGGCTCAAAATATAACTGCTTCCCTTTTGAAGAAACCATAACTTTAATTATACATTAAAGAATTTTGCCTAGGAATCAAAAAGTGCCATCTTTGCCTATCTTAAGTCCTACAGCACCTCTACTTTCTCCAGAATTTTTCAAAGATCACCAACAGTGATCACTAACACATCCACAAACTCTTTTAGCACCCTGGAATGTTATTTATTAAGGCACTATCTAGGAAAATGGATATGGTGGTCATTTTCTTTGAAACTCAAAAGACTTAGGGCAAATAAAAAGAAGTGAATAGTCAACTTACACAATACAGTGGAAAGAGCTCTATATTGGAATCAGAAGACATGGGTTCAGGTCCCACGTCAAACACTTTCTACCTATGTGACTTTGGGCAAATCACTTAACTTCTATATCTCAGTTTCTTCTGTAGTAAAATGAGACGATTGGATTAGATGACACCTAAGATCCCTTCCAGTTCCAAATCTATGGTCCTAAAAGGTAGTAGAGATTAAAACAGAATTTCAGTTAAGTTTAGAGAAATCTACAGATACCTGAATCCTACCGGGCAATTAAAGAAAATAGGGAATGTCTAGGATATAGCCTAGAAATTTGAGATATCTTCAGAGAAGAAAAACATGGTCTCCCACAGCTTGGTGATGCCTTATTAGATCAGGGAATAGAGGAGTACTGTGATAGTGATTCAGTATGGAAGTTCTAAAAACAAGCAAACAAAAAAACAAAAACAGAAAACATCTGTTTAAAGCCTGGACTTGATCCTTCCCTGCAGTTCCTGGGGGTCAAATATTAACTCTTTCCTTCAGAGTCTTGCATTCTTCATTTGTAAAATTGGGGGGAGGGGGAGAGTTGGACTCCTTAGGGTTCCTTCCAGCCTTAATTTTAGTGTCTTGTGAGGTTTAAAATCACTGAGTGACTCTCTCTCTCTCTCTCTCTCTCTCTCTCTCTCTCTCTCTCTCTCTCTCTCTCTCTCTCTCTCTTCTTTAGGCAATTGGGGTTAAGTGACTTGCCCAGAGTCACACAGTTAGTAAGTGTTATGTGTCTGAGGCTGGATTTAAACTCAGGTCCTCCTGACTCCAGGGCTGTGCTCTATCCACTGTGCCACCTAGCTGCCCCTCTCTTACTCTCTTCTTACCAATCTTGAAATTTAATGTCTTCCTCCTCTCCTTCCTACTCCCTCAAACCCCCAACACACATATACTCTTAGTCTGACAATCATTCTCTATGGTAAAGAAAACAGAAGCCAAACAGGAGATGAGTATTCTGCCTTCTGTTCAACATCCATTATCATCACCCCATCTACTCCAAAAATAGGGGTCCTGTCCCTTATGTGATCCCCATTTCTCACCAACCTAGCTTAGAACTATCATTCCTTTGTGAAATATAGAACACTGACTTGGAGTAAGAAAACCTGAGTTCAAATCCTGGCTTCTTCCACTGACTGCCCCTTTGGGTAAGTCATAGGGTTGGTAAGAAGAACAAACGAGAAAATTAGGAACAATAAAGGGTCCAACAATGCATAAGGTACTTCTATTAATTTTTGTAGAGGGGTGCTGGCATATTTTAAAATATATTCTTATAACACAATTGCCAAATCAGAATCCTGAAAAGAATTTTCTACATACAACTCTGTGATGAACAACATGCTATCAAATGTCTCATTAAATGATACAACATCTGCCCTCAATCATGAGACTAAGCAGAGAAAATCAACTTTACCCAGAATAACATGCCACAGAATGATCCAGCTGTGCAGACCATCACAAACACAAAGGCATAAGCAAAAGGGAAAATTGTCTCTATGGACCTGTTGCCATAGACTGACACTACCAAGGAACTCTGAATTGGACTGGTCATGCACTAGAACCATTCATGGAGTGGTCCCAAAGATCATGGAATGGATAAATCATTCAGCACATATATAGCACCTACTTTCATTCTCTGGACTTTTCCACCATGTCTCAGCTGCCTTCTCCCTCTACCTCTGATGTTCCCTTCTTTCACTGGTGAATTGCTCCTGAAACCACCATTTGAGTAAAGATCCATATCAGTCACTATTCACTCTCTGGACTTTGCCACCTTCTTGTCCCTCTTTTCAGCTCCCTTTTATGGGTTAGAATTAATTAGAATGTAAGCTCCCTGAGGGGAGAGACTGTCTTTTCATTTTGTATGTATTTGTATCCCAGCTCTTAGGGCAATCCCTGGCACATAGTAAATACTTAATAAATGATTATTGATTTGACTGACTTTGTACCAGGCCTAGCCTAAGCATTGTGAAGAATACAAAGAAATAAAAGATGGAACCATTACTTTTAGGAAATTTATAATCTAGAAGATAAGAAATGCACATAGGATCAAAGGATACATTGCTAGGACCCCTCGAGTTGGTGGGTAACAGAAAAAAAGTTGTAGAAGAGGAAAGCATTGGGCTATACAGGAAGAAGGCTACAAAAACAAGGGAAATCTGAGGAAAATGAAAGATTAATTCCTACCTAAGCTGTAAGGGAGAGAACAACACAGCTGTGTGTCATGACTCCTTTCCGCAGTTTGATGGATCCTAAGGTCCTCAGAATGTTTATAAAATGCATAGGATTACAAAGGAACCCAATTATATTGGCATAAAGATGTAATTTTTCCCCATCCACACTCACAGACCCTCTGAAGTCTATCCACAGATCATGGGCTGTGTGGGTCACAGGTTAACCACCCCTACCCTAGAAAATATAGAACTGCCAACCAACACAGATGTCAAGGATCATGGGGGCAGATGAGTACATATAGTTCTCCATCGAAGATCAAGACCCATTTAATAGCCACAGGTCCTTTAATTTCTAAGAAGGCCTACTTCCATTGTGGGCTGGAGGGCTATTTGAGCTAACCAAGATAAAAAGGCAATTAATAGTTGCTCCAAACTCCCTTCCAAGTATCTAGCTTACCTGGGAGCTATCCCTGGTGCTGGTCTCAGAACATTGACCCCAGTCAGCCTGGTCTGGTCCATCCAGTCCAGATGTCTACCTGTTGGGCAAGCCTTGAGTCTGCTTTAGTTTTAGCTTCTGTCAAGATACCAATCCATTTAACCAAGGTTCCAGCCTTAGTTTGGTCAGTAATATTGCCTTAGGTCAGGGGTTTTGATAGAATCCACAGAACAAATCCCCTTAATAAAAGGATTTGTTCTGTGAAGTTCGGACTCAAAGGGCCTTGGTCTGACTAAAGATACTTGCTCATTTAAACTCTGCCAGATCCACAATCTACCTCCACCTCACTTTGCCTGGTTTTCTCTGCTCCAGCTCTCACCACACCACAACCACAGAACACAATGTTATTCAGCCATTGCAAAGTGACTTCATCATTTGCTACAATAGCTTCCCCAACTTATTAGACCACTACATAATCATTTATATAGATCACAGTTTTTTAACCTTTTTTGTCGAATGCATCCATTTGATCGTATGGCAAAACCTATCAAATAAAGTTTTTAAATGAATAAAAATAAAATATTAATAAAATTACCTATTATATAATAATAAGTATTAGTAAATACATTAACAAAATAAAAGGATTACAAAGGAAACCAATTACATTGAAATACTCTATGTTAAAAACTTTGGTCTAGATTACAGTTTTATTTATTCCCAGAAGCCAGGGGAAAAAATCATGCACTTCTGCAAAAAACTGTCCCATTTCTGTAAATACTAACAGTGCACCAAGACCGAAAAACATATATTTCTTCCAACCTAAGTGGAACATTTGTGGCACATGTTTTCCTAGGATCATCTTGGGAACCTCAACATCTCAGAAACAAACAGAATTAGGTCTGGAAAGACCTAATTCTCAAAAGACCATCTAGTCCAAGCCCCTCATTTTATAGGTGAGAAAAGCAGGTTTTGGAAAAACAAACAAATCATTGATTTTATGTCATTCTCTCCAAGACAAGAAAGAAATGCACAATTAATACTGCACATAGCTTTAAAAGTCAATCAATCAATAAACATTTATCAAGTACCTACTATGTGCTGGGCACTGTGCTAAGGTGCCAAAGAAGTTCTAAACTGGGTATTCCTCATTTTTTCTGAGTATACTCAGAACTTCCTGAGACTCCAGATACTGAAAGCACATACTTGATGATGGCTTTTTAGAGTTGGAAGGCACTTTAGAGATCATTTAGTCCAATTAGCCTAATTTTATGGATGAGGAAACTGAGGCCCAGAGAATTTAATGAGTGAGTTAGTGGCAGAGCTGAGGTTTCCTAAGCCAGGCCAGGTTTCTTTCCATTATGTCATGCTAGGAAGTGTGCCAAGAGGTTATGGTACACTTCTCTGTAGAGAGGTCCTGAACCAGTAAGTACCGGACTAAAAGACAGAAGAAATTGTTTTGGTCCAGACACAACTGTAAACTTTATGACCTTAGGAAAGTCCCATAGCCTGAGCCTCAGATTCCTCATCTATAATACAAATCAGGAAAATTTGAGTTTGCATTTTCTCTCTGACATATAATGGTTGTGACAGACCTTACACAAGTAACTTATTTTCTCAGTGCCTCAAGCAATGTTCTGAGACTCTAAGTACCAGAGCATGGTGCCCATCTGCATTGGTAGAGGGAGTTTCCTTACCAGGATTTCCCTATATTAGTGTGTGTGTTTCTATGCTCATATGTTTAGATCTTACATATGTATATATATGTATATATGTATACATATTTATATATACATATGTATGTATGTATCAATTCTGATCTATACAGATATGTATTATATTAACATACCTATATCTATAACTATAGATATAGATTGGACTAAAGGATTTATCAGGTCCCTTCTGGCTCTACCACCTTAGGATTTCTCAACCTTTGCTATAAGCAAAATTGTGGTCTGTAAAGTTTGCTGTAACTCATGGTAGCCTCTCTTTTCCAAGTAGTGTTCTACAATTTGAAAAGTTTCTCCCCTCTCCTGCTCAGGTGCCTAGCACCTTGGGTGCTTTCTGACAAAACCAACCCTCAGGAAAACGTTTGATACCAGTCATTTACAACTCAGCATGAATTTAAGCCATCCCTTCCTCTCTACCAGGAGCATTTGAATGTTAAACATCATTCTCCTTTCATTGTTGAATAAAGGACTTCCTTCCCTGGTCTGAATTTCTGTTCTCCTCAAAGAAAGAGCAGGTGGGGTAGGAATTTGTGGGGAGGGGGACATGGGGTAAAGAGTTTCCCTGATATTTAAAATCACCTTACTCCGTAAACAATGCTCCCTGTATCCTACCCTGTATAGGTCAATCTACAAGGCAGATGTGATCAGATTAAGTTTAGGATAGAAAATGACAAAGAGTGTGTGTGTGTGTGTGTGTGTGTGTGTGTGTGTTTTCAGGGGAGGGTTGGGGAGGGGTGAGTACCTGATATGCAAAGTACTTTTCCTCTGCCCTGAACTTCATATCCATAAATGGTCCAAGACAAGCTAAAGACTAAAAAAAAACTCAGATTGATCCCATACTGACTGCTGCCCAAAATCAGTTTAGAGTCCTGTGAATTCCAAGAGAACATCCTAATTCAAACCCATAATCCCTAGAATCTCTATGCATGAGTACCTCCACTTTCCAAAGTCAGAATTTCAAGGCAAGGGAGGAATGTGGGAAAAGGCTGAGCAATTGCTGCTATGAAACAATTGGGAAACCCTGCTTTGAAGATCTTATAATGTTTCTCCAACTAAAAAATACTCAGGCCTTTTAACTCCCTCCTACTAAGAACTAAAAAACCCCCTTTTATGGGCCCCATCACTAGAGGCCCTGGGGGGAGTGAAAGGTGACATAAATGACTGCTAATACTCCCAGGCACATTTACTGAAACCTTTTGACACAGAGGATATTTTTATTAGATAAGTGCCCTGTGTCGGTATCAACTGGCAAGTTTCATTGCTCACATTTTAGTCCTGCAAAAAGCCTTTTTCAATCACTGTCTTTGGTGGTGATAAACCTTAATGGCTGAGGGAGAGCTCCAAGCAAAGCACTCAAGGTGCCATCAGATTCTGATTTTTACTTTGATAGTAGATATGGTAATATGCCTTCCTTGCCCAAACCAGCTGGGAAGTTTCCCAGAGAGGATGATAGGTACAAGGCAAAAATATAACAGAGTTAAAATCATCTCTTTAGAAGAATCTCCTCCTTACTAAATTATTCCATCTTCTCCTCTCCTCACTTTTAAGGACTATCTTCAATCCCACTTTAAAGAGCAGTGTATTTCTCCTTCAACTCTCAAAAGGTTCTAGACAACCATATAGGGTGGTGGGTTCAGAAAAGGAGAGAACAAAGAGGAAGAAGGTTGGCAGAATGTGAGAAAACTTTTCCACAATAATACCAATACTATTACTACAAATAATAATAATAATAATAATAATAATAATAATAATAATAATAATACTTTATACCATAAAGAGACAGCCTGGCAGAGTAGTTAAAATATAGGACTCTGAGTTAGGAAGACCCAGGGGTTCAAATCTCACCTCTGATACCTAACTAGCTGTGTATTCTGGACAAGTCACTTAACTTCGACATGCTTCAGGCTAAATCATAAGAAGGTTTCACTCTGTGGTAGAATCACAATATCTCAGCAAAATCCATACCTGCTGAGCTGTTGTTCCATGCTCCCTTCACGCTCTTGCACTCTAGCCTCCACCTCCTATTATGCGCTCTAGCTTCCACCCTGGATTTCCTGGGCTTCTCATGGTTAGTGTCCACCATATCTAACCTAGATCCAGACCCATCACACTACTGTATTTGAGTGATATCCATGCCACACCACCATCCATACATACCTTATCTATCCCCTTTACTCACCTTTCTGCCTCTGATTTCTACTTTCTACCTCCAGCGATGAGATCATCAAATCACTGTTACCATTCCTAGAAAGAACATGGGCAGCCAATTGCCCAGTGACTCCACTAACTATCCCTTTGTCTTCTCTGACCACAGCACCTCTCCTTCCTTGACACCAGTGTTGCCTTTCTGATAAAAATGTAAGCTTCTAAAGGGCAGAAACAGTCTTGCTTTTTGTATTTGCATGTCCAGTGTTTAACATAATGCCTGGCATACAGTAAATGTTTAATAAATGCTTTTCATTCATTTGTTCATTCATGGGTTACTCTTCCCAACCCTACCTTTCTTATCCAAATTCTTTTCATCCCTTAAAAAGAATCCTACCTCTTCTAGGAAACCCTCTATTCCAGGTGACATCAATCTGTCCTTCTTTTGAAGGTCTTAATGTCTATTAACATTCATTTTGGTACTTACTCCTATGCTATTACTATTTTGGCCCATGTATGCCTATGAGAATGTAAGAACCTTATGTGAGAGATATAAAATAGTATTATATATATATATATATATATACACACACACACGTATGTATGTATATATATATATACATATATATAATACATATACACACACACATTTTAAATCCCCTATAAAACTTAGAAGAGAACTGGGCACATGGTAGACTAGAGGCAGCTAGGTGGGGTCAGTGGACAGAACACTACTTGAAGCCTGCAAGATCTGAATTTAAATCTGGCCTCAGACACTTACTAGCTGTTCAACCCTGAACAAGTCACTTAATCTCTGTTTGCCTTAATCCCATTGGAGAAGGAAATGGCAAACCACTCCACTATCTTTGCCAAGAAAATCCCATGGACAGTATGGTGCGTGGAGTCATGAAGAGTCAGACTGACTGAAAAACAATAACATAGACATAGCTGAAACCTAACTTAGCTCTCTCTACTTTTGGGGCAGCTAGATGGCACAGTGCATAAAGTGACAGGCCTAGAGTAAGGAAGATTCATTTCTCTGAATTCAAATCTGGCCTCAGACACGTATTAGCTGTGTGGTCCTGGGCAAGTCACTTAACTCCACTTGCCTTTGTTTCCTCATCTGTAAAATGAGCTGAAGAAGGAAATGGTAGGCCTTGCCAAGTATCCTTGCCAAGAAAACTCTAAATGGGGTTACAAAGAATCAGACATGACTAAATTGACTAAACACCACCACTACCACCATATGGTGGATGCTCAAGGAACACTTGCTAAATGAATGAACAGTAGGTGATAACAGGATGATTCCTCACTGTACAGTCAAATTTTACCATCATCTCCTAGTGAATCAACTTTCCTCCAAATTCTTACCAAAGAGATTGACAGGTCAGGGAAGTGAACAGGTGCTAGGAGGCTGAAGAATTCCTTGCTAAGGTTAAAGGATAAAGTCACTACATTCTTACTGATGTCCAGATCCAAATATCAGCAGGCTCAAGGAATTTGGGGGATAAACAAGAAGAGCCCTCTCTAAGAACAAGTCTATCTAGGTTCAATGTTTTAGAGAAGCTAGTGAATTGGGCTAGTTTTGAGCAAGTCTGAAATGTGTTCTTACTTGAGTTCCTCCTACTGGTTGTCTTCTGTCTCAAAACTCTGCCTTATTTGAGCTGTGGGAACCTGGCCTGGACAAGTTTTCTGCTTTCATCTCATCTTATATCCTTGCTTTAAAACTTCAAAATTAGTTTTATTACACATGGTGTTTTGAATCCATCAAAATGACCATCTTTTGCAACCTACAAATATCCACATAAAGTACTGCTCATCCTCCTTTATCCATCAAGACAAAAAAAAATCATTTCTACTTAGGAGATGAAAAGGAGAACAGCATTGGACATCAATTAAACATTCTCTTTGAAATGCATCTGCATTGTAGATTGCTGAGAATGAACTTCAACCTCTGACAAGATATGAACCAGATGCCAAAGCATTTGAATTGCACAACATCTCCCAATCACAAATCAGTTGTCAAGGCAAAATGCCAGAAATTTAAGGCAGAGTAACCTGGAACAAGTCTGTCTGACATTAAGATTAGAAGCTCATGGCATTAGCCACAATTTAGTTTTCAACCACTACACACACGTTATGGATTCTACTTTAGACTCTATTGTTTCCTGTCTCCACAGCTTTGTTAACAATGCCCATTCTTGGCTAGAATGACTTCTGTTCTACTCATCTCTCCCTTCCATTTACCCAAACTCAATACATTCACAAGGTCCATCTCAAATTTATAGCCACATCAACAAAATCTTCTATGACTATTCTCATAGATTCCTATAGTACTTAGAATCTATAACACATAATTTAGCACTAATTATGTGCTGGGTTTTTTTTCTTTTGTATTGCTAACATTTGCCTGTATGTTAGTCTTTGTTGGAGTAAGACCATTGTTTCACACTTTTGTATCCCTCACAGTGCTCAACACAATCCACAATAACTGTGTGCGTGTGTGTATGTATATGTATATGTGCATGTGTATAAAATCTCTTCAGTTCCAAGTTTCTCATCTGTAATAATGTCTCCTTTGAAATAAAATGTCTATTTCTGTACAGATAGCAGAATATAAACTCCTTGAGGACAGCGATTGCTTTGTTTTTGTCCTTGCATATCCAATGCCTTGCATGGGACAGACACTCAATAAATGCTTATTATCTGACTGATTGGCTTATTTTCCTCCCAGCTTCCATGTCTACTAATCCAATGTCTCTTCACTGAATCCTGTACCATCTTAAAGTTTTTAGCCTTTCTACACTGGCCTGCATAGAATCTTCACTCATTTGGAAGATATGACCAGGACTAAATAGGTGTTGGCCACTTAAAACAACTGCAGAAACCCCTGAAACCTCTCATCAGCTGCTGCTTGTCATCAGCGTCTCAGACTAATAGTTGGCAAAATAATTAGGAAAAAACAATACAAAAGACCTTTGAGCCAGCCATCCTGTGGTTTGTTATATTATTCTGACCTAATTTTTCTCCATTCCATTTTCATATTGCATCAGCAGTCTTAAATGTTTTTTAATAGTCAACTTATAATATAGCACACTTAAATAATTATGCCACTCTAGGTCCAGCTATAATTCATATTTTATGTTTAAAAATTGTCTCTCTTTTTAGGTCCAGATCTTTAATTTCTTCAGTATGGAGAACTCCTAGTATAGAAATTATTTGCACCTGATGCAGATCTGGCAAATCCTCTATAACTTAGAGTCTTTTAAAGACTCTGTCCTTGTTGCCTAGCCAGTTTATATAAGGGTCAGAACTAGTGCTGGGGTCTTCCTTATTGGACTAGCCCTCTCATCACCTTGATACTTAATTACATTAGAAAGGTAATGGGTAACCAGTTAATTTACATTAGTACAGGATCAGTAAAATATGGATGACATTAGGTATTCATAGGAGGGATTCAGCTTCTCATTTAGGGAATGAATATGTGGTTGGCTTTTTTTTTCCTTTTTAAGAAAATGCAAATATCAAAGAAGTAACAGGGAAAAGAGATTTAGGGTGTGGCTTTGTGAAGAAAAAAAAACATAACCTGAGATAAACAAATCATACTTCATTTCTGCGACTCAAATGCTGTGCAAAGTGGAGGTCTTAACTTTTCACCTATAAGGAAGTGCAATTTCAAATTTTATAAAAGTCACAGATCAAAATTAATTGGATGATTTTCTGTTGAGCTTTCTTTATCATTTTCTTTTAATGGCAGCTGTATATAATTTAACAGAAAGAAACTTGGACAAGAAGTCAAAGGAATTAGGCCAGGTTTGATCACTGAATTACCGTGTAACCTTGAGTAAATCACTTAACAATTCTGGATTTCATTTACTTTCTTGAAACAGGAGAGATAATTGCCATCTTCTATGGGTATTGCTAAGATGTTGTGAGCTGACAAAATTAGAGTAAGTGAAAGAATTAAGCTCTTCAAAATTAAAATGTCAATAAGGAACCAAGATTTTAGTATTGTTAGTAGGTAAAAAGTCCTCAGTGGAGAGGCTTGGATACAAAAGAACTAGGAATGAAAGGAAAAGGGAAAAATGGAGAATGGTAAGTAACTGCAGATTTTAAGGACTAGGGATTATGGTAGTTGAGCAGGGAGATCTATAGCACCAGGGTGCCAACCTCTATCTAACACCAGAGAAGCATTTATGAAAACTAAACTATAATTGCCCAAAAATATTTTTAAAAGGAAAAAACTGTTTAGATAGTGAAGCAATGTAATCATAGAATCTTTGATTTGTAAAGGACCTCAGAAATCATCTACTTTACTCTTCCACCTGAAAAGGATTATACTCTACAATATTCAGTTATAGGAAGCTCACTACCAACTAGAGGCAATTCACTTTACTTTGGGATAGCTCTCATCTTTCAAAAGTTTTATCCTTCTACATGCCAAAATCTGCCCCTCTCCTGTGCTTCCCTCCTAGCTCCCAATTCAATTATATTTAAGAGAACACTTACTAAGAGGCTAGGTTAAGTACAACAACAAAAACAACAACAATACACATTTGCAACATGCTTTTAAGAACTTTTAAACAATTATTTTCCTAATAATTACTTCATTTTAGTTTTCTAACAGTCTTCCAAGGGAAGCTGAATTCTCATCATTCCTATTCAACAGACGAGGAAAGTGTAGTCTAGAAAGTTAGGCAACTTGCCCCAGTCACCTATGGAGTTAGTGACAAAGTATGGAGGATCATGGACATCTCCTGCCCCCCAGATTACTGTACTTTCCACTAAAATGTACATACTCATTCCCACACAACCACTCTCAGTTCAGCACTTACAAGGAAGCATGTTACTGTATTGTAATAGCAGAGTTGTGGCAACTGAGCATATAGTCCCTCACTCCATGTGACAGGACAGCTTTTCTCTAGGCCCAGGAAAACAGAAAACGGAGACCACTTACAAGCCAAAGAGCAGTCTTCAAAAGTTGTTTTAACGCTCCGTCGTTGCATCACTCGCCTTCCCTGGAAAATCTTTCTCAGCAGCTGCAGCCATTGCAAGAGTTCAGGCGGAATAAGGAATAGTTCAGCCTGTGTTTTTTGTTTTGTTTTGTTTCCAAAAAAGGAAAGTGAACGGAAATGAACCCCTCTAGTAAAATATGTGCCCCCTCCCCAACCTTTCCCGGGGTGCTTCTATATCACAGAGATCTGCAAAAACCATTTCCCACCAAGAGACCTGCTTGTAAAACACAAATGAGGGCCAGCTGCAGAGCTTTGCTCACAATACTCCCGGTCTCTTTAGGCGCCGCGTGGATCTTCAGGAAAGTAGACAACCTGGCAGGGTGCAGGATGCTTGCCTGTCTGGAGGAGATGCCGGCGGAGTTTCCAGTAAAAGGCAGCAGTGTTTGTCAGAGGTGTAAATGTGTGAGCATACGAGCGTCCAGCCACTGGCTGAAGTGGAGAGAAGCTAACGCTTTACCTTCTCAACATGAGATCCTTTCCTTTTTCCCCCTTGCATGGAAACATGCCGATTATACTTGCATAGCAGACACTGCCGCAGCACCTAGGATTTGGCTTTGAAAAAAAAAATGGAAATTTTCCCATTGCAAATGCCACATGTGTTTACTTTGCCCTTGTAATGGGCTTGTAAAGCAGGAAGAAAGATACAGCTACACTATGAGTAAATATGGGAAATGGACTGAAGAAAAAAAAGGCCTTTCCTAGTTTTTGAAAGTATTCATTTGAATTTCAATTGAAAATTCTTGATAGATGCAACAGCAGAGATGATTCTGATAAATAATCTTCTGATTATGAATATCTAGTACTGCAAATAACTGGGGATGTATGCTCACCAAAGGTGCTTGTTCTCAAATAAAAGAAATCAAGTTTGGCGTCCAAATGAAAGATTCCCTAGAGATGGTGACATCCTTCAGCTTCTGTTTGTGGATAATATGCTGCTGATTGTATTAAACTGAAAAATGTTGTGAAGACTTCTGAAGGAGATTCATAACTGCTCAAAAGAGTGCAGCCTAACAATTTACACAGGAAAATTCAAGTGGATGAAAAATGCCTATTGTCCAGACAATGGTATGAAGTTGAATGGGCTGCCTGTTGCACTGGTCTATTAGTATAAATGTATGTGTATATACATATAAATATTATTCTAAAAATGTGTGTGCATGTGCATATATCTATATCAATTTCTCTATCTCTCTACCTATAGCTGTATCTTGGACAGACACTTAAGACAATCAACAGGGCCCAAAACTGAATCAGAGAAAAAGGGCAATCTAGATTGCATTTGGGTAAAAGTGCAACATTTTCAACGTCCTCAAGCTTTTTTTCCTTGAAATTTAAATCCATCTTTTTAATAACAGTCTTTCAATTTTGCTTTGTGGCTACAAATCATAGAATATCATCATCTCTGAAGAATCAAAAGTACAGCATCACTAAAAAGGGCAACAGAAAGACACAGGGTGAGTGTAAATAGGCTGCCATAAATTACCAATAAAGAGTGTGCAAGAAATAGTATAAAAGTTATCATAAAAGAGATATACAACTAGAAAAAGAGGTGGGCCAGTTATGTAGAAAGAATGAGAGATAACAGCGTAGGTAATATTAAAGACCTCCCTGCCCACCCCACCCCCACCTCTGAGGATTTATGGAAGACATGAACCAGAGTTTCACAGTAGCACCAGATGAGAGGGTTTGGATAGGTTGCAATCTGTACCAATATGGATAAGATCATGGCTCTACTGATATATAGGTGACAGAAACATAATAGATTATTACAAGTTAAGAATATCTGAAGCATATTCTCATTCTTTGGAGATAATATTATGGAGGATAGCTTGCCCTTCCATTATTCAATGTTTAATATCTATCACAAACAGAATAATACTGAGCTGAAATGCTATGGTCTGTTCTAGGGTAACATTTTTATTAGTATATAGACCCCCTCAACCCACCTGTTCCTAAAGAGCTCAAAAACATGTCACATACATTAAGGAAACAGACCACAGAAAGTCAAACAACTTCTCCAACATCAGGCTTAGTCACAAGTAGAGATAGAACTAAAAATGAGATCTTTTGGACTTCTCAATAAACCAGGCTGAATAGTTAATTCTCAATTATTCAGGTGATGATTATCCAGCTTGCGGATTATTCCAGTAATCCTACTTCTCTAATCCTACTGCCGTAATCCAGCATCAAAGTCCAGATTCCCTAAAGGAGAAGAGGTGCTATTCAAAGTCAATCACTTTAGCTTCTTACTGGTAACTCTTAAGGTTGGGAGGTGCTGGGATAAGGAAACGAGAGAGCAGAGGAGAGGGAATCAAAGAAGGGAAGAAGGAAGCAATGGAGGGAGGGAGAGTGAGTGGAAGGAAGGAAGGAAGGGGAAGGCAGGAGAGAAAAAGCAGGAAGGGACAAAAGGGAGGTCCTACCTTTGAGCTATCTAATGATTTCACTTACCTGTGGTGGAACTTCCATGTTTAGGACAAATAAAAATAGTTATTTGTGTTCTTTTGCCAATGATAAAAAAAAAACAAAACACTTGCATTTATGCAAATCTTTACACTTTTAAATGGTCACCCTTACTTCATCTCATTTGTTTTGAACCCCATTTCAATTTGATTTGAACCTCCCAAAAAACCTCTGAGGTATTAAGACAATGATTAATAGAATAATAATTTTGCTAGTGAGGAAAAAGATAATCAGGTCAAGTGGCTTGAAGATCACACAAATAATAGCAAAACCACATCTCCTGACTACTAATCCAATGTTCTTTCCACCCCACAGCTTGCCAAGATGGGTGTGAGGGGAATAGTTGCATCAGTTGTAGCTCTCACAGATTACATAGGAAGATCAGGGACACAATTAATGTGCAGGCTTGTGTAGATCATCTACAGGAACCCCATGCACCTTTGTTTCTTTGTGAATAAAATAAGGAAAATAGCAAATAACTCATTATTTTAGATTTTAAATGAAGCTTAGAAACTATCAGATTTTGAGCTTTCATTTTACAGATGAAGAAAGTAAGGTCCAAAGCATAATAGAAGAGTTAGAAAATGTCTTCAAAGTCATCAAGGTGCACCAATTTAGAGAGAAACTTCAATGTGACTTAGTCTTAATACCTTCATTTTACTGTTAAAGAAACTGAGGCCTAAAGAGATCAGATGACTTGCCTAAAGTCACTCAGGTAAAAGACAGAGTCTGGATTTGAACCCAGATGTAGCAATCTTTTCATTGTCATCATGCTAACTCCCAATCCTTTGGCTGATGAGTGATCACAAACAACATGATGTTCATCCTTGGCTTGAACACTCCTAGTTATGACAACTGGCTAGCTCATCATGTGGAGTAGAAAGCATCCCATTTCATGTTCAGACATCTTTAATTTAAAAAAAAATTAATTTCCACATTTACTAAATGCCTATTATGTCAAAGCAATGTCAATGAGTTAGGCCTTTCCTGACTGCCCCCAGGTACCAGTGCCTATCCCGCCAAATTATCTTGAAATATATAGATACAGACATATAGTTTGTATCTACATATGTATGTATATACAGTTTATATTTATGTATATAGTTTATATCTATTTTTGGATATACTCACATGTATTTATGATACATTTCCTGATATAATGTAAGCTCCTTAAAAACATGGATTATTTTAATTTTTTTCACTTTATCCCCATTACTTAGCACAATTGCCTCAGATGTCATAGGCAGTTAAATGCTTCTTGACTGATTGAATATGCAGTGCTGGGCACTGGCGATACAAAAATGAAACAAGACATAACCCCTATCCTCAAGGAATTTACAATCCAGTAGGGGAAACAATTTTTTAAAAAGTGCTTCCTTATATTGAACTGAAATCTTCCTCCCTAAAAGAAGATACATAACTCACCCAAGGTCACACGGAGCAAGCTAATGACCTGGCTGGGACTTGGACCCAGAGTTCTTGAATTCCATTACAGGACACTTAATTTTTCTCACAATCACCCCTCACCCAAACTTGCTTGAAATTATGCCACTAATATAAATCAATTCTCAAGCAAACATTTTAGTTATATGATAAGGAGAAAGGGCTCAAATATAGACAGGAAAAGAAAGAGCTACAAAGGATCATGAAATGTAGAAATGAAGTATAAGGAAAAGAATCATTGAATGAAAAGAAAGTAGAAAAAAGAAATGAGATGAACAAGAACTGCCATTAAAAAAAATCTTTTCTAGATTAAATGAGTACAGGCAAAGAAATGGTTTGTCCCTTGACCTCCTGCTCCCAAAAGAAACCTCCACCCAAGTAAAAAAATATTAAATCCCCCACCTCTCCCTTATCAACCCACATCCTTTCACCTGTTCCTTCTTGAAGCTTTCTCTTCAAGGAAAATTTTTTGTAGCATTTTAGCACTTACTACATTTTTATTCTGTTGGTGTTTTTGTTCCATCATGCTTACTCTTCCCAGTCACAAAGAAAGAAATAATCCCTAGGTCCCACTTTCTACAGAAACTGGTGAGGTGGTTATTGATATACTACAAAAGTTCTACTGTCATACCTCAACCCTGGTTCCTACTGTGTCCTGCTGTCCCTTGAGACCCAAAATTCAGATACTACTAGAATGGAAAAGTCTTTTGGGGGAAAGAAACAAAAAGACTTCTCTTAAACAACTTTGCTCCTTTCCCCCCAAATTCTTTCCTTTTAAAACAATTTTGCCTATCCTGAAAAGCCAGAATTGCCCTCCTTCTCCAATCTCCACTACATCACTGGGCTAGAAGGCTGAGCTGTATATGAATACTGATTATAGTCAGTCCTTGTAATATAATACCATAACCTGGGAGGGTAAATGTGGATTGAGGGATAGGTAGAGATATGAGAAGGGGGGAAGCTTGAGGGTAAAAAGAGCACAATAGAAGTTTCTGATTAGGTGTGCTCTAGATAACTTATTCCCCATTTTGTCCTAGTATCTTGAGTCTTGCAGACAAAATCCATGCTTCTTGTAGCTCTAGGTAGTTGTCTCAGCCCTAGCCCTAAGTGGGGAGTCTCCAGTAGGCAAATGTAGTGACTTTCATCAAAAAAGTCATTTTTCTGAGAACAAATTTTACTTTTACAGAGCCCAGAAATTTGAAAGGACAAGACCTGGAGAAGAGCAAGGAACGTAAAATGACCAAAAAAAAAACCCCAAAACAAACAAACAAAAAAAAAACACAATTATAATAAAATCCTTAGTGGAAAGCAGGATTTTCACTGGAGCGATAAAGAAAGGGACAACATGAAACGTGAGTGGCCAGACTCAGCACGGAGCCACCACAAAGCTGGGGTAGGCCAGGACCACCCCTTTCAAAACTTCTCCCTTCCACAATGGGCCTATTTCAATCTCCTCCGCTTTTCTTTGAGTGATTAACATGCAGGCCAGGCTTAGAAGAATGAGAATTTATTCTTCGGTTAAGGCTCAAAAGGTGCAGGGAGGTCAGGTGGCTAATCATTAAATCAAACTGCTGTCATCCCCACACAATTCTTCTCCCTTCAGGCCCCGGGTTATTACTTGGGTTTATGCAAAATAAACAGCTTTGCTAAACATTCCCCCTAAAAAGAGGGTCAACAAAGGCACGGACTAGGGAGGCAAATTGCACCAGGCACCCTGCAAACTTGTTTTTTTCCCCCCCTCCACAGTGGACTACTTAGTAGACACAGTTTGGGAGTTTTTTATTCTCCTGCCTTTCCTTTTCTTTTTTCTTCTCAAGGTTTTTTTTTTTCTTCTCCTGTCATGCCACTCAAGACACTGCCATGAATACTGTTAACTTACTCTTGTCTGGTTCTTGCTAATTCCTGTTCAGTTTCTTTCTTGGGCTACGTAAGACTTACAATTCCAAGTTTTCTATAGGGGAACTCAGCCATGATAAATCTCTTATAAACTCCCCCAGAAAGGAATGAGTTCTCAGAAGATTTTTCAAGACAAGCCCCGAAATTGAGGCTTGCTAGTGTTCGGGAAGAATCTTAATTGTACTAGACGCCACACACGTACACTCTGGGTGGGGTGGGGGTGGGGTTAAGGGGGTAGAGTGACTGTGTTTTGAAAACAACTATACCTCCTGCCCATAGAGGTGTTAGGCAAAGGGATCCCACTGGCTCCTCACAGTCAGCTGATTCACTGCAATTTTATTTGGTCGGGTCCCCAAATCAATACCGGTCCCTTTGACAACCCCCTCACAGCTCACAAAACCCAAACAAACCAAACTATATACATCTTTGTACTAACCTAAACCACTGGGGTCCAGGGTGGGGTGGGGATGGATGGGAAGACATTAAAAGGAAAAGGATTTAAGACAGTTGGGCTAGGCTATTTAAGCATCCTAGGTGAAACAGAATCACAAGAGTTTTCTTGGGAAATGCCTTAAGGATGATTTCATATGTATGATGAGTATCATATTTCTTGCTTTCTCAAAGAGTGGGGGAAGGAGTGGAAGTAGAGAATTTGGAACTGAATTAAAAAAAATTTAACAAGAAAAAGAAAATGTTTGAAAGGATTAGCTTCTTAGTTTCAAAATGGATAATTGTTAATATGGGAACCTTTTTCAGAGGGAAGTGGAAACGTATCCAAAGGACAGAAACTCTTAACAAAACCTGCAATTTAACTCTTATCCGATAGAATGAGAAGTCAACAGATATCTACCCTTTCTACTTTTCAAAGTGCCTTCTCAGACACTGTCTCATTTTATTTTTGTGACAACCCTGTAAAGTATGAAGAGATTTTATTAACCCCATTTAGAAGATTCGTTGCAGAGAAGATGCCTGCCTAAGTTGGTAGAGTGAATCTCCTCCTCAGGAGTTCCTTATACTAAAGAAATCACAACACCCTCCTCCACCCCACCCCCATTATGGAGCTGAAGGCCGAAGAGAAGTCAGAGTATAAGGGCAAAAGCACTGAATTTGAAACCAGAGGATCTGAGTTCAAATCTCGTCTCTTTTACTTACTACCACATGACCTGACCTCAGTTTATTCATCTGTAAAATAAGGGGGCTCTAAGCTCAATGGATGAGCTCTAAATGCTAAGACCACTAAGCCTGATATTTTGGAAACAGTGCTGTCCTTAGAATCAGTTGATCTAAATCTGAATCCCACCTCAGAAAAGAAAGGCATATTATTGTTGTTGTTAATATTATCATTATTATTGCCTGAGGTCACACAGGAAATCGGGTGATAAAGCTAGCTTCAAAATGTCTTCATGCTCCTCGCCTAGTGTTCTTTCCACTAAAATGAGGGCAGATTTAGGCCAATTGAGATTAGACCTCTGGCCCCTACTGGTTCTCTGGGTTAGCACAGAGGCCTCACTATCATCAAAAAGGTCTACTAACCCCAGCATTAATCTTTGCTGGAGAGGGGGAAAAACACCAAAAAATAAACAACAACGAAGAAAAAACCCTCAAGCAAATCTGTGATCTTTTTGTAAAATCCTCAAGATTTTAGCCAAAACATATCAATTCTCCATTTCTTCCTCCTTTTGGAGGAGGGGTGTTATGGGAGTTACTTTTTATTTAATACTAGTTCAAATGTCAAACTTGGCATTTTTTACGTGAAGTGTCAAATATACAAGCAGTTGAGTAATGTGAGGGCATTCAAATCATTTACATGGCCCAGCTGGAGGTCACAATGCGGGCTTTTGTGCTGGGGCTCCTCCCCCTGCATCCTGGGGCTTCAGATACTGTAACACAACAAAACTCTATCCCCCTCGGGCGCACGTGCAAAGGGGGAGGGGGCACTCCTGCCGCATGTTGCTTACGTGGCATCTTTCTGGAGAGCCGCAAGGCAGCAAGTTCTCTGAACTTAATCTGGCTGGTCAAAGACCGGCTTTAAAAACACTTCTTTGGCCTTGCATTCTCAAAGTGCTGCTGGAGTCGGATTGCAATGTGTATTGCAAGGCTGGGGTGGGGCCGGAGGGGGGGTTTGGGGGGGTGGGAAGGACGGAAGGAGGGAAAGAGAAAGGAACATCCCCTTTTCTATTCACTGACTTTACAATGAGGGGAGAAAGTGATTGGCCCTAGTCACTGAAAAGTAGTTTTCACCCATGAGAAAGCATTACCCCAATATAAAGGCAGGAGTTCCCATACAGCCCTGGCTAAGCAGGATTACAAAAGAAAATCAAGAGAGTGAGGGATCTCTGGGAGAACAGAAATGACAACCAGAATGAGCCTAAAACACCCCCTACACACACACACACACACACACACACACACACACACACACACACACA
>NW_020950326.1:7792746-7865660 GCF_900497805.2 Vombatus ursinus | reverse complement strand
CACACACACACACACACACACACACACACACACACACACACACACACTCTGTAACTAACACAGGGAGCCTTTCCTCCTTTCTCCTTTGCCTGGCTGCCTGCTCCAAGGGTCATTCTTCCCAAAAGGACTGATCCAGGCATTGTTTCAGGCCCAGTACAGCTTAGCAGATAAGTGAATGTGTCAGGGAACCCATCTATAAGTTTGATCCCATGCTTGTCCACCACCCCCCAAGTTGAAGTGTCCCTGGCTTCTTATTAAAATAGGTACTAGCATAGAGAAGTATGATTTAAACCAAATTTTAAAAGCTTGACAGGAAAATGAAATAGCAAGCCATTTAATATTTCCCATAACATTTTTAGGGAACATATCTCAAGAACCCCTGAATACTTCAGAATAAATTGACTTTATTACGTGAAGGAAGAGGAAGAGGGAGATTCTTCTTATATAAATGGCTCCCATTTCCTGCCCCTCCAGACAGAAATCAAATGTTTTTAGAGCCTCTGGGTTTCTACAGTGGCAGGTCTACGGGTTGGTCTTAATTCACTAAATTAAATCCTTTCTGTTCTCTTTTATAACACTTTCTTCTCCCTCCCTTCCCATTACATTAACTGCCTACTATACCAAATGACTCAAGCAGTTGAATAGTTGGCTACATAGATACTTTGTAGCCTTAGCATAGTACAGTGACTGGCACACAGTAGGTGCTTAGTGCTTGTTTGCCTTCTTTCTAACCACTAACCCCTGGAAAAGAAACTAAGGGAGTGAATCATCACCCCTTCAATAAACTTCCAAAGGAATATCTGCTAATTGTCTTGTAAACTTTAAGAAGGACTTGACCAAACTCTCAGGCAACTGGAATTAACCCCAAGCTGCTAATTACTCCAAGACCACTACGGGCTCTTAGGGACTAGAATCTATGGAAACAGTAACCATGGGTGCTGACCAAAAGCACTAACAATAGCCACCCTCCCAACGAGGGCAGCTACCCAACCTCTCCTGAGTGTATAATAAATACTCCTTGCTTTGGTTTCTATACATTAGACAGCAGGCCCCCTGTTTTAGGGTCATGTCTAATTTATAATCTGCCATTAGTGGCTGGTGTTAATTAGCAGCAAATCATAATAATGAATGGAAAAAATGTAGAGACTGTGACAACAATGATGATGATGGTGGTGATGACGATGATGATGATTAAAAAGATAATTTAGAAACCTCTGATTTCTTACTTCAACAATCAGCAGCGATTCCTCACCAAGGCAAATGGAATTAAAAGGTCTTGTAAATGACACAAATCAATAAACAAAACAAAAACAGTGAAAATCACTTCATGGAAAATTCATTCCCCAGACACTCAGCAACTTTTCTTTCCACATTGCTGATTAATACTCCCTCTCCAAACTTCCTCTGAAAGTATGTTTTCTCTTCAGTATTTAGACTATTGGTGAGTGGTGATAAGGAGCAGGACATTCTGGGATGGACTGATGAAGGAGCCACTCTAAAGCAGTTCTGCAAACTTGAACTCAATAGAGGCAGGGCCATAGCAACTGGCCAGCCCTAGCAGGAAAACAATCTGCATCAACCCTAGCAGGCCCGCCTTAAGCTGCTGGAGCCCTTGAGAAGCTCTCTCTTCTCCGCCACCACCTTCAGACTCGACGGATAGAATAAGCCAATAAAGAGTTTGTGAATGTGTGTCCAAAGCTTCTTAGTCAGCTGTCATATTGATCTAGCACTGCCTAAGGAAGTCTCAGAGCACTCAAGGAGTTTGGGCAAATGCTGGTATTAGTGTTCCCTTCCTCTTAAGAGTTTGCTGAGACGCCACTCCACGGCTTCCCAAGTACTGAACCTCCCGACCCTGGCAATCCATCAAGTGCATGCAAATTGGGGACCAGACAAAACCAGGCAAACAGCACCCTGCTTTGGAATAATGTGCTGTGAGGAAGAAGGGCCTTCCACAACAATGATTGCTGTGTACACATTTAAACTAAATACCCAAACTTCTTATTAGGCTCATAATGATTTGTGTTTTCCCTCCCTTTGAAATGCTCCAAAGTAAATGGTAGAAGTTGACTCAAGACTAACCTCAAACAGTAGGCTTTCTGAGCTCTACAAACGGAGAGAAGTTGGGCTATATATAGCTCCCGCTGCTGTTTATTACAAGGCCCTTTTGAAAACGAACACCCAGCCTTGGGAAGCAAAGGAGTAGTTTCAGATCTTGATAATCACAGGCTACAAGGCCCCACTGGAATTGATCTAATTTGGTGAGTATCAATTCAGGGATCACTGTGGGGAAAATACTCTCAAATGGCCACTGATCTGTATATTTATAGACAGATTAAAAGCAACAAAATAGGATGTTCCTTCAAATTAGCACTTGGGGCTTTGGAGCACCCTCCTCTCCCTACCCCCAACTAGAGTCCTTCATAGCTTTCCATTGGCTTGGACCAATCTATCTCTCATTGAGTCTGACAGTTCATCGTTTCAACAACAACCACAAAATATAACATGGTAATGTTTTGTTCTTTCTTTCCATCGAGCCAGGATCATCAGCTATTCCCTAGGGAAACCAGGCACTTGTTCCATAAACTGTCTATACCAGACAAGTAAGCTGTCCAAGTTTTTTTCAAGCCACAATGGTACTGGTAAATACTTAAACATAGAATCATATTTGTGTTAGGATCACAGAATCATAACTCTAGAGCCAAGAAGGCACCTCGGAGAACATCTAATCGCAAAATTTGAGAGTTGGAAGAAACCTCAGTAGCCATTCCTGACCATGCCACCTGCCCTCTAGCCATCCTCCTCCTCCTCCTCCCACAATAATCTTGGACGCTTCCCCAGAATCACCCTGAGCTTGAATTTCATGTTATATGCTCCGGAACCAGGTAGCCACATTGCTTTTCTGCTATTTCCAAATTATTTCAATGGGATGGAAATCCCACCCCTCTACTCCCCAATTCCCTTTTATGTATTGTCTTCCTGTACCGGCATATAAGCTCCATGAGCATAAGAACTATTTTGCTTTCTTGCATTTGTATTCTGAATGTTTGGTCAGTGACTGAAATATAGTAAACACTTAATAAATGTTTTTTCATTCAATCATTCATCTAGTCTAACCCTTCCTGAAAGAAGTCCCCACTAAAACATACCTGATAGGTGGTCATGCAACCTTTGCTTGAAGACCTCCAAAGAGGACAACCTCCAACCTCTTGTGGCAGTCCATTCCATCCACTGTTGGGCAAATCTAATTGTTAGAAAGCTTTTCCTGACACTGAGCCTAAATTGTCCTTGTACAAATTCTTCTACAGGATATTGGGCTCAGTGAACCATGGGTCTGACAAAATATGATCTAATGCTCTTATGTTTCACGAGGTTATTTTAAAGGAAGAAGTCATGTGGTATTATTCAAAGTAAAAATACACACAAAATAGCAACAAAGAGGTACAATAGAAAAGAAACTGGACTGAGAATGAGGCAGTGTCATATAGTAGAAAGAACAATAGTGAAAAAATATAGTTGTCTATAAATTTAAAGGACCTAGATTCAAATTCCACCCCCAAAACTTATTCTCTGAATGACCTTAGGTAAGTCATTTCAGATCTCTGGGTTGCAGTTTCCTTATCTATAAAATGAAGATATGGGACCAGATAGTATTCAGGGTCCCTTCCAGTTCCAGAACTATGAACCTACTACTTCTGAGCTTGCCTAGCTGTTTGACCTCAGATAAAGAATTTAACTTCTCCTCCTGTAGAAAATAAAACAGACTCTGATCTCCAAGGTCAAGCCTAGCCCTAACATTCTGTGATTGAATAATTAATGGGAAAGGATAGGGATTTAAATTAGATGAGACTGGGAGGCCCATCAAGCCAAGAATAGATTTAGTCTGACTTTAAAGTCCATGTAAGTGGCATGATCCATTCTAGGATAGAGTAGGACTAAGAATGAATTGATCACTTGTATCAAAATGGTCTGGCCCAGCCCAGACCTCCCCAACACAGCCCCCTCAACCCTCAGTCTTGGACATCCCTCCCCCCACCGGCTTAGACATAAACTCAAAAGGTATCCAACACATTTTGATAGAAACCTCTTCTATAAGATCCCTTATCTGCCTAAATTCAGAGCAAATAATAGGCTATTTACTCAGGATTTCTGGGCTGAGGGGATTTGTATCAGCTAATAGACTCCTCCTCCTATTTCCCATCTGTCACCAAGTCCAATCAATTCTTCCTTTGGAATGTGTCTTGGATGAGAACCTTTCCTCTCATTTCTCCTTACGCTTAAAAAAATTCAGGTCTCTTTCCCTTGAGAACAACAGTTTCCCTCCTTACAGGACTTCTCTGTCTCTGTCTCTATCTTTGTCATCTCCCCTGTATACTACTGACAAACAAATCTTCCTAAAACTATTTTTTTCCATGTTACTCTCCTTACTCAGGCATCTATAATGGCCACCTAATAGTTTACCAAGCCCAGACTCCTTGGACTCTAAACTTATTTCTCGATAATCACCTCCCCAATCCACTCGACAACTTTAATCAGACTTCGCTCACCTCTCCCCATCCCTGAATAGACCATACTCATTCTTGCCCCTTTCCTCAGCTGGAAATACAGCTAACTTTCTAGACCAAAGTGACCTCCCCTAGCCTCCATTCCCCGATGTGTCTTTCTTTCCCTATTACATTTTGAAGCTCTTTGAAGGCAGAAATCATCTTTGTTGTCTTCTCTACTTTCTGCCTTTCCAAATTCTCCCTTCAAAATCCAGCTAAAGTCTGACTTCCTTCATGACGTTGTTTCCAGCAAATTCAACCCAAAGTGTTCTCTCTCCTTCCTGGTAAGGCCTACAAGTGGTACTTACAGTCCTTATCGCACAATTTAGCACTTAATTATTCTCTGATTGTTTAAGGTTGGTTTGGTTTTTTTTTTCCTGGTCTTGGGTCCACAACTTGAAAGTAGATACCCCAATCTTATCATTCTCTATAACTCCCCTCCCCTACTCCTAGCATCTACAGCAGATCTAGGAATCCTGTATGTGATTGATCCTTTCTCCTTCTGAGTCAGATAGACCCTGCTGGTTTCCCCAATGTCACTTGGATTATGAGTTGGGTCAGGCTGCTGGAACACAGCCCGGGCAGTGCAGAGCCTGATTAAATCCATCGTTTGAACACTGGCCGGTGAGCCGTATATCTCTTGCTTGGTGAGAATGACACCTCACAGCTTGCACACACAGCTTCATTTCAGGAAAGAATGTGTGAGAGAGGGGAGGTCAGAAGACAGGCACAGTCATAAATTTGATGGAAGGTTTAGCTGGAAACTCCATTAAATACACCCACTGCTCTGAGCTGGGCAATGTCCTTACTCTGAGCTTGCTGAAAGGGGCCAGATAGGTGAGGGACTCACTAAGTAATGTCCTCATTTTTTGGTGTCTCATTACTCAGGGGATGAGAAACCCCATTAACCACATCAGGTTTAGTAGACTAGCCCCCATTGCTCTGATATTGTCCTTTAAGTTGGGGCTATCCTAGGCCAGCAACTCACTGCTGGGTCCCTAGTAGTCACTTGCTTAACTCTTCAGTTTAGAAGTTATTGTATCACATATTTAGAGTAGGAAAGGACTTTAGGGATTATCTTATTGTTTTGGGGTTTTTTTGAGTTCTAAACTCTTTCTTTCCTTCCACCCTTCCCCCATCCATTGAGAAGCCAAGAAATATGATGCTCATTGCACATATAAAGTCATACAAAACATATTTCCACATTGGCCATTTTGGAAGAGGAGGAAGATGAAGAAGAAGGAAGAGGAGGAAGAGGAAAGAAGGAGTATGGAAAGAAAGAGAGAGAGAGAAGGAAGGAAAGAAAGATGGAAAAAAGAAGGAAAGAAAGAAAAAATACACTTCAATCTGCACTCAGAGTCCATCAGTTACCTTTCTGGAGGTGGATAACATTTTTCATCATGAGCCCTTTGGAAATGCTGTGGATCCTTGCAAGGATCAGAGTAGCTGTCTTTCATAGTTGATCATCATTACAATATTACTGTTACTGTGTATAATGCTTTCCTGTTTCTGTTCATTTCACTTTGTATCAGTTTATGTAAGTCTTCCCAGGTTTTTCTGAAACTGTCCTCTTCATCATTTCTTATAGCACAATAGTATTCCAACACAATCATATACCATAACTTGCTCATCCATTCCCCAATTGATGGGTATCCTCCTCAGTTTCTAATTTTTGCCACAACAAAAAAGAGCTGCTATAAATATATAAATATTTATATATAAATATAAAAATTTTTGCCACAACAAAAAAGAGCTGCTTATAAATATTATAAAATATAAACATAGGGATCTTTTTCCTTGTTCTTTGATCTCTTTGGGATATAGACCTGGGAGTAATATTGCTGGGTCAAAGGGTATGCACAGTTTTATAGCCTTTGGGGCCTAATTCCAAATTGTTTTCTAGAATGATTGGACTAGTTCACAACTCCACCAATAATGCTTTAACATACCAATTTTCCCATATCCCCTCTAACATTTGTCATTTTTCTTTTCCATTATCTTAGCCAATCTGATAGATATGATGTGGTATAGAAGTCATCTTGTACAATTCTCTCATTCTTTAGATGAGGAAACTGAGGCAGAGAGAGGTTGAATGATACTCCTGAGATCACACAAGTAGTAAGTAAAAGAGCCCAAACTTGAACCCAGATCCTTGAACTCTGGTGCTCTTTCTAGAGACAGCTAGATGTTAAATTGGATATAGTACTGGACCTGGAGTCAGCAAGACCTGAGTTCAAAACTACCCTCAGACACTAGGTGTATGTGACACTGGGCAAGTCAGTTAAACATTCTGTCTCAGTTTCCTTATCTGTAAAAGGAGAATAAAAATTGTATCTACTTCCTAAGGTTGTTGTGAGGATCAAATGAGGCAATATTTGTAAAGTGGTTTGTAAACCTTAAAGTGCTTTATAAATGCTAACTATTATTACTACATCCAAGTCAAAGAGATTTGTAAGAGAGATATTATATCAATGGTAAAGGCTATTATGCCAGAATCTAGTATACAGAACAAGAAAAAATTCTGCTGAGTAACTATCTCTGTCCCAGCTGCTGTGTTTTACTCACTCCCTATTTCCCTTTTCTCTGAAAAGATTTGTTATTGGTTAGTTCAGGACATTAGATGATCATACTAATGGGGCTGAAGTTTCTTTATCCACAGAGGACAGTTAGCTTCACTTGGTCCCATGGCAATAAACAGCAATCCTAACTTCACAAATCTCTGTCATTACTCACAAAAAGAACCCCCTGAAAGAATGTGGAAGAATCAGTGCAAATCCATCCCTGCTACTAGAAATAGAATTCTAATAGAGTCAGGAATTTCAGCTTTGTTGGGAGAGTTGTGCAGACTGTTTGTGAGCTACAGGGAGTCAGTCCTTCATGGGTTTTTTACATTTGTTTATGGGATTTAGTGAGTCTTTTGCATTTTCTTTGGGGAGGAATAAATGTCATCTTTTACCCAATAAATATAATGCTACTTCAAGTGTTTTAATGAGATCTGGGGTACTCTTACCTATATCAGTTGAGGCCTAGTATATTCTGACATTTCCCAAAGTAAACTCTGGGTGAGGGCAGAATGAGCCAAAATTAAAAGTGATTTTCAGTCAGTCCCTAAGACTGGCCCTGCTCCATGTAAAACCAGAACTTGATTTTTAAAAAAAAGTTATTTCTGGTGAGGGAAGATGAGGGAAGGAACAACCACTTCTAGGAACAGGAAAGGTTGGAGGTAGGTGGCAGTGTACTAATGTATCAGAAGAGGAGGATAACAATATGCCCCACCCCATCCCACCACCACCACCAACACTACTCATTCTGCGTTCCAGACAAAATTACCTACATGAAATGAAATGCATGGGAAATACCATCTCTTACCCCCATGCCTATGAGCAGGCTATCCCTCCCCCACCATGGCTGGAATGCTCACCCTCTTAACCTTACTCTTGTAATCCTTAACTCCATTCAAAGAACAACTCAAGTGCCACAAGGTCTCTGATATCCCTATTGTTGTTATTATACCCCCCAAATTCCTCTGTGTTCACTCCAGATATAGTTTATATTTACTTATCTCTATGTACTCATTGTTTCCTCCCATAATCTCTCTACCCACCACCTCCACTACCACATTCCTGACTATGCCCACTTTTACTTTGTATGCCCAGCTGCTATGGGTATCCAGTGACACAGTGGATAAAGTGCTGGTCCTGGAGTCAGGAAGACTCAAGTTCAATCTGGCTCTAGACACTTACTAGCTATGTGACCCAGGGCAAGTCACTTAACCTCTATTTGCCTCAATTTCTTCAACTTTAAAATGGGGGTTATAATAGCACCTACCTTCCAAAATTGTTGTAAAGATCAAATGATATAGTATTTGTAAAGAGCTTAGCACCATATAGTAAGAACTTAATAAATGTTTGTTTCTTTTCTTCCTTCCTTCCTTCCTCCCTTCTTCCTCCCTTCCACCACCTTGTACAACATCAGACAAGAGCAGATATTGAATATTAAATGGTTGCTGAATTGAATTGATGAGTTAATCATTCAACCTACAAGAATTTATTAAACACCTACTATGTGCCAGACAGACATGAGACACAAAACAAAAATGAAGTTTATAGTACCCTTTTTCAGATATTTAAAATAGGGATCTTTATTCCTCGCATCTCTATCACCCATGTGGTCCTCTGTGATTTAAGAAAACATCCTCATGGTGCCATAGTCTTGACAATGATTAAGCTATTCTCTTCATCCTGCTTAGTCCACTTCCTCCATGCAGTCTTCTTTCCCAATGGCCAATTAATGATTTTGGCCTGATTTCTTCCTTTCCTGACTTTTAAACAACATTTTTTTGTGTGTACCAATTAGTTCATGAGTAAATATTGTCTTCTACTTTCCCAATAGTTTCATTTATGAAACAAATCTTCCTTTTATCTGAATTCTATCTAAAAGACATGAAACAATTATTATTATCTATTATCTATGATTTATTTGGCATCTAATTATGACTACTATGTATTATTTTTAACTTCTTTCAAATGCATTTCTTGTCTCTCCAATTATAATTTAAGCTTCTAGAAGGCAGGGCCTGGGTTTTATATGACTATGTATACCCAATATGCTTAGCACAATGATTAGGAACATAACAGGTATCCAAGAAAGTTCTGTTGAATGAATCGGTCAATTTCACCAAATGGATTATACATTTTTGAGGTACAAGCGCTTATGTTTTCTTGTGTTGCATGATGTACAATTCCTAGCACAGGGTTGGACTCTCAATAAATATTTGGGGATTGTCTGATTGCACTGAGGTACAGTAGAAAGAGTGTTGGACCCAGAATCTGAAGATCTGGGTTTGAATTCCAGTTTTCCTACTTACTAGCTGTGTAAATCACTAAACTTCATGGAGTTTTAATTTGCATATTTGTAAAATAAGGTTGTTGGAGGCATCTAACTGGTACAGTGGATAGACAGCATGGCCTGGAGTTAGGAAGATCTGAACTCAGATCCAGCCTCAGACACTTACTAGCTACGCGACCCTGGACAAGTCACTTAACACTGTTTGCCTCAGTTTCCTCTGTAAAATGAGCTGGAGAAGGAAGTGGCAAACCATTCCAGTATCTCTGCCAAGAAAACCCCAAATGGGGTCATGAAAGTCAGACATAACTGAACAACAACAACGACAACGACACAATATTGTTAGACTAGATGATTTCTGAGGTCCCATTCTATGAGCCTATGGTTAGGTCGGCTTCCAAGGTCATTCTAAATAATAATGTTGAAATTAAATTCCTGATGCTACTCATACACATCTCTGCCCAAAGGATACCTAGGTAAAAAACTGGAGGGTCAGAAGGAAGAAAAAAGACAGTAGGAATAGAAATTAAGATGTGCAGGTGACCTCTAATACACCAAAATCAGTAGTCAGGAGCCAAACCAGGGCTGGGAGCAGAGCATCAAGAGAAGCCAAAGGCATTAAGAAAGCTGAGGAAAACCAAATCAAGGCAACATCAGAGGGGTTTATTGATTGACAGTTTGCTATGCTCAATGTGAGACTCAGCATAGGCTCTTTGAAAGCCCAGCCCTGTGCCCTGTGGCTTCTTAAAGGGGTAAGACTGTCAGGTCCTGGGGCCTGTGCAGTTCGAGTTTTACTCAAGCCTTTCAAATGAATCTAGTGCTTACAGAAGGCCAAATACCTCTCTTCCAAATATTCCTCTCTTCCAGGAGACTATACAGCGCAAGAACTGGAAGCATCATGCTTCATTCCTCTCTAGGTCCTTGCTTAGCTCTGCAATAACAACTTACTACTTGTGATTGGGAAGCAGAAAGGTCATACGAGAAGGCCAATCTCCCTTCTGGATCTTTGTCAGAGTCCAACCTTTTTGAGTGAAAAAGTATTTTCCTCCCTACATCTTCATGAGGAAAAGAGCTTCTCAAGGTTCTGCCCAAGAAGCATTGGGGGAAAAAAAAACTAAAGAGTGACTATTTGCCAAATATAAGGAAGGTTTTCATAAGCATCCTGAATAGTTGTTCTCTTCATCCACGGAAGATTGAATGAGATAAAATGGGCCTATATTCAAACTGGATAGATTTCAGTAGTACCTAAATGAGAACTTCTTGACCAGTGAGAAGACAGCAATACCAAATGTGCAACTGAGAGTAAAGTTGGGAGCCTCCCATCTCTGGTGATCTTCAGTAGATGACCAGATGATGCTCTGTCCCAAATGGTTTAGACTTTCATCTATCCAAAGGAAGTGGGTTACTGCACCTGAAAACCTTCAAATTTCCTGCCAGTTGTATGATTTCATTGAAACCTCTATCCTGGTTTTCTCCACAGAACCTGTATTTTCCTGGCTTCCTGCCACTGAAGCTAATTTTCCTTATTAAATGCTATTTCCAACAACTCTGGCTCTGGGCAGCTGAATCAAAACACACTCAAATTCAACAAACATTTATTAAATGTCCACTATGTGAAAGGCATTGTATTAAGTGCAAGGGTCACACAGAGGAATAAGGCACAAACCCTGCTCTTAAGACACTATAGGGGGAACAGAGGAAAATGGCATGTTTTCAGCTACTTATGATACAAGGATGAATACGATAAGTAAAAAGATGAAATCCAGGTGGTGCTCAGGGAGGCAGACTGGTATAGTGCAAAGACTGTCAGAGGACCTGGGATCAAATTTCATCTCTGATATTATCCACGTGTAGCTTTGAGCAGGTTACTTTACATTTCTAGACCTCAGTTTCCTCAATTGTAACATAAGATGGTTAAATTAGATGACCTTGAAGGTCTATGACTTATGTGTGTTCTGATTTAAGGAAACAAAGATTTCTTTATTTCATATAACTATACCCTATAAATAGGACAGGAATGACTGGCCTATAAAACAAAGAGTTTACAGTCAGAAGAGCAGCATACTCTCTCTATCTGTTTCATATACACCAACATTCTGGTACAATCTGTGCTGCTTCACCCATATATTTGTCCCCTGTCTGCCCTACTCCCTCATTGATTTGATCTCTCAAATACCTTGACCTACCTATTGATAACATTCCTGCTCATTTACTTCCTATATTCCATGATATGAATTGGAATCCATTTCCCCTAATTTCTTCTGCTACTACTGCTTCTATCCTTCCATTAAATCTCCTAGAGGCCTCTTTGAGAGGGACACCCAATTGGCCACCATATTGCTTCCTGCAGGTTGGGACTTATCTTTCCAGCCTCCTCTGCAAGGACTTCCTCCAGTCTGTCAAAACTACATCTCCCAGGTATTCTCACAAAGACTTCTGGTTGGTGGCTACCTTGTCTCAACTGTCAAGACAGCAGAAATCCATATACACAGTACTGAATTTTGGGATCTATATAAAGAAAGCTTGCTTTTTTATCTTAGGCAATTGTGTTTGCATTTACAATCCTTGAAATCCCTTAATATGCTGAAGAGAGTAAAGCTTCAAGGTCCAAGAATCTTGAGTTTTTTTTTCCGCTATTCACTAAATGACCATATATGATCATAGGTCTAGAGCTTGAAGAGGTCTTAGAAGTCACCTAGTAGAATCCTAGGGCAGCTAGATGGTGAAATGGATAGAATGGATAGATTCTTCTTCTTGAGTTCAAATCTGGTCTCAGACACATTAGCTGTATGACCTGGGGAAAGTCACTTAATCCTGTTTGCCTCAGTTTCCTCAATGGTAAAATAAGCTGGAAAAGGAAATGGCAAACCACTCCAGTATCTTTGCCAAGAAAATTCCAAATGAGATCATGAAGAGTAAAACAGGACTGAAAAACAATTAAAAAACAAAAAAGTTTAGGTCCCTTCATTTTATAGAAAATGAAGCTGAGGCCTCCAAATTTTCTTTCTGTATCTTTTTCAAGGTCACAGAGGTAACAAATGACAGAGCTAATAAGATTCAGGATTCAAAATCAGCTACACTGACTTCAAATTCAGTGCTCTGTGCAGCCTTCAGAGTAGGCTTTTGGTCATGTCATTCCTTACTCCTGAAACACTCTCACCACCCATCTTGTGTTCATTAAGATCCTGCTCATCCTGAGTTCAAATACCATCTCAGAGTTTCTCCATAAAACTTTCCATGATCTCCATTCTCCTCAAATGACTGATCTCTCCCTTAACTCTTATAGCACTCTGTGTCTTTCCTATTCTGTTATGTCACATCCAGTTCTATATTATAGATATCAGTACATATACAATATCTTCCCCACTTTCTAAATGATAAACTCCTTGAGGTTTGAAAAGCATAGGTCTTATTATCTTTCTATCTTTCTAAGCCTCTGGCATGGGTTTTTATACATAGTATAAGACTATAGATTTAGTGATATAAGGGACCTCAAAAGGTCATTTAGCCAAATCCCTTCATTTTACAGATAAGGAAACTAAGGTCTAGAGAAATTAAGTGATTTATTCAAAGGTCATTAAGTGGTAGAGGTGGGACATGAATCCATATCCTGACTCCAAATACAGCCCTCTTTCTTCTGAACATATGGCCCAGGGACACTTCTTCAACCACTTTCCCACCCAGATCTGGTGTGTTCTAACAATACGAATCCTGGAAAACCCTTAGAAAACTTCTACCTTGAAGCGATAAGGTGGTTCTTCCCCATCCCTCCCCTCCCCACCCCCACCTTCTCTCATTCTTAACTTCACCATAGACACCGTAGCATCAATAGCATTACTCCATTCTCTAGCCATTGATATTCTGGACCTGATGAGGCTTGACAGCTAAATTTTCAGTGGGTTTTTTTTTCCTCCTTCTAAATTACCTGTGCAGCCTTTTCTCCTCTGAGACCATGCAACTATGGCAACAAACTGCCAGTACCTTACAAAAATCTTCAACTCAGTCTAGACTTAAATGCAAACCTGCATATCTGGAAACTTAAAATTGTATTTGCAAACTACAATGAAGCAACGGTGCCCATTTCACAGAAATAAAATGGGGCTCCTCATATATCAAATGATGACACAGACTTATCTCTATTAGGATATAAAGTCTGGTTTAAAAAAAAATTAGTTTGAGTGAGGAGTTTCCATTGGGTTATTTCCCCTTCTGACTGATAATCAAGCTTAGACTCTTAGGTTCAAAGATTATGGCCATGAAACTCACTCAACTAGGTGGCTCAGTGAGTAGAGCCCCGAACCTGGAGTGAGAAGATCTGAATTCAAATCTGACCTCAGACACTTATAAGCTGTATGACTCAAACAAATCGCTTTTTTTTTTTAAAAAACATCTGTTTGTCTCAGTTTCCTCAAATATAAAAAAAAAGGGTTAGTAACAGCACCTAACTCAAAGGATTGTTGTGAGGATCAAATAAGATGATATCTGTAATGCACTTAGCACAGTGCTGGGCCCAGAATATGTACTATATAAATCCTTACTCTCTTCCCTTCCACTTTTGACTACTGATCGGGATTAGAAATAAATTCAGGCCAGGTCCATAAAAATTATTTTTCTCTTCAAAAGAAACTAAATGACTTGTAGAAGAATCAAACTCCACAATCTTGGCCTTGGTGGCATTATGTGCAAACCAGTTAAACTTACTGGCCTCGATGGATGCCTCTGCTGAGAAGACAAACTAAGTAACTCTGAGTCCAATCTTAAATTCAGCTGGAGGGTGAGCAATACAGAACTGAAGCTACGAATTTGAGCCCTTTGTTCCAAAAGGGAAACAAACTTGACCTCCCAACAAGGCTGTTAACAATACTAAGGATTTGCCTGTTGTGGTAGATATGCAGGAGTTGCTAATAACAAGACTAATTTCTCTTTTTTCCCCTAGGGATCTGATTTTTCACCCATGCAAACATTCTGATAAGATAATCTGTACTCTATTGTTTAAAGTTAGGTTGAAGGCCTCTTTAAAAAAATATGTGTTCCTATAAGACTTTGTTAGGAAGATTAAAATGCTTATTCAAAGCTACAAATTAAGCTCAATTTTACCCCCTACACAGCAAAGCTTTAATTTTCACAACTGGTTCAAATCAGGCTTCCCCTTGAGAGCTACATAAATTAGCTATGAGGTACAAATTTAAAATCTCTCCGCTAATATGCAAATATCCTTGCTGTCGTTGTATTTGGAACCTTTCCTGGAATCTGTCAGGGATGCTGCAGAGAGGGTTTTCCTATACCGAGAGGGAGGTTGTTCTAAATGAATTCTAAGGTCCCTTCTAGCTCAAAACAGTCTAGGATTCTATGCTTCTTAACCCAACCAACAAGTGTTTTATTTTTTGTTTTCTGTAGAAGCTAGGGTAATAAAGAAGAAAGAAACCCAACTTGAACCTTATATGTGGCAGAGAAAAAAAAAAAAAAATATATATATATATATATATATATGCTTTAAAAAAGGAAAAAAACCCATTCAAGGAACATAAAATAACTTTATTTTCCTTTCCCTTTGGAGGTACAGGGCTGGAAAGAAGGCAGGTATGGAAGGAGAGGAAAGAGAGCCCTTGTTTGTGTAGACATAAGAGCTTAATGAAAGATGCCAAAGGATTGAGATTTAAGACAATGGGCTAAAACCATGAAGATTGGAGCAAGATAAAGGGGCCAAGCAAAGACTAGAAAAGACTGGGGAATTAATCAGACCCTTTGCTTTAAACCTGAATGGAAAGTAATTAAGTTCACCCATTCTCTAATTAAAATTCCCACTTGCAAAACCCCAATGGCTCCCACTAGAAATTCATGTAAAACAAAAGTGAAGAAAGTAAGAGAACCGATCACAAACTTAACCCATGCTAGTGGATTAATTGGACGTGTTTCCTGATTGCCACTGAGATGTTTGTGGACAAAACCAGATTCTCTTTTTTCACACTCAGTTTCACTTGGGGAAATGAGGGATTTTTGGACTAAATGATCTCTAAATTCCAGTTCTATGACTCTATACAGGGTATGTAAGATGTATTTTAGGGTTCTTAAAGATGAGGGAAGAGAAGTTGCAACCCCTACACCTAGAAAACCCAACATGTGTGTTGGAAAAAGAGCTTGATGCTGCATCCCCAAGCATTCTTTTCCAACTCAACCTCTCACATCCACCCACTGTTTGTGGATATATAAGAATAAATATTCACCCATTCTTTAAAGGAACTTAAAAATCCTAAATCCTGAAATATATCTTACTGTAGAAACACAGCTGGATGCTGAATAAAATTATTGGCTTGATTGCAGGCTGAAGGTACTGTTTAACATGATATAATGAGCACAGGCATTTATAGGTTAAAACTTTCTCATTAGAATAGACACATACAAACAAAGTTTAACGCACTGAATAGGCATCTAACGGTTTTCGTCCACACAACTCCTAAGTAGTAATTATGGGTTATTGCAGGGTGACAGCAAGGCAGTTAGTTTACTCTGGGAACGGAATTTGCAGTGAGCACTGCTCTTCATTCTGCAGGCTTAAAATCATCCAGGAATAAAGCATATGTGGCAGAGCTCCAACTAAGAGAAATCAGTCAAATAAATGTGCACCACTGGTGATGATCACTACTGAACTGCTTTCTGCCCAGGCTGGCACACAGACCACAGACAGTCACAGAATGTCATAACTGTAAAGCATTCTCCTCTCATCCAACCTTATAATTTTGCAAATGAGGAAACAGAGGCCAGAGAAGTGATTTGCCTGTGGTCATACAGTTAGTGGCAGAGCTAACACTAGACCCCAAATCGCCCTACTTTGACTCCTAATGCAGGGCTAGTCTTACTAATAAGAATAATAAATCACAATTTGCATAGGTCCTATGCAAATATCCTAGGCTTGGTTTTGTAAGCTCTTTGAGAGGAGGAGCTGTGTTTTGGTTTATCTTTGTCCCCCTTTAACAGTGCCTTGCACTATGATAAGCACAAATGCTTGTTAGTTAGGATTAGATTAATTAAATCCAAGATTTGCCTACTGAAGGTATAATTATCAGTCCTATTTAACAAATTTTTTAAAAAGTTCTAGAGAAGATAAATAGGCAACTTACCCATAGTCTCAGAATTAGAGAATAGTAAAGCAAGGAACTGAACCCAAATTTCTGATTCAGAATAATAGAATCAGATTTTCAATTCTCATGCACATGCATGTTGTAGACCCATTCATTTCCAGCCATTGAATTCAACCAAATCCAAACCATCAATCAATCCTTATTGATGAGAGACTATGGATAATACTAGCTAGGTGTTAAGATGGAGACAAAAAGAAACATGGTTCCTGTCCTCAAAGTGCTTATAATGTATTTTGGCAGATAAAGGAAAAACATGAGACTCTCAACAGTACTGAAATGGAAAAAAAAAACCAGAATACAGTAATTCAAGAGATATTACAAATTATTAAGACAGACAATAAAGGCCATTTGGGAGTTTAAAGGAAATAGGTATCACTCTCCAGGACTGAGGAAGGATGAGAAAAGTTACAGAGAGGGGTGGTGATGGTGGTAATGAGGCAATCTTTAAATGACAGGCCAAGTCTGGATAAGTGAAGGGTGAGTGAAAGATTTCCTATATGGCAAATATAAATGTATGAGGAAAAGGTCATCTGGAAATTTCCATCTGAATGTTATTTTTTTAAAACATCTAAATTTTTACTGATATTCCTTGTTTTCACAAAATTTTCATTTCTGCATGTATTCCTCCCTCCCCATCACCATCCTCCTTTCCTCTGTAACAAAATGTAAAGAAGAGAAAGAGAGAGAGAGAGAGAGAGAGAGAGAGAGAGAGAGAGAGAGAGCGAGAGAGCGCACAATTTAGCAAAACTAACACATCTGCTTAATCTGGCAATATATGCCATGCTCCATATCCACAGTCCCCCTCCCCCACCTCTGCAAAGGAAAAGAAATGCATTTTCTCTTGGAGACCAAGTTTATTGTTGTTCTTTCCACTTTCATCATAGTAGAAATTGTATATATTGTTTTCCTAGTCCTGCTTACTTAACTCTCCATCAGTTCATCTAAGTCATTCCATGATTCTTTGGGTTCCTCATTGCTTCTCAAAGCATAGTAATAGTCCATTACACTCATGTACTATGATTTGTTTAGCTAATCAAGCAGCATGCGTTGCTTTCCAGTTATTTGTCATGAGGGTCTGGCTCATGAGTAGAAATCCTCTGAACTACTGCCTACATGGGAAAGACTAGAGAGTCTTCTTCCCAGAGAATCATGATGATGTCTAATGGACTTTCACTGGAAAGATACTGGAGCATGAGTAGACATCCTGTAGCTGATCCTAATGGGCTAACCTCCTGGTTGGGAGAAGCCTTTTTTTTTTTTTAAAGTTGGGTGCCATTACAGAAACAGAATGGAGGGTGCTTTCTAAAAGGTCTTGGCCTCAGGTATTCTCCTCTTTAGCTGCTATCTCTTGGCAAACAATGAGATACAATGATGAAGGGGAGACAGTGGGCTTTTTCTGGGCTGACCCTGCTGCAATGGGCCTCGGGGCGTTTACCTCTGCATTTGTTCCTTCTCTTTAGGCAAAGTGATTAAAGATAGACTCGTCTTGTGAGTTTTGAAAGGTGAGGAAAGCAAGCCTCCAGCAGTCCTGGCATCCCAGGGTCTGGGTTTTGTAGCCAGCTCTTCATCAGTGCCCCAAGGAACAAAGAATGACTTTTTAGAGTGACATTTGAGACCCAGCCCAGTATCTGAGACAAAGATTCATCCAGAAGCAATCTCTCATTTGAATATGAACTTGGAGGCACCTGAGCTAAGTGTGAGCCCACTCTCTCCAAAGACCAAGATAGGAGAGTGAATATGCTCCTGAGGCATTAGGTGGTGGGGGAGGGGAATGTTTGTACTTTTGGTCTTGCTATATGTTCTAAGTAAGTAAAGTATCCTTTTGTAAAACCTAACATTGTTAAGTGGCTAAATGTAATTGGGGTGCTAGTTACTGGTGTCTAATAATGGGTACATAACTGATGGGGGCTCAAGTCACTAGCATTAGCCCCAAACCCCTAAGGGTACCCCTAGGAATCTGAAAGAAAGATGTAGTAACTTGGCTCTGGAAGAATGTGCTAGATAGTATCCATTACACTACTATAAAAAGTGTCATTATTAATATTTTTGTGTATATGGGATTTTCTTTTTGTTATTTTTCTCCTTGGGGAAATGCCTAGCAGTGGGATCTCTGGCTCAAAGGGTATTGATATTTTCATCTTTTTTTTAAAAGTATAATTCCAAACTGCTTTTAGAAAAGGTAGAATAATTCACCATTCCACCAACAGTAGCTATGTACTTTTCTTTCCAGACCCACAAAAATTGCTTATTGCCATTTTTTTTTGTCATCTTGGTCAACTTACTAGGTATGAAGAGAAACCTCAGAATTGTTTTGATTCTTATTTCTCTTACTATTAGTAATCTGGAGATGAATGCTATTTAAATATTACAAAGTTAAAATAGGCATCCACTCTATTATTCCTGAAATCTTCCCTTTTTTATATATTGGATCTCCACATCCATCAGTAGCCTTTTTCTTTTTTCTTCTTTTTTTTTGGGGGGGGGTTAGGCAATGGGGTTAAGTGACTTGCGCAGGGTCACATAGCTAATAAGTGTTACGTGTCTGAAAGCGCAGGTCCTCCTGAATCCAGGGCCAGTGCTCCATCCACTGTGCCACCTAGCAGCCCCCAGTGGCCTTTTTCTACCATGGAAAAGAGCCCCCCTAAAAGATATTTATTTTTCATTTCCCCTATGTACATGCATGGCTACTAGTGAACACTAACATATACATCTGTGGGGTAGGATACGGTAGTAAATTCATCAATTAGTGCAAAGGGTCACTGCTTCTTCCAGAATGAGTCATTTTAAAACAATCTCAAAATAGAAGATTTAAGGTTTTCAAACCAAAGTATTCTTAGAGAACTATAAAGCTAGAAGAGACCTTAAAAAGATGAAGAAATCGAGACCCAAAGAGGCAACATCACTTGCCCAGAATCATACGACCAAGGCTAGAGTCTAGACATTCTAATTTCTAGTCCAGTCCCCTTTCCACCTTACTATGGAGTTTCCTCTGTCCTTCAGCTTAATCATCTGTTTAGAAGGGATTTCTCTGTTAAAGCATACTAGTGCCAAGCAATAACTCGCTGCATTGGTTTACTTTTTTTTTTTTTTTTTTGCTTTTTTGGTGAGGCAATCGGGGCTAAGTGACTCACCCAGGTACACACAGCTAGTAAGAATCAAGTGTCTGAGGGCAGATTTGAACTCAGGTCCTCTTGACTCCAAGGCCGGAGCTCCATTGGTTGACTTTTACCCAGCTTACATTTCACTGCAAAGACCCAAGGTCAGTCAACACTTTAATTTACTGATAGGCTACCAAGCTCTAGGATATTATTTATGCTAACAAATGATCATCATCCCTTTCAACAGTACTATAAAGAGAATCCTGATTCATGAGTTTGCTGTTACCTCCTTCTGCAACTTTAGCAGGTATTGAATCTTTACATACTTTAAAATAATCTTAAAAAGTAAAAAAAAAAAAATTGACCAGCCCAGAAGTTGCTAAATGTTCCCCATGTTAGCTACACAAAGACTAAAGCAAATGACAACCACAGGTAGGAAAAACAAATGGTATCCATAATCTTTACTACTCACCTGGCAACATCATTAGGCACCCTTATCGATCAATTAATCAATTGACAAACACTTATCAAACAAAAAGCAAATATTACTGCCATGTGCAAAGCAAAGTGAGTAGATCCAATAACAAAGTAGTGAGGCCTAGAGAACTGCATCAAAGTCTGGTTATATCTGAGTAATTTGTTGTTAAACTGACTGATTTGCCAATTGTGGGGCATCTGGATTTTCCTCATAGCAACCAATTTGGTTCCACTAAGTCACCAGCATATATGCAGTTAGTATATTGGAGTTTCCACCTGAGCAGCAACTTTGGGGTTTGGCCTTCTTTCAAAATCCTCTCCAGGCCCCTGCTCCCTCCTTTTCCATGTTGTTTGAAGCTTGTTGGCTCTGTCTCACCCTCCTCCCTCAAGCCCTCACACAGCCTGGGCCCTCCAACATACTGCCACAGTCTTTCTTCTTCTTTGGCCCAAAACACACAACCACCTCACCCATGACCTCAAACAACTCCGCCACTGGGCCCTCATTCATTTTCAGCGCCAGCTCAGAATCTGCTTTTCTTGTCCTTAAAAGTCTTCCTGAGACTAGCCTCACAGACGGTTTCCCTCTTTCCCCACCCCTTTCCACTCTCCCATACTGGCGGGCTTCCTTCTAGCCCTTCATACAGTCACACCACTGTTACTGAAAGGGGCCTTTTCTCTTTCAGCTTCTACCATCTGGAACGTGTCTCTGCATCTCTCTCTGTCTTGCTGGCTTCTCCATCCATCTTCTAAAACTAACAGGAAAATGAAAATCCCCTCCCACCTTGTTTAGATACCTTGTGTCTGTCACTGCCTGATTCATTTTTAATATCAGCATTTAAACAATATTAAGTGACTTTGAAAACTTTTTTTCCAACATAATCTTTGTATCATGCATTTTTAAATGTTGAGCATATCAAATGAACTTTGGCTGTAAATGGAAGAGAATATAGCTGATATATATTTTATAATAAATCAGTTGGTTTTTAAATTATTGATTTATTAGTAAATGATCTTGTTTGCCTCTATAAGCAACAGACAGGGTACTACAAAAAGAACTCCATGTATACATGTGTACATGTATACTGTAACTTTCACCTCAAAGTCCATTTACCTAAGACTATCCTCACTAGTGGAAGCTTATTGTTCAAAGCTCCACGCCTGAGAACCTGAAACCCTGTGTCTTCCTTTTGAAGTTGGAAGCCAGAAAACTGGGATGTCTCTTCTCCCAAGCTCTCTCCAACTCCACCACTGGCACTGGCTAAGGCACGGAGCACTGAATAAGCAATCTCCACCAATAAAGAGAGTCTTATACAAATAGGCTTTGAGTTAGATGGTTATGATATAAGGACACAATCTGTGTATGTGTGATAGGGAGCTGGGGCGGGGGGAGGAGAAGGGAAGAAGTTGAGCAGGGTTTTCAAGACTGTCATATTTTAACAACACAGACCTTACTTAGAAAGTGGAGCAAAAATGCTTCTGGTGGTATTTTCCTTCTGGAGATAATAAGACTTCTAGAGACATGCTCCAGGACTAGCAAACAGGTCACTAGAGAAATTACTGGAGGATACAATTGGAGCTCAAGCGCCCAAAGTTCCAACTTTCAAGACAGCAGATTCTCCCACCAACTCCCTGGATTCTCCACCCCCCCCCCTTTTTTCTTTGCTGGGCCAACAGCTGCCAAAGTGCATGGCTGTTGACAAACTAGGCTGAGTGCTACCAAGGCATCTTTCATGAACTGCCTACATTCATCTGAGCAGATAGATACCTCATTAATGTGCTATATTTCAACACAGAGAAAACAATGCATGCCAAGAGACTATAAACAACAAGTACAAATGATACAGGTCACAGATGATAAATGTAGCCAGCATCCATGCAACACAGGCTCTTCTTAAAAAGACAGGAGCATGCTCGACTTCCCTTGTGCATCAGTCTTTTCCCAAATGCTGACACAGTCAACAAGGTGGCATGGCCTGGATAGCACAAGGGGCCTTTGCTCCCCTACATATACAGGTCTGCCTTTTCTCCAAAGAGGACAAGAAGTGTTTTTCTTTGAATTTTCCATTTAACATGTCCAAATCCTCATGATGCTCCTAGTTGCAGGTTCCTTTGACTTATCTATTTATTTTTTTCCTTAGTACTACTCAGAACTGAAAGTTTGGGGGAGGTGAAGAAGAAGGTAGTGAATTTTCCCATTTGAAAAATAAAATTAAAAAAAAACAAAACCACCACAGACAAATAAAGAAAAGGACCAGGCGGCCGATGCAGCGAACAGGAAAGGCCAAGTCAAACAGGTAACCTTCTGCAGGTTTTGGGAGCTCTCACAAACCAGGGTCTGTTGGCTTCAGGAGGTAAGGGTGCTACCTAGACAAGGGAACTATAGGGGAAAAATATTTTCCCTTTGATTCCCTAACTCTTCACAGACAGAAAAAGTTAAGAGTAACTGGGTGCTGGTTAGAGGATCTGTAATTCCAACTGAAAGATTAGCTCTCCATAAGTGTTCTTAGCTTTATCTTAGTCATTATGAAGGGTTGAACAGAGAAATGTATTCTCTTGAGTTCAAAAGGACCTCTGTGACAGGGTAAGGAAAACAGACTCAAGGGCAAACCAAGTGGTTTTCATTTTTGTATCCCCCCCAGTGCCTTGTATGTAACAGGTACTTAATAAATACTTGTTGAACTAAATTGCCAGCTGACTATAGAGATTAACCAGGCCCATGGCACCAAGTACACAGGCCTCTGAAAAAGTTCACTAAACGTTAGGTTAGGAGTCAGATCTAGGTTCTAGTCTGAACGCTTACTTACTCTGAACCTTACTTACTATGTGATCTTGGGCAAGTCACTTAAGTTTTTTCATCTGCCAAAGAAGGATGATATAAACTTCCCCGTTGATACCACACAGAACTGCTCCTCAAGTCAAATGATTTCATGGATACAAAAGTGCTTTGAAAAATACACATTACTGTACAAATATAAGAAATTAGGATTTGGGGTTTCATTGGAGACAGAAATACATCACATATCTGACCTTAATCAGGGTGGGAAGGCAGGGTGACACTGTTGCACTGCAGGCTGTCAGATGTCTCATTGACCACATACTGATTATAAGTAAGGTGAACATGTTACGCTCTGGGACCCAAGTCCATTTACTTCATGGGTGGTTCAATTCTATCACCCACAAGAATTCATAAGTCAGAGAATATCTGAAGGGGAGCTGAGTACTTTGCACACAATACAATGCTTATTGAATGCATAAATCAATAAATAAATGAAGTCTTTGTCCTCTTTCTACTATCCACTGGCAGATAGGACTCTGTTCATCCTTATCATTTGTTGTTCTTTCTATAGCACTCAATATCTATGCCCTTCATTTGGTAGTTATACAGTACTTTGTAATATATTGTCTCTAATTTTGCTATTATTTATTTCTCATAATATAATTTTACTTTTTCATGTGTGTCTTATATCTGCATTATATGCTTCTGAGATCAAGTGGGATGTGTTAGACTTCCATTTATCCCACAGTGCTAAACATGAAGCTTTAATCATTAGTAGGCATTCAGCTTAATAACATTTGCTAATTAGCCATTAAAGAATCACCAGTGCCAACACTAGTAGAGACTAATGTCAATCAAAGTGGAGGATGGAAAGGTAGTAGTTTGATGGCTCCATCATTCCCTCAACTCTCATCACAGCTTTGGTTTGAGGTTTTGTGGCCACAATCTTAATTTTAGAGTGGATTAGCCAAAGAAGGTATAGGGGAGCAGGCTCGAGGTTCTAGTATGTTAGCCATTTTGCCAGCAAGTGGTTGCTATACGAAGAAGGGCAGCCTAGGCATCTCTAGATCAACACTGCCCACCTTGGTCCCTTTAGGAAGGGTCCCAGAAAGTCAGCACCTTGGACCTCAGGACTACCTGCTCCCCATGAAGAGCTCCCAACGAGGGCCTCTACCTGGCGACTTCTCTGCCCATTTTCATCTCTTCTGAGGCACCCTGTCCAAATAAACCTGCACTTTGTTCTCTCCTTCAAAGGCTGTGCAAAGTTACAGAGCAGCCAGGCTCTGAGACTACCTTACTGCTTGCCCTGGAAAGGGCCAGAGCACCACAGCTGATTTTTGAACTGGTATGAATGCTGCAAGAGCAGAGAAACATAATAAATGGGCACAGCTCCATTTGCAGCACCTAATTTGCAATAATATTGAAGTCTCCAACAATAACTCATTTACTCTTATAATAAATATATAAAAAAAGACAAATTGCTACATTGAACATGCATTTTCTTCACCGCAAGTAGCTGCTACCCCAGGGAGAAAGCCCTGTGCTGCTAACTAATAGTAAATCCTTTGGAAAATCATGTGTCATAATGATGGACAACCAGGGAAAGGGTATTAAATAGATTTAGAGGTTAGAGACTCTAACAAGAACAAAAGACGCCCTTTGCAAACCAGTACCTATCAGTTGTAGGATGGAGAGCATGATTAGCACCTACCAGTGTGACAACCTCAACCAAGCAGGAAAAAAGTTTCTATTACGGCACATGGTCTGGTCAAGTGTCACCAAAGAGAAACACAGAGGGCTAGGGGCAGGGGATGATAGTGGAAGTCAGAAAAGCTGATACTGAGCAGGTGAGTTGTTATTGTTCAGTCGTGTCTGACTCTTCATGACCCCATATGGGGTTTTCTTGGGAAGGATACTGCAATGGTTTGCCATTTCCTTCTCCAGCTCATTTTACAGATGAGAAATTGAAACAAACAGGGGTAAGTGACTTGCCCAGTTAGTAAGTATCTGAGGCTGGATTCAAACTCATGAAGATGAGTCTTCCTGATTCCAAGTCCAATGTCTATCTACTGAGCCATCTGAAGTTCAGGGTGAAACTTCAGCAGAATTAATTCCATATGTGAGACTTCTCCATTAACTTCAACATCACTAGGTGTTAAATATAATCCATCAGTAGTTCTCTTTTATTCCTGGTCTTCTTTAACCAAATTCCAAAAATTTGGGATTTTTTTTAATGGCACAATTCAGCTACTCCTTGGAAAGCTGCTTAGGCATCAGTTGCTTCACATTTATATTGGGATTTATGGTTACCAAGCTCTTACTCACATTGTTTTTTTGCAGTTTTTTTTTTCTTTTTAGGCAATTGGGGTTAAGTGACTTGCCCAGGGTCACACAGCTAGTAAGTGTCAAGTGTTAAGTCTGAGGCTGGATTTGAACTCAGGTCCTCCTGACTTCAGGGCCGGTGCTCTATCCACTGCGCCACCTAGCTGCGCCCTCTTATGTACATTTGATTCTCCCAACAGCCCTGTAAGATAGCTAGGCCAGGTATTATGAACCCATTTTGAAAATGAGGAGACTGAGGCTCAGAGACATGTAATGTTTTGCCAAATGTTTGACTGCTGCTAAGTGAATGAACCAGGGTTCAAACCCAGAGCTCAAGTGCAAAACCAGCCAGTACTCTTCCACCACAAATTGTTTGTCTTCCACAGACAAATTGTTTATCATAGCCAGTCTTCCTTGATGTGAAAATAGATGTATATAGAATAGAGGTCTACAGACTTAAAAACACTGTGCCATATTCTAAATCCCTTGCCTCTCAAGGTCTGGAGGTAGAGGTGGGATAAGGAAAAACATGAAGAAATGTACTAGTCAGTGAAGGTGGGGGCAGGAGTGTGGTACCCATTGACCACCTATTTGTAAGGCTGAGGTAGGGAACATATACCAGTCAGTGGGAATTACAACTGTTCTGTATGCTAAAAGAAAATCAGCCCATGGGTCATCTTCAGCACAGGTGCCCAGTGTTCACAATTCTTGAGATGTAGCATATCTGCAACCCCATTATACATCACAGCCATGTGATATGGGGGTATCTATAGATTTGCATGCAAAATATGAACAGTATACATTTACATGTATTCAAGTATGCACAGATACCATAGCTATATTCCAAATGTCAATGTTCTATTGAAGACTGATCTTTACTTAAGAACCAAGCTAAGAGACAGTATTAGATATTGTTAGATTGTGAGCTCTTGAAGGCAGGAACTGTCTTTTGCTTTTTTTTTTTTTTTTTGTATCCCTAGGGTTCAGCACAGTGTCTGGCACATAGCAGATGCTTAAGAAATGCTCATCAACTGCTATCACCTACCAATAATATTTGTTCATCAGTGGTGTGATATAAGATGATAAATATTTATTAAGTGTCTACTACATGCCAGGCACAGTGATACAAATAAGAAGAAAGACAGCCCCTACCCTCAAGATGCTTATAGTCTAACAGGAGAAGACAATACATGGAAGTTGAAAAGTCTGGGGGGGGGGATGCCAAAGGTTACCTGGCATTGAGGTACATGTGGATGATGATGGAGTGGGAACCAAGCAGAGCCAAATAGTAATGACTATTGTTGCAAATTTCTCTGTTAATTCCAAAAAATTAAGACTTGACAGATGCCTTTGGCTATCATTACAGACAGCTGACTACACAAGCCTTAAGTTAGCTACCTTTGCACTGTAAGCCCTAATGAAAAAACCTCAACCTGACTGTGTAGACTCTTAATATTCTTCACCTTAAAAATACTAGTGTGTTTCCATGAGTCAGATGCATTAAGGAATAGCAGAAAATGTGGTGCGAAAACTTTAATGAAGAGATAGAATTGAAAAGTCAATTTTAAGAGTAATTTTCACAAACTATGGATGAAATTCATGATATCTGTGGCATGAGAGAATAGAATACCATTTGACCTTTTGGAATAGGTTTGCTATGACTTTTCTTGTCTCAGGATTGCTAGCTCCAGTGTCCTTCTATTTCAGAATAATGTATATGTGTGTGAATGCATACATGCATACATTTCTTTCTGTCTGCCTCTCTCTCTCTTCATATATATATATATATATATACATACATGCATACCCATATGTGTATGCGTGTATATATATATATATGCGTATATATACACATGTGTGTATGTATGTGTGTCTATGTATATGTATACACACACATATATGAATGGCTTCATTGGTGCTTTATGCCTTTGGGATTGCCAAATTGTTCTTTTACCAGCTTACAGCTTCTCACTTCTGGAAAGATTTCTTATAGTTTAAAGCAACAATGCAAGGTGATTTATGAGTATTCTGCAATTGCTATCAGTTTACTATTTTAACCAATCTATCATAAATCAGAAAGAGGAATGTTAAGCCAAACTTGAGAGTGTAGCTTTCATTCATTACCTGGGAAGATTATAGCCATTTCATAAAATCCATTATCTAAGAAAAGGATCTTATTGGCAAGGGCCAGCAAAATTCATTTCATGCTTCAAAAGTTTGTGATTGGGCTGGCTAGAAAAACTAAATTGTTTGGAAGGTGAAAATCATAATTTGTTTAAAAAAACCCTCACAAACGCCCAAGATGGAGTTGTGTCAATTATAGCAAGTGGCACTTTCTACTCAAATGCACTAAGCACCATCCAAATGCTGCCCCTCGCTCCTGCATGATTGCTCACGGACTTATCAGTCACAAATGGTTGGGCTGAAGGCATATACTCAGAAGGTGCTGTGACCCACAGTGTGCAAGGCATATTGCACTGATGCACTAAAATCTGAGATGTTGGGGGAAGGAGAGAGAGAGGTAAGATGAAATGACCAAAGGGATACTTGGTTGATTATTATGAGGACGTCCTAAACATTTAGATCTTTTTTATGGTCTTTAGACTCTACAAGCACCTAATCTAGAAGGATTAAGGGAACCTCCACCACCACCCCCACCGCCCCACTGAAATACCTGACCTCCAAGAAGGGATGGTGGCTACCAATATACTGCCCTGTACAAAACAATTCTTAACTACAAAGTGAATAGAATTGGTATAATAATGGACCCCTTCTAATCTGTAAGTGTTAAGATGTTATGATTCATCTTCCTTCTAAAATTTTCCCAAGTGGAGAGTTTGGCATTTGTAAGTAAATTCTGACCCTAAGCTACATAATTAGGCAGTGGATCGGGAGAAGAGGGAGGGCTAAGAACGTCCTGTTTTAGAGAAATACAATATGAGAACAGAATTTTGTTGTTGTTTAGTCATTCAGTTGTGTCCAACTCTTAGTGACCCTGTGGACCTTAATACACCAACAGCATTCATGGGGTTTTCTTGGCAAAGACACTGGAGTGGTTTGCTCTTTCCTTCTCCAACTCATTTTACAGATGAGGAAACTAAGGCAAACAGGGTTAAGTGACTTGCCCAAGGTCAGACAGCTAGTAAGTGTTTCTGGCCAAATTCGAACTCAGGTCTTCCTGACTCCAGGCCCCATGTTCTATCCACTAAGCCATCTACCGCCACCTAGCTGCTCTCAGAATAGAATTAACAAATTCCAAACTGGAGGACTCAGAAGGTCTAGATAAAGTTTTTCATCTGTCACTAGTGTTCTCAGTGACCACATTGAAAAGTTATCTTCTCTATTCCTCACCTTCATCTATGTCAATTGCTAGAAAATAAATATTGAAGCATAGAGAAACTGTGAGGGGCAAGTCCATAGACTGGGTTTCATTGCTGGTTTTGACACTAAAAACTAGGTGGCCTTGAGAAGGGCCTATCCCTTTCTGGGACTATCCCCTTATCTGAAAATACAAAAGCTAAGAGAGATGAACACTCCGTTCCAAAAGTCCTCTCCAGCTCTGACATTCTCTGATTCTCCTTTGACCTGTTTTGAAGCCCTCTGCAAATATTGAATGGAACTGCTTTTTAAGTCAGCATCTTCTCACTGACTTTTATGAAAAGTAATTCTTCTCTGCCATGTTTTCCACAAATCCTCACCCTCATCCACTGACATTCTTTGATACAGGATTTTATCATTATTTGTCCTTTACTTTTCCTTAACGATAATTCTCAGCAATATTTCACCTCTTCAGGGTTTATTTCCTTCTTAGTGTTTTTTTTTTTAAATCTCTTATTCCAGAATCAAGCATAGAACTTGGAGGGCAGCACTGCTGGGTTTGGAGGAGAGCTCACCTGTTCTCAAGCTGTTCCCCTTACTCTGGCTTTTTTCTGAGCAGCAGACAAGGCCTTGGGGACCTGGGGCCCTGTCTCTAGTTCTAACTCTTTGCTACAACAGGAGGATAAGGAGGTCCCCTACCCTCCCAGAATTCCCTATATTCCCCAAAAGCCAAAGGGGAAGTGGAGCATTCCTATGGCATTGGGTTTTTTGGGTTTTTTTTGGTGAAATTCCATGTTCTGCTTGCTAAAGACTGTTAGGGAACTAAGAGAGGTAGCATTTCAAGAGATGTTAAAAAGGAAAAGAAAAAAAAGTTTTTTTAAAAAGGGCTAGAGAATCAAGTGTCTTCTAGATTTTTCCAAACCCTCAGAATGTTTTTTTTTTTTAATTTTGAACTTGTTTCTTTCACTGCTATACTCAACTTTACCCAAATATGTTCCTCATGTGAAAACAACATTTCCCCCAGGGAAACTTAATTTTAACACACACGTGTTTTTCTAAGTAACTCAGAGCTGGTGGTAGGCAGACAATAAAGATTCTTGTCTTAGAGTCCTCCTTCTGCTGGGACCACCAGGGGAATAAAATAGCAAGAAACACCCAGAGACTCAGAACTCCTGCAAATCGAGGTTTGGGATTCCCAGCTCTCTTTTCAGGTTGCTCCTCCAGGGTTTTAAGGGGATGTGAGTGTATGGGTTGGGGAGGTCCCAAAGAGAGCAATGAGAATCACCTTGCACCCTCGTTTCTCCACCCCCACCCTTCTCTAACACACAGCACAATTTGGGTGTAATATTCTTTGGGTTCCCTCCATGAAGCTCTCCCTCTTTCCTCCACTCCAAGGCATGCTACCAATCCTTTCTCTTGCTTTACTGCTCAGTTACTGGGGGCTGGTGGCACTACCAAAAAACTTGAAGTCTCCCCCTCTCAAAAAAAAAAAAAAAGGCAGCTGAAAGCCAGTACTGTACAAACAGCAGTTCCTAATTTACACTTTAAGCAGCCAGTAGAGAAGACTTTTTTTTTTTTGTTTTGTTTTGTTTTTTTCCCTTCTACTTACCATTTGTTATTTGGGAATGTGTGGCACCCTGTCATCGTCGCTGGAAGAAAGCTACTGCACTCCAGTCAGAGAACTCGGCAGAGGTGGTTTCTTGATATATCAATATGGACTGAACATCAAGTGGACCCCTCAGCTACTAAGGTGTGGTTATTATGAATCATTTATTACCCTAGCTAAGGCTTTAGGAACAACACTCTCTAATATAAAGGATGACTTGACTTGGGGAATACTGCTGTCACGGTGGTTGAAGATCCTCCCCCCTCCCTCTTTCCCCACCTCTTCTCCAGGGGAATAGCTCTCCTTCAGGTTTATGAGTGGTGTTAACCCTTCTTGGGTTACCCTGGCGCTGTAGCCACTCCCAACTGAACCTTTCAGGGACAGGAGTGACAAGCATGAGGCCCATGAATCCTAAGGGTCTTCCTACTTCCACACCCCCCATTCCCCTCCACCAGACCACACAGAAGAAGGGGTGAAGGAGATGATTGAGTCATAGACAGAACATGATCAAAAGAGTTTGTGGGTTTGGAAGTAATGGTGGGATATACATAAGAGAATCATAAATTTAGGACTGGAAAGGATATTAAAGATTATGGAGGAGGGCCCTCATGCCTTCCAAACTGTTCCCCTCACCTCCGGCTTTCTTTGATGCAGCACATAGGGCCTTGGGGATATGGGACACTGTCTCCAGTTCTAACACGTAGCTAATACAGAAGGATGTCAAGAAAATATATTTAAAAGATGAGGGAATTGAGGTCCAGAGAAGGGAACTCACTTGTCCAAGGTCACACTGCTGGTCATTTCACCATAAAAAAGGAAACTTTAAGCATATTAATCAAGCTAGCCCTGGTATAGATGTCAGGAAATGTTATTACTCCCCCCCCCCCCAAAAAAAAACCCCACTACCCTGGCTTGGGAAACTTTAAAAAATGTTTTTTTTCTGCCAAAAAGGTTGGGACACCTGCCCTGGGAAGGGCAGATGGGACACAGAATAAATACCTAGGGGTTGAGGAACCAAGTGTAGGTAAAAAAGAAAGAAAATAGGGAAAATAAACCCAAACTTCTCCATAAATTACATGAAAAATAAAAGCATCCCAAGTGGTTACTCTACAAAACACGAATCCATTCACCTTTAATGCTTCTTAATTTTTATTTTTCCCTGGCCTTGGTTCCCTGAGGAGCCAGAGTACAATCCCAAGAGGGAAGAGTAACAGATTTGGAGTCAGTAGACCTGGGTTCAAATCCTAGTTCTGCCACTTACTGCCTCATGTGACACTGGTCAAGTCACTTAACTTTTCTAGGCCTCAGTTTCCTCATTTGTCACATGAGGGGCTTGGGTGGCAAAAATCTTAGCTTAGCAGACCAGAGTTCAGGACTTGGAGCTTGGGATGTCAGGGGTCAAATTCTGCCTCTGACACTTGCCAGCTGTGTAACCATGGGCGAGTTAAAACCTCTCTTAGTCTCAGTTACTTCATCTATAAAGTAGGGACACCTGGAGGGCCTATTTTCCCCCAGGGTTGTTGTGAGATTAGAAAGATGTAAGAGATGTTAAAATGCACACAGGGAAAAATGTCTTTGAATGACCTTGAAAAAAATTCCAGGTATGATGAAGCCTGGCTCTGGAGAAGAGCTAGAAAATGCACTTCGTGCCTTTTGTCAGAAAGGTAGAAGTCTGTGGATGTGGAATATTGCATACTCTGTCAGATGCTGTTATAATGTGGGTGAGTGGGTCCAATGGTTTTGTTGAAGTTAAAAAAAAACTTACAAAGAAAAGCTCACGTGGAAGGGAAAGGAATATATTTAGAAAAGTTAAACAAAAACAAAGCATCAATAATTCAAAATAAGATAAAAATAAAATTAGAAAATTGTCCAAGATTGCCTCTGAGGTCCTTTCCAGCTATAAATCTGTGAGCCGATGTTCCATTCACCCACCCCACTCTCCATCTCTCATCCTCTCCCATTGAAATTTCCTGCTACTCAAAATTTACAAACAGGACCCAAGGAGAGAGAAGGTGAAAGGGAAGAAAACTTTTCCACTACAGTATAATCCTGAGAGACTCATTCTTAAACCATAATAATAGCTCATGTTGATATAGCAGCTTGAGGTTTACAGAACTCTTTCCTTACAACAATCCAATGAGACAGGTTCTCAGTATAATTGGAATCATCTCTGTTTTACCGATGGGGACCTAAGGCTCAAAAGGCTGAAGTCACTTGCCTCTAGGCACAAAGCCAAGAAAAGTCAGCACCTCATTTAGGTCTTCTCAATGGAGTACCATGAGTTCCATTTTATCACACTGCTAAGGGGCTCAGTGAGAGCCCAGGGCCCTTTGCTCTATCAGATCCTGGTCACAACCACTCAGCCTGTGAATGGCTCTTATTTTCACAAAGAATACTCACTGCCTAATGCTCAGCAAAGTCTGAGATTGAGTATGTTTCACACACACTCTTACGTCCTCAGTTGAACCTGTCAATTCCTAGGCAAACAGAATCATAGAACTTCAATGCTGAAAGGAACCCTGGAGATATTCTAACACATCCCTTTCAACAACATCAATATTGAGAAAGGTCTCGACCCAGGTGATAGGCCACTAGGCAGTGGCCAGAAAGAACCAGTATTATAAACCAAATTTCCTAATGTCTACTCCAGAGTTCTTTCTACTAGACCACACTGTCTCCAATCAATCACCAGCTGGGCAGGACACCATTCAGATCAATCAAGTGATTGGGAGGGCAGCTCGGCACGGGGGGAGAGGCTAAGAAGAGAAGGCAATGGCCAAACCAGATGCTGTTTCAGTGACTCTCCCTTTGGTGCTGGTGAACTGCGAAGGGGTCAGAGATTTGGCTCACTGAATCACACAAAAGCCGTCCTGAAATCGATGGGGTCAGCAAAATTAGAGAACAGGCCCCCTTCTTGGGTGGCATCGTCAGTGTTCTGCTCTCGGTCAGGACCACAAAAGCAATGAGGCAGCACAAAAACGACAAGGGAACTTAACTAAACTTCCCCTAACCCTCAGAAAGAGAGGGAGAAAACACATGCACACATTACATATACACCCACAAAAGGGAGGCTTGAATTGAATATTTTAGCAAAAGTTTTGACTTGTCACTTTTGTGATCACAACTCACAAAATTTTCTTTCCGCAAATTGTTGCCATGCTTATTAAGAGCTCTATGATGCCTCCTTAATTCATAACCCAATAATTGCAAATTTGTGAACAAAGCCAACACTCACATTAGTTTATATTGTCTATGCCTGCAGAAAGAGTTTGCTAGAAAAATTAATCACCAAAACAAAATATGCTGGAGGTGCTGGTGAGGGGTTTAACCCCCTAGGGAGAAGAAATAGTACTCAAACACTTTAAGAGCTTTCATTTACATATAAACAATGTGCTAATTACAAGTGATCCTTATCCAGTCCCTGGACCAACTCTGACTGATTTCTATTTCTCTGCAGTTTTGTTAGACTGAACAGAGACAAGAAAGTGATGGCGTATCCCTTTAAAGTTGTTTTAATTCCTCAAAAATAGACTCTGGGCAAACCAAACTGGAGTGGGGGAAACCGAACTAATGCCCTGAAAGCAATATTATAAATGAGAAATACTCCTGGGGTCTGGCTTAGCTGAGCCAGCCAAGGAATGGAGCATGGATGACCTCAGACAACTGGACAAACAATGGATGTTACAGGACATTATGGTGAGTTTTGCTGATCCTCTATTAATAAACTACAAAACAGTCTGTGTAGTTCTACAGAGTATGATATAAAAGTTGAATTTTCCTTCAAAATATTCGAAAATTCTGAATTCCTAACCATGAATTAATTCAGCCTAACCCTTCTCTCACTGATAGAGACCATGGAGACATGATGGTTCAAAATCTCCCTCCATTTTCATCTTTTTTTTCCCTGCCATGAAGAAAGCCAAGTTTGTTTTGAGAGAGAGAGAGAGAGAGAGAGACAGAGACAGAGACACAGAGAGACAGACAGAGAGACAGACAGAGACAGAGAGAGGTAAGGGGTCAGAGTAAAGGAGGAGAAAAGGAAAAAAAGAACCTAGCACTCCAAAATGGATGGTGAAAGTACCAATCAACACCTTCTTCCCCAAAAAAGGGTTGTTTGCTGGCCTGCCTGCAATTTTAAGGAAGAAATGGCCAATGACAAGGTTAAGCATCTGTGCTGTTCAGGAATCTCAGTGTGAGAGCAGTCAGTCCATGAGTCATGTAGCATTTATTAAGCATCTACTATGTGCCAGGCACTGTGCCAAGTGCCAGCAATACAAGAAAGGCAAAAAGATGGTCCTGCTCTCCAGAAGCTCACAGTCAGGAAACACCAGGTATACATGTTCCAGTCATGAAATCTCAAGGGTTCCTGCTTGGGAAAGTCAGTGAGTTTCTCTCTTCCTCAGTTTTCCATCCTACTAAGAGATTGTCGCTTTGAGGTAGCTCAGGAGTCTCCACAGAGCTACCAAGGAAGATGCACTTTGTGGTAGAATGTAGCAGCTGTTGGCCAGAGAAGAAACTTCAAATAATTTAGGGATTATCCCCATTTTGTTGATAAGACTAGTGATTCTTTATTTCTCATTCAGCTTCTCTCTATCTCTCTCATTGTTTCTGTCTTTTTATCACAATATGCTCTCTCACACACACTCTCAGGGGTTTAAAAAATCAATTTAATAGAACAACCTTGTTTAAGACTGCTAAATCACCCCTTTAGTTCAATAAAAGGTTAAGTAAGTAGGATACATTAAGTACAATACATAAAATCAAAACCAACTTCTTTCTTTCCATCTGAGTCACTAACTTTTGCAAATGGTGCCCAAAGGCCAGGGAATACTTACACTACAAATCTAGAAGTCACTTTCTTTGAATAGGTCACACAGTTTCTCTGATGCTGTCCCTGGCTTCTAGCCCCTTCCATTCAGTCTATCCAACGCGCTACTGTTAGACTAATCTTCCTCAATCATGCCTGTAATTATGTAATCCCTTTGCTCAACTCTCAATGTCTACACACAGCGTCTACAACAGTACAAACTGTTGATAGCAGCATTCAAGGCCCACCATGATCTGGGACCAAACTACTTTTCCAACCTAATCTCTTGTTGCTATGCTACAATCAAGGATGGCAGCGACAATAGAACAGGTAACAGTAACTATGGCTAGGAATATGGCTTGTATAGACCCTTAATCTGATAACTAGGTAGTACACTGAGGAAAGTGCTGGGTCTGGAGTCAAGAAGACCTGGACTAAAATCCTCCTCAGATACTTAATAGCTGTATAATCTTGGGCAAGTCACTTAACCCCCATCCACCTTAGTTTTTCCTTCTAAGGAACAAATAGAGATAATAATAGCATCTATCTCCCAGGGTTATATTAAGGAAAAACGAGGTAATTTTTGCAACCTTAAACTACTATATAAATATTTTATTGTTGTCATCCAGTCATTTTTTTTTATCACATCCAGCTCTTCATGACCATATTTGGGGTTTTCTTGGCAGAGAAATTAGAGTGGTTTGCCATTTCCTTCTCCAGCTCATTTTACAGATGAGGAAACTGAGGCAAACAGGGAACAGCTAGTAAATATCTGAGGCTGGATTTGAACTCAAATCTTCCTGACTCCAGGCCCAGTACTTTATCTACTTCACCCCCTAGCTGCTATGATTACTAATTATTATTATTAATAGCCGATGACTGAAGCTACTAGAGAGGAAGGGAAGATGGTAAGAAGTATGAATTTAAAAAGGAAACAAGTAGTGACCAGGGTACAAGATGGGACAAGAAGAGGCTAAGGAGAGCTCCACACCCAGGTGAGAAAGGTGATTATACATAAGCAGCATAAACATCAGTGCAGTCAGAGAATTAGGTGTGGATCAGATATCGAGAAGATAGAAAGTACTATTCATATGAACCTGAGAACATCATTTAACTTGTCTAGTCTCAGTTTCTTCATCTGTAAAATAAAGAGGTTGGGTCTAAAGAAACGCAAGAGGGTCCTTTAAATAGAGTGATCCTAAGTTGTGCAAACAGAGCATCTCTGAAAAGTAGTTTTTCAATGGTCAGTTCAGAGGATTCAGGGCTGTCTTCTCCCTGACAGGGCATTCTGCCTCGCACTCAACAGGTTCTGGCCTCTTGAGAGGGTTGAAGCTAATGTTGGTATAACATCACTGACTTTCTGGAGAGGGACACAGAGTTAAATCCTTGAAGATCTCCAAGCTTTAAGAGTATGAGCTTAGACCTCAGTTTCATCTATAAAATTAAGGAGTTAGATGGTTTTCATGGCCTCTAAAGTCCTTTCTGGCTCTAAATAATAATGATATTGATGACTTTTCCTTTCAACTACACAATGCAAACCTTAGTCTTGACTAAGGGTGAATGATTTGTTGTACAAAGCAAACAGGTCAGGTGGGGGCAGGGGGAAGCAGCTGTAATATGTGAGGGACAGTTATAAACAATAAAGAAGGGATTACTTGTCCTTTTCTCATCTCTCCAACTAACCTGTAAGTTCCTTGAAGGTAGGATTCAGGTGTGATATAGTATTGCAATCCCTCACGAAGTCTTCCATATAGTTCTGGGCACATGATAGGTGCTTAATAAATGCTTCCTGCTTTCTATTCTACCACTTCTTATCCATACGCACCCTACCTTCATCTCCTATCAAAGTGAACCACTAAACGTTTAATTGAGCAGAGCTCAAGACCTTGATTCCACTCTCACTGTCAATAGGCAAGAAAGGGAAACAGGAAATAGACCATTGTTTTCCTCCAAATCTGTATGTGTATATGAGTGTATGAAGGGGGAAAGGCGCAGGAAGGAGCTGTGTAGGTAGAGAGAGAAACTAAGTTTAACTTCTTGCTACAAATAAGTGTTTCAAAAATCTGTCTTCATGTAAATGGCAACAGTTAAACAGTTGGCATCAGGATAGAATAGAGCCCCTTGGCATTGCCTACTGGTCTAATTAAGCATGGCTCCTTGAGTAGGTGCTGAATCTTGGTTTTGTTTTTTTTTTTAATTTCCAATAAACAACAAGTCCGGCAACATTCATCAAGCTCCCACTATGTGCCAGGCACCGTGCTAAGTGCTGGAGATATAAGAAAGACAGTCCCTGACCTCAAGGAGTTCACAATTTGAAGGGAGAAACAATACATAAAAGGAGGCATGGAAGCAGTGGGGAGGGGAAAAGTAGGGCACTGTCCACCAGAGGGTATCTTGTCCTGTGGAGCTGAGAATAGGCTGAGCAGCAGACGCAAAGCAGAGTGAACCAAGTCCAGGTTCTACCCTCAATAAAGAAAGGCCTTGGGAGGAGCCTTCTTTACTCCACCTTCCACCTTCTTCACTCCTCTAATCAGCACCTTTCACATCTGAGCTACTCTAGAAACACTTGACTGACGGACCACATTTGTGTAATACTTTTCAACTGTTATCGGTATGGTGTAAGTGGAAAGCTCTGTCATTTACCACCTCTATAACCTTGGGGAAAAGCCTCTCTGGGTCTCTGTTTCCTTATCTGTAAAATGAAGGGACTGGACTGGCGGATCCTTAAGGCTCCTTTCCAGTTCTAAACATATTACTATTATTGTCCTTAAAGTACTAGGACACTTAATAAACTTTAATTAAAATATTCCATAAATCTGGGTCATTATTATTACTATTATTGTTAGTCTTATTTGATCAACAGTCAACTGGGAAAGTACATAGATATCTTATTTTAGAGATGAGGAAACTGAGACCCACAGAGAAGTGAAATGACAGGTGACAGAGAATGGACTGGAAGAGGAGTCTTCTGATCCATTATCTCTTGTAAAAGGAACTGTTCCCAATATAAACTGAATAGATGCATGAAGAAACACATGAATGGTACAGTAGAAAGAATACTGGCTGTAGAGTCAGAGGACCTGGGTTCAAATCCCACCTCAAATGCTACGTGTGTTAGCCTGGACAAGTCACTTAATCTCTGGAGGTCTCAGTCTTCTCACTCATAAAATGAGGGGGCTGCTCCAGATGCCCTTAAGGGTCCCTTCTAGCCCTCAGTCTATGATCCTATGACCCCAGGTATACTCTCCTCTACCCATACACCCTTCTCCTTTGTAGTCTACCCTATGGTAACTATTCTCTTCAAATCTTATGCACTAGGCTGTGGGAGCGGGCTTTCTGTTCACTTTCCCCCCAAAATACAGAGGGAATCACATAGCTTGATCTAATATGAAAAGAGAAAGGATTAGGAGAGGAAAAGAAACAGAAAGGGAGAAAGAAGAAGCTGGAGACAATACATTCCCAGTAGGCTTACTTGGAATCCACATCTAGATGGAAGATCATCTCATCCATTCCTCTGCTTCCACACCCCCATATTTACTGAGCCATGTGGACCAATGTACAATTGTTTAACTTGTTTCTGTGAGAGGTGGAGGGGTGGTGGGCATGGGAGGAAGCACATGGGGGAAAATGGCCCCTTTTCTGGCAGATGCCATGTTTATGTCCCCCCCCTCCCTCCTCCTTTCGGGGTGGCTCACCCCTCAGATGTATAATGAATCAGGCACTCTCTCATTAATAAAAAATGACAAGCTATCATCTCATTGAAATCTTGTGTGCTGGAAGTGCCTGCAGACAAAATCCCTGCCTTGCTCTCCAATTCCTCTGTGGTCAGGCAGTAATGAGGCTTTGGGGTGGACGGGACAAAAGTGAGCTGCTGAATAGAGCTTAACTTGCAAGAGGAGGAAGTAACCTTTTCATTACAGTCACAGGACTTTAATTTTAATGACTTTTTCATCTATATTAACAAAAGGACCCAGATCGGGGGCCTGGCTGGGGCTCACCAACAAGGTCACCAAGTTATAAGAATGTCACAGGGTAGGCGAGAGCTAATCCCGGCCATAGCAATGAGCTATTCACTGCTTCCAAATTCCTAAGATGTCCTGAAAGCCAACTGATTTGGAAACACAACCCATTTGAATATCTCTCTCTTCTTTTTAATAATTTTCTTTAAGCAAGTGAGAGAAGGAACAGATAGAAAAACTGGACAAGAGGGAAGCTAAGAATGGATTCAGGCACTGAGTGTGAAGGTCACTCTGAACTGATGAGTGAGATTACCTTTGCATTTCCTCTCTGTATTTCTATTGAACAGAGATCACTGAGGGATGAGGCTAGCTAATAAAATAAACACTCCTGAAAACACCACACCACCAGGAAGCCTTTCTAACAATAACAGCCTCCCCCCTTTCCCCTCCCATTGCCACCTAAGATCTCTGTCTTCTGTACAGTCTATCACACTAAGCATCTGTACAATGAATTTTGACAATGAATTCTATTAAATTTGCCACTTGACTACAGAGTGCTATGGCTCTCTAACACTTCCATGGATTCCATCATTGTCTCCCCAGCAAAAGACTAAGCTTCTTGAGGGCAGAGAACATATCTCAATGAAACAGTTTCTTATCTGGTCTCCATCTAATCTTTCCCCAAATGCTCCAACATCCACATCACTGTTGGACTAATCTTCAAAACATTACCTATCTCTCCCCTATTCTAGAAGCTTCTATAGCTCTTTTTGGCAATTTAATTCTCCTCCAAGGTACATTAGCATTTCTAACCCACACTCCCAACATACCTATGTTGCCTACTACATTGATATTGGACTAGCTTTCAGGGCTTGCCACGATCTGGCCTAATGGTCTGAACTGGTTTTCTATGGCTTCCCAATAAGTAATCACTACAGTTGAGAAAGCAAACACATTGCTGCTTTTCTCTCCCAACATAAGTATGCATGCGTATGAATGCATACACATACACATTCCACTCTCATTCTTTTCTCTTCGATTTGCTCTTTATAAACCACCACCACATATACCACCAGTTATCAAATTTATTCCCCCTTCAAGCTATAATCCAAATTCCACCCTCCTCCATGAAGCCTTCTTAGACTTCTTGAGCTCGTGCCAATTCATCTTTTCTCAATGAGTTTAGGGTTGCTGTTGCATTTATAGTCAAGAGCCACATAGTGGTGCACTCAATTCTTCTCAAATTGCTTTTTCAGGTTTTGTTTGCCACCTCAATTAGACTATAAGTACCATGAGGGCAGGGACTATACATTTTTTGTGGTCTTTTTATATATTTCTCTGTGTCAAGAACAATGTTAAGCACATTATGGGAGATATTCAATGAAGACTTGCTGAATTCAGCAGAACAGCCATACTCCGTTACATATTTCCTTATGTCACATGCTCTTAGATTTAGAACTAGTAACGAGACCTTGTGGAAAAGGAAATGGCAAACCACTCCAGTATCTTTGCCAAGAAAACCCCAAATGGGGTCACCAAGAGTCAGACATGACTGAAAAATAATTGAACTGAAAAGGGACCTTAGAAATGATGTAGTCCAGGTGTTTTGTAGATGAGAGAAGTGAGGCCTAGAGAGAAGTGACTTGCCCAATCCTACAGATGTTGATAACTCCACACACTTCTTATTTACACTGACAGCACTTTTGTTTGCATGTGGAAAGGAAGAATATTTGGGTCAGCCAAACAAGACAGAGCAATACTACAAATGCCAAAATGGCCCAGACATCTGGGTGTAGTTGAAAGAGGAACTGCCTAGGAATTAGAAGATAAGAATTCTACTCCTTAGTCTGCCACTAATTACCTATGTGACACCGCAGCAATTTGCTCCACTTCTGCAGGCTTCAGTTTCTACTCTGTAAAAAGGGAGGGTTGAACTAGATTGTTTCTCCCCAGTTCTAATGTTGGCATAAAGAGCCTTGAACTTGGGAGTTGGGAAAAGTGAGTTTGAATCTTAGGTCTAAAGCTTACTTAGCTGTGCAACAAAGAAGCCACTTAACCTCTCTGAGACAGCAGCTTCTTTATCTGCAAAATTGGAGTAATAACATCTGCACTCCCTAAGAGGGTCCTGGAAGGCTTATAGTGTTATGCAAATGTGAGCTGTTACAATTATGATGCCACAGTTGATGGGCAGCCAAGGGGCAAGTGCCCAGTGAAAGCAAGCTAGTCATTTCTGAGCCTCACGGAGCCTGCATGGCCACCCACATACAAAATACTTTATAACGGCTATTAAGAGAGCATTTCTAATGAAGTTATTAGCCAGAACATCACCGGGAAAAGGGAAGGCAGCTCTCTGTGCCTCCCGGTTATGCAGGGCTCATCCAAAATACTCATGTGGAGGCAAAACCAGGCAATGCAGTTCTCATCCTGCCCAAACCTGGAACAGGAAGACACTTTAATTGCAAAATAGATGGGCCCCTAGGGCAGAGTGAATTCTATATTATGAAGTACTTTTCAAAAGAGATAATTGTTTAATAAGTAAAAAATCGAAGGGGGGGGGAAGAGAATTAAATGCAAGTAGCTCCTAGCACTCCTGTTCCCTTCTTGTTTGCCCTCCCCATTTTCCCTCCTCCCACATTGCTCAAATCTTGCTCTGGCTTGCCTTACCCAAACTGGCCTTTCTCTCCCATATAGTAAAATATTGATTTCCCACAATTTGAGGACAAAATCTATGTTGTTGTTTGGTCACTTTTTAATCATGTCCAACTCTTTGTGACCCCATTTGGGGTTTTCTTGGCAAAGATACTGGAGTGGTTTGCCGTTTCCTTTTCCATCTCATTTTACAGATGAGGAAACTGAGACAAACAGGGCTAAGTGACTTGCCTAGGGTCACATAGCTAGTAAGTGTCTGAGGCCAGATTTGAACTCACAAAGATGAGCGTGACAAGGAAATCACTTAACCTCTCTGAGACAGCAGCTTCTTCATCTTCAAAATGGAGGTAACATTTGCACTCCCTAAAAGGATTCTGAAAGCTCATAGCGTTATGCAAATGTGAGCTGTTATAATTTTGATGCTATAATCCACAGAAAGTCAAGACTCCAGGCCCAGGGCTCTATCCGCTGCACCACCTAGCTGCCCCAAAATCTATAGGGAAATCTCTTAACCTAGTTTGTGCCACTAAAGTGTAATGCAGTGAGAAAAGCACTGGATTTAAGATTCCAGATTCCTTGGTTGAAGTCCCAACTCCTGCATTTACTAGCCATGAGAACTTGGGCAAGTCATTGAATTTCTGAGTGTCAGTTTTCTCACTTGCAAAAGGAAAACAGTAATACTTGAAATATTTCCTCCTTTCCTCCCTCCCAAGGCTGTTGTGAAGAAAGCACTCTGTGATTGCGAAAGACAATAGAAATATGAACTTTTATAATCTTCATATCCGGCCCCACTCCTCACCCTTTTAGCAGAGAAGCCCAAAAGTAGCCAATAGACCATATGAGTCATGGCCCTTGTCTGGTCCCCTATCCACTTCTGGGGATGGTCCAAACCATCAGGACTCAAAGGGGGGAAAGAGGCACAAAGGAAGAAGCTTTAGGGTGGGAGTTCTTAACCTGGGCTCCCTCCATGGATCCTGAAAGGGTCTGTGAATAGATTTCAAGGAGCTCACAAACTGGGATGGGAAAAAATTATAACTTTATTTTCACTAAACTTTCATCTCCTTTATAATCTTATGTATTTTATTTTATGCATTTAAAACTATTATTATAGGAAGTTCATGGGCTTTACCAGAGTGCAAAAGGGCATCATGATGTGAAGAAGCCTTGTGCTAGGTAATCTTCAAGCTTCTCCCCTTGACTTCAAGTACAAACAATGATCAAACTATTCTCAAAAGACTTTATTAGTCAGTCCTATTCTGTAGGACTCTGAAGCCTTCTTCACTAACCCGATCAGTCAATCAATAGATATTGACTATGTCCTTAATTCAGTGCCCAGACACATACAAAGTGCTACAAAGAATATCAGAAAATCAAAGCCATGGTACCTACTCTCAAGGGGTTCACAGTCTACTTGGGGAAGCACCATGGACACACATGAAACAATTAGAAAAAATGACATGATAGTATATAACCAATCAACTGACAAGCATTTATTAGATGATAGGCACCATACTAAGTGGTAGAGACACAAATATAATCTGAATTACAAGTGTGAAAAAGAGTTTACAGAAAGGAGAGATCAGTGGGAATTAGGATGGTCAAGGGAGGCTTCACAGAAGTAGTAGGACTGGATTACTGGGTAGGATTTGGATTGAAATGTGTGATTCTCAAAATAAAGATCTCTCTCTCTCTCTCTCATACACACACACACACACACACACACTCGCGCGTGCACACACACATTTCAGCCCAATTCTTTTTGTTCTTTCCTGTTTCTGTACAAGACAGCTGGCCAAAATTCTTGATTTAAACTCATTCCTGACTTCACAACACCCTGGCCACCCTCACTAAAATTAGCAGAGTGCTTGATAAGGTCTCATACTTATAACGAAAATGGTTCCTCTTCCTTCCCAACTTTCTGCCCCACCTCAACACATGTTTTTATTTATTTTGTCTGCTGAGGCAATATCCTACCTTTTATCTGACTCACAGAAACCATAAACCTAACCCAGTCATTCCACAGGAAATCCAGTTCCCAGCCCCACCTAGGAAGGGCTGAAACCCTACTTAAGAGGCAACACACACACTCTCTCTCTCTCTCTCTCTCTCTCTCTCTCTCTCACTCACTCACATTGCAAAAGTTATAGATTTGTGAGATTTCATCTCAACTTGAGTTTCACCAAAGCTTGCTCAGGGTGGCCCATCAGGAATTCAATGAGCTGGCTTAGGGAAGGTGACCAAATTAAACATGAGCAAGAATAAAATTATTTTTAAAAATAGGAAATGGCAGGTGAAATTATAAGACAGCCCCTTAATTGTAGGTCACCTGAGCTCTGCTCAGTCCCTGCAGATTGCAGGCTTTTCTGGGATTTCCCCCAGCAAGGGAAGCCATGAACTGCTGGCACTACTTCCTCTGTGTCCCATCATGCCCCAAATCGGAGGAGGCTGGCCCAGGAGGCTGGAAGGCTCTAAACTTATAAAGTAAACAAAGGCAACTTTGAACATCTTGCATTTAATCAGGCTGGTTTTGCTTTAAGCATTAGAATCCCACTTTACCCCATGTCCTACGTGGCCCCTCCTAGACTCCCTGAATTTTCTTACATCTTCCTAGGTGGCACAGTGAATAGAGCACTGGACCTGAAGTCAACAAGACTCATCTTCCTCAGTTCAAATCCGGACCCAGACACTTATTAGCTCTATGACCCTGGGCAAGTCACTTAACCCTGTTTGCCTCAGTTTCCTCATCTGTAAAATGAGCTGGAGAAGGAAACGGCAAACCACTCCAGTATCTTTGCCAAGAAAATCCCAAAATGGGGTCACGAAGAATTGGACACGACTGAAATCACTGATCGACAACAACAGCAACAACTTCCTGGAACAAGATAGTATGACTGCCTTGGGAACTGCTCGGAACTACTTTGTACCAAAGGGAAACTCATTTCCTAAGGCACAAATTTCATAAAGAAAAGCCATGGAGATTACAACATAAGGAAAAGCCATGGGATTACAACAATGAGTTCTGAGTGGAGAAATAATAGATTAAATGTAATAATCAAAAGTTCAGAAGTCTTTTGGAATGGCCGTCAGGGACTCTGTCACGGTATTTTGATTCTTCGCAGGAGTAACAAATCTTTGCTCTCCAAGGGCAGTTCTGTGCTTTGAAAACAGTCAAAAGTTATTTGGAGCTAAGTCCTAAGAAAAAGACAACTGACCAAAGGGGGTGATACTACTATTGGTTAAAAAGACAAATGAGTATAAAGTAATGATAGTGTGTGTGTGTGTGTGTGTGTGTGTGTGTGTGTGTGTGTGTGTGTATACATGCTCTTAAAGCAATCCATGGGATAATGCATTTAAAGCTGGAAGGAAGAGGTTTTAGAGATCCTCTAACTGAATACCTTCATTTAACAAACGACAATACGAAGGCCTTCAGAAAGTTACTCGGTCTGTCCTGAGTCAGCAAAATAAGAAACAATAGCAGATTTTGAAATCGTGTTCTCTGACTCCAAATCTGTCTCTCTTTCTACTCCACTACCCTGACTCTTTTTCCAAAGAAGAGTTCCAAAAATTATTGGATCAACAGTAATATTGTTAGAATGAGCACACAGGCCTTCAGGGGGAAAAATACATATCGGAATATATACAAGAAATTCTGATGTACATGTGCATGTTAAAAAGAGGGGAGGAAATCAGTCTCTATTTGCAGCACATTTTTGGGGGCGGAGCATTATTGGCTATTATCACGTGTGTTCATCTTGTCTCCTCAGACCACCCTGGGAGGTTTGAAGGGCCAGAAACTGGTTGTCTTTGTAGTCCTCTCAGCACCTAGGAGAGGGTTGGACACATTGGAAGCACTACATGCATACTTCTGGATTGAACAGAAGGAGAGGCTGAGGCCATGACATTATTCCTAGTTCCCATCATCTGATTCTGATTGGACCTGCTGCCTGGTTTTCATTAGATCACATTGCCTTGGCCTCAAAGAATAAGGCTCGTTTTCCTGGCTGAAGCTCTAGGACATAAGAAGAGGTCAGGGGTCAGTAGCTTATTGTGCAGGAGGGATGGCATAGAAGACAGCTGGACCCACAAGAGATGAATGACACTTTCAGGAGAAGTTTTCTCTGGTCTTGCCTAGAGGAAGAGTCCAGCTTGAGAGGACTGTGGATACAGCTTCCATAAAGAGGAAAAAGTGCTGATGCTGGGGTCAGAGGGGATGGGACTGAACCATTCTCATTTCATTGGTACAGAGATTTCCCAATGATGAAACCACTGCTGCAGCTACCAGTGCCAATCAGCACCTTCTCTGGAATTTAACAGTGTATCCGGGGTACGGGGAGATTAAATGATTTGCTCAGAGTCCTTTAGATAATCCTGCCAGGTAGGACTTGAACCCAGGTTTTCATGATTCCAATCTTGTCTCTCTATGCAATGCTGCCTCCCGGATTCAAATCTTGCCCTTTTTATTTACTCCCTAAGCAAGTCACCCCAGGCAAATCCCTGGCCCTCAGCTTCTTCATTTGTAAAGGGAGGAAGGTTAGACAAGATAGCCTCAAAAGTCCTTGATTTTTCTATGAAAATCAGACAGAACAGGAAAACAATATACATACTAACTAGAACAACATAAATGGAAAGAAGATATATGAAATAATGTCTCTCCCTGCTCCTCTGCAGAAGTGAAGGACTACGGGTATTATCTACTGCGTATCACTTAGAGTTTTGGAGGGGTGGGGGAAGGCAATTGGGATTAAGTGACTTGCCCAGAGTCACACAGCAAGTAAATGTTATGTGTCTGAGGCCACATTTGAACTCAGGTCCTCCTGACTCCAGGGCCTGTGCTCTCTCCACTGTGCCACCTAGCTGCCCCTTCTTTTCAGACATTTTAAATATGTTGTACAGTTTTATATACCTTTTTCTTTCTTTCCTCACATTTTAGTATAAGAGATAGCTCTCAAAGAGGGGACAAGGAAGGAATTTGATGGAAAATATAGATGATATAAAAATAAAATACACTAATAAAAATATGTATTTTAAAAAGAAATAAAAAACTAAGCCAACTTCTACCTATATTCTCCACACCCTTTCAGGACATCCAAAAATGTCATGCCATATGTCCTCTCCCTTCTACTCTCATAACTGCCCTTTAGGGGATGCCTATGTCAGGGGTGAGGAACCTGTGGCCTTGAGGCCACATGTGGCCCTCTAGGTCCTCAAGTGTGGCCCTTTGAATCCAAACTTCACAGGACACATCCCCTTAATAAAAGAATTTGTTCTGTAAAATTTGGACTCAGTCAAAAGGCTGCGCCCAAATACCTGGAAGGCCACATGAGGCTTCTAAGCTTCCGGTTCCCCACCTCTGGCCTAGGTAGTAATAATCAATGTCACAAACTGCCTCACAAGTTAACTGCTTTATGTGTATTGGTATCATCTCTTCAACTATATGATAAGGTCATCAAGTCAGGGACTACTCATTATTCCTCACAGTGCCTAGCACAGGGTTGGAAACTTAACTGAATACTAAGAAAATAGTTTTATATATACATGTACACACACACACACATGTAATATCTTAAAAGTTAAGCCATCTCACATCAACTAAAACTCTATTTTCTACAGTAAGCCTTTCCCAATCCCTTCTTAATTCTTCTGTTAATTATTTCCTTATATATAGCTTATTTGTACATATTTGATTGCTTGTCTCCTGTATTAGACTGTGAGCTCCTTGAGGGCAGAGGCTGCCTTTTCCCTCTTTTAGCACAGTGCCTGGAACATAGGCACTTAATAAATATTTTCTGACCGACTGACACCAAAAATTTCATTTTTGTTCAGTTTGCAGTAGGACTTAGCTCCATCTTGTGAATGGGGACTCAAAGTTAGAGATCTCAGCTTAGAAATGCCTTAGGATTCACTCATCTCATAAATACTTTGTCACTTCAGAAGCCTATGTCCCCTCTACCACTACACAATTGTTGGTTCTGTCAACCATGAACTATTTGGCCCCTTCATCATGGACTGAGTCCCATCATGAACAATAAAAACACCCATCATCCATTGCTAATGCCAGAAACTCGGGAGGATAAGCAATATGGATCAGAGATGAAGAACTTTGGTTCCCCCTGTGGTCTGTACAGACAGTGATGGTGCATTTGTTTTGTGGAAAATATGTATTTTCCCCTCCTTTGGAAGAGGAAAAAAAAGGACACATTTTCTTTCCTTTTCTTTCTTTAATATGGAAAAACACGATGATGATGATCTCTTGGGTTTTCTCTTTCTCTTTTCTTTCCCATGATGGCCAACAGCCCAGTGATTTTGAATTCTTACAACAACTATGCTGCTGATACTGCAGATATATTCCCCATTCCACTGAGACCAAGAAAGATATGCTCTTCCATTCTAAAGACTTCCATCTTGAAGTGGGGATGGATGGTTAATGAGACACAATGCCTTTCACTCCTAGCTGGAGAGTAGGGAATTCAGCCCAGCTCCATAAAGGTCAATTCGAGCTGCTTTCTAATGACACATAGTGAACCCCCACTGCACAAGCTAATGGTGTTTTCTACTTGCTTCTTATCAGCAGGGCTGTTCTTAGATGAAATTAAGTAAGATAAGTAAGATTATGAGCTCCTTTTCTTCTTTTAGGATCCCTCTCTCCTTCCCTACTCATCTCCCTTAAGGGGTCCAGTGTCTTCCTGCTGTGCCTTATCTACTCAGGACCCCAAACCCCAGGAATTAGCATGTTATGTTCTGAATTTTATCTTACACCACCCTCCCCTCCAATCAAAACTGCCCTGATGTTAGCTATTTGTCCTATAAGAAAGGATCTCATGAATTATTGCATGCTAAGGTGTTAATGATTGATCATAGCTTAACAGGTTATAATATCCCAGATATTTCAATGGAAAACTATGCCTTAATTAAAAAGGAACAAATTATTCGAAGTCAGAAGACCTGGGTTCAAAATTCTTAGATCCTTTTTTCACTATCAGCCAGATGATATATTCAATAGAATATTGGATTTAGAATCAGGAAGACCCGAATTAAAATCCCACTTCATACACTTAATGATTATGTGACCCTGGACAAGTCACTTAACTTTTCTCAACCTCAGTTTCCAAATCTTAAAATGATGATAATAAAAGCACCTCCCTCCTAGAAATGTGTGTTGCTTAAATGGGATAAATATGTAAAGTGTTTTGCAAACCTTAAAGTGCTATGTAAATGTCAGCTTCAACAAGCCATTTAACTTCAATGGGTCTCAGCTTCCTTATCTGTTAAAATAAGAGGACTGGACTTGATGGTCTGAAAGACTATTCCTAGCTTTAAATTCCACAGTCCCAAGGAATCTCTAATAATTGAGTTTCAGCAATCAGTAATAGGCTAGGGGAGGAGGCTATTCTACAAATCACAAAACAAAAAAGGACCAGTGAGGAGAATACTGGCTGTGGAGTCAGAAGAAATGAGTAACAATCCCACTTCTACCCCTAATTAACAATATGGTCTTGGGCAAGTCATTTAGCCATTTGAAGCATCTGTAAATTGAAGGCCATGAATGAGATTGGCAGGCACTGAGGATGCCAGAAGACTGGCTGTTCGCCCAAGCCTTGGGCTACAGAGGCATGTGTCTATCCCTTATTTTCTGGGACTATCCACTGACATCAGGTTACCCTCTAAGCCGGTAACGTTGATCTTTTTGGAGAGTAGCCTAAATGTGGTGAAAGGAGTACAGATGGAAAACTTGCATTTCTGTTGAGTACTCTGGAGTTCATGAGTTGGCAAGGAAGGAGAAGAAGAATTCAATGACTATCCAGAAAGAATGAGTTGGTGTGCAGATTGTAATGAGGTGTGATCCTGGAACTTGAAAGGAGAGAGCCAATGGTGAGCAAATTCAGTGAGAATGTACAGTGGAGAGAGAATGATGGAGTAAGTGGGTCACTGGGTGAGCATCAGGGCAATTTCACCCCTAGCATGCTCTGGCTATGCAGTGAAACCCTCATACAAGAGGGGCTCTGTGTATCCTTGTCTTACCCATCCCTTCCCCTGGCAACTTTTTTTTCCACCCTCTGAAGCATCAAAGAGTAGTGATGAGAGGCTGTTCATCCCATTTGTTCTCAAAACGTTTATCTGAATCCAGAATTTTCTGAGTTTTGTCTAGTCTGCTAAGAGGGTAGGGAGTGCAGGTTGACCTAGTGTACAGGGTATGTGACAGTGAGTGATGTTACGTGACACTAATGATGACTTTATAAAGCCCTTCCAACTCTAAAAGTCCTCCTGTTCTCTGACACTTTGCCTATTGCCTAGAAAATCAAAATCAACATCTCCATATACTACCCTTCTAAAAAACAGAAATCGATTCTAATCATTCTTCACAGCAGCACAAATGGGGGGGTGCTCAATCAGTGTAATTGCAACACTTACATTATCTTGTCTTATCTTGTTTTCTACCTGCTTCAGGTGTCTAAGTCTTGTCTCCCCACCTAGACCATAAATTCTTCAAGAAATCTTTTATACAAAACCTTGTATAGGGCTAGGCTCAAAACCAGTCTTCTATGTAATGAATTGTTACTGTCATGGATGTTGGACAAGTGCTTTACACTAGTATTTATCAACTGTTCCTCTGATGAATAAATGAATGAAAAAACATTTATTAAGCTTTACTCACTATAGGCCAATCACTGTGCTAAGTGCTGGGAATACAAAGGAAAAAAGAAATACAGTCCCTACTCTCAAGGAGCTCACACTCCAGTTAGAGGAGACACATCAAAGAAAGTTTAGCTACAGGGAAGACTGAACATTTTGGAAGGGCAATTGCAGGGCTAATGGCAAGACCCAGGGATCTTCAGGTTGTATAAGTAGGGCATACAGGCAGGGCAGACAGTAGACCTAGGGATCTCCCATCTCACTAGATGACAGTGACACCCATCTCATCTAAGAACAGTCTTGTTCTCTTCTCAACTGGCTGCCCATGGGACCCAATCCTCAGAAGGAGGGGTAAGGAGAAGGAAAAGAAAGCAGGAGAAAGCACCCTTGGCAACGGTAAATCTTCCTACCACCCTGAAATCCCATGCAATCTTTGTGGATCAGGGCCCAAAACAAAAAAAAAAATCACCCCTTATCAAGTTTGTTATACTCAATCCAAAGATACAAGAACTCACATACAAAAACTAAGCAATTAGAATCATAGAGTTAGAGCTAGGAGGAACTTTGGAGGTTAGAGTCTAAATCCCTTATTTTGTAGATAAAGAAACTGAGACACAGAGCATTTCAGTGACTTGCCCAGGGTCACAGAGCTAGGAATTAGAATTCAGGTATCTACTTGTAAAATGGAAAAATGCCACTTAAAGTGAGTTACTTAAACTTTGGTTTCCTCATTTAGTAAATTTAAATACTTATTTCTGTTCTAGCCACTTCTCAGGGTTGCTGTGAGTCACAATCAACATGTGAAAATGTATACGTATGTAAGGTTTAAAAAAGCATTCTATAGGAACATATGGTGTATATGGTTTTTCTTTTAATAAATTTGAGAGCTTATAAGTCAAGAGGTCATCTAATGTAATCTCCTATCTCAACCATCTAAGGAAAATCTAGTTTCAAAGCTATTCTCATATGTATATATATATACATAGTGATATAGAGATACTTTTCATGAGCTAATTAATATTAGACATGGTATGAAATCAATAATAATATTATGCTAATACTAATAACTAATACAGTTAACAGATACTACCTACAGAGACACTTTTCATTAGTTAATTGGTTCTGTGTAGTTTCATTAGTTAACTGGTTTGGTTCTCTTCCTCTTCCAACTTATGCCTGGAATATTAATGTTATAGATTATTCATCTGGACATTTTTTCCCCTCAAAGAATATTAATTCAGCTGAATAGCACAGAAAATAGAGTGCTGATCTTGGAATCAATAGGGCCATGGTTAGAATCTCAGCTCCAACAATTACTAGCTGTATGACCATGGACAAGTCACCAATCTTTCTAAGGCTCGGTCTCCTCATCTGTAAAATCAGGATTATAGATTCTGTAGTACCTGTCCCAAAGGGTTGTTGTAAGGCTCAAATGAGGTAATTCCCATCAAGTGCTTTGTAAAGTTTAAAGTGCTATACACAATGTCACTTATTGTTATTGAGCTGTTATTGTTATTATCATTGTTGTTACTGCTGTTTGTCATTGTTATTAAATGTTTTTGTCCCATTCTTGAAAATTTCCAAAGAATAAGATTCTATAGGCATCCTTGGCATTATGACCCAGCGCTTTCTTTGTTCTTAATTGTAATGTAGTCTTTCCTTTAGCCTAACTTGATATGCTTTTGCTAGAATCACATCAATGTCTCTCATGGGGTGGGAGAAAAGAAAAGCACACACCAACGGACCATCAGAATCTTTCACAAGTGGATATGCTACCCACAGTCTTGCTGAGTTTTCAAGATGGTGATACAGAACTACTCTTGCTCCACTCTATACTTCTTCCCCAAGGAATGAGTCTCTCGCTCTTGCCAAGCTGTTCCACAGATTGTGGGTGGGACACAATGGCCCAAATTTTCATTTTCCCAAAGCTCCCAAACCATCAGTGTGGGTGGTATTCCTTTTTTGAATATTTTTAGTGACAAAGAATATTTGACACCATCTCTGTCAGAAAAATTGAAGAGGACCAAAGAGAATTTTTCTACCTCCCCCACCCATTGGGTTCTTTTGAAAAAAAAAAAGACATAAACAGAGTGAATAATAGAAAACAGGCCTAAGCATGTTTGTTGGGGCCCCTGAAACTTGGCCTTAAACCTAAAATAAAGGGATAATTTTAACCCTAATGATTCAAAACCCATGTAGATGGTATTACTCCAAAATATCTGTCACCATGGGTAATCTGGATCCTAGTCCTGACTCTATTACTAACTTGGTCAAATCTCTTGTGACTCTCTGGGCCTCAGTTTCTTCATTGGTATAAAACCAGCAGTCACTAAGGTGTTCCAAAGAACTTAAGAGTCCTTCTGTGAGACGGTGTCTTGGCAAACAAACCCAGGGAGCTTATTTACAAGCCTTTCTGTTGCTTCTGCTGTGCCAAAGACTGTGGCTGTACAAAACCCAGGCACCCATAATTCGCAGCCTTCCGAGTGGGAAAGAATGGCTTTCCATGCTCAGAGGACGGCAAAATTCAAAGCCCTTTCTTCTGTGAGCTCAACCCAGTCTGGGGTTCTGCTCCACAAGGTCCATCAATATGCAGGCCTGTATTATTCATGCCCCTTTTCTCCTTCCCCCCACGGCTTCTGAGGGAGGCCCGCTGTGGCTGCTGCCGCTGCAAACTTGTAAGCTCTGCTCAGAGAGCTGCCCCCATCTAAGTGTCTGCCATAAATAAAAGATAAACAAGAAACATCGCACAGCTACATCTGCTGCTCCCCCCCGCCCCAATCCCAAGACATACACAGTCTCCTTCCCCAGCCCCCCCCCCCCACTCCTTCTCTTCTTCTCCTCTTTCAAACCACACAAGGCAAAGAGAAAGAGAGGAGGGCTTTGGGAGGGTATGCAGCTGTAAGCCGAGCCACCATGCTGGGTCTTGGCTTCAGCTGTATTAAATAAACTCCCTGGCTCTGAACGGGGCACATCCTTCTGAAACACAGCAACTCCAAAAACATCTGAGAACCAAAATTCGGCTGCTCAGCACCAGGAGATCCGTGGTTTACAATGCTAACATTCCTCTGACTATTCATCATCCTCATAATCATCATTATATGTTTTGGCAACTGTCAGAAAAAAACACATCCATTGTCTCCTTCCCTTTGCTCTTTTGAAGCTCTGAAGACTTCAGCAAAGCTAGAGTTTTCCACGTGGCTTCAAGCTCCTAGCTTTCTTGTCCCCTCCTCCTCCCCGTTCCCTTCTCCTCCACCCATCCTCACTGCAAACAAGAGGGGGAGTACAGAGTCCCTCAGTAGGGAGTAGCTCATCACCTGTAGAGGCCACATTTCCTCTCAGGTTTTTATGGAAATGTCACACACAAAGGGACGGTGGTACACAGAGGTCCTAAGGCCATAAGGTGTATAGCAGGTATGGATCTTTCCTCTTACTCCTCACACTCTACTCCAATCAATCCTAGAAGCCCAAGAATTTAATGTGTTTTTTTTTTCTTAATGCCTAGTGCTGAACCTCCAAAAGATGTTTTTTTGATCCTTTCATTACGTTTTCGGAACTAATTCAGGAACCAAATCAGCCCAGGGAAGCACTGCTTCCTGGCAACATCGGTACCATCAAAAAAAAAAAATCAAGAAACATTTATTAAGGGCATACTATGTATCAGGTACTGTGCTCGGGGCTTGAGATACAAAGACAAACCATGAAACGGTGCCTACCCTCTGGGTGCTTAAAACCTATCTGGGGAAGATAACGGGGAGGAAAGAGCATAAACTGCAGAATCAGAAGGCCTGGTTTCAAATCCCACCTCTGACACTTGCCACCTGGAGGTAACTTCTTTGGATCAGACTCAGTCTCTTCAGGTCAGAAAACCTCTGACACTACTTCTCTGGACCTCAGTCTTTCCAGCTATAAAATGAGGGGGTTGGACAAGATGGCCTTTGAGGTCCCTTCCAGCTCTAAGTCTGTGATCTTACGTACATACGTAGGTGTATGCAAAATAAATGAAAAGTGATTTGGGGAGGTACAGGAAGGCATTGACAGCTGGGGAGAAGATAACAACATGAGCCTCAAAGGAGACTTTGAGATAGAGTCAAGGAGGAAATGCATCCTAGGCATGTGGGCAGGAAGATGCTGGGAAGGGGGAGCAATCACTTTACGTAATACTTTAGAATTTATAAAATTCTTTCCTCACAAAAATCCTGTTGTGGGTAGCCTAAATAGAATTATCCCCTTTTTACAAACAAGGAAACAGAGGGATAAAGAGTTTAAAGTGATTTGTCTGTAGTTACACAAATAATGGCAAAGCTGGGACCCAAATCTAGGTCTTCTGATGTCGAAAGTATCTCCTTCCAAGGTCAGTGCTCTTTCCTATATACCACAATGGAAAATATTTCCACAGAGATTAAGAAGGGGCTAGGTTGACCCTCACAATTTTAACAGTCCCTGAAATAGGGGACATTTGAGGCTTAATATTAGCGGGTGGTGGGAACTCTTGACAAGATTCAAGTTTATATCATCACTGAGTTGTTTTATTTTGTTTTAGAGGAAGAAGAGGATAGACTTGTGACTTCACAGACTTAGGGAACTCCCAGTGTGAAAATTCTCTCTACCATTGGAGATCCATACCTGCTCTATACCTTATGGACTTGGAGTGTTGCTTGGGGCACTAAAAGGTTAATTTACCCAGGGTCACACAACCACCAAGTGGAAGAGGTTGAACTTGAAGCCAAATCTTTCTGACTCTGAGAACATCTTTCTATACATTAGCACACACTACCTTCTCAGACTAGTACATGTAACTCCTTAAATGACAGAAGGCTAGAGGACCTACATCTAGGGAACACACATGCACTTCCACAGAAATCTTTTGGAGACACCTTTGTAACCTGGTGATTCTAAAGGTGTGAATTTCTGGCCAGTTAACTGACCTAAAAGCAAAAAACCATGACAGAATGATAGAAAGGAAGTTTGGGGGCAATGAGAACCTTGCAGCACCTTTTAACTCACAATGTGTAGGTGGTCATCTATTCTGCACATGTTTAGGGCCAGTCCAAATGAAGCTATAGTTATCCACTAGACCTGGATCTCTCCTGTGCCTTTACCTCACTCTCCCTTTTATCGTAGTTACTGATGTATAGGTTTCCCCCATCAACCTGCCCTCCATTAAATTGTAAGCTCCTTAACTTCATAGTCTGTGCTGCATCCCCAAAGCCTGGCATTGTTCCTTGCACACAGTAGGCACTTAATTTTTGTTGAATGGATGAATGACATAAGCTTGAAGCCCTACATTAAAAGAAATTCTGGCAGTAGGCCAGTTCACAGAATCAGAATCACAAGATCTCAAAGTTAGAAGGTACCTCAGTAGCCATCTAGATCAGCACATACAAAGAAGAAATCTCTTTTTCAGTCATATCCAACTCTTCATGATCCCATTTAGGGTTTTCTCAGCAAAGAAACTGGAGTGGTTTGCCATTTCCTTCTCTAGCTTATTTTATAGATAAGGAAACTGAGGCAAACAAGGTTCAGTGACTTACCCAGGGTCACATAGCTAGTAAGCATCTGAGGCCAGATTTGGACTCAAGAAGATGAGTCTTCCTGACTCCAGGCCTAGTGCTTTATTCACTGTCCCTCCTAGTAGCCCATAAGGAAATCCCTAGGGGCAAGTAGGTGGCACAGTGGATAGAGCACCGGCCCTGAAGTCAGGAGGACCTGAGTTCAAATCCAACCTCAGACCAAACACTTGACACTTACTAGCTGTGTGACCCTGGGCAAGTCACTTAATCCCAATTGCCAAAAAATAAATAAATAAATGAATGAATGAATGAATGAATGAATAAATAAATAAATAAAAAGAAATCCCTGCTATATAACATATCCAACAAGCAGCCATTCAAAGAAGAAGAAGGAATCCACTGCCTCTCCAAGTAGCCCATTCCACTTCTATACAACTCCAATTGTTAGGAAGGATTTTTTTGTTTGTTTGTTTGTTTGCTTGCTTGTTTGGATATAAAACAAATGTGCCTCTTTACAATTATCATTTACTGTTCCTGGTTCTGCCTTCTGGGACCCAATAGAATGTATCTAATCCCTCCTCAAATACATGACAGCACTTCAAATGCTTAAACACAGCAATCATGTCCCCCCACAATCTTCTCTTCTCCAGGTTCAAATCGACCAGTTCCTTTGACCAGTCCTCATATGGCATGAACCCCTTATCATCTTGATAGCTCTCGTCAGAACACTCTTATCATCTTACAATTTTATCAATTTCCTTCTCAAATCATAGTATCCAGAACTGGACACAATATTCCCATGCCAATTTTAATGAATTCATTTTTTGTTTTTTGGGGGTTTTTTTGGTTTCCTTTGTCACATCACACTGCTGGCTTATCCTGGCATTGAAGTTCACTAAAACATCTAGATATTTTTCAAAACAACAGCTTTCTAACTATACCTCCCTATCTTTTATATGTAAAGTAGATCCTTTGTGCCCAAGTACAAGACTTTATATCTATCTCTATTGAATTTCATCACACTAAATTCAGCTCTAGTTTGTCAATATTGCTTTAGATCCTGACTTCACCATGCAATGTGTTAGCTATCCCTTTCAGCTTTGTGTCAACTGCAAGTCTCAGAAGCAGTGCAATTCCTGATTTTATCCAAATCATTGATAAAAATGTTAAAAGACACAGGGTTAAACACAGATCCCTGGGGCACTTTACTGGATACTTTATTCCATGTTGACATTAATAACTCCTTTGAGTCAAGCTATACAACCAGTTCTGAATTCATCTGATTATACTGTCTAATCTATGTCATTCCATCTTCTCCAAAAGAATAGTAGGAGATACTTTGTCAAAAAATTTGCCAAAAATCTAGGTAAATTGTATGCCCAACACTTTCTTCATCTATTAAGTTAGCAATCCTATTTTTAAAAATGGAGTTAGTGCCACATGACCTATTCTTGATGAAGCCATGCTGACTCTTTACAATCACAACTTTACTTCCTAAATGTTCAACAACCATCTCTTTAATGATCTTTTCTAGAATTTTCCCCAGAACCAAAGTCAAGTTCATTGGTTTATAGTTTGCAGACTCTGTTCTCTTTCCTTTTTCAAAAATCTGGACAACATGTGCACCACTCCTATTTTATGGTTCTTCTTCTGGTTTCCATGATTTTTCCATTTCTATTATTCTTCCATTATTTCCCTTTTTGCCAAAAGGGAACAGTAATTTATGTTAATAACTCGCACTTATATAACGAGCAATACATTTTTCAAAGCACTTTAATGTACACTGTCTGATTTGATCTTTACAACAACCTTCAAAGAAAATAGGGCAGAGATTTTTCCCATTTTCAAGATGGGAAAACTGAGACTCAGAGAAGTTCAATGATATGCCCAGGTAATATAGTTGGTGAGGGACCAAACCAGGATAAGAACTCATAGATCTTGAACTGAAAGGGATCCCAGAAGCCATTTAGTCCAACCTCCTCATTTTACAAAAAGAACTAAGACCCAGTAAGATTAAGTCATTTGCCCAAGGTCATACAGGTGGAGACAGAATTTAAATACCTATACTGGTGCTGGGGCCACATGGAACTGGGTGGAGTATTTGGGAAGAAGACAAAAGGCATGTCTCCACCCTGCCAACTTGTAGCTACTACATGCCCAGCACCTGACAGGAAGGTCCATCAGTCCCACCTGAGGGTGTTCCCAGTTCTCTGCTATGGCCAGGTGTGTACACCTTTTTCTCTTTTTCTGAGGGAGATGTTCCTACCTGCGAAGATGGAATGCCAAATCTACAGAGTTAGAACAGGTCTAATTTATCTGGCCAGATCAGGGTCTTACTTTCTCAGAATCAATCATTAAAATTTTTGCTTTCTTTTAGAGAACTCACCACCTTCTCCCCCAGAATTTTCTACCAAACTTCCCACCCCACTGGTTTTTAAGGTATTTATGAGGGGAGGGAAGATTGGTTTCCTTACCCCAAAAAAACAGCCCCAAAAACTCATTCTGAAGCTGGGCCTTCATCGGGCACAGTTCCTGGCAACGAAGAGTCAAGTTATAAAAACAAGAAAATCTTAGAGGACATATCACATGCATTAGCTCTTTAGATTCTCATCAGAATACTGAGAAGTAGAATATTCTCTCTTTTAAAGAGGCTCAGAGGGTAAAATGGACTTGGAAATCTCCACACAACCAATTAATTTTAAAACATAGATAAACTGAGGTGGGAAGAATTAGTGTCAGAAAAGGAGTAAGAATGTAAGATCTCTGTTTTCTTCACTCTTTGGACTTTTCCCTCCACATCCCTAGGTTTGGGACATGCCCACTGCCTCCTCTTCTTGTTTCTCCAGCCAAGGCCAAGGAACCAGCACCCTAGCAGCCTCTAAAGGATGCCTGGGCCTAGGAAACAAAACAATGTTCATGCCCAGGATTTCTAGGGGGCCAGGGTTTGAAGGAGTGATTCACCTGGCCTTGAGCACTAAAAGTTTATACCTGAGCAACTGTCCACCCTGCAAAACCAACCTCATCCATAGGATCATAGATACAGAGCTGGAAAGGACCTTAGAAATCATCTAATACAACCAACTCATTCTGCACATGACCAAATTAAGTCCCAGGGAGAGCAAAGGACTTGCCCAGAGTCTTTCTCACACACACACACACAGAGTCAGTGGGATGATCAGACCTTGGGCCCAGCTCTTTCTGATGCTCAGTTCTAAGAGACTTACCCTCCTATAGTGCATTACTGAGCTATCTGGGCAAAAAAGAGATGGCCACCCAGGCTGAGCATTTCCTGTCTTTCTCTGTTTCATTACATGCCACACAGACAAGTGAAACAGAGCAGGAAAAGTGCTATTTTGGTACAGTATGGTTGGATACACTTGCCTTGCGTAGACATGGCCTGGATACATTTTCAGCTTACGCACAGGGAAAAAATTCAAAAGCCTAACCATTGAGGAGTATATTTAATTTCAGCATGTGGCAGATTTGGAAGGGATGTTAGAGGCCGCCTATCCCAGCCTCTTCATTTTACAGATGAGGAAAGCGAGGTGAAGGAAAGTTAAATAAGTTACTGAGTGGCAGACCTGGAACTCAGACACAGGCCTCCCACTTTTTCCCAGTGCAGCCCTCTTTCCATCAGATCATGCTCTCCCCAATCTGATGCAAAAGAATGAAAATTACTTCCAAACTTTAGTTTTTAATATTTCAGTATATTTTAGTATACTAGTACAGTATTTAGTATATATCAAATGAGATAATATTTGTAAAGCACTTAGCCTGGTACACAGTAAGAGCTACATAAAAGTTAGCTATGATGATGATGACGATGATGGCGGCAGTAGAATGTACAACGGCCCTGAACCATGGATTCAAAAAGTTTTAGTTGTAATTCTGATAGACAGGCTTGGACAAGGCACTTAAAAATTTCTCTGAGCCTCAGTTTTCTCTTCAGCAAAATGGGAATAATAACCCTGGTACTTTGGAGGGCTTTATGAGGATCAAAAAAATGAGATAATACCTATAAAGCTCTTTATAATCCTTAAAGGGCTATTCAAACATAAGCTCTTCTAATTATTCCTACAGAAGGCATGCCCAAGTATGCCCCAAGAACTGGGTATGTTCCCTCTCCCCCTAGTGTCTCCTTGAATAGATGAGAATTGTTCTTGTCTTAAGTTCTCATTGACCAGAAGGCCTTTGTTCTGACACTGGTTCTAGTTCAGGGCTAGAATACACACCTAAGCTAAACCTTTGGATTTGCCTTTAAAAAGGGAGGTTAGATTCAGAAGTTAAAGTTAGAAAAGACATGTAGAAAAGCATATTCACAGATATAGACTCAGATCTCCAGAATAATAACCGAATGTCCACAAGGGTCCTCGGGAATCATAGAACCTTCAACGGAAGTCTAAGTATAGAGAACCAGTGTAGGATGAAGACCCAGACCCCCCAGGGCTCAGCAGTACATACACACATACATGAAGACGTCAAAAGAAAACATGCATATCCATGAATATTCTCCCTCCACCCCAGAGATAAAGAGCTGTCACCAAATGGAGACATAGAAGAAGAGAAGGAACCATGAGCAGAGAAATGAAGGGAGAAAAAGAATTATTAGGGAGTCAGGATGTAGAAGGACAACCAGGAAACTTTTGCTTTTTGTTGGGGTCTCACTGGGGCTATTCTATATCACAGAAACTAAGAAGAATTGGTCCCCTTAAAGAAGGGATGGTTGCTAGACTCCTTCTCCTGTAGAAGGGCCCCACACAGAGTAGTATTATTAATCTATAAGATTATATAGGTTCCTAAGAGACAGAATCACCAGAGTGAAGTGTTGCTTGATTACCTGCCAACCCTCAGTACTTTCCCTGAGGGGGTTGGTTGGGGAAGCCACCCAGGGTAGTACTGTAAGTCAGAATGATGATATAGATATGTCCCTGGGGAAGGCAAAGCCAATCAGAGGAATAGGGTTTTTCCTGAGTGTTCAAGGATTTGAGTTCTTTGTGTATGCTACTGGGTAAAATAAAACCGGTCCAATATTCAAGGTGTTCTTACCCTAAGTATGTACTTAGCAAACAAAATTCTTATATTTCCAGGAGAAAAGCAAGATGGGGACATAAATCATAGAAATAATTATTAAGAAATCTCATAATGAATTTCTGTAAGCCCAAAGCTTCAGTAATGAGCCATGGAGTAAAGGGCTGTAAGAGATTAGTAAGCCCATGGATGGGCTTAGAAAACCTGAGTCTAAAATCTGCAGCAGGCCCAGCATATGTCATTTATTCTAGCATTTCATACACCTCTCAAGAGATATAAAATTCCCTACATCACAAGTTTCTCTTGAGTTCCCTCATGTTCCTCTAAGGGATCTTATATAGTACTGCCCCAGGAAAAGTCATGAGGCCATCTCCAGCATTTTTCCAACCAGTCTGCCTTTGTGGTATAAAAGTTCAGCAGTAAGTAGTACCCTGTGTATGGCTGCCATATTTTCTCTAACACCAGCATCCGGGGAGAATGCAAAAGGCTAAAAATAGCTGGGTCTAAAACTCAAGGAAAGTAATTGATGGTTTTCTAACACTTAAAGCTGAACACTCAAAACAAAACCAATAAATTTGTCAAGATAGAATAATGATTTTGCCAAAGACTTCCTCATCACTGGAGGACTTTTGTGCCCATACAGGTCAGTCTAGATCAGTCCTGTCAAACTTAAATAGAAATGGGGCCACTAATTCATACATGGGGCAGCTAACTGGCACAGTAGATAGTGTTGGGCCTGGGTTCGGGAAGACTCATCTTCCTGAGTTCAAATCTGGACTCAGACACTTACTGGCTGTGTGATCCTGGGTAATTCATTTAATCCTGTTTGCCTCAGTGCCTCATCTGTAAAATGAGCTGGAGAAGGAAATGGCAAACCACTCCAGTATCTCTGCCAAGAAAACCCCAAATGGGGTCACGAAGGGTCAGACATTACTGAAGTAAGTGAACAACAACAAATCCGTACATAAGGATCTCTGTAGGCTGCCAACTGACTTAGTTTTAAAATGTATCATTATCTATGTTTTATTGTATTTTTGTTTATTTTGCTAAATATTTCCCAATTGCATGTTATCTGGTTACAGTTGCACTTGCTCTTTTTTTTTTAATCACAGGTAAAAGTATGACATTCTAGGACTACTCATTTCCATTTGCTGAACAGCTTTTACAAGAATCACTTCAGAATTTAGGACCTTCTTTTGCCAACCTCTCTCCTGAATGAGAGTATTTCTTTAATTTTCCTCTCTCTCATCCCTCATTCACAACTTGTTAGTAAATCCTTTTGATTCTAACTCCATGCCTCACAAATCCATCCCCTTCTCTCCACTCATGTAATCAATGCCCAGTCCAGGCCATCACCCCCTCTCATCTAAGCTATTAAAATTGCCTCCTTGTTTGTAGTCTATTCACTCTGCAATCCATTCTCACTATTGCTAAAATAATCTTCATTAAGTAACACGATCTGACCTTATCATTCCTCTGCTCAAAGGGTACTTTTGTGTGTAAATGATAAATATATAATTTCCTCATGTTTTCTCATTTGATCCATACAACCAATCAATATTGAGCCCTTACTGTATACAAAATATTTAGCTACAAAGCTAAACTTTTGTTAGACTAAAAAAACTTTAGTGGTTAACTATTACCTCAAGAGTAAAATGAAAATTCCTCAACCTGGCACCTCAAGTGCCCCACCAATCTATCTTCTATCTACCTTTATGATATTATTTCACTTCTTTCACATAACTGACCTTCCAGTCAAACTGGATGACAAGTCCAATTCCATTGCCATTCAATCTCTCACTTATATTCACACAAGCCATCTCTCTTCCTGGAATGCATTCCCTTATCAACTCAACCTCTCAGGGTCCTTCCAGGCTCAGCTCAGGGACTGCCTCCTCCAGGAAGTCATCCCTGTTCTCCCCAGCTCTCTGTGCTCTCCTCCTCCTCAAATAACTTCTTTATTTCTCTGAGTGCATGTAATATTCTCTCCAGCTGACTACACACTCCTCAAAAAGTCCCCTTCATTTTTGCCTTTGTATCTATAGTGCCTAGCATACTGTCTTGCACATAGTAGTGTTTCAATAGTATTCTGTTTGGCCTGAAGCGATGGGTGTAAAGCTTTCTAATAATGCAAGCTAGGCAGAAGTGGAAGAGGTGGCCTTATGAGGCAGTAAATTTCCCACTATGGAGGTCTCCAAGTAAAGGCTGGATGACCACTTGTCAGGAATATCATAAAAGGGACTCCTGCTTAGATAATGATTTGAGTAGATGGCCTCCAAGGATCCTTAAAATGCTGTGATTGCAGTGGATAGAGCTCTGGCCTTAGAGTTAGGAGGACCTGAGTTCAAATGCGACCTCTGACACTTACTAGTTGTGTGACCCTGGGCAAGTCACTTAACCCCAACTGCCTCGCCAGAAAAAAAAAAACCAAAACCTATGATTTTAAGTCAAAGTCAACAAATATTTATTAAGTACTGACTATGTGCCTAGGTCCATTTTCCTCCCTGTAGAAGGTTACAAGCAAAGATGAAGACCTAGTTCTACTCTTGATCATTTAAAGGTATATAAGTATGTATTTCTGTGTTTTATATAGATATATAACACAGATAAAACTATACATAATTTTCTTATATGTATGTGTATATATGGATATACACATGCATATATACATATTACACATGGAAACAGAGAAAACTGCAGGACAGTATATGATCCAATGTTGCTGCACCAAAAATTGAAAGGCCTGAATTTTAGCTAAAGCTTTCCTAATTAGCAGTAGTGGGACCTTGAATGAATCATTTAAGTTCTACAAGTCTCAGTTTTCCTAAATGTCAAACACAGATAATAACACATACCCTCGATAAGTCTCAGGAGCATTATGAGGGTCTCCAGAGGTTACTGGTATACATAAAGTACCCTAAATATAAAGCAGAATTTTTGTTAATGAATTGTAGTAAAAGAAACTGCTACAGTTGCTCCAGGTGGGTTGGAATATTCAGGAAATACTTTCTGGAGAAAGAAGGGCTTGAATAGGGGATGTGGGAGGAAGAAAGGGAGAAGTGCAATAAACCCTCCTATCTATCTACCTCAGAATAACTACAATAGCACCTTTAGAGTGGTGTGTTTGTGATCATTTTGTTACATCCCAAAACTACAAATCTAGCAACATTAAATAGCTATTTACCACAAAATAATGACTACCTTACATAATTGAGTAGACCACAGCTTCAGCCTTAATGGAACCTAGTAAGAAAGCCATTTCTCATGGAAAGTCAAGGAGGTCTCTCCAGTGTGGACAAATAGAACGTAGATGTATCGGAACGTCAATTTCCTAAGAGGATACTCCCTGGCACAGCTCTTACGAGTTTTCTCTACTTCCTGGCCTCAAGACAATGTCTACAAGACCACTACATGTAAATGGTAAGTATGTAATTTCCTTAGACCTAAAGAAAATGATAACAAAATAAAATTCATGAGGTTGCACACTATAAAAATATCCCATGGAGAGTACGTTCATCAGATAGAAAAGAAAATAAGAATTTATTAAGCTCCTACTATGTACTGGGTGCCATGCAACTTTACAAATATCTCATTTGATCCATTGATCCAATCAGTACTGAGGGCTAATACTAGATGCAAAGTACTTAGCTAGAACACTGGAGGAGGCAGAGATCAATAAGATAGTCCCTCTCCTCCAAGGAACTTTCACACAAGTAAAATACACATGATAATTCAATTCAGCAAGTATTTATTAAGTGCCTAATATGTATAAGGCACTGTAGCTTGACTGAGGGATACAAAGAGTCCCTTCTGTCAAGAAGCTTACATTATAAGGAGATGAGAGGAGGAAGGGATACAACCCTTAACAGATACAAGTACAAGATCATTTGAGGGAAGAGCTACCAATAACTAAGTGGGATCAGGAAAAGTTTTCTTTAGGTGCTGGTACTGGGATTGGGCACTGGAGAGAGATAAGGGTATTCAGAGGCAGAGAAATGAGGAGAGAGTGAATTTCTGGGATGCAGGATAACTTTACCAAGGCAAAGTGCCAAGTTTGGGGAAGAGGACAGGAAGTACACAGCTATAAGCGAAGAAGGATAGAAATGCTGTAAGAAAGGTGGAAGTACTACGAAGATTCTGGGAAGGAAAGATCATATCTACTTAGAAGGATCAGGAAAGATGTCAGGGAGACACAGAATGAGGTTTGAAGGATAGGAAAGTTCTTGATGTTCAGGTGTTAGTAACAAGCAGCTATACAGATATCCCATTCAAATATAATATGTGAAAGAGGCCAGTGATATGGTATCTACAGGGCAAGAATTTGCTTAACTATCCAGATAATGAACACGTTTCTTTCAGCTATATGTATGATCCGAGAATATACAATAGTGAGGCTAAGAAATGTACGTGGACATACATGCAGAAATATGTGAACGGTCATATAAGCAGTGCCTGAGGTCAGAAATCTACTTGAGGTAGAATCACAGAAACTAGATGAAACCTTAGAAACATCCACAATTATCATCCAGTCAATGCCCTTTGAAAGAGTGATGATAACAGTGCAAATACCAAAGTGACTATGCTTGAGCTAAGCAGAATCAACCAAATAGGGAATGTTTAGAATGGTACAGATCAGGGGTGGGGAACCTATGGCCTCGAGGTCACATGTGTCCTCAAGGAAAGGCCACACTTGAGGCCCTAGAGGGCCACATTGGATTCAGCCAAAAGGTTGCATTTAAGGACTTAGAGGGCTACACTGGATTCAGTTAAAAAGCTGCACCTTGAGGACCTAGAAGGCCATATGTGGTGTTGAGGCTGCAGGTTCCCCACCCCTGGTAGATATTTGTAGGGAAAGTAGGCTTCAGAAACTTCACTCAGAGGGCTGTAAAGGGGATAAGAATGGTTCTCACTTGGGCAATAGTTTGTTTATTCTGCTTAGCTCAACCAGAAATAATCTGACATTTGCATTTTGAATAGCCCTAAATGACTCCTCAAATTTTAGGCAGCAAGTTGTGAGTGAATGAATGAATGAATGAATGTGTGTGTGTGTGTGTGTGTGTGTGGTGTGTGTGTGTGTGTGTAACTTAAAGGAAAGGCTGGTAGATGAAGAAAACAGTCACCCTAGTGTATTCCTCAGAACTAAAAGGTGCCCAATGGGTGTGGACTGAGCATCACTGGTCCAAAAGATCCGCTGGCTAACAGACTTAGAGCCATTAAAGTACTTGAGAGGTCTTCATTGTACAGATAAGGAAACAGAGCCCCCAGAAACTGAGGTCTTTCGTCTGAGGACTAGAGGAAACTGAGGTGAAGAGGCTCATCCAAGCTTATGTAGGTGGCTCCAGGATTCAAATCCAGGTCCACTGACTCCCAATCCAGTATTCTTTTCCCTGAACCATGCTGATATTTCCTGAGGAAGCATTAAGTGTTAATTATGTTGATGGGTATATGTCAACATCATGGCACCAGCACCAGACCTCAACATCTTTCTGGGTGGTCCAGTAATACGTGGTTATCCTGGGCACCTCCACTTTTGGGTGGGGCCTATCTGCCCAATCTCAGTTTTCCCAAGTGAGGTGTAATATATACAGTATATATTCCCCACACATTTTTTGTCAACAATCGAAAAAAAAAATCCTTCTCTTTTGGAAAAATTTCTATGCTAAGAACAACTCATCTTCACCTGCCTTGATAAGCCTAATACAGCAAAACTGAGCCAATTCTGAGCCTAGAGGAAGATCTCCAAAGAAGCCAGAGAGAAATACCATCCAGTGAATACACAAGCAAGCTCTCTTTTCCCTTCATTCAGTCAACTGAGTGCTTATCAGGTACCTACTATGTGTCTAATTCTATAGATAAGGCTAAGGGATACAAAGATGTATATAAAACACAGTCCCTGATCCCAAGGACCTAAGAATCCCATTGGTAAAATAAGACTTAAATACACATAAAATATTTAAATAACGTTATGACAGTGGGTGATAAACATCAAATGAGTAGTTCAGAGACAGGAGAGATAAATGTGGCCTGGGTCTGTAGAGAAGATGGGACCTGATCTAAGAAATGAAGGATGAATAAGATGATGATAGCAAGGGAATAGTGCAATCCATGAAGAGTACACAGCATTAGAAAAGACTCATGCAAAGGGACCTGACATTTAGCAGAACAAAGGTGAAGCAGAGGTAGCAAGGCCTAGCTAAGACAGTGTGGGAAGACCTCAGGTCAAATCATAACACAGGTACAATTTATTTTACTGTTCTCAGTCTCACTTTCTTTATCTACAAAATAAAAATAATAGTCCTGGGGCATCAAGTAAGTAAAGCACTACACAAAAAATCAGTTATTCTCATTTCTCTTTTTTTAAGTACTTGTGAGATAAGGTTGAAGAGGTAATTTGAAACCAAGTTGTAGTAAGGTTTGCATGCCAAGCAAAGGAATTTATACTTTATGCTATGAGAAATAGGAAGGTCCTGGAAGCTTTCTCCTTTCAGTTTGTGCTGAGATGCTACCCTCAGACCTTTATGCTAGAGGGAATCTTGTCAGTAGGATATATACGTATAATATAGTAGTAAAGAACCATCAGAACTTTAGATGTGAGCAATTTTGTTCAATAAAGCACTATGTTAGGTGCTGAAGAGATAAAATATAGATAAGACAAAGTAGCACCCTCAGGGAGTTTACAGTCTAGTAAAGCCTTGATGGTTCAGCCTCTGTCCAAAACATCTGCAAACCTGGGTCATTACAGCAGTTATTTATCACACCTAGCTCCCATCCTACTCATCCACCTACTCTTCTGGGAATGGTGCTTCCTTTAGCAAAGGAATATATACATATATATCTTAAAACATGCAGTATGTACTCCCCATGCATTTTTGTCAACAATGGAAAAAAGAATCCTCCTTTTCTGGAAAAGTTGCATCTGGAAAAGATAGATGCCTCTGTCTGCCTCAGTTTCCCCAATTCTAAAATGGAGGCTAATAATAGAATCTATCTCCCTGGGTTGCTGTGAAGATCAAATGAAATAATATAGCAGATACTATATAAGTGTTTATTTCCACACCCATATGGTTCATTTAGTGTAGCTATACACAGCTGAAGTCTGACAAATACAATGGGGTAGATGAACCAGCAGGACAGTTTAAGACAGTCCTCATCTGCACCATTTTCTCAGACAATGGATGGGGATACAGTTGTTTGTGTTATCAAAGCCATTCTTTCCTGTGGCAGCATCTTGAGTCTTTTTACACCATTTGGTCAATCTATGTTTGACACCAAATATAGACAATAAAGGTAATCATTGTAAAAAGGAGAGAAACTGGAAGATGGGTGGTGGGTGGGTGGGTGGGGAGGTGAGTATGTGTGTGTGCATGTCTATATAGAGAAAACTCTTCTAATTCTTGGTTTTGCAATTTGTGGTTTTGAATATTGGCAGTGGATCATGCCAACCTACTCAACTAGGGCAGCAGACAGTCCATCGGCATTTATCTTTCTTGTTAACACTTGGTAGTCTGATTTTTAATTGAGAACTTTTCTCAACCCACTAAAACTACTCAAGAATTTACACAGATTCCACTATTCTCAAGGATCTCAGGAACATATCCCATTCAAATATGCACAAACCCACATACCATATATACACCTTCATATATGTGCACACTTATATATGTACACTACCCTACTTCCACTCCATTCAAGAACAAACGTGTAACTGATAGGCTGCTGTATTATCATTCAGCTTGAGGAGTGCTGGGAAATGTCTTATTACCCAAAAATATCTCTGCTGCTTGTCACTTAATGACAAAGATAGTATCAGAGCTGAAATGATACTTCCAGGTCAGCTGGGATATTTCACAATAAATATATCATGGAAACAATCAAATGTCTAGAACAGGCAACCAGGCCTAAGTATTAACAGATTTTAATTACAAAGTGTTTTTTTTCTAATGCTCAGACCAAAGCTCAAAGTTCTCTTTGACCTAAAGTCTAAGGAGGTCTAAGAACAATCTAAAACCCCAAGTAATGCAAAGTCATTCCTATGAGAGTTCAAGGGGCCTATGACATAGGCAAGACAAGAGAGAGGGAAGAAGAAAGACAATGAAGTGAGGTTTTACATCCCTGGGAACCGCTGCAAGAGAAGATTCTGCCACATCAGTGCAAATGCAATGGATGATGATAAAGCTGACAGATAGCACCAATCCCAACAACCATCAAGCCTGGAATTTGTTTTGTTTCAATGGGCTGATGCATCAGAAAACAGGGGGCACTGAACCCGCAGGTGATGACCAGGACATGATGGTGGTGCTGACTAGGGACAGCCAGTGGAAGTTTGCCACCTCCTATGGAATGACCACTATCAACAAGAATATTTAGGCTACACTTAGCAGCCTCCTCCAACATATTGTCCTCAAGAACAAGTACCAGAAAAATCTGTACATGGCAGACCAGTACCGTCTTCCAGAGCCACAAGCTGGTTACAGCAAAAGCAGTTAGGTGCCCAGTGGATAGAGTGCTGAGCTTGGAGTTGGAAAATTGTTGAGTCATTTAAGTTGTGTCGACTCTTCATAGCAAAGCCAGGATTTGAATCCAGGTCCTCTGATTCTTCTGATTCACTTAACCCTGTTTGCCTCAGTTTCCTCATCTGTAAAAATGAGCTGGAGAAAGAAATGGAAAACCATGCCAGCATCTTAGCCAAGAAATCCCCAAATGGGATCATGAAGAGTAAAACGATTGAAATAACAAAACAACAGCAACAACAAAAAGAAGATAATAATATTCTCCACCTGAATCTCCAGACCTAAGACCTTTGTTCTGAATATTACACTTCCTCTTCTCCTTCCTCAGTAATTTCTGGACCCCTTAAATCTAGACTATTAAACCCTGGCTCACATATCCAGGAGATATTTCATAACTCTCCACTTTTCCTTATCCTTTCACCTCCATCACCCCCGCCTATTTAAAAAAATCCGGGTCTGCAGAGGAAAACATACTTCTTCCTTGCAATCTTCCTAGATTCAGCACTAATATTTTCTAATGGCTTTGTGAGCAAATGTAAAACTTATGAGAACACAGTAAAACTGTTGTCCAGTGCCTTACTAAATGAAATATTTGGTGAAATCAGGCATGGCATTTCCAGAGCAAAGCCCTGAAAACAAAAAAGCAAGACCAAACCAAATTGCTTTTTTAAACTATAAACCAAACTCAAATATGAATTTCTTTTACTGATAGACTATATGCTCTTTGAGGGCAGGAACTATTTATTTCCTCCTTGTATCTCCAGAGTTTAGCATATAATAAGTGCTCAATAAATGTTACTGATTGATTGATCCAATGTTTTTCTAAGAAAAACCAATTTCAATGGAGTTCCATGTGTCTAACTTCTTCTGAAAAGCCCAGGATTCTACTATTCTATGAATAGGTTTTAAGTAAAATGGAAACCAATGTAAGGAATGTGTGAATATTCTATAACGCTTTAGACTCTTCTAAGCACTGAAACATATATGACCTTCTTGAATTAAAAAAAAGCAAATTATGAACTTAATCATCAACAAAACTTTCATTAGTCAAAGAACCAAAAGGACGATTACATATGAAAATATGAATGTTAGTTTGTTTTTTAAAAGTATGTATTAAACTTAACAAAACTGTAACAGAATATTGTTTGTGTCCTCTTCTGAATTTCTATTTATTTTGTTGCATATTTTTAAATGTTTTATTGATTAATGTTTTACTAACTTTTTGAATGTAACCAATATTTACTAACTTTTTAAATGTAACCAATATTTCATTCAGTTTATACACCTGGAACTCGGTCTTATATAGAGCATTATACAGAGCATTATTCTTTATTAGAGCCCAGAAAATTGTAACAGGTATTTCCTTATTCACAACACCCCAGCAATGTAACAGACTTCTACTATCCCTCAACTCTTACGTTTGCCCCACCACCTTAAGCTCTGCCAACCTTCAGGGAGGTCTTATTCTTCCTCAGGGTGAACTCACAACAGCAGAAGGATTTTGCTTATGAAGAGGGGGAATACCCAATCACACCAAACTCTGTGCAAGCCACAGGGTAAATGAATGACTCAGAATAAATTGAAACATCTTCTAAAAAACATATTTCAGCCAACCGGGAGCCTAACACAAAGCAAAGGACGGTAAGCCAAGATTCCCACCTCTTCTTTCCATACCACGCTTCCCTCCAACCACTTCTGTAAGCAGGTCTATAGAATCTGAGAAGTCCTCTGTGAGGAGAATTTGTTGAAATGCAGAGCAAATGTACCTATACAGAATAAACAGAGCCAAATGTTTTCTCTTTTCCTGTTCATGAGATTAGCATCGCCTCATTTTAGTAGCTGTTTGCCCCTGAGCAAGTCACTTAACCCTGTTTGCCTCAGTTTCCTCATCTATAAAATGGTCTGGAGAAGAAAATGACAAACCACTGCAGTCTCTTTGCCATTAGGAGGGATCATGAAGAGTTGGATACAACTGAAAATGACTGAACTACAACATTTTAAAAGTCCTAAGTAAAAAGGACTCAATTTCTGTAAAATTCTGAGTTATTATTATTATTACTATAACTCATGTTATTATTCCCATCTTATAGATGAGAAATTAGGCTCAGAGATTTTCAATAGCATGCACAAGATCACATAGCAAGAGTCAAACTCAGGATCCAGACTAGAAGAAAACTAGAGGCCTTCTAACCCGCCCCTTTTGTTTTTCAGATGAGTAAACTAAGACCCTAAGTTAAATGACTTGCTGAAGGTCACATACATAGTAAATACCAGACTGAAGATTTGAATTCAGCTCCTTGTCCAATTTTTTTTCCACTGGGCTATGCTATATGTATTTAATGAGGAGACCCAAGGTAACAAAGCAGTATGCCTATATAAATGAAAACATGCTCTGTACACTATTTAAGACCCAATAAATGTGGCCTGCATCTAGTGTGTGAGTTACATGTGCATTGGGTTTTTAAAAAATTTTCTTTTTATTATGAGCTTAATCATCAGCAAACATTTCAATATTCAAATAGAACCAAAGAAGTATTCATATGAAAATATGAACTTTTGTTATATAGTTTGTTTTTTAAATGCGTATTAAATTTAACAAGGTAGTAGGAAAAATATGTTGTTCTTTGTCTCCCCTTCTGAATTTTTTTGTTGTTGTTTTATTTGGTCATGTTTTAAATTTTTACTGTGGGTCTTTTCTTTCCTATAAAAAAAAATCTATCCATTAAGTCACTGTTCCCCCTCCCCTACCTCCACCCTCAGGGAAGGGTGAGAGAGTATGTGTGTGTGTGTCTGTGTATGTGTATGCGTGTGTGTGTGTGTGTCTGTGTATGTGTGAGATACAAGCCCTTCTTTCCAACAAATAAGCATATTCAAACAAGGCAAACCAGCACATTTGCCAAGCCTGAAACTGTAGGTCTTATTCTTCAGCTCCATGTAGTCCATCCCTCCCCTCTTGTGCACTATATTAGTATAGCTACATCCACATAATTAATGTAGCCATACACATGAGAACACACATGTATACACATGCATGCTTGGGAGGCAATATGATATAATGAGAACAACACTGGATCCTGAGTCAGAGCTGGGTTTGCCTCTTGCTATGTGATCTTGGGCATGTCACTGTAAATCTTTGAGCCTATTTTCTCATCTATGAAATGGGAATAGTAACACTAGTGATCTCTTCCTAACCAGTTTGTTACAAGGATCAAATGACCAAAAATAAATAAGTGTACTTATGGTGCTTTGTCACCAATCATTTTTGTTTTTATTTTATTTGGAGATAGGGGATCCCTATCTTGCCCGGCTGGAAACACAGCTGCTGCCAATCCCTTTGCTGGTCAGCATGGGAACTCTGACCTGCTGTTTCTGGCCTTCTTCCCCCTCCTCCTCCTCCCCTTTTCCAATAGTTAATTATGACCAAAAGTAACCTAAACATATCTGATTCCAAGGTCTGCCCTCTATTCACTGTGCCACGATGCCTTTCCTATATGTATGTATATATATGCCTGTGTTTATATGTTTAGAGAGATAAATCATTATCTGTATGTCTATATAGGTATTCATGTGTATGTGGGTATGTATATATGTATGGAGGAGAGGAGAGGGAAGGGAGAGGAAGGGGAAAGAGGGTAGGGGAGAGAAGAGAGGAGAGGAGAGGAGAAGTGAGGAGGAGAGGAAGGGGAGGGAAAGGGAGG
>NW_020950326.1:7762557-7792646 GCF_900497805.2 Vombatus ursinus | reverse complement strand
AGAGAGAAGAGAGGAGAGGAGAGTAGGGGAGAGGAGAGGAGAAGGGGGAGAGGAGAGAGAGAGTGGGGAGGGAAAAAAGAGAGGGGAGAGGAGAGAGGAAGGGGAGAGAAAAAAGAGAGGGGAGAGGAAGGGGAGGGGAGAGGAAAGGAGGGAGAACTCCTGGGAGGGACGTCAGTGGCCAACTAGTCCAACTCTCTTATTTAAAGTTGAGGAAACTGAGCTCCAGGGCCATTAGATGGCTTGCCCAGGGTCTTCCCTGGAGAAAGCATCAGAGGCAGGATTTGAAACCAGGTCCTCTGATTCTAGAACCAGTGCTCTTTGCACTGTGGTCATAAAAAGCTCCTGTCTTTCTGACCCAAAGAAGAGCCTTTCTAAACTGAGACTTAAGGATTCCACAAAGGAAACCTTATCCGTTAGTCTGAACGTGGCCCCCAGAATATGCAGGCTTTAGATGGCAGCTCCAGCTGTACCTTCTCTGGTGGCCTTTCCATTTTTTAGTAATTCCATGACCCCACTGAAGAGTAAGTTCTGGAAAGTAACTGTCAAAATCAGAGCCAAGGAACTGAGTTAACTGTGATTAGAAATACATTCAGAACATTACTACAATGTACATACAGTACAAAAAATAAAACAAGATTATTGTCCTGTTAACCTGTTTCGTAGCAGTTTCTCTGTATGTGTGTATTTTAGATATAGGAATTCACCATGAGGGACTGAAATGATTGTTTAAGAGAATTCTGAGGTAGCACAGAGACTGCTAGATGTGAAAGCCTCTGATTGCGGGAAGAGAAATGAAATTATTGGGCAAATTATAGTGTCTGACAAAAAAAATTCCTTTCATTTTGGTCAGAGGACTGCTAAAAACCGCATCTCCACTCCAATTCACTAAATGCTTGTTGAATAGATTCAGCTGTTATTAATATGAATATAACTCCCTCTGTGTCTCTTTTCTCTTTATCTCTCCATCTTTTTTCTCCCTCCTCTCTCTCTCTGTCTCTCTCCCTCCCACCCCCTTTCTTTTCCTCTCTCCTCTCTGCTCTTCTCTCTCTTTCCCCCCACCTCCTGCTTTTCGGTATCTCTCCCTGTCTCTCTTTTTCTGTGTCTCAGTTTCTATCTCTCCCTCTCTCTTCTCCCCTCTCCCCTCTCTTCTGTCTCCCTCTCCCTCCTTCTTTTCTCTCCTGTCTCTCTATCTCTCTCTCTGTCTCTCTTCTCTACCAAATTCTATACCTATGTCTCTGTCTTTCTCTTTCTTTGTCTCTCCCTCCTCTTCTCCCTTCTGTCTTTCTCTATGTGTCTCTCTTCTCTGTTTCTCTCTTTGTCTCTGTTTCTCTTTCTCTCTCTCTTTCTCTCTCAAAAAAGAAAGAGCAGTTAGAAAAAGAGGGGAAAAAATTAAATTCCTCTGAGCTGCAGGTTGGTGTGAAGGTTTAATGGCTTTGCAAACCTATAAAATTCTAGAAGGCCAAAAGGGACGGGGGGAAAATCTTTAATTGCTATTTCTAGAAATAACCTCCTCCAGCCCATGATGAGCTTATGCTGGAGCATAATTCTTTTTGCAGAGAAGAAAAAATAGTCTGCTCAAAAAAAAAAGGGGGGGGAGAAGAATAACAACTTTTCTTGGGTGTAGCTCCCAAAAGTCAACCTGAAGTCTGGTGGTAAAAATGTGTGCAAGTAGTAGGTAATGTAAGGGAATGTGGGCCATAATTTTCCACTGCTGTTGACAGTCTTCTGTTGGTGAACCAAAGAGAGCCAAAGGAGAGGAGGAGCTCCCTGGCAAAATAGTAGGGTTCTGTCTTGGATAACAATTGGTTTCACAGCAGCACCCTGGAGTGGAAAGAGGAGCAAAAGCCTTAGGAGACCTGAGTGCTAGTCCTAGCTCTGCCATGAACTAGAAAAGCAAACTTCAACAACTTTACTTCTCTGAAAAGCTTTCATTTCTTCACCTGCAAGGTGAAAAAGCTTGGGCCATATTATCTCCATGGTCGCTTCCAGCGTCTAATCAACTGTATAGCCTAGGAGATCATCTACTTGTTGGAACTGAAGAAACCTAAATCTTTAGTGATCTGACTCTCCCCAGGAGACATAGTAGAGGCTTAGCAAATGCTTGTTGATTGATTGAGATGGATTTACTCTCTGGGGTCCATTCTATCAAGCTCTCCCTACCAAATGACTGCCATGTCAACTTGACCATCAGCATTTCAAATGTGCTTATCTCTGCCAAGATAACCTCTGAGAGTTTGGACTGACTGGTATGCAACTAAAGGGTATCAAAATACATCGCAGGCTTCAGTTAGGGGCTTAATCCACCGCTTTCTTGTTGGTGAAGGCAACTGACAAAGTTTTTCAAAGGAACATGCTTCCATGACAGCTCAGAGTGCAGTCTAGAGCAGTGTTTCCCAGCCCGAACTAGCCTGCAGCCCAGAAAGATATATAAATTATTGACCGCAGACTCCTCCACCCTCTTCTACCTCAACACTGAACACTTGTTTATTCAGAGGGTGGAGACCAGGATTGCAAGAGAAGATGGAGCCCAGGCAAGAGAAGTAGGCTATGGGGAGAAGGAGGATTAGAAAGTAAGGTTTTGTTTTTTTTTAAATTAAGTTTATAGATCTTAAGAAGCAAGGCTTCTTAACCAGTATAAATTATCTGTACGTCGGCATACCCTGGTTTTTATTTTACGTAAGTCACCAGCCATAAATTTAAAGGCCAAGGGAAGAAGAACAGAAGCAAAGGGCTAGGACACATGGACAGGGCAGCTAGGTATTGCTGTAGATTGAGTGCCAGATCTACAGTCAGGAAGACTCATCTTCCTGAGTTCAAATCAGGCCTCTGACACTAGCTGTATGACCCTGGGCAAATCACTTGACCTCAGTTTCCTCATTTGTAAAAGGAGCTTGAGAAGGAAAAGGCAAACTAATTCACTATCCTTGCTAAGAAAACCCCAAATGGGCTCACAAATAGTTGGACAGGACTTAAAAAGAAACTAAAAAACCACAAAAAGGATACATGGGTGGATAAGAAAAGTTGACATGGCATGAGATGCCAGTCAGTTCTCACCTCCTTCACAATACCATCCTCAGCTGCTCCAACCCACACTGAGGTTGTCATTCTCCAAAATGTACTGAAAAGAGTATTAGGCTTGGAGTGGGAAGACCAGAACTCAGGTCTCAGCCTTGCCACTTAGCAGTGGTGTGACCTGCAAGAATCATCTAACTTCTCTGAGGCTGATTCTCTTCCTCTATGAAACAGATGATACCATCTGGACTACCTACACCACATGGATCTTGTGAGGAAAATGCCTGAATAAGTGAAAAGGCATTTATTAAGCTCTTACTATGTGCCAAGCATCGTGTTAAGCAATGGAGATACAAATACAAAAGCATGGCATCCCTTGCCTTCAAGAAGCTTACATTTTAACAAGGAGAGGCTACACCTTAAATAACTATATAAATTAGTTACTATTCACTATCCCTGCAGCAGACACAACAAATAACTTATCAAGCATTTAATATAGCCATAGCACTCCCCTATGTTCTTTGGGCGATACAGAGAGGTAGAAGACACTGTCCCCTCCCCTCAAGGACCCCTATAGTTTACTTAGGGAGAAAAAGAAACATTAAAAAAGGGCTACAGGGGCAGCTAGGTGGTGCAGCTGATAGAGCTCTGGCTTTGGAGTCAGGAGGATCTGAATTCAAATTCTGACTCTGACCAGACACTTGACACTTACTAGCTGTGTGACCCTGGGCAAGTCATTTAACCCCAATTGCCTTACCAAAAAGCACAAAGAAAAAAAAGACAAAGGCTACAGATGAGTGACACAGACCCTATTGTATTAGAAAGTAATAATAGCTAGCTATATACTATAAATACAATACTATAATATGAAATATAACATATTATGTTATTATATACATATAATAAAAAATAAAATAAAATATAAAAAACTATAAAATACTAAAATCTATAATAATACAGTAATTTAAGGTTTACAAAGCTCTTTGTATATATTATTTCATTTGATCACTGAGGGCTGGGGCTATTATGGAAAGCTATAGCAGAAGCCAAGTTTGAGCTGGGCCCCAAAGGTACAGGACAAGCCAAAACTGATAAAGAACAGCAGGGTACACCACCTTTGAGTCACTTAAGCCTCTCTGAGCCTCAGTTTTCTCTTCTGTAAAATGAGGGGATTGGACCAGATGGCTGCTGAGGTTCCTTCTGGCTATAACTTATGATTTTATGATGTTCCACAGGAGCTGGAACAATAGTGGCCCTACTCAGTAGGTAGCCAATAAACGTCTGACTGATTGACTGATGGGGATGGCTTACTGACCCTTGGAAAGCACTGACTTGCCTTTCTTCCCAAATTCTGATACTTTGAGCAGATGTCCATAGCAGAATTTATCTTTCCAAAAAGAAAGAGTTTTTAGTGGTTTTCTTTTGTTATAGTAGGTACTAAATAATGCATTGAATTGGATGAAAGCAATCACCTTAATCATTATCGTAACACATTAGTATAGCTTTTTAAAGGTTCACAAAGCACTGTCCTCATAACAACCCTATGAGGTAGTTGATAAAAGCATTATTGTCCCCATTTTACAGATGAGGATTGAGACTCAGAGAAATTAAGCCCCACAAGCCAGAATTTGAACCCAGGCTTCCAAATTCCATAAGCTTCAACACCATCATACAGATTATGGGGTGAGAACAGAGGCAGAAACAAAACAAAAACAAACAAATTAAAAAAACCCCATCAAACATTGGACTTTGATGCAAGAGCTCTGGATTAAGTCCTGACTCTACCACGAATCTTAAAACCTAGGAGTTTGTTTCTTTATCTACTAAACTGTGGATATTAATGTATGCTTCCCTCACTACGGCTGTCATGAGAGTTTGATGAGATAATGGATATGAAATTGCTTTGAAAAACTTAACATACTGTACAAACAAACATAAGGGATGATGTTGATGCTGCCAAATGACTGTCAGCTTTTTGCTTTCTCAGCAAAAAAAAATTACAAATTAAGGAACCATTTTTGGTTCCTAGTTATCAAATTAGTGGACACAAGATCTAGCTGTTCATCTTAATGTGACCCTTTGACACAGATGCATACTCTGCCCAAATTCCCTTCCTTTCCCAAGCCACTAATACTGGTTTGGGTATTTTTGCTGCTCTAGACAAATTGGATTGAGCCCCACAGTGCCACTTGGGAATAATACCCAACTGCTGCTTTGGGCAGCTTCTTCTCATGCCCTGGGTTCGGGATTATTTTGTGGGCCTTCTCACCTCCACTGTTTCACAAAAAGTTCCAGCCTGGTCCACTTCTGGACCACCACAGTCAAAATAGCAGTGCTCAGATATAACAAAGATACATGCGCCTGAGAGGCATCAGAATATGATTTTTGAGATTCCCTAGGCTTGATTATACTATGAAAGCCAGCATCCTCTCAGGTAGGATTGCGGATGTTGTTTATTTCAATCAGTGGGAGTCAAGTCACAAACCCCAGAGGCAGGATGTGGGTGAGGAGCCTGGCAACCTCAGCTGATGTTCAGTAATCTCGGGGTGTGAGCCCCCATGGGCAGAAATGTCACAGAGCTCATGGGTAGCCTTATGGCTGACTGATGGGAAAAGCTGCCTTAAATTGAGAGCAAAGTTTTAAAGTATTTGGATGGAGGATGGGGATGGGAAGGCAGGATAGTCAGCACATAGTAAAATGGGCCCCACAGAATGAATATTCTCTTCCTCATTTTCAGTGGTTCTTTGTCAAGCCTAGAGCTGGAGAATCTCAGAATGCAATGCCTGAAAGAACTGTCTTTTGCCCATTGATTTGGCTGACAGGAAGACCTCACCTCTTCCCACTCATCTACTCATCACCTTGGCTGAGTACACTCTTTCAGTCTATCCATTCCTCCCACTTAACAACCCTATACCTGCTCGACTGATAACATTCCTACCTCCCCAGCAATGCCTGTGCCATCTATTTAGTGAACTGTTCTCACATCTATAGTAAAATCATGCCAACCAATATAGGTGCTAGAAAAATGAACAGGAAAGCCATGGGCAATGGGATTTTCTGATTGATTGAGGGTAAACCCCAAATTTCTTTCCGTTTATTTCCTAAGGGAAAAATCTTTCAAAAATACCTGACTCTCTATTCTTGCCTCAGTTCCTTAGGTGTAGGGGACGTAACTTCAAGTCACAAAACTCGCTGAATGTGAGAGCTGGAAGGGACCTTAGAGCTCATCCTCTCTAATCTCTTCTGATATCAACCCATTTTCTTGATTTGCTTCTTTCTGATATGAGTGGAACAAGAAAATTGTTCTGACTGAGATTGTTGGTTAGCTTTATTCCAATGAATCAGGGTTTTACCAAGGTATCTCACTTTAACTCCTGGTTTTTCAAAGACAGAGAGACAGAGTTTATCTTTATTCTCTAACTTCTGCAAAAAATTGAATCACAGAGAGATCGAAGTGACATAATCAGGACCACAGCAAGCTCTATGAAGTGTATTGTTTGGGCCCCTGGGCCAAAGCTTTGACTTTAAAACATCAAAACAAGCAAAAAACAGAGCAAAACCAATACTTTCTTCAAGCTTCTCTTTTTTGCCTAACCCATCCACCAAATGGCTTCCAAAAACGGTCATAATTTGTTTACCCTATTGGATCATTTTCTCTAACTTCTCCATGAAAGATATTGTGTGTCTCTCCCCAAGAATCTATCACTTTTATAATATGATATTATGCCTGTCCCTGCCTCAGCCTTCGTTTCTTCATTTGGCCATATTTATTGATCACCTGCTATGGGCGAATCAGAGAGGGGAATTGTTGTTGAGTCATTTTTCAATTGTGTCCAACTCTTTGTGACCCCATTCTCCATTTGAGGTTTTCTTGGCAAAGATATTGAAGTAGTTTGCCATTTCCTTCTCCGGTTCATTTTGTAGATGAGGAAACAGAGGCAAACAGGGTTAAATGATTTGCCCAAGGTCACACAGCTAACAAGTGCTGGAGACCAGATTTGAACTCAGGAAAATGAGTCTTCCTAACTCCAAGCCTGGCACTCTATCCACTGCATCACCTACCTACCCTGAGAGTGGAATTCACAAAAATGTAAAAGACACAGTTCTTAGCATCAAGGAACTCATAATTTAGTGGCTGAGACAGTCATATGCACAAATAACCATGATTAATACAGGATAGGATGAGTATCATATGAGTGGTACCAACCAATTATAAGAAGTAGAGGAATTAAGAGGAGAGAGAGATCACTTCTGAGTAGGGTAATCTGAGGAGATCTCCTGGAGGAAGTAGCATTTAAGTCAGGGATGGAAAAATTTCAAAAGGTGGAGATACCAGAGGAAAAATTCCATACTTTTAGCAATCCCAAGATATCGTCTTCCACCCCATCCATATTTGTTAATATCAATATTCTCTCTGATATTATACGACTCCAAATCATGAAACCTCACTACCTCCAAAGAATCAAAATTGTGGATAAATCATAAGAGAAGCACACAATGGGCATAAACACATTATAGCATGATACAAATGACCAGTATATAAGAAGTGGAATAAATGATAACATCAAGGAAATGTGTGACTGGATCATGGTCCAAGATAGGGAGATTACAGATGGAAAGTCCAAGCACTGCACTGCACTTATGGAAGGTATTCCATAGAACATTCCCAATATGTTGTGTGTTATCCTCTCTGGAAAATTTATAAAAGGAATAGACTACTCACAAGAATGGAAAAAGTCTGGTTGGGTTGTAATCAGCACCACTGGAAGGAATATCCACATTAGTAAGATTATGTATTAATTTAAAGCCTGAAGTATTACAGCACCTACCACTGTTCTTTATGTAAAGTAGGCACTCTGGGTAATTTTTTAAATTAATAAACAAAAGATAGGATGAGATATGATGTGGTAACACAGGCACAGTCTATCAACTTGATGACCACTGATAAATATTGTTGAATATTATATATAATATATATATATGTACCTATATATTTGTATACCACATGTTATATATGCAAGCACATGCCCTCATATCCCTGCAAAGCTTCAGTGTTCCACAGTAAATACTTACAATCTGGTTAGATCAGAAGGGGATATTAAATTATGTATTTGTCTTTTTTTTTTCACAAGCCAGCTTATACCAGAGCTTCCCCAGAACTAAAAGTCATTTGGTCAGACTTCTGCATTTATTAGGTGAGAAGCATCACTCCTCCTCTCATCCGTTCTTGTTGAGCTCTTGCAAAAATCTACCCAGGAATGGGAGAATAATTTAATGATGTGGGATTTTCTCCCTCCCCCCCATTCCCTTCCCCCAATACTATGGTTTAATTTATAGATTTGGGATTGCTGTAAATTATAATGTAATTATACTGCTTCACTGGAAGCTTCCCATTGGAGAAATTAAAAAGCAATTCAGGTAAATGATCTTTAGCTACCGTGGTGCTTCCCCACAGAACTCATTAAGTCTGGGGATTAAACTGCATACCAAAGACCATGCAGGCCAAACTGAACGTAAAAAACCTCTCCTTGGAACTACATCGGAGTCAGGCGGGAATATAATAGTGTCATTGCTGGGATGCCTGGTACCTCTCTTCACCTTGTACTTTATGGCACATATAACATGGGAGTTAAGGTGGCAACTCGCTTTTCATTACAACCTACTGTTTGCACCTGCCCATAACTTTTCCCCCAAATGTCCTGTCTTACTTTCAGCACAAAGGTCATTTTGTGCAGGGATGGATTGGGGGATGGAGTGTGTGTTTGAGGTAGATTTGTGAAACAGCATGGGAGGGACCAGGGGGGAGGGAAAAGATGACTTTGGAGTTTAATAAAAAAAAAAGGAGAAAACCAGTCAATTTTTCAAAATTTTCTCTGTTTCCACCTGAGATTTTTCACCTTTTATTAAGCAATATATATATAGTCCAGTTAAGGTCATTAACCGGCCCCTAGAAATGGCATCGTTGAGCAAAATGGCATTACATGTCATTAAGAACAATCTTTTAAAAAGGTTGCTCAGTGGAATGATCTTAACACTGCTGTCCTACAACCTTACAGTTTAATTCTAACGTTTTGACACTTTGTCTAAAGTGACTTTGGTTGGGACAATGTTGTATAAAATATGCTTTTACCTATTTTGTAAGAAGGCCACCATCAACGTGATCTATTCAAACAATCATTTAACATCAGTTAAGTGGCTCAGTGGTTAGAGGACCTGGCCTGGAGTCAGAAAGACTCACCTTCCTGAGTTCAAATTCAGCCTTAGACACTAACTGGCTCTGTGACCCTGGGCAAATCACTTAACCCTGTTTGCCTCAGTTTTCTCATCTATAAAATGAGCTGGAGAAGGAAATGGCAAACTACTTCTGTATCTCTGCCAAAAAAACCCCAAATGGGGTTTCGAAGAGTAGGGCATGACTGAACAACAACAAGGTAAAGGTAAGATGACCCCTCGTAGAACAATGAAAAGAGCTTTAGATTTTGAGCCAGGTGACCTAGGTCCAAATTTTAGCTTTGCCACTTACTTTTCTGTGACCTTTGGCAAATCAATCAACCTCAGTTTCCTTGTCTATAAAACAAAGTGGCGAAACTTGACCTCTAAGGTCATTTCTAGTACTAGAGCTAGGATATGATTTTTTTTTTTAAGTTGTTACTAACTTGGGAGGTATAAAAAAAAATCTCTGATTCCCTGCACCAGCTGTGTTCAGCACATGTGCATCGGACGATGGGTTATGTTTTCCAGGCTTTAGAAGAACATGTGGTTTCCAGTATCAGCCAGTCACAGTAAAGCAGAGCAGGCAATTTCCCAATGTGCCTTGCAAAATTTGATTTTATCCAAATGCCTCTAGACATTTGAACAGCCAGTTCACGGTCATTCAGATAGGACTATTCATAAAGTCCAGATCTGTAATTCATCATCTACACACGCTTACTGAGAGCCTACTATGTATAGGGCATGGTGCCATAAAACAACATTAGAATGGGTTGCAGTCAGGATTGAAGGTTGACTTTCCCCTTAATCGCTCCTTACAGCTACACATCAGTGCATGCAAGACAGCACAGAACCAATGGGGAAGCAGTACACTTTTCAAAAGCCATTTCTAACCCATGGAATGTAAGTTTGGAGGGCACAAAGAGTAATCCAATTTAATTCGGGATTCAGTCTACAGAGGCAGAAGGGAATAGCAGTGTTATTGGGTGAATTAAAATTGATTGAGATATAGAGTCAAGAGAAGTCAGGGCTCCCAACAAACATCTACTTTTTCCTCTGGGGCAAAAATGTCTGAGATAGGGGTAGAAGAACCTTGCTCCAGAGCTCCACTTTCCCTAGATGTGTAACCTGAGCATAAATAATAACCCAGCCCCATCTTCCTCTCCAATCTTCCTTCTTACTACTAGTCCAACCCAACTAGTGTCCTCACAGTCTTACAAATGCATGATGCTCATTCTTAGCTCCAAAACTGTGTTCCCCTCATTTATAATACCCTCTCCTCCATTTTCTATTCCTATCCAAATCCCACCTGCTCCATAAAGCTTCCCCCTCAATACTCCAACCCACAGTGACCCTTCCCTTCTTTAAGCTAGTATATTTACTGGCCGGACCGTGTAATTTATAGTTCTTGATGAAGTCCTTTATTTTAATCTAACTTCATTTCACTGTTTCATCAGAAGAAGTCTATTACTAAATATTGTTTTTTTTAAATGTAAGCCCCTAGAAGAAAGGAGTAACATTCTCCTTTTCTTTTGCCCACAACACCTATACCAACACTAAATCACACTAGCTGACTGAGTAATGGATTCATCCAGCCTTATAGTCACAGCCAAAATCTCTTTTGCTTGAACATAAGCATTCCAAAGGAGTTCACTTCGGGGAAGGGGGGCATTTCACTCCATATACCCAATTCTCTCCTCTCACCACAAGCTCCATTTTCTTTCCAGGGCCCCCATCTCTCTCTGCCCCTTGCCCTCCACCTGGCAGGATCCTGGCAAAATCCTGGCTGAGTCACCGGATCTGCTCAGCAGGGCCCATACAGACAATTTCCTAATTCTTCCATCCTGCTGGACATAACATAGATTTCCAGGTGATTTCCATCACATGCCTATTAAGCCATAAAAGAAGGGGCAAGAAAAGAACGCCAATTCCAACATGCAAGCTGCTAGAGTCATAGCACTGTTGTTTATAAACCTGTCAGCAGGGTTTGGCTGGCCTGTACCAGAAGGAGGGCAAACCCTTTCCAAAAAGCTGAAGTTTCCTTCTCCCTCATAAATTTCAGTTTTATCTGTGAGTTTCTTTCACCATGGAAGCTCAGTCTTTGTGTAACTTTGTTGAAGCAGAGGCTCAGGTCCTAATTTGGCCATTCCCACCCCCCACCCCCAAGCATTCAGTCAAAATCAAAAAATACACTGCATACCATGGTCTTCTTTCTTCCTATTAAAACACAATCCATTAAGTCCAAGAGCCAATTAAACCCATATTGGAGCATCTTGATGAGCAAACTGCAGAGGCCTCCCTCATTCTACCCTCCAAATGAAAATCCCTCCCTCTCTCCTGATCACAGCCAGCAAGCAGCCTCAGATTGACTTACTCCAAGAGATAACAGGTCAGGAAGGAACATGTCATTTCAGCGGAGGCTTTTTTGGCTCAAGTATTCACTTTTCAAATTTCCTTAAGGAGAGATCATTTGGTTTTGGCCAAGCATCTGAAACCACTCACAGGCCACACGCAAGTTACCAAGTAAGCAAATGACATCCTCTTTGAAACTCCTTATAGTCACAAAGAGCTCTAGAATAAGATATTCTTAAAGCACCTTTTCTTCAGGCATTCTAGGTTGTAAACTGAGGGGCCATCCTGGAAGGGGGTCACCTCACCATCTTCCCTGAAGCCAAAAGTTTTCTCTACTCTTTTCCGTTTTTTTTTCCTTTTATTTCTTTAAAGAGAAGTACTAATACATTTTTAAAAAACAGCCAGATTTATTTTTCTTATCATTTTTTTGCACAGTGAAAGAGAAAAGTTGGAGCCCAAAAGGAGAAGTTTTGCCCCTGTGGTCCCCCAACCCCCAACCACATGCTGGGCTGCTTAAAGTTCACAAAGTTGTTTCTGGCTGTACTCAAGCTAAACTAGAGAGTGACCCGATCGGGAACTGTTTAGTTCCAGCCAGAGCATAAAAGAAGGGCAAAAAATATTCTACTATCCCTTTGTACAAGATATTATGGGAATTGCCTCCTGGTTTCCTGAGCCCCTCCAGCCATCCTACCTTGGCACTTTGCGTGGAGGAGAGGAGGCCAGGGTCAGCAACTGCAGGAGATTAAAGCCGTGAGGCCACCCTGAGGAGATCCTCAGGGCGGCTCCAAACCTTCTCGTGCCACAAACCCTTCTCCTTGCCTTATGCATCATGGTGCTGACGTTATCGCCTGGAAAGGGGGGTTGCAAAGGGGGGGAACTAATGCTCACCAGCTGGCTCAGTTGTTTAACCCTCTGCAGCTTTCAGGGATCTCTGGTCTCTACCTACAGCAGAAAAGAAGGCGGCTGTCCCTCACCCTTAGCTCCTCTTGAGGGGGGTTCATAGAACCAAAAAATGCAATGGATTTTAGGTTGGCAAATATAAAGGACTAAGAGATTACACAGGAAAAAGAAGTAGGAGAGGGAGGAGATAAAAGTAGGAGAGAGCTGGGAAAAGAGAATTCTTAAACTCAATTTATGTCCATGTTGTCTGCCCACATTAGAATGTAAACATCCTGAGGTCAGGAACTATTTCCATCAGTCAATCAAAAGAATTAAAGCACACAGCAAAAAACAATCCCTGACTTCAAAAAGCTCACATTCTAACAGAGAAAACAATATGTAAACACATAAATATATACTTAATATAATTAATATGTACATGTGTGTATATGTAAATATATACTACCTACCAAGTTTTAGATAATACATACCTAAATGCATGCATAGTAGGTGAAGGTAATCTTCAAAGGAAAGGCATGGGGAATGAGAGTGGAGGGTGGGAGGGTTGGTGGGAGACCAGGAAATGCTTTCTTCAGAAGGAAGGATTTGAGCTGAACCTAGAAGGAAGCCAGGGAAAAGTGGAGGTGAAAGTGAGAAGGCAGCAGAGCCTTTCAGGAATAGGGGGCATAGCCAAATACAAAAACACAGAGATGGGTGATGAAGCAAGATAGTTTAAGGAACTGCCAGAAGGCCATTGTATCTGAATCACCAGCTGGAGGGAATATGGTATCAGAAGGCTAGAAAGGTGGGAAAGAGCCAGGTTACACTTTTTGTCCTTGTATCCCGAGCTTCATACAACACTTGGTACCTAGTAGACACTTAATAGATCTTGTTGATTATTATCCTGAGAGAATTCATACCTAGTTGAAAGAAAATCAGTGCCTTGTGGTCGTGGGAGCCTGCCTTGGAAACACCTCTGAGTGAAATCTCAGTGGATATTTTAAAAAATTATTTGTTCCACCAAAATGTCAAAACATTGCACCAAAATCTACCCCATCTCCCAAGTTTTTCTCTCTACTGTTGCTCATAATCTCACCAGGCAAAGAAAACAACTTGACCCAAACACTTACACTTTTTTTTTTTTTAGGCAATTGGGGTTAAGTGACTTGCCCAGAGTCACACGGCTAGTAAGTGTCAAGTGTTTGGTCTGAGGCCGGATTTGAACTCAGGTCCTCCTGACTTCAGGGCCAGTGCTCTATCCACTGTGCCACCTAGCTGCCCTGATGCTTTTTTTTTAAAGGGAAGAATCAAGTCTTACATTTCTTTTTCTTTCTCCTGGTGACTAGGCAAAATAAAAATGGTTATTTAATAGATATTTGTGGATAAATATACAACCTTCTACCCCTAACACTGATTCTCATTTTTCCCCCCAGCACAAAGGAAAGAGAAACAATGCAAAAATGAACCTCAGTTGTTTACATTCTGTCAATTGGAATTCTCTGATGATGATTATTTCTGCCTTTCTAAGGAACAATGACAATGTCACTGAACTAAGAAGTTATATAGTCACCTCAATAGAGAAAATAAAAAACTCTTATAATCATACAAAATGTCTGTCAAACAGTTCACTTAATCAAGTTTGTGAGCTTTATTCATAGGACCCTCAGACCTTTACTCAGGACCTATTTACTCATTTTCCATTCTAACAAATTTTGTTATCTGGTCTCTCAGACCTGACCATATCAAAAGTCACAAATTAGAAAGAGGAAAACTATTAGAGACAGCATAATAACAGTGGTGAGAAATAAAGTTACAGCTTAAAAGTAAGGCAAGAGTCAGAAACATAGACACAAGAATTCAAAAACCACAGTAGTGGGGGGGCCATTCAGTTTTAGGGCAAACAGTTCTACAAAGCAGTAGTTCCAAAAGGTGTAATTATATTACAGCACAGGACAATCATTGATGCTCATAATGGTAAGTCTGAGTGACAAAAAGATTTCATTATATTCTGGATTATACACTGAAGAAGACCGCAAAGCTTATTATAAGATGTTGATTTCTTTTTAAAAAAAAGTTTTGTTCTTAAAAAGTAAGCTTCAATTATCTAGAAAATCTCTTATATGGAAATAATTCAGCATTATCATTCAGAAATCTTGTTAATACTATGTCTGTGCAAAAGTGCCTTAGAAGAGAGGTGATGAAGAAGACCTAAAGATAAGAATAATACAATCCCTGAATGAAAGATAAAAAGAATTCAGCACTTGGAGTCAAAAGACCTAACCTTACCACCTCCACCAGCTATGTAAGCTTGGAAAACGTGTCACTTCTCTGACCCTCTGTGTCTTTATCTGTAAAATAACTTCATACTAAATGGTGTACTGGAGCCCGTTTAAGCAAGAGCTGATTGTTAAATTTTCAATGTAATTATTTAAATATACCTTGGAAATAAGCAAATGCTACAAATCAGGGCTTGATTTATTGTTTGGTCGTTTGTCTACACTTAGAAAAGGTTGGAGAAAATGTTAATGATGCAGGTTAAACTTAAATGTGTGCTGCTGTGGATGCATTCCTCCACCCCTCCACCACTCCCAGAGCTGGTTACTAAACATCTGGGGATAAAATGGGGATAATCATAATGCCTACCTCCCAGCGTTGTTGTAAGGGTCAAATGAGATAACTTCGCACACACGGTGCCTGGCACATATAGTAAGTACAATATAAATGTTAGTTATTGTTACTATTGTCATTATTAGTACTCACAGAGTCGTGAGGATAAAATGAAGCCATGTAAGGAACTATAAAATTATGGTGTTCCTATTCTTATCAATGAACATTGGTAAAACCGGCCTTGGGAAAAAATTATGAAGCAACTAAAGTTTGTCATTAGTCTGTCATTTCCCTTTTCTCTTCCTCTGTCCTGGGAACCCCAGGTCTGCTCTATGAACCATAGCTACGAGTCTCTTTCCTGTGCCCCATTCTCCAAGGACCTTCCTCTCAGAGCTCAATTTTTCACATCTGTGAAATGGGAAGGTAATGCTTTAAATAATCTCTAACTTTGCTTCCAAATCCAAAAGTCTATGGTTCTATGAAACTCATTGGAGTTTTATTCACTCTCCTTATGCTGCCTTGGAAAGAGGTATATCATTAAGAAATAAATAATCCATCAAGATTAACTGTCTCAATGTCCAGCCTGGTTTTTTGGAATTTACAAATCTAGTTGGGAAGATGAGAGCAAGTTAAACAATTTACTGTGATAGTTAGGTGGGGCCATGATCTCATTTAGTGTGGCTCTCCATCTTCCTGGATGGCTGAGTCTTTTCATCCTGGCTGAGGCCTGCCGTAAATCCCCCCAAGGGGGAGCCACCCAATGCACTGAAGACCCTCTGGCCACCATATTTCAATATTTTATGGATAAAAGGGTAGCATTTGTGCAACAGCAATCCAGAAAGAATAGAATATAAAGCACTAGATTCCCATCAAGAGTTGATACCTAGCCTCTTTTAAGAGTAAGGGAGACCCATGAACTTTCCCAGAGCCCATCCCACAAATCTGTAAGCATTTAACCAATTTCTACATATAATAAGACAAACCTTTTCTGGCCTGGCCTTAGTCCAGGCTTTGTCTCCACTAAGTGTCTGAGGCATTTGGCCTGGAGCAGAGAGAGACAGACTAGTCCCTGCTAGTCGGAAAGGTCAGCCCAGATCATTCATCATAAGCCGTGCTCTCATTAGCTCAGAGGGGCAAGCTGGAGAGGCAAATCATTTTTTTGTTTGAGAAAGAAGTCTTCACCCAAATGGCAACACCAAATGACAGGCTCGAGACTAGGAGGTTGTTTAAATCCAAATGGCTGCTCATAATTTATGACTGGCGGAGTTGACTTCTCTCCTGCCACACATGTGTTTTGGGGTATATGCAGCACATCTCTCTTTGCTTCCCAGGCTCACAATCACTGGGCTCCAATTCAATAGCTGCTTGCTCTCTCTCTCACGCTCAGCAGCAGTAAGAGAGAAATTACTTTATCCAAGTGCAACCCTGTCTATGTGTTTGGCTTAACTCGGCCATGGGAATACCTGTATTTTAGAGGAGGAAACCCAGATAGGGAACTCATAATTAAGTCCCTCTGGGGTACCCAGGCACCACAGACTGTTAAAGTCTTGTCTCATAGCCTGCAATGCTTAAAAACACTCTATGAAGCTTATTTTTCAAAACTACAATACTTAAAAAACAGAAAACAGGCTATTAATTTATTCCAAGTCTTTCTAAAGTCTTAACATATTTTAGGTTTGAAATATAAAATGCTTTTAAAATTATTTTGAGAACATGAGAACTTCCAAAGCTGTAAAAAAAAATGGAGTCAGGAAATAATGAAAGAAACAATTGCAAATTTAATAGAATTATTTTTTAAAAAGGAAAGGAATTTGAGAAAGGTTGGTAATCATTAGATGAAATTTTAATTTTTGACAATATAATTTTTTTTCTCCCAAATAACATGAAATCAGTAGAGAATATACGGTCAGGAGTGGGTTCAAGACTGAGCTCTAAAACTTACTACCTGTGTGACCTTGAATAAACCATTTCAACTCTCTGGGCCTCAATTAGATCATCTGCAAAATGGATGCATTGAAAGAGATGCTGTCTTAAGTCCCTTTCAGCTCTAAATCCTATCATCCAAAAAAGGGGATTGTGCCAAATGGCATGTGGATTAATCTGCAACTTTAGTATTTTTCCTGGTGGAACATAAAATACAGGAGACAAGCAGGTAATCTGACCCTTCAAGATATCTACCCAATGGCCTGGCATTCCAAGAATCCTTACTTCCTATTTTGCAAATATCATCCTGTTCTGAAACTTGAGACTCTTTTGCAAATTCAAAAAAGAAAACAACCCAAAAACAAACAAACAAAAACCATAGGACTACCGTCGCTTTTTCATATATGTAGAACGTTCTCACATTTCCCACCTGGTCATGCTCCTTTGGATTTCTCCATCATGCCTGTACTGGCTACCTTTTCTCCCCTACCTCCTCCCCTGCAGCTTTACAGCTTCCTTTTGTGTTTGTTGTTTTTCCCCATTAGATTGTAAGCTCCTTGAAGGCAGAGACTGTATTTCCTTCTTATATTTGTATCCCCAAGGCTTCAAACGGTGCCTGGCTTATGGCAGACATTTAATTAATGTTTACTGGCTGACTCACTGACTACTTAGAGGCTTACAGTCTTCCTAGGCTCTTACTTCCAGAAGTAGCAGCACTGGTTTGTCAGGAGGCCATATGTCAAACAAGACATATAACAGGAAATACTTAGAGAATAACACAGGATGCAGTCCTATAGTCCAAAGGGGACTGACTCTAACTGTTATCACATTCCCCTAGACTGACAGTTGGCATTGCTTCCACAAAGACCTAGAGTCAGTTTGGTGAAATGTACAAAATAGCTATCTCCCATTTTTATCTAATGGAAACTCCAACTAGACTAGGGTGGCCATACCTCAATCATTTTTAACCTCTAGCCTTTGCCTGAAGTGTTCCACCCATCTGGATCTCAGTATTCATTCATTAAACAAATATTTCTTAACCACCTACTGTGTGCAAATTATTCTCCTCCCTTACCCTTTAAAGCCCAGCTTATGTCCCATTTTCACCATGAAAACTCTCTTGACTCCCCCCTTCTGAACTCCCATAGCAGTTTTATCTGTACCCTCTATGCTTAGTTACCTCATTTATAAAATAAAGGGGCTAAACTTGAGTATTTACCTGTACAACCCCTTCCAGCTCTAAATCAAAGCTTTATAAACAATTATTTGGTGCTTGGCACATGATGGCCTCATACTGCTAGTTATGTTTTCATGAGTGTTCACCTCCTCTCTAAAGCCAGACTAAAAGGTATTTAAGGGAAGAGACCTCCTGTGGTTTCCCTTACATCCCATACAGTGCTTTGCATGGTAGGTATGTCAAATAAATATTTCTTGATCACTTTATGTGGGCTATGGACAGCGTGAGGGGCTTGAGCTGAAACAAAAAAGGAGTTGGGGTGGGAGAGGATGGACACAAAGGCATTCTCTTCATCTGATGCACTGCACTGTTTTGCCTCAGTCAGGCTTGCACATCTCAACACTGGTGATTTGTAGCCTAGGTTAAAGTCTTGCCTCAGTCCATCTGCTGTAAAAGGCAGAAAACCACCCATCAATAGGGGATGCTTTTCTCCTCCCCATTCTAAATGTGTTTTTTTATGAGTAAACATTTCTAGATAAAGACTTACTGTCTGCAGAGACCCCTTTTATATCCCAAAGGTAAGGGTTTAAGTGATCTTATAACAGCTGTTACTTATCTTTACAATGGTCAGCACACTTGGGCTCCATGTCTGAGGGTTTCATTTCACTGAATATATTTTTAGTGACCGGTTATAAATCAGTCTCATCCCAGATATCCAGGACTCTGCCAAGGCCTCCACCATCGTGGCCTCCTCCATGGCCCCCACTATTAGAATGACCTTTTTTGCTTGGGTTCAAGCAAATGAAGCCAAGATGAAAATGAAACCATCTCTATTAAGAACCTTTCTGGGCATGGCTTGATAGCAAGAGCTCTTCTTTCAAGAAGCTGACGAGCAACACTAACTTTATCTGCCTCTGAAATTATGGGAAGAGAAATTCTTCCAGCTGAGTGAATTTTTCAGATAAATGTGGTGTTTGGATAGAGTGCTTGGTCTTAGAATTAGGAAGATCTGGGTTCAATTCCTATCTCAGGTACCAAATGTCTCTGTGACCCTGAATAAGTCACAAGTAACCTAGGCAAACTCTTTTTTTGGGGGGGGGGCAACTGGGGTTAAGTGACTTGCCCAGGGTCACACAGTTAGTAAGTGTCAAGTGTTTGGTCTGAGGCCGGATTTGAACTCAGGTCCTCCTGACTTCAGGGCAGGTGCTCTATCCACTGAGCCACCTAGCTGCCCCCCAGGCAAACTCTTAAAAAGCAGATCTCCATCAGTGGAAGTGGTTTCTTCACCAAGCATTCCCTAAACAGATGAAATCACTGGACCCAAAACTAGGAAGGAAATGCCTATTAATAGTAATAACAATAATAATAGCTAACATTTATATAGCACTTTTATGTGCCAGGCACTGTGGTAAGCATTTTACAATATACAATATGTGATCCTCACAACTTACTATCCCCATTTTAAAGATGAGGAAACTGAAGCAAATAGTGGTTAAGTGACTTACTCAAGGTCACAGAGCTAGTATATTTAAACTGGATTTGAACTCAGATAGGCCCAAGGCTCTATCTACTGCATCTCCCAATTGTCCCAAACTTCTTTTCTTTTTTTTTCCTGTTTTGGGTAGTAATCTTCCCAAAAGAAATTTTGTGTTTACCTGATACCTCAAACTGCATGTCCCACAGACATCTTAAGCTTGGTATGTCTAAAACTGAACCAATTTTCTTTCCCCCAAACCCTCCCTCCTTCCAAACTTTGCTATTATGTCAAGAGCATCCTCCTAGATACCCAGGTTACCAATTTGGGGGTCACTCTTGATTCCTCACTCACTGTCTCTCACCTCACCAAATCTGTTGCCAAGTCCTGTCAGTTTTCCCTACAGAATCTCTGTCTCTGTCTCCGCCTCTCTGTCTCCATGTCTCTCTCTCTCTCTCTGTCTCTCTCTCTCTCTGTCTCTGTCTCTCTCTCTGTCTCTGTCTCTGTCTCTCCCTCTCCCTCTCTCCTTTCCTCTGTCACAACCATCGCTCAGGTGCAGAACTTCATTCCTGGTCTCTCCCCACTCCAGTCCATCCACCACTCAATTGTCAAAGTGAATCTTCCCCAAGCACAGATCTGACCGTGTTACCCCTATTCAATAAACACCGGTGGCTCCCTATTGCCTCTAAGATCAATATAAAAGCATCTGTCAGCATTCAAAGCCCTTCACAATCTGCTCCCACACACATACTTTTCCAGTCTTCTTATTATACCTCACTTTCATCCCACTCCCAAGTATTCTGTGATCCAGTGACGCTGGTCTCCTCACTGTTTCTCAAATAAGAAATTCCATATCTAGACTGGGCATTTTCACAGGCTGTCTCCCATACCTGGAATACCTTCCCTCCAAATATCCATTTCCTTCCTAGCTTTTTTCAAGTCCCAGCTAAAATCCCATCTTCTAAGAGAAGCCTTTCCTGATCCCTCTGGATATGAATGCCTTCCCTCCATTGATTATCTCCAATTAATCCTGCACAAAGCTTTTTGTACAAAGTTCTTTGCACATTGTCTCCTCCATTCCAGCATGAGATCCATGAGAGCAGGAACTCTTTTTTTGGCCTTTCTTTGTATCTCCAGCACATAGTAAGCACTTAATAAATGCTTGCTGACTGACTACTGAACATACTTTTCTTGATAATATCAAAATAATGGCTCACATCTCCACAGCGCATTGAAGTTTACAGTACTTTCCTTTCATCAATACTGTGAGGTAGGTAGTACAAGTTTTAATTTCCATAAGAAGGAACATTCTCAGAGAAGTGAAATGATTTGCATGAGGTTATACAACCATTTACATTTGTAAATACTTGCCAGCTTACAAAGAATTCTATATATACCAATATGATCTTGATAAAAGCTTTGTTGTTTGGTAACAAAAACTAGTCCTATCCTCATTTTATAAATTAATAAATGAAAGCTCAGACAGGGATGGTCCAAGGTCATACAGCAAAGTCGTTGAGCCAGGATTCAAATCCATTTCTTGTGATTCAGATTCCACTCCCTTTTCTACTAAGCCACAATACTACTTATGTCGTTTCTAATCTGCTGCTGGTAAAGAAAGCAAATGACTAAGCTTAATGTGTCCAAAATAGGAATGGATAATAATATTTCACGCTTTAAGGTTTTCAAATTACTTTCTTCACAGCAACCCTTGATAACAGTTAGGTAATACAAATATTATCCTTCCCCTTTTAGAGATGAGGAAACTAAGCCTTAAAGAGGGTAGAGGATATGCCCATGATCACACAGCTAGAAAGTTTCTGAGGTAGGATTCAAACTCCAGTCTCTTGATTCCAGATCTGCAGGTCATGTTACCTCTCATTGTCCAGTTGTTTCAGTCCTATCTGACTCTTCATGGCCCCATTTGGGGTTTCCTTGGCAAAGATACTGGAATGGTTTGCAATTTCCTTCTCCAGCTCATTTTACAGATGAGAAACTGAGACAGAGTTAAGTGACTTGCCCAGGGTCACACAGTAAGTGTCTGAGGCTGGATTTGAACTCACAAAGATGAGTCTTCCTGACTCCAGATCCAGCACTTTATCCATTGCACCACCTAGCTTCCTGTATGCTACCTCTCTAGGAACTATTTAAGACCTCAAGGGTTATCTCCTGCTAGTCAAATGCATGAGTTTTTTGATAACTATTTTCAAGGCTTCTCAAAAGTAATCTGTTGTGCTGAAATTGTAGGTTTCAATGTGTTGTTTCACATAACTGAGCTCGCTAGGTAAGAGACTATCAGGTAAGTGAGGTGTCTTTTTTAAAATTATTCAAGTACTAGGATTTTAAAGAATATCCCCATTAAGGTCATCATCTCTAGGGGTTTTGAGGGCGGGGAGAAGGGGTCTCATTAGGAAGTATAGAGCCTGTGTGAGAACATATTTTCCCTGTCCTGAGGCCTCCTTCTACCATTTTGCTTAGGGTGAAATTAGGTTAAAATAACAACCACCAACATAATAATAACCCATGTCTGGAATCATTAAAGGGGTGAAAAGTCAACAAAAGAGCAGCCAGAAGGGTTCATGTGGAATTGAGAAAGGACAGTCTTACACTTTACTTTGGTAAAGGTACACCTTCATGCTAGTTATATCTACTAGCTGGTGGAGTTTCTTCATCTCTTTCATTGACTGCCTCCTCAAGTCACTACCCAGCAAGAATTTCCAGGGAAATTGCTTCAATTTACCATATTCTCCAGGGCAATCATTTCTTGAGCACTCATTCTGTGAAATCATGGAAAAGAAAAAAGCCAAGCTGGAAAAGGTTGGATTAAATTGGGTTCTTAACCTGTGGTCTGTGAACTTTAGATTCACTTACCCCAATTTGTTTATTCATCTATCCTCTAGTTGATGGGCATCTACTTTGTTTCCCTTTCTTTGCTACCACAAAAAGTGCCACTGTAAGTATTTGAGGTATGTATGGAACCTTTCTTTTTGTCAGTGATCTCTTGGGGGAATGGGCCTAACAGCACACTCTATGCTCAAAAGTGACAAAAGGTATGTCAAAGTGGAAGTTTTCACTTCATTTGCATAATTCTAAATAGTTTTACAGAATGGTTGTCACCTATAAATATCAAAATGAACCTGTGTCTCTGATCTTTACCTCCCAAGCACTACCAGTTTATTTTAATCAGCAAACTCCTTCATATCTTCCCTCACATCTAACAACAACATCCTCTCACTCCCCGTTGCATTTAGGCCAGTTCATCTTGGAAAACTGTCTGGGTTCAACCCCGGTATCAATTGTGGTCCTGCAGGTAATGTTCCCCAGACATCTTTTTCCTGCAAAGGAAAGAGATTCAAAACTCACTATCTCATGTAGAAATCACTGAAGACAAACTTCATTGACTATTATCTTGCTGAGATTATGGGATCACAGATTAAGAGTCTAAAGGGACCTTAGGTGCCATTTAATGAAGGAGTTCTTTGTACCATAGACTCCTTTGGTAGTATGGTAAAGCCTATGACCACTTCTCAGAATGTTTTAAATGTACAAAATAAAATACAAAGGACTACAAGGGAAATCAATTAAAATACTGAAATATAATTATTAAAATGTTTGTTGTGAGGGATGCCTCTCTGGGAGGCGAAGGGTAAAGATACAGTGAGAAATCTTCTAGGCTATGAAAAACAAAAGATATCAATAAAAATTTATTTTTAAATGATGCACAAAACAGCTTATAAATTATCATCTAAGTTTTTTTTTTTAAGAGAAGCAGTGCTGGCAACTTATAGGTATTTTGTTTTTTCTCCTTCATTCTAACAGCTGAGCTGAATAGGATAACAATGTCCCCAACGCGGGCGGCTGGGAAATCTTGAAGAACAGAATGCTCAAGGACACATGTGGATGCCATACACGTGAACAGGATATTCTTTTGTTTATCCTGAACACCCTGTACCAACTTCTCATTAAACGCTTCCATTTATGGGAGCCCTGCTGGATAGGTCTTGTAGAGGTCTTGTCATCCATCCCCCAGCCTACAATAAAAATGAAAGGGACCTTACAGAGAGAGACAGTATGGCATCAAGATTGCTTTGAAGAGTATCGAGGGAGTCTAGACCTTTCCTTCTCTGGGAGTCCACTATAATAACATTTAACTATCCTCGCTTTCAGGAAATTCTTTCAGGGTGGCTGAAATTCAGGCTGTGAACCAGATGAGTTTTAATCCCTTGCATTTGTATAATGCTTTCTACTTTTCAAAGTTCTTTTAGAAGTATTATCTGTGAGAGGCAGCATGATGTAGTGAAAAGAACATTAAATTTAGAGTCAGAGAAGCAGTATTCAAGCCCAGCTTTGTGACCTAGAGCAAATCATGAAGCTCTGAGACTCTGTTTTCCTTCCTACAAAATGGGAATACGTAATGTACCATCTGCCACCAGAATACAGTATTCTTGGTGAGGTTTTTCCCCCTTGCTGTCTTATTGATACCCAGAAGAACAGCATGGTATAGTGGAAAGAGAACTGGCCATGAATCCAGGAAGGCCTGGGTTCAGGTTCTGTCTCTGATGCATATTAGCTATGTGACCATGGCCTTATTCTCTTGGGGTGTTAGGCCAGAGGCGTCAAACATGGCCCACAACACTTTAGAGAGCAGCCTGAACCAGATTAAAATATAATTGGGAAGTATTTAACAAAACACATAAAAATACAGTAAAACACAGAAGACATTACATTTTAAAACTAAGTCAATATGTGTCCTGTTGTGCTGCCTACATATGGTTTAGTGGCCACTGCTTCTATGTGAGTTTCATAGCACTTTCTAGGTAACTCTCTAAGATTGTGTATTTCAGATAGGGTGCTGACCTATATTGGTAGAAGGACTTTCCCCACTCTCAGGTTATTTCACCTGAGAGTTCAACAACAATGGTGTCCTAGGCCCTATCCCTAAAACACACTAAGCCCAGAACTAGTATCTCAATCTCCAATTCCTAACTGATGTTCTTTCCATGGTACCCTAGTGAATAGGGATCATAGAATATATTCTGGAAGTGTTCGATGTTTCTGTCTAGATACACAATTTATTTTTTAAATAAATAGGTACAATGATGGGGTCCTCAGGTGTATTTGGAAAGGAGAAAACTCAACCAGAATAGCCTCAAAAGATTAGGGATTTGGAAAGTCAACCTAAAGGCTGAAAATTCAGACTCACTCCAACTGCAGAAGAAAGAGACCCTTACACAGAGAATGATGAACAAGAAGAAGTAGGTTTACACAGACAGCATCATGACAAATTTAGGTTAGTAGCCTGTCATGAATCTGTCATCTGCAAATTGATCAAAACCCCTTTTTGAACTTATTTATGTTTTCTGACTGTATCACCTCTTAGAAGAATACAATTTATTCCCTGGCATGTAAAAATTCTCCCCCCTCTCTTTATGAGGGGTTGGGGCTCCTAAAATTACCTTTTCCATGCTTCATACGGAGAGGGAGGATAGTTCTTGTGTCCTTGTACCTGGGGCCAAATTTTTGTTCATACTCTTCATTCCTTCATTTTTCCCGACCAAAGAAACCCGATTTCATTACTCTTATACCAATACTTTAAATTGTCCATTTAGGCCAGATCTTCTCCATCCTCAATCCATGAGTAATATTGAGGATATGGTGAAAATTCAGGTGATGTTCTTTGAATAGCTACATAGCACAATGAATTCAAATGCTACAGCTACTTCATCCTACTAAGGTGTCTGGGGCATGATTTTTACCTCTTGCTACCACAGCTCACAGAAATGCTGCCAGAGGCACTCATCTGAGTTTGTAGAAGGAAACAAGACACTTTAAATCAAATATTATCATTATAATTATTGTTGCCATTATTATCACTGTTAGCATTAGCATTATTATAGCCCCACAGCAACTCTGCTGCCTGTTCCTGAATTGGACAAATAAGATGTCATCATATTTCACATGTCCCACTTATGTTTGGTACAAAGAGGGGGTTCATGACTTGTGATCCTAAGCAGGGCTTCAATATATTACACCACTCACCCCATAAGACATTCTCCAATCCATCTGGAGCAGTATTGCCAGAATAATATTCCTCAAGCCCTCTTCTGCTTCAATAAATACAGCCAGCTCTAAAATCTTCAATACCTCTCCACTGTCTACAAGAAAGAGGAGAAACTGCTTCACCTGCCCCTGGAGGCCCTTCAGAGCTCGGCCCCACCTCTCATCTCTTGCTGGACTTTCCACTCCCCTCCTTCTTCAAATATTCCCTTCCACCATGTTTCCTGAACACATCATAGGTATTCAATTCAAAGCTCTGTGGCTTTGCATTTTCTACTCTTTGCGGGCACAGACTCTTCCTCTTCACTACTTAAAATCCCACACTTCCTTCAAAGAGCAGCTCAGTCTTAATCTCCTTCCTGAAGCCTTCCCTAATTCCCCTGACCCTCAGCAATGGCTCCTTTCTCCAGAAGGCAACAGCACCTATTATCACTTTACCATTTTTGTGGCATTCAGAATGAGCAATCTTGTAATGCTAATTTTATTTTTATGTACATGTCCTATACTCTCAAGAAGCCCCTTGCACACAGGTAGCATGTAGAAACAGTAAAGCAGGGGCAGAGTTTGGAATAAATACTGGGTTAGCAGTAAGGAAACGTGGGTTCTATTGCTGGTCCGGCTTCCAATCTGCTTCATATCCTTGGGCAAGTGTCCCTTCATTTCTCTGAATACCAGTTTCTTCAGCCATAAAACAAGTAGGTTGAACTAGGCTAGGAGATCTCTACCATCCCTTCCTGCTCTGAAATTTGATGATTCTTCAGCTTTTTGCTTCTTCAAGATCCCCGGTGACTAGCATAACAAGTGCTTAATAAACGTTTGTTGATACAATATTCTCTTTATGATTTAAAGATGGATTTTTCTATCACCTAAGGCCCTTGAGAACATGTACAGTATATATTTAACCCTGGATTTATTTTGGAAAGCAAACACTTATATTTAGTCTTAGAATTGCCTAGTTTAACAATTTTTCTCACTAAACATTTAATACAGATAAATATTAAAAGAATGTCACTTTGACCTTCCACCTACCCGAAGAGATAGTATAATGTAATAATAATGTATAAAGTACTGTTTAATTTTTCAACTTTTAATTATGGTAGTATAACTGCCTTTCTCCACTAAATCCTACTCTGAAAACTTATCACAATGTAAGAGTGATCCTGGGTTCTTTAAGGGTATCTTAGCAGAATGTAAACTCTTCGAGGTCCTTCTAAGCTTGAAAGGCTTTGAATATGAGGTCAATGAGGGTCTCTGTGTCTCCTATTCAAGAATCAACCATGGTAAGCTGGGAGAATCTCAAAGCCAAGTTGACTGCAAGGTGAAGTAGTACACAGTGAAGACAGCACAGGATTTAAAATCAAGAGGACCAGGGTTTTCGTACTGGCTCTGCCACTTACTGCTAGTTTGATGACTCTGGACAAATTACTTTACCTATCTCAGTTTCCTTATCTGTAGAAGGAAGAGTCTGGACTAGATGAGGTCCCTTCTGGTTCTAAATCTATGACCTAAAATAAACAAAGGGAACCAAGTTTGGCACTTGCCATATGACTCAGTAGAGTAAATAAGGGCTACAAGGTAAAGCCAAGGCAGACCTCTAGAAGGCTGGATCAAAATATCTCACGGAGCCTCAGGTCCTCTCCTTTATACCAAGTATTGGATAATGTAGATGCCTAATGAATGTTGTTGAACTGAATGAGATGGGAGAAAACCAGCTCCTTGGAGTTGGAATGAAAAAAGTATGGGCAAAAAGAACTACCAGACACTTTGCTTAATCATAGTCATCCTCTGGAATTCTTAGCCAACAAGAGTCACTGAGACCAAATGGAGTGTTAGCTGCCCACTGAGGGGCATAAACCAGCCTCAGATATTTACTAGTATTGTGATCCTGGGCAAATCACTTTACCACTGTCTGCCTCAGTTTCCTCAACTGTAAAATGGGGATAACAATAGCACCTCCCTCCCACAGTTGTTATGAAGATCAAATGTGATAATATTTGTTAAGTATTTAACACAGTGCCTGATACTTAGTGGGCACTTAAAAATGCTTCTTTCCTTTCTTCCTTCCTATGAAAGTGGTAGCTACATGAAGTGATAAGAGCTTTTGTCTTGCAGTCAGAAGATCTGGGTTCAAGGTCTAGCTCTGTCACTGTGACCCTACTCTATTTCCCCTCACCTTCAGTTTCCTTATCCATAAAATAAGGATTATGATAGCTCCTACTTAAAAGGGTTCATAGGATATACAATCATGGGATCATAGATGGAGACTTGGAAGGGACCTTGGAGGCCAAATCCAAATCAGATCATGATAAGAAGCTCTATACACGTGTCAGCTATGATGAGGATCACTGGATCTTAGATTAGTGCTGGAAAGGTCTTTAAGGTCATCTAATCCAACCCTCTCTTTTTACAGACAAAGACTCTGAGGCTTATAAAGCTTAAGTCATTTGCTCAAGATCACAGAGGTAGAAAGTAGCAAAGCCAGGGACTAGAACTCAAGTCCATGAGTCCAAAGTTACTGTTCTTTCCACTGGACCACTCTGATGCTGAGGGTGGTAATGATGGTGACGAATAATTTCCCATTTCTCCCCTCACTCCTAACTATTTTGACAATGCCCTTCATGCCTATAGCTTTACCATTCAGAAATCTACCTGGGGTGGGGGGGAAGGAGTTTCTCAGATTAAAAAGAAATCAAAACAAAAAGCAGAAAGTGATTTTTTTACTGCCCAGAAAACTGAATTGCTCAAAGGAGGGGGCTCCCGGATTTGATCATTGGTTGCTCTGACACCCTAAGTCCTATCCTGCAGTGGCTGGGCCTGAGGGTGAAGGCATTGGCATTCAAGGCCATTTCCCCCCTGCCACCTGCCTGACCTGGAGCGGAGTCCCAGTGTTTTGGCCAAATGCAGCTGCAAAGCATTCAGCCAGTTCCAATCAATTATTTAGTGTCAAAAAGAAGGCTTAATCTATGTGATAAAAGACTAAATGTTACCAGAGGCTTGTTCCCCTTTAAAGTGATTTACACAATTTGCCTCCTGAACTTGCTTCCCTTAATGTAACTATTTACTTTTTCAGTTATGGCTTTCTGCTTTGACTATTTTTAGGAGCCTTCTGGAACCTTCAGAATTGCCTGGTTTGGATTTCCACAAGGGGAAGAGAGAAGGTAGCTCCCAATTCCTGGCCTTCTTCAAATAGGTATTGACACTCCCTTTTCAATTTTCCAAAAGATGGGTGGCCTGCAAGGGTTTCTGGGAAAGTAGGAATCAGAACGGGTTTGGCTGTCCTTGGTCCACCTGCTAGGAAGCAAGAACACAAGAGTCCTGTCCTTATATAGTCAAACCAAAGTTAGAAAAAGAATGGGTCTGGCCAGCTGAGCGTTGTCTGCACTGTTGCGGTTTGGTAGGAGGTACTGCTATTGTCTGGCTGCCCCAGAGACACAAATTGATGTCACATTCACTCCCAGGAGGTCTTGGGCACATATCAGATGAAAAATTTCAGACTTTTTGATGCATACACTTGAGTGGAGTGTGGCACCAAGTTTTAGATCTGGAGGGACCTCAAAGATCAACTGATTCAATCCCCACATGTTGCAGATAAGAAAAATAAAACCCAGAAAAATCCCTTCTATGTATTCTTCAATCCAGTGACACTGGGTTCCCTGCTATTCCTCAAACAAGACACCCCACCTGGGACATAGCAGGTGCCCTCAGAGTGACTGATTTGCCCAAGATCATTAAAGGCAGGGGGATCCACTCCAGTGCTCCAAACTGCCCTCATCTCTGTGAAATTGTACACAAGGCTAGCCAGTGAAAAGACCATGCCTTCCCAATGCAGAGGAGGGAGGCTTTAGACACACAGGTACCACGGTACGCTTACCCCAACGCTTTTGCTGGGACCAGCCTTTGGCAAAGTTGTAAAACAGACTGAGTTTATCTTTGGTCCTTTCCATCTCTCCTTTACGGGCCCTTTCTCATCTTTTCAGTATATCCTTTTTTTTTCTTTTTTCTTTTTTTGCTTTTTGGTGAGGCAATAGGGGTTAGGTGACCTGCCCAGGGTCACACAGCTAGTAAGTGTTATGTGTCTGAGGTCACATTTGAACTCAGGTCCTACTGACTTCAGAGCTGGTGCTCTATCCACTGCGCCACCTAGCTGCCCCCTCAGTATATCCTTCCTTTCCACGGTATCTGCATTTATACAAAGGCATTATTGCCAAACAGTGGTGTGGCAAGCCCCTGAGGGAGGTAGACATTTTGAAGCATGGTGGGTTTTCTGGAGTCCCTTAGATCATACCATCATAGTATCACAGAATACAGAGCTGGAAGAGGCCTCACAGATCAAAGTCCAATATCTTTTTCTTTTCTTTCTTTCTTTCTTTCTTTCTTTCTTTCTTTCTTTCTTTCTTT
>NW_020950326.1:7729495-7762547 GCF_900497805.2 Vombatus ursinus | reverse complement strand
TTTCTTTCTTTCTTTCTTTCTTTCTTTCTTTCTTTCTTTCTTTCTTTCTTTCTTTCTTTCTTTTCTTTTCTTTTTAACAAATGAAGAAAGTGAGATTCAGAGAAGAGAGATTTGCCCGAGATCCCAAGGGAATTTGCCCAAGGTAAGGAGATAAGCCAGGATTCTAACATGGGTATTCGGACTCCAGATTCAATACTCTCTGCAGCCCGCTATTTCGGTATAAGGCCAGATTGTGGGTCCTCCTGGGTTACTCAAAGAACTTAAGAGGTCATCTTCTAGACCAGAGGTTCTTAGCCAGGGGTTCAAAGATTTCCAAGAGATGTGTGGAGAGATTTCAGAGGCAAGGGGCCTATGAACTTGAATGGGAAAAAATTATATCTTTATTTCAATATAATCAGTTTCCTTTGTAATCTTCTATCTGTTATTTTATTCATTAAAAATTATTCTGAGGAATCCATAGCTTCACTAGAGTTCCTAGAGTTCACTAGAGTTTGTGTCACTCAGACACAAAAAAGGTTGAGTCCCTGTTCCAGATCATTCTTCTCTCTCACTACAAGATCATATCTAAATATTCTCCAAAGTACTTCTGTTCTATGGAGATGAGGGAAAAAATAATAAAGCATTGCAAATGAATCCTTCATCTGATCTAGGAACTTTAGCCACCTCGCATAGTTTGAAACTACCAGATTACTCATAAACACAGAGTTAGAGAGGCTCTGCACCTACAGTAAGCAGTGGCAAAACCCCAGTTAGGGCTGATTAATGCAGGTCTCCAAGAGCTAACTGCTTCATTCCCAAGATAAAAATCCCTTCCCACAAACCACTTTGGCAACTCTCTCCTTCCTATCCCAACCATGGCCATACCACCCAGGAGGAAAAGGCAAACTCCCCTAAGCTGCTGTATTGCTATCAAGGGGGAAAACCCAATAAACCAGACAGGGAAGTAAGTAAGGCAGGGAAGCAGAGAATCCAAACAACATGAGTGCTAGGACCTAATGCTTGGGCATTTCCTCCCAATAGTTTCAGCCTTCTCCAGACACTGGTGGAACCAGGTCCTAGCCTTCCCTTTTCCCTTTCCCTGCCCCCAAGTCAAGTCAAATCAAATCAAATCAATAAGCATTTATTAAGTTCCTACTTTCTGACAGGTTCTGTGCTAAACTTTGAGGATCCAAAGAAAGACAAAACAAAGCAAACAAACAAACCCCACAGTCCTTGCTCCCAAGGATCTCACAGTCTAACAGGGGAGAGGTCATGCAAACTACATACAAACAAGCTGAATGCAAGAAAAACTAGAGATCATCTCAGAGGAAGGGGCCTGACATCACATACACACACAGATGTGCTAGTATCACTCCTATGCTCCCAAACTGTCTACTTAGTAAAGTCCAGATTTCTTCACTCGGCATTCAAGGTCTTATGCCATATGTCACCACATCACCTTTCCATCTTGATTTCACATTGGTTCCTTCCACACATTCTATGCTTTAGCCAACTGGATTATTCTCTCCTCTAAAGATGACCTGAACTTTGCAACCTCCATTCCATTGCTTTCATTGTTTCATAAGCCTGGAATATCCTAAATCCCTTTCTTTGTGTATACAATTCCAATACATCTTTAAAAACTCCATGCACCTGCCATTTCCTATTGGAAGCTGTAATACCTAATCCCCTAGGGAGGTTCAGTAATGAACTTTCCCCTCCAAGACCTCACATAGCATATTTATTTGTGCTTCAACAATTCACTTATATGGTTGTATATGTGTTTTTTTATAAAGTTATCATAGTATCCTAATATACATTCTATCACCCTACCAGACTAGATTCTCTAAACGGGCAAAGAATACTATGCTTTATTGAAATGCTTCCCCTGGAACCTAACTCAGTGCTTTGCACATAGCAGGTGCTAAATAAGTGTTAGAAGAATCAAACTGAAAAGCATCCCCAAGTTAGCAGAGTTGGATAGAGGGATCGCCCAGTTTGTTACCCTCCCTCCTACAAGAACAGCCATAACATTATAGATTTAAGGTTAGAAAGGACCTCAGACATTATCTATTCTAAATGCTCCATTTGACAGGTGAGGAAACTGAGGCCTAGAGGGGTTAACTGTCTTACCTGATGGCCTCTGTACCTTGATTCCCATGATTTCCCTCCCCTCCAGTGCTCACTGTCCTCCTAACCAAGCTTCAAAGTTAGTTCATCACGTGTGAGGTCTAGGCCTTAGTGTCTCCTCTGTAAAATTGGGAGGATTGGTCTGGATGCCCCCTTTCAGCTTTAAATTTATGATCCTATGACCCTTATCTCAAACTATATCTCATCTATTAAAATTTTCCTGTTCATCCATCTCACCCTTTACCCATCTCTCCTTCTTTATAAACAATAAGCATTTCTTGACTGACTAACTCTCCATATCCTCCAACACTTCAAAAGGCACTAGAAAGGTCTTGACCAAAGTGAATTACAGTAGAAGTAGGCAGGATCTACTAAGCCTCATCCCATGCTTATCCCATTTATACCTTCCTCTGCCCCACTTGCATCTCCCAGTGTATGCCTCCCAAGGAAATGCTAAGCTAAATCAAGCTTTAACCTAAGTCACACAGATTTTCTATTGCCTCTGTCCAAAGTAGTCCCTTGACACTGACTCTTGACCCTGACCAGACGTCCAGAACTATGAAGTTTAGTGCCTTTCATAAAGCCCGCCCATTTATGTAGAAAAGATGCACTAGCCTTGAAATTCCTCTTGGCCTACCTCAGGACTTCCCGCGTTCACACCAAGTGACTTGTTTGACTTCATTATATACAAGTATTTCCATAGATCAGAGGCAGTGAGACCTGGGCCACTAACATAAAATAAATTACCACCCCATGATAAATGGTTCTATTAGCAATCCAGATTGTTAAACTCTGATATAACAGAACGGAGGGAGCTGAGCCCCATCTATTCTCCCTCCGGCGCATACTGAGTTGTAAATAGGTTATTTTGTGTGTAAATAACACATTAAAACGCAGCATTAGCTGTGTCTTTTGATAGAGAGGAAATTGTTACAAATAAATAATTCCGGACAGGAATGTAAAATAAGCCAGATTTAATAGTGCATGCCTGGTGTAGCCGTGTTAAACATGACTAAAATGATAAACCCCAGAATATACTAATAGTAAACTATGTTCTGACATCAAAGTAATGAGGCTGTATTTTTACCAAGCTTTAGAAATGCTAAAATTAGTTTTGACAGAGCCAGACGTCAGAAAAATGTTCCCAACATAAACACCATCAATTTGGGAAGTTGGTGTTTGGGCTGGGAGGGGTGTCCGTGTAGGGCAGCACACTACATCCTAGTCCCCATGGGTAGTTGCTACAGGAGGAGTAGTAAAAGCAATGGCCTGGGAGGAAGCAGACCTAGGTTCTACTCTGTTTGCTAATAATAAGCCATTTGGCTTTGGGCAACATGACTTCACCTGTGCTGGCCTCAGCTCCTTCATCTTTGTAAATGAGGCATTAGTCTACCTGAAGTTTAAGTTAACAGTGGCTCTCCAAGAGTCATCATTTTCCTTGGGCTTTTTAAGCCACTGGTATCTTAGTGTTTGATAGACTTCCAAACCTTGCAGCCATTTCCATATTCTTGATCTATCACAAAACACTTATTGAATAACTCTAAATGAGACTGGCCAGGATGGTGAGAGGACTAGAAAACAGACCATCTGAAAATCACTTTGTCTTAGAGAAGAAAAAATTTAATAATAATAATAATAATAACTAGCATTTATATTGAGCTTTAAAGTTTGTGAAGCACTTTCCAAATATCTCCTTTTATCCTCAAACAGTCCTAGAAGGTTGGTGCTATTACCCCAGGCTAGAGGGATAAGAGATTTCAGGTGGAAGGTAACACCTGAACTGGATTTTAAAGGATGGGTGAGTATCATTTGGATTGGGAAGGAGAGGCATTCCAGGATCTGGGAAAGAAGGCATGAAAAACGCTGAAGAGATGAGTCTGACCAGAGAAGACAGTAGAAGTCCTGATCAGTAGAGGGACATAATGTTGGACAGGTCAGTTCTGGCCAAATCACAAAGTACCTTGAAGACCAGGAGAGGAGGTCGTATTTGATAAACTAGGCAATCACCATTTAAAGACTTCAAATTATCCACTGAGCTTCCAGTCACCCCAGACACAAGAGCATATATATGATTTCAAACCAAGGTGCCCCCTTAGTGATCCTAACCATGAGAGAGGTACAGGGCCAATTTTCTGTGGATAACTGAGACCTTTTTGAAGGCCCCAGCCCAATACTATCAAGACACATTACAGGAATTGGTTATTTGCCAAGGCAGGATTAAAGAAATAAAGTCCTGGGGGTGGGGGTGGGGGAACTGGTTCCAAGAGTAAGTCAAATGAGAATAGTTTTCAACCTAATAAAACCTGAATGAAAGTGTATTTACAATAAAGAAATGCATGGCTCTAGCAGAAAACACTAAAGAAAGGCTTGAAACCTAGGACTATCCAGGGAAAAGCAAATAGCAGAGCAAGTTTTAAACACCCTGGTGGGACAACTTACAGAACCGGGAATTTGTACATACTCTGGCATCAATTGCAATCCATTGTCATCATCTCACCAGGCGATTTCCACACTGACAAATAAATGATGGCTGTTATGCACTTGGACCAATATGCAGAGGCCATTATGAGAAGAGCATCAGGTTCGTTTGAGTTCTAAGTACAAATAACAGACACACTTCTTGACTCAAACCTAAGCAATTTCCCATGCAACTAACACTGCTCTATAGCAGGCCCACAAGTACTAAAATAACTTCAATTTGTACCTTACCACCAACTGCCCAGTGTAAACAATTCTGTTCCAGCATCTGAGTAACGATTTTCAAGCTCATAGGCTTAGCTACCACCTGATCGACATCTTCTGGGCCTGGGAACCAAGGAGAGTATTTCTCCCTATCAACCATCCTCATTGGGAGGGCCTATCTGAGATGTGTAGGGTGTGCTTTCCAAAATTTCAGTTGAAGTTGGTATTTAAACTCCCTTCTCCGTGCTGGGATGCTTAATCACAGGGAGCAGAGGATGCAGTCTTCATTTTGTCAAGACTCCATCCCCAAATGCACAGCCTTAGGATTTTAAATCATACCTAACCCTGGGAGTTTGGAATTGGTAAGTCTCCCTTTCCCAGCTGAGGGACACAGAATTCAATAAAAAAAAGTTTCCAAAATTTCTTTGGCAAGAAGAGACCCTTTTCCGGGGGAAAGCACAACAACATTTGGATGGTTTCTATATGAACGAATGAGAAACATCTGAATCAAATTGCCTTTAAAATTACACAGTTTTTAAAATTAAAGGGGGGAAAGATCCTTGGGCCAAAATGTGTTTTTAAGGATTTATGGAATCCAGAGTGTTGGACCAGCAGCTAAGGAGGTCTGGGGAAGTACTTACAATGGATGGCTTTGCCCAGCCTCCCTCTCATGAGTTGCTTTTCGCAGACACTTAAACTTAACTTTAGAATGTGTGTGTGTGTGTGTGTGTGTGTGTGTGTTTTAAGTTCTATGCACAATAGTATTTTATTCTTTTAGTATTTATTTTCACTGCCAGGGAAAATGAATTCTGGTATGTTTGGCACTTTTAACTGTGCTGGAAACAGTAATGATCAGGTGGGAAAAGCCAAGTCTTGGAAGAATTAGGTTCTACTCAGTGCAACCACTACCTGATTGGCTATAAGACCTCAGGCAAGTCACTTAACCTTAGTTACTGGACCTCAATTTCCTCATCTGCATCTGCCAAATAGGCTGTTCTACGTACTTCACAGTGACATTGTGGGGATCTAATGAAATCATAAATGTGAAGCCATTTTCAAAAGTGCAAACAAATGCAAGAAAGTGTTACTATATTTTAAGAGCCACTCTATTTGGGAGAATATATGTTACTATATTTTGAAAGAACATAATCGCTTAGACTTTGTATTACAAAGCTGAAACCTATATGTAGGAAAATAATGCCTGGCTAAGGATCTGAGGATCATTTGTTCTTTTGAGTTAATAATGGCAGAATTGATGACTGTAATGAGAGCACACCATAGAGAACACCCCTCCCCCAAGTCATCTGGTCTCCCTCTTTACATTAATTAGATCAATCTTATTCTGTCTAGGCATTCCAACCCTGCCCAGCAGAATGAATTAGCTATGTGGTCACCTTTTCAATACACCCAACCCTCACCCAAACTATCACACTATCAACTCATCTCTGGTAAAATCAACCCAACCCAGAGAGAATCTTCAGTTTAATAGGGGAATCTAGAAAGGTAAAAAGTCTTCTGGTGCCGAAGGAAGGAATAGTGGATGCTAGGCTTAATGACAGGCAGCGGAGGAAGTATATGGGGGAAGGGGACCCTGGTCCAGTGTTCCTTTAAACCATGCCATCCTGTAGAAAGCCACCTACATGAAAGGTCTACCCTGGATCTGGGGTCTGCCATACCTCCGGGTATTTTAAAGGAGTTTATTAACACATCTCTCCTGCCTGAGTCATAGGATTTGCTCTTTACATCTCATTACATAATACTTTCATCACACCTCTCTTGACATCTTCAAACACTCCCTTTCCAACTGCTAGACTTCATTGGTAATAAGACAAGAAATTTTAGGCTTGTAAATCATTCATTCTAAAGCAGACAGCTTGATGCAAATGTGGGAGACAATGTCATAGACTTTGAAGGAATCAACTATGTTACAATGCAGAAACCAGAAGGTTTGCAAGTCATAGAAAAAATTGGACCAAAGGGACACTAAAAAAGTTAACGTTGAAATCATGGAAATTGACTGGTGCAAGTCTTTGCCTGCAGGCAAGCATCATCCACACTCTTACAGATAGGGGGGTAATTACTGTATCTTGTTCTAAAATGTCTGAAATCTGTGCTCCAACCAAACTAATCTACTCATTATTTTTCAAACAAACCTGACATCTCTCCATTTCTCTGCCTTTGCTCAAGAGGTCTCATACACCTATAATACACTTCTTGCCCTGTCTCTGCATATCAAAACCTTATTCTTCTTTCATAATCTAGCTCAAGCATTACCTCTTGGGAATCACAGCATTACAGAGTGAGAAGAAACCTCAAAGGCCATCTAACCCAATGCATCCCTAAACTGGAATCCTCCTTAAAACATCCCTGACAAGTGGGCATCCAACCTGTCCTTGAAGATCACCAGGGAGGGAGAACCCCCAACATTCCAAGATAGCTCAGCCCATTCCATTTTGGGTCAACTTTCATTGTTAGGAAAATTTTCCTAACATGAAATTCAAATCTGCTTCTCTTCAACTTCCCCTTCCTGCCCCCCAGTTCTCGGCCAAGCAGAATAAACCTAATCCCTCTTCCCCATAACAAACCTTCTAGTTCTTGAAGGCAGACATAATATCTCTACCCCACTCCCTAAGTCTACTCTTCTTTGAGCTAAACATTCACATTTCCTACAATTAATCATCAGATGCCATGTTCTTAAGTGCTCTCACCTTCCTGGTGTCCTCTTCTGGACACACTCCAGCTTGTCTATAGCCTCGATAAAAAGTAATCCGCCCAGGGCAGAATATAGTGAGATTATTATTTCCTTTGTTCTGGACACTATGCCTCTCTCAGAGCTGGCTAGTATTCCATTATCTTGTTTGACTGCTACAGTGACACCATTGGCTCTAACTTGAACTTTCAGCCCAGTCCACAAAGGTCCCTAGACCTCTTTCCTACTAATAATTATATAGCTATGTCAAGCTAATCTATTGAATGTAAGTTCACCATAGAATTTTGTTTTTCTCAGTTAAATTTCATCTCACTCAATTATGATCTTTTTGGAATCTCTCTGATGTCCAACATCTTAGCTAGTCCTATCAGTTTCATATCCTCTTCAGACTTGAGAAGTTTACCTTCTACACCCTCAATCAAGTCACTGAGAAGAACGTTGCTCTCAAGTCTTTTTGAATCACCCCTAGAAACCCACAAAAGAGACATTTCCCTCCTCTGATTTCTAACTAGCATTTTGTACAACTGAAATGACCATTCTAACAATATACCACCTTCTTACAGCTACATATACATACACATCTCTATCTAGCCACACATATGTTGATGTAGATATAGATATAAATGCATAGGTATAGGTATTTGTATGTGTCTACATGTGTGTATATGCATATGAATATACATACGTGTATGCGTATGTGTATATGATTTCCTAATAGACTACAACTTCCTCAGGGCCAGGACCATATAGTTCCTGGTATACAATAAGCACACAGTAAATTTTCTTTGTACGTATAACTATTCCAGTGTCTAACCATTCTTTGAGCCATTGTCAGCCAAGATACAAGAGCATCAAATGGATTTCCAGAAAGGGAGGGAAACAAGTCTTTCTCCTCGTCCATGGTTTGACTCTCAGTGAACTCCTTCTATATATTTTCTGCTTTCCATTCCAAATGGCTATTGCTACAGTACAGTACCTGGTACCAAAGATGCTTCCCCCCAAAGTCTTTTCCTTGGTTAACCTCGATCCAGCCCAAAGGTCTCATGTGTGATTTGACCTGCCACTTAAAAGGGGACTCAACCTTGTCAGGAATACCCAAATCCAGAGTTGGACATAAGCAAGGACCACCAAGGGATGATGTCATACCAACAAGGGAAAATATCAACTTCTCTTTGCCTTTACTGCATTTCTGGAGAACTCCTTAACTGTAGGAGGCCTATATTATCTATAGCTCTTACCTTATGTAATCTAAATTAACCTGATCCAGGTCACAAGACATGAAGACACAAGTTTTGAGACTCCCCACACTATGATGCACGAAAGGGCATTTCAGGCAAGGGGGGCAACTGTTTTTGTTTTGCTTTTGTTTTTTTTTTTTTTTGGCTAGGCAATGGGGTTAAGTGACTTGCCCAAGGTCACACAGCTAGTAAGTATTAAGTGTCTGAGGTCAGGATTTGAACTCAGGTCCTCCTGACTCCAGGACCAGTGCTCTATCCACTGTGCCACCTAGATGCCCCTGGGGCAATTATTTTGAGAGAAAACTTTGAGAAGTTTTTCTCTCTAGTTTAGAAATTTTAATTTATTTAACTTATACTCCCTATTCTTGAGTCAATGATGGCTTATTGGCATCAAACATTTATCCCAGTCCTCTTTCTCTCTTTTATTTTGGAAGAAAGGACAGGAACTGGACCTGTGACTTCACTGGTAAAGGGAAACACTCAGTAAGGAAATTTCCTTTATCAAAGCAGAATGGTATCTGCTCTACAACCTACAGTCAGAGAGCTGCCAGGTGTACCAAGAGGTTAAATGGCTTACTCAGGGTCACAAAGATAGTATAAGTCAGTGGCAGGACTTGAACACAGGTCTTCCTCACTCCAAGGCTGACTTTCTGTCACTGTAGTAGTCTCTTTTCTCCTGCTCATTCTAACATATGTGTGTATTATGTTTGTGGGTATGTGTATGCATGTATACATACATATATGTATGTATACATATATGCATGTGTATGTATATACATGTGAATATGTATATAGGTACACATGGGCACACCGTGTGTGTGTGTGTGTGTGTGTGTGTGTGTGTGTGTGTGTGTGTGAGTACTTGCCTTAGTACTGCTTCACCTTAAAGTGTACAACCTAAATCTGGTCATTTTAAAGCAGTCTTCTTGAGGTATCTCTTCTGTCTCAGCATGACTAAATGAATGGAAGAGTGGAAGTAATCTAGGTCTTTCCATTCCTGACAGAACAGAAATAGTTTTGTGGCTTCCAGATGGACTACCCAGAAAGAAGGGGAGGTCTCCAAATGCCGCCAAACTTTCCCAAAGGGATATTGGCACCAACAAGTGGAAACCATAGAGTATTTCTCTTTTAGGCAGCAAAGTAAGAGGCTGTGGTTCTTATAGTTCTTCTGTTATAATTAGTTTGGCCTGAAATTCACCTAAAGATATCCATTCCCATACCTGACCCTTTCATTACAGCCTGGAGAACCAGGAGACAATTACTTTCCAAAACAGTCAAGGGGTGGCCAGCAAGCACAGAAACATAGATCTCCCTAAAAACATCTCATAAGCAAAATGAATTCAGTCTGAGTGTCACACCCAGGCCCCCACCCTCCCAACCTTCTGATATCCCAGAGCCCCACTGGAAGTTTGGGACAGCCCAAATCTCTTAGATCACAGATGGCCTCCTATGAGGGGGAAAAATTCTCAGACTGTCAGTCAGGGTGCTTGGGAATCCCCCAGAGCAGAGCCCTCTTCCTCTCTTTCCCTCAATAAAATCAGCATGCTGGCCTGATGACATCTGCCACCATTCTAATTAAATTCTAACAGGCTAATGAAAAACACCCCTGCTGCTCTCAAAGTGTGCAAAGGATAAAGTACCTCCTTGGGCAGTTGCTGCTGCTGCCGCTGCTGCCGCCGCCGCCACAGTTAAAGGAGAGGCTTTCTTTCCTGTGTTGGTAAAACCATTCCCCTCCAGAATTGCACTTTTGGCTTCTTTCTCCTCAGCAGCAGTTGCTGAGGTGGAAGTTTCCATCTTAGACACTCATATTCCTCTGTGTCAAGACTAAAGGAAAAAAAAAATAATGATTAGCAACACTGCCACCAAAACCCCAGCCGTGAAACCCTGACCCAGATTTACAGCCTCACTGTTTCTAAAGTCACCAACTTCATTCTGTTGATACTGGGACGATGGTTTTAATTAATTACGATTATTATTACTTCTCAGATCCATCTGGCCTTGAACAATAACCCCAGGAACACTGGTCGGATATGACCATCATTTTTAGCTGGACCCAGTCACCAAGTTCCTGAGTCTGTGGCAGCTACCATGCAGAACCACCTTCTGAACTGGGGTAAGAGAGCAATGTATTCAAAGAACCATAAGATGGACGTTAGGGCTCATAGAGACCAATCCCTTCATTTCACAGATGAAGAAGCTGAGTAGAAAGAAGACTGGACTTAGGAGTCAGAAAGTCATAGATTTAGAGGTAGAAGGGACCTTAGGTATCCAGATCAGAAGTTCTCAAAATTTTTGGTCTCAGGATCTTTTTATACTCTTTAAAAAATGAGGACTCCCCAGAGAACTTTAACTTATGTAGGTTATGTCTATCAATATTCACCATATTAGAAATTAAAGCATCTGTAAGTTTTGACCTTTCAGACCCTCCCTGAAAGAGTGTGGGGAGGGAGAGGGAGAGAGTCCCCAAACTGAACTCTGACAACCACTGATCTAGACCAACATCCTCAATTTTATTTTATTTATTTTTTTTTAGTGAGGCTACTGGGGTTAAGTGACTTGCCCAGAGTCACAGCTAGTGAGTGTTATGTGTCTGAGGCCAGATTTGAACTCAGGTCTTCCTGTGTTTTATCCGCTGCACCACCTAGTTGCCCCGATATCCTCAATTTTAAAATGAGAGAACCGAGACGCAGAGAGGCTGATATTTTTCTTTGTATCCCAAATGCCTAACACTGTGCCAAGCAATTAAGTGAGTGTTTAATAAATGCTTATTGATAAATAGATTGCTCTACTGCCCACAGTCACACAGCTGGTAAGTGGCAGATCTGGGTTTTGAAACCAGGTCATCTACCTCAAAAGCCAATACCTTTTTTCCTAGACTACTGGATGCCTTTTGGGATCTGCCACTTGCTGGCTACATGACCTTGGACAAGACACTAGCCTCTTACCTGGGGTGGGGAACCTGCAGCATTCAGGCCACATGTGGCCTTCTAGATCCTTTTGACTGAGTCCAAGTTTTACAGTACAAATCCCAATAAAAGGGCCGAAAGTTCCTCACCCCTGGCAGTTTCCCTATCTGTGAAATAGAAGGATTGGCTTATTTGAACATTAAAATTCCTTTCATCCCATAAGCCTACAAACCAAAGAGTGTCTTGCCCAAGGTCACAAAATTGATTGATAGCAAGGCCAGGACTAGAACCCATGTCCCTTACCTCCCAGCCTAGGGTTCCTTCTCTTACAAGTCCCTTCAGTTATTTGAGGAATATATCTGTAGCTAGTCTCAGTTACTGAGATGAGGATTACTATATATATTGATTTATTATTATTGTTGTTACATTACGGCAAGGTTACAGACACTACCCAAAAGTCTTGACATTGTATTGCAGGGGTAGAAGGGACTTCAAGAATTCATGTAGTCCATTTCTCCACCCTAGAATAGTCAAAACAGTTGAACTATTTTTCTTTAATTTCTCAAGGACCTCCAAAGAAAAAATGAGGAGATATCCCAGCCTCCCACAGGCACTCGTTCCAATGTTAAAAAGTCCTTAATGGTCAGGAAATTCTTTCCTATATCTAACCAAAATGTAAGCCAATTTCCTCTGTTTTTTTTTCCTTTGGGAGAGAAAGAAAACAGCTGTTCTCTTTCAGTCAAGAGGTCTTCCCTCAACCATGTCCTCTCCCTACAAAACAATCCCTTCACCCCAATTACCAGGGAAAGCAAAGTTAGTGGGACAAATTGATACTAATTCCAAGGGAGAAATTTTATAGATCCAAGACATGGAATCACAGAACTTTAGAGCTGGAAGATCAGACCCCTAATTTAATATATAAGGAAATTGAGCCCAGGATGAAATGAATTTAAGGTCCCCCAGCCACATAGAGATAGGGCCAGAACTGGAAACCCAGGCTCAAGACTCCCCCCCCAGTGCTTTTTTCTACTATTGTGAATTGCATACATGGTAAGGAAAGCTAAATTATAGTCAGAGAGACAGAGATGAGAGAGACAAAGACAGAGAGAGAGAGAGAGACAAAGAGAGACAGAGAGAGACAAAGAGAGAGAGATAGACAAGAGAGCAAGCACACAAAACCATTCTGCTCCCATCCAGGATAGTAAATTCAGAAATCACTGGTAGCCAACAGATTTCAGTGTTTTCAAATTCCCACAATAGGTTCAGCTCTTTTTAAAGACTAACTGTAGAGGGTAAAACAAGGAATTGGGGCAAATAGCAAATCAGACTCATGTGACTTCTAAATATCTAAATATTTCAGATTTCCAAACACATTATAGACCTCTTGGTTCCTTTTGGTTGTTGTATTTTTTTTTTGTCTTTGCATCAACCTAGCCTGTCTCCACAAACATTTAAAATTTCCTGTCTAAAGAATGAAAATTCAAACACATCAGTGAAACTTAAACCGTAGTGAGAAACTTTAGTGAGTTTCTCTTGTTTCCTTTGGCCTAGACTAGGATCGAAGCTAACCTTTCAAGAACCTCTGTCTCTGTCTTTTATCTCTGTCTATCCTCACTCTTTATATTCTCTCGCTGTCTCTGTCTTTCTGTGTGTCTCTGTGTGTGTATGTGTCTTTCTCCATCTGTCTTTCTCTGTGTCTGTCTCTCTGTCTGTCTCTGTCTCTCTCTCTCATTCATACTTTTGCACCTATCCATTGCTGGGAATTTTACAGAAGAGCTACTTGCTCTGGAAACCACAGTTTTGGAAAGTTGAAATAAATCTCTCTTTAGCAAAGCTTTTTGTGATTGACTTATTTCAAGAACACATCTTAGAGGCCAACTAGCCCAACATGGTCATTTTACAGATGATTAAACTGAGGTTCACAGAGGTAGGACTAAAACCAGGGCCATAATTAGGAATTCTAGCACTGGGAAGGAGGGTTGTACATAGAAAAGTTTACCTCTATCAGATACAATCATACCGTAAGTACATGATCATACATTTCTGGCCCCAGTTTCTTTATCTGTAAAAATAAGGAATTAGGCCAGATGACCTACAATATACTTTCAAGTTTTAGATCCTTCTTTGTATCTCACCACTTTATATTTATTCAATTTATATTTATGCCATATACATTTTTTATGTACTTGTGTCTCCCTTTGGTAGGTTAGCCCTTTGTGAGTAAAGATTATTTTATTCTTTATACTTGTATACCTGTCACAAAGTAGGCCCTTATAAATGCTTGTTGATAAATCGATTACTAGAAAATAATTACACGCCAACCCCATGAGCAAGTACATGAAAGTATGGTAAAACATAAGGACTACCTCAGACTATTGCAAATAGCCTCCAAACTAACCCCCAAGCCGTCTAGACTCAATTGGACCCTAGACCTAATTAGGCCCTCCAAACCATTCCATATGCTGATATGGGAAAAAAAAACAAAACAAAACAAAACTAATTCACAGTTCCAGTCACTTTTGTCTCCTGCTGAAAAACCATCAATGGCTCCCTATTGCCTTCAGAACAGTTGAGTGACTTGCCCAAGGTGACACAAATAGTAAGCAATACATTCAGGATCTGAACCTGAGTACTCTGACTCCAAAGTCCATTTTTACACTACAACATGCTGCCTTGTATTATATACACAGTTGATGTTAAACATATTTTGAATAATCGCATGGTTTTCTTCTGAGCCTCCCTTTTGATATATGGTACTCTAGAGAGGATACTAGAATAGACATCAGAGCTCTTACAACTGTTAGATGTGTGACCTCAGGCAAGTGACTTAGCTTCTCCCCACTCCATCTCCTTTGACTCTAAAATGTTGGCTCCTTCAGCCTCTAAGGTGGCAAACTCACTGTTCACAGGGCAGCAGGCAGCCCATTATACAACCAGAACTAGATGAAAATGAAATTGGGAAATGCTTAACAAAATAAATAAAAATACAATGCCACTTAGTTAATGTCAGTTTATGGTTCTAGTCAATATGCAGCCCACAGAAATCCATTTTTATTTGAGTTTAACTCTACACTAGAGCACTTGACTCTGCCTCTGGGCTAAACTCAGTGGCTTATTCATTGGCTATTGAAAGCCATTACCACAAACAACCCTATGGGATCCTCTCAGGGATCTTCCCTAGTTGCTATGCAAACTGATCTCTAAACCTCTCACTTTCTCACTTCCTTACCCTTTCCTTTGATTCAACAATTCTTCCAAATCCCAGAAAGGTGAGAAGTGACTGGAGGGGGAGACAGTTTAAATTGCAGGAATTAAGGGGATTAACACAATTTCTAGGTAAACAGGGAAGAGGTTCAGGGCCACTTTCACTAGCTGAAGCTCCTTTGGCTGGAATTCCTCTATCCCATAGTAAACAGGGATTTCTCTGTGGCTATTAAGAAGCTATTTGGAGAAAGGGAGAAAGGGAGATACTAAGTCTGGGTTCCTCCAGGGGACACTGTGCAGCCCAGGTTCCTTCTACTGTGATTCAGGTGTGAATCTGTTGTATTTTCCTTTCTCACAGGTCCTGCAGATAAGCTTCAAAGGAAGAGAGATTTTGGATGTGGGCTGTTAATCAGCAGAAAGTGACACAAGTAAACAAACTCCTCCCTCCACACTGCAAAAAGCACTTTAATTTTTTTTTTAATTCTCAAACTGAGGAAAGCCTTGCTCACCTTCACTGAACAGTAACAGGGGTAGAAGGAAAAAAAGGGAAGGGCAACAAGTCACCAAGGAAAGAGAGAAAGAAAAAAGTCACTGGGGGAAAAAATGCCTACCTTGGCTGGGAGTCACAAGACCTAAGTTATATGACCTTGGGTATATCATAGAAACGTCAAATGAACGGTTGGATTAGCTCAGGGATTTCTAAGGTCCCCCTTCCAGCTCTAAAATTCTATGATTACAGTTAAAAGAAAGAAATAAAGAATAAGTGTGATAAGAATTATCGTGGAACTTAAAGTCCCAGACACCCAACTATTCTGAATTAATCTAATAAGGGAGTCAAAGAATTAACATACCATTCCACCAGCTCAGTGTGTCTTCTTAGATAAGATATCAGCTCTCTTCCCATCTGAATTCAGTTATTGGCAGTCCATCTTTCATCTCTTATTCTCCAGCCTCGCCTTGCCCACTGACATGCTTACACTCTCTCTGTCTCTGTTTTCTCTCTATGTGTCTCCTTCACCTCTTTGTCTCTCTCTTCTGTCAGTCTCTCAGTCTCTGTCTCTCTGTCTTTGTCAATCTCTCAATTTCATACATATGCACTCGGGCATAATCACACACAAACACACATGCTTAATCTGTTTGCAAGTGAAGCTCATGGTTGAATCCCTGAACAGTTATGTGTAAAGTATATAATGTAAATCAAATCCTACTTTGAATGCAGTTGGGGTTCAGTTATTTAAAGGAAATCCTTTGGTGAAGAATCCATTTGTAAAGCAAATACTCAATTGTCTGACAGTGGAGAGCAGGGATAGGGAACCTGCAGCCTGCAGGTCACATGTGACCCTCTAGGTCTTCAAATGCGGCCCTTCGACTGAATCCAGACTTCACAGAACAAAATTTGTTTTATAGGAATTGTTCCGTGAAATTTGGCCTCGAGGCCGCAGGTTCCCCACCCCTGGTTGAAAGGTTCTGGATATGAAGTCAGAAGACCTGGATTCAATTCCTAGGCAAGTAGACTGTGGCAAGTATGTGACCTTAGGCAAAGTAACTGGACCTGTCTCTGGGTCTCATCTTCCTTAACTATAAAATGAAGGAGTTGACATAGATAGCCTTTAAAGTCTCTTCCATCTCTAGGACTATCATTCTATCTAGTTGTATAATCCAGTTTTCATATATCAGATCAGCTTAGTTAGTTACAAATATATGGTAAAAAGGAAAGAGTATTCTTGGAAATCAAGAGACCTGGGTTCTGTTCCTGAATCTGCTATTAAATGTAGCCTTGGGTCAATCACTTCATTTCTGTAATCCACCAGTCTTGTGACTCAATTATTCTAATATCCTCTCCTCCTCCTCTAATTATATGCAAGGCTAAGAACGTATGTGACTTGGCCGGTCACACAGGTACTAAACATCAAAGGCTGGATATGAACTCAAGTCCTCTGACAGTGCCTGGCCTGAAGTCTGGAAGACTCATCTTCCTAAGTTCAAATCTGACCTCAGATTCTTACTAGCTGTGTGACTCTAAGCAAGCACACTATTTGCCTCAGTTTTCTTATCTGCAAAATGAACTGGCGAAGGAAATAGCAAACTACTCCTGTATCTTTAACAAGAAAACACCAAATGAGGTCACAGAGAGTCAAGACACAACGGAAAACGTTTTGACTGAACAACAGCAACGAACCCCTTTCAATCAAAAATATACACCATACTGGCAAGTGAACAGTTCCTCATCTGTAAAGTTGAAAATGACAATGTCTACTCTAAAATGTAGGTCACAGAGTGCTAGGAAAATAAAAGCAGAAAGAACTCTAATCCATACAATGACCAAGCACAATTCCAGAAGACCAATAATAAAATATGTACCTACTACCTCCCAAAAAAGAAGTTATGGACTCAGGATAGAGGGGACAAACATAAGGCCATAGGGGATTTGTTTTGCTTAATTGTGCATATTTGGTCACTCAGTGATGCAGTAAACACAAAGTCAGAAGACATGAGTTTGAATTCTGCTTCAGACCCCAGCTATGTAACCCTAGGCAAGTCACAACCTCTCTCAGATTCACTTTCTGTAAAAGGGGATAATAATAGCCCCAGGGTTGTTGTGAGAATCAAATGAGATAACATTTTTAAAAGCCCTTTGCAAACCTTAAAACTCCATATGAATGTTAGCTATTATTATTTGTTAGAAGGATTTTCTCTTTTTCTTTTCCTTTTTTTTCCCCAGTGATGGGGGAAGAGGAGGCAATGTGGGAGGGAAAGAAAAAAAATGCTTGTTTAAAATGCTTTTTTAAATGAAGGAAAATCAAATGAGATGCTGAATGCGAAAATTCTTGGTATGTAAAGTACTTTATAAATGCAACATATTATAACAATAATTATAACCCTTATTATAATTACAATTAGAGCTGAGGTCTGAGTGCTCATGACCTGAATGTTTGTCTTGTCTCCTTATTTTGTAGGCCTGGAGTCAGCTGATTCACTTCTTGGTGCCTCAGTTTCTTCATCTGTAAAAAGGAGATCTTCAAATGTGCTTCAAAACCAACTTGACAGCATTTTAGCAAAATTTCAGCCTCCTAATGTACTACTTTGCATACTTAATAAATGTTTATTGAATTGAATGGAATTGAACTGATTGGGATTTTATGATGATTTGCATCTATATCTAGGAAAATGTTTAGGATCAAAAACAGGTTCTATCTTCTTTAGTAGGGACCATGCAGAACAAAGAATCCACATACAGTTTTGAACCCCCTCTCCCTCATTCTGCACTCATTCTAAAGTCAGAGGACCTGGCTTCAAATCCTGATTTTGATGCTAACTACCTATGTGACCTTGGACAAGTCTCTTAGCCTCTCTATTAGCCTCAGCTTCCTCATCTGTAAAATTATGACATTGGGCTTGATGGCTTCTGGGGTCCCTTCTAGCTTTAGATATATAAACCTAGTGTACAAGGACCTGTTTCTTGGGTAAACTGTCCCTTTATCCACCACCCCTGGGTCAGGAATTGGTTTAGCAGCAGCACATGCCCATAGTGAATTTAGATCAGGAGAGAGCTACTGTAGGGTCATCACAGTAAGAAAGTTTCTCCAAGAAAGAATTGCCGAGACTTTCATCTGTTAGCTGGGGCTTCTCTTCACACCATAAACAAGCCTCAGAGAACAAATTACTAGTCTTTCACCTGTTTCACTAGTTTCCTATCTGTTTCTTATTTCTACACACACACACACACACACACACACACCCGAATGTTTCATATGTATGTGTGTTTTTGTACATATGCATGATGGTGTGTGCGGATGGCCTATTAAGGGGCGAAAGAAAAAAGTTCCAAGCTTGGTTCTATCTTGCTAGGCTTCAGAACTGACAAGGAAAAAGCCACCTACCCTATTTTCCATAGTAGTGTATAGTATGTGTGTCACTTCATACCCCCATGCCCCCCACTCTCCTCTCTCCTGGGGCCTTTCTATTTGAATTGACTCCCTCATGCACGAGCTCTGCCAGCTCTTCCCAAAGTCCCCTGGCCCTCCTCCTCCTCCACACTAGCTTGTAGTTAACAACCTTGTGACTTTGGAGGCAATGTTGGAGGATGGAAAGCCCCTTGGGAGTTGGGAGCCTGGATGGAGGTCGCTTCCATACTCCACCACTGACTTGCTTACTATACAGTGTTAGTCACTTTGCCTGTTTTCCCTACCTGCTAAACAGGTATGATGCATATCCGATTTATCTATCTTGCTGGGTTATATTATGAAAAGAACGGGTTTGAAAGCACTTGGGGAAAAAAATGTGATGATCCAGTTATTTTCTTTCACTAAGAATTCAAGTTCCCCTGCTTGATTGCACCTTCCTTTTCCCCAGCACATCCATCCTTTCCCAAAATTGCTGGGCACTGCCCCAGAATCCTTGGAGCTTGAATCTCTTGCTCTCTAGAGAGTTATTTGTTCCCAATTTGCTAGTCCTTAAATAACCATCATCATCTAATTTCTCTACTCCCATTCCCGAGTCTGCCAAAACATGGTCTAAGGTCTGGGAAAGACAAAATCTAGATAAGACACGGTCCTTGCTCAGGTGGAGCTTATAGTCTCGTAGCAGGATATGACAAATACACAGATGAATGTGTTAACAAAGAATAGATGAGATTGCTGAGCCTCACGAAAGAAAATCATGGCATGGAAATAATTTCATCCACTATAAATTTATGGTGTATGACTTCAGCTGAGCCCTTAGCTCTACAATCCTCCTAGCCTGCTCCCATTGACTCTAGTTTTGTTTCTTACTCTCCCAAGTCTCCAAATGTATTCCCACCCTTAATCTCTACACTTAGCACCAATGTCAGTTTCCTACAGCCTTCTAATTCACTGAGAAGATTGAGGCCATCTGATTACAGTCCTTCTCCTCTACTCAGAAAATTTAGTATCAAGATTCATTTCCAGTTCCTTACTTAGGCCAATCCCTTCACTTATGCCCTTGATCTCATAGCCTCTTGCAAGAACTCATTCCAGCAATCATTCCTTCTCTCCCTCCCACTGACTCCTTTCCAGATGCCTACAAGTTTGTTCGGTTCCCTTCAATTCTAAAAAAAAAAAGCCTTCCCTTTACCCTATGCAACTACATTCTGGTCATCTCTTTACACCTTCACAATTCTTGAAAAAGTGGCTTACACTCAATGTCTCCACTTCCTCACCCCCTCCTCATCATCAAAGCATTAACAAATTTGGTTCCCTTCTCTAACACTCCACTGAAGCTGTACTATCAACCTCCTACTCACTAAAGTCAATGGTTTCCTTGCAGTCCTCACTTTCCAAGTTTTCTGCAATATGTGACATTGTTAACCATGCCCTCCTTCTGAATCCTCCTGTCTTTTGGCCTCTGAGAAACCACACTCTCAATACTCCTGGCTGTCCTCCTCCCTCTCTACCCCTTCTTTCTCTGCCTTATGCGCTGGTTCTTCACCCACTTTCAGATGCTTTAAGGTTCAAGATCCATTCTTAGACTTCTCTCTCTACACTGTCCGTTGACAATCTCTTTCAATTCCATGACTTCAACTATCACCTCTGCCTAGATAATTCCTGAATCTCCATCTCCACTTCTGTCTTCCCTCTCCAACTCTGGACCAACTAGACTTCTTCAGAGCTAATACGCTTCAGTTGCCTGAAGAACACTCCGCCTTGGTCCTGTCTGTACCTCAAACTCAACGCCCAAGACAATATCATTACTACAGAGCTTACTCTCTTTCTCCTGACTTGACTTTTCTGTGATTCCACTTCTTTACCAATATCTGACTCCTCTTTTCCCCTCGGCTCCTATCTAAATGGCTGCCAACCAAGTCAATTCCATCCCTGTCTTGTGTTCTCACTGATGCCTTCCTAGTATTTTCATTAATACCTGGGCTATTGCACTAGTGTCCTAACAGGTTTCTGTTAAATATACCTTTTACTTTACACTTATGCAAGACTAGCCTTCCTCATTCACAGAGCACCCTTCTGCTCAAAATATTTAATGATTCACTATTGCCTAAAAAAACTTTCAAATTCCTTAGCCTCATTTAAGGTGCTCTACAACCATCATCCTCCAAAACCTGTATGTCCCTAAAGACTCTTCTCTGTCTTCAGTTTTTCCAGCTCTTCTATTCACTCTCCCTCAGTGTTCACATGGGGCAGCTAGATGGCGCAGTAGATAGAGTGCTAGGCCTGAAGTTAAAGAAGACATCTTCCTGAGTTCAAATCTGGCATCAGACATTTACTAGCTGTATGACCCTGCAAGTCACTTAACTCTGTTTACTTCAGGGAAATGTCCTGGAGAAGGAAAAGGTGGAAATGTAAGGAAAAGGAAAAATGTAAAATGTCCTGGAGAAGGAAATGACAAACCACTCCAGTATCTTTGCCAAGAAAATCTCAAACGGGGTCACAAAGAGCCAGACACAACTGAAACAACTGAATGACAACAAGTATTCACATATACTTAACCATCCTTTTTATACTGATAACTTCTCAATCTAAACCCCTGACCTCCAGTCCCATATGTCCGACTTTCTGCCAGTGATCTTCACCTGGATGTCCCGCATGCACCTTGAACTCAATATGATCTAAAATAAAGTCATTGCTTTCTCCTAAATATGTCCTTTCCCTCCACCTTTCCTATTTCTATTGATTTCCTTCCAGTCACCCAGACCTGAACCTTTACCTTTGACTTTTAAATTTCCAACCATCATTTCATTATCTTATTTGCCCTTATTTCTTCCTCTCCACTTATACTGCTACCACCATAGTTCAAGATCTCATTACTTTAATTTTTTTCTTTTTTAAATTAAGAACTCAACAAATATAAGCATTTTCCACAGGCAACTAACAGTGCTAACAACAGACATCTTTGTTTTACTCCAATGTCATCAGAAAGTCTTCTAGCATTTCTCTATTATAGGTAATAATGCCTCTTGGTTTTCAATAGGTACTACCTACTATATTAAGCAAAGGTTCATTTATTCTTATATCTTAAAATTTTTTTAGCAATAAATAAGTGTTTTTGTCACCAAGAGGTTTTTTTTTCATCAATTCATATAACGGTATGATTTGTATGGGTTTTTGTTAGTAATATGGTATCTAAAATTTTCGTCCTATTCAACCGACCCTATATACTTGGTTTAAACCCAGCCTGGTAATAGTGTATAATATTGTTGCTATATTACTGTAGTTTCTTTTAAAAAACACTTTTGCAGTAGTTTCATATGAAATTCACTAAGGTTGTTGGCCTATACTTTCTCTGTTTATTTCTCTCTGATTTGGCTATTTAGGGCTATTCTGTCACCTAGAAGGGGCTTGGTAGAATGCCTTTCCCTATTTTTACAATAAATATATTTAATATTAGGGTTAAATGCTCTTTAAATGTTTGATATAATTAACTTGTAAACTCATCTGGTCCTGGGTTGTTTTTTTCCTTTGAAAGACAAATCTTTATGGCTTGTAAAATATCTTTTCCTATGATTGGATTATTTAAATTATTTATTGTTCTGTTAACTGAGGTATCATATTTTTGTAAATATTCATCTATTACATTTATCAGTTTTGTTGTCATATAACTAAGCAAAACAATTTCTAATAATTTTCTCTATTTTTTCATTTGTTGTGAATTCACATTTTACATTTTTTTACTTTAGTAATTTGGTTCTGATTTTTTTTGTCAAATTAACTAACAATTTATTTTATAATTTCCTCCCCCCCAAAAAAGGCTTCTGGTTTTTGTTTGTCTTTTTTTTTTTTGCCAATTTTAGTTTTTTATTTGCCAATTCAATAGGATTTTTTTTTTTTTTTTTTTGCTTATTTGGGGGTTGTACATTATTGATCTTCGGAACTTTTATTTTTATTTAGTGGGGGAGGGGGAGTTGATTTGTTACTTTGGTAGGTTTTTTTTCTATTGGGATGCCCAATTCATTGATCTGTTCTTATCTCTTTTATTAATGGCAATGTTTAGGGATACACATTTTGCCCAAAAGATTGTTTGGCTGCCTTGCAAAAGTTTTGGAAAGTTAGTGGAATGAGATTCGTGATGTACACTGTAACCCAACCATGTGTGCTCATTCTGTGCTACTCACTTTTTCCCACTGAAAAAACTAAAAGCGTGTACATGTTAAGGGAGGCATCTAACCCACTGGCCACTGCCTCAGAGAGCAGAGACTACAGACGGCGATGCTTTGCAGTAGCCACAAACAAGATGAGGACCAGAGTGTGGGGAATCTGGCTGGTAGAGGACACAGCTGTTAAGGATACCTGGGTTATAAATGCCCTAAGGGAAGAGGCCAGTGTATTTGTTTGTAGACAAGCATACAATTGGCTACTGCAAAATAATGGAATACGTGTGACCCATCTTTCTACTGTCAAACTGATCAAACACCTCTTGGGGTCAGGCCACAACCCACACTTTAGAAACCAAAGGTCTAGAGTACAAAATTCAAATTCTTTAGTCTAATATTTAAGGCCCTCCACAATCTGGGTCCACTTACCTTTTCAGCATTATTGCTCTCTATTCTCCCTCCTACACTTTATGTTCCAGCCAAATTTAGCTATTAACTGTTCCCTCATCCAGCCTCTGCATGTTCACACAAGCCATTCTCTATCCCATAAGTGGAGTCTCGCCACATTCCTGCCTATAGAAATTTTTCTCTTCCTGCCAGCCTTAGTTGAGATGACAACTTTTCCAGGAGGCCTTCTTCATCCCCAGTGGAAAGTATTCCATCCCTTCTAAAATTTTCCTCTAGTAATCTGTGTGGATCTCTCTTTTATCCATAGCCCATTCTTCCTTATATCCTACTGACTGATGCACATGTTTTATTGTTCCGAGTATACTGTAAGATTCTCAAAGGCAGAAATCATGCCTTATTTCATCTGTGTATCCTTAAAGTGCTAGCACACTGACTTACAACACACTTGATAAATAAATGTTTGTTGAACTGAATGTCACCCTACCTTTTGAGGCTTGGCTCATAATGATCCTCTCTCCATACTCTATTTTCAAGCCAATCTGGGCTACCAACTCTCCTCTACTTATCTCTACATTTTCCTACTCTGTATCTGTTTTTGTTCCCTATGCCTAGAATGTCTTCCAACCCTATCGGCTTGGACTTTATATCATCAGCCTGCTCTTCCTTGACAGTGCTGGACTCCTAGGCCTGTCTTACTGAAAATGGACTGCCTGCCTGTCTGCCTTCTCCTTCCAGCATGCACTGGATAGCTCCAGATTTGAAACCCACAGTCCCAAATGGACTTAAATAGTAACCAGACTACGCTAAATAGCATGTTGGCTTTGATGACTTGCTACTCAGACCTGTGGCCCGCAAGACTTCTCTGCTCTACTGGCCTGCCTTATGCTGTTGCTACCCAAGATCCTGCCCAACAGAAGGCAAAATCTACTTTCTTTCCTCTTCTTTCTTTGCAACTCTGCACTGCTCTGATTACCCTAGGGACACAATATGTAAGACATGGGATTTAGATCACAAGAAGATATCCCACTCTGGGCTGAATCTGGGACATAGCTCATTATTGCCCAGATCCCCCAGTGGTGTAACCTGTGTCCAGACTCAACTACATAAACCAAGAGACGAATACAAACTTCCTGCTCCAAGCTATCTCTACCTAGCCGACAACACAAACCTGGGGATGAAGAAGAAAATACTGAGGAGACATGCCACTACCCTAGTCCCAGAAGTCTTTTTTTTTTTTTTGCTGAGGCAATTGGAGGTAAGTGACTTGCCCAGAGTCACACAGCTAGTGAGTGTCATGTGTCTGAGGCTGGATTTGAACTCAAGTCTTCCTGACTCCAGAGCCAGTGTTCTATCCACTGTGCCACCCAGCTGCCCCCCTAGAAATTCTTTTGTGGCCTCTGCTCCTGCTCTCTGTCTCCTTGTCTCTCTCTTTAGCCATCATCTACTCATTTAAAGAGTCTTCAACCAGCGACCATCCCCAGTGTCTCCTTTTAAATAAAATCCTCCTGTCCTGGCCCACAGACAGCAGGTCCCAGTGTCATCTCTGGGGTTCAGTGCTACCACACTTCCTCTCCCTGACACAGTCCATCCCAGCTAGAATCTGACTGGTGAGAATAATGACTCTCTTGAAGTGGTTGCACATAATCAAACTTGCACAGTTCAAAGTTCTAATTATGTAAAATATGGTCATTGACTCCAACCCAATAGAAACATGCAGTGCAAGTTCAAATAATTCAACCACTTCAGGAGAGAATTCAGTATTTACACCAGTTGAGGATCTATGAGTACTCATACTGCCAGACCCAGTCTAGAGATAATGTGGTATGATGTAAATTCCCGACCCCAAATTGAAAGATGTTGGTTCAGAACCTGGATTTGCTACTTACTAACTCTATGACCTCCCTACTCCAGACCTGACCCAGCATCCTACTGTGTCAACACCACTGAGTGACTGACAGGCCCATCTACTCTATGGGGCACATCCAATGAGAGACAATCTTCATGTGGTCAAATTTCCAACCAGACATCAGAGCAGTCTTTCCATCTCCATCCCCACAAATCTGTTAATATAAGTGAGAGTGTTGGACTAAATGATATCTAAATTCCTTTCCAGATCTAAATCCTATGGTCCTTCTGGTCAAGATTAGTTCCTAATAAAACTAAAGAAGGGGAGATGTCATTACCTTCTTCACCCCCCTTTAAATCCAATCTGGTGGCTGGACATGGTCATACTACCCAGGACTATGTAAGGCATGCTACCTAGGCCTGTCTTCCCTATGCAAAGTGCCAAGCTCTGAGTCTTTTTTCCTTCTGTCTCCCTGACTACTATGAAGGTCTATCATCCAGCTCAGGGAACTATCTCTCGGAAATGATCTTATAAATGAGTACATTTTAAGGGATCAATAACTGATAAAAGTTTGATAGGTTCCACCTCTCAGGAATTTGCCTTTTAATCTTAACCCTAAGGAATAATCTCTAAAAGAAGGAAATTTTAGGGATCAGTAGCAGGCCAGTAGGAGAAATATGTCAGGGCAGAGGAGTCACCCCAGCACCCCAGTACCCCTCTAATCACATCACACAGGCAGCTCCCTACCTTGCCTAAACATGACTAACAAATATGAGCAATAGACAGGACCACCTATGCTATGAAACTCATCCAAAGAGAGGTAGCTCCACAGAGACAAACTGTTAACTATTAGAATAATCTTCCTACCTTCCTCCCTGTGAATCTTCCTCCACCTCTCAGCTCTACCTGCTGCTCAATGTGACCCATAAAGCATAAATTTAACATCTTAAGCCTAGCAGGATGTCATGTATGAAAAGAGAAAAAAAAATTTTTCTGCATGGTATTGAAGACTCTTCCCCTTCCCTCACCTCAATCACATCTAGTTACCATATCTTGTAGACTCCCGGAGTCCTGCAACATCTACCCACATCCATCCCCCCTCCCTATTTCCATAACTACTGCCCTAGTAGAGGCTTTCATTACCCATACCTGGACTCATCATATTTGCCTCCCAACAGATCTTTCTGCCCAATATTACTCCCTCCTCCTCAAAACTGTTTTTTGTGTTACTGCCGGAGTAATCTTCCCTCTGCACAAACATGGTTGTGTCACTGCTGGGGGTAAAAATCTTCAGTTGTTCTCTATTGCCTACTGAGTAATGTTCATATGCTCTTGAGCAGTATTCAAGACCTTCCATAATCTCGTACCATCTTGCCTTGCAACCAAATTTCATGTAACTAACCCCAAGGCATTCTCTGTGCTCTTCATTATCCATTAGGGCTCTGCAAAATTTCCACTGCAGGGAACATCAGGCCTCCCCCAGGACAAGCTCATCATCATGCAAATGGACCCAACTTTGATATTCAACACCTTCTCAGAACCCTTAGATGCTTTCCCCCTTTTTTTGAAGGGCTAGAGGGCAGAACAAGAAATTCTTTCTAAAGCTTTCCTTTATTTTTTCTTTTTCATGTTTTATTTATTTTATTTTTAATTTATGGGATAAAACAAGCATTTCCATAACATAGTGCGATGAAAAAGATGATTGCACATGAAACTGCAGGTTGATTACGTACAACTCTCTTTCCTTTGTAGAGGGCTCAGAACTTTCCATATAACACCATTTTCCATCAGGATATGCTTGGTTTTGACAACACAAATATCCCGGAATGGTCCACCCTACTGCTTTTCAGCTTTTGTGTGTTGCCTTCCCCAGTTAGATTATAAACTCCTTGAGGGCAGAGACTGCTTTCTTTTTCTTCAATGTGTCCCCGTAGTGCTTAGCACAGAGCCTGGCACACACTAAGCACTTAATACATGTTTAATGACTATAGATTGATTGACTCTGATCAAAGAAGCCTAATATGTCTGCCTCTCAAAGGATCCACAAGCACTCCCACCACGATGCCTTCGCTTGTATTGAAAGGGTTCAATAACTGCCATGGAGCAGTTCCCTCAGCAGCACACACGTCCCAAGCATATCGCTAAGCTTTTGCTGGAGGTGTTTCCCCTGCTCCTGCAACGACGGAGGGATTAGGTAACTGACTCTGACACTCACAGTCAGCCCCAACCCAAGGAAGGCTGCAATAAAATCTGGCCACAGCACTCCAAGGCAGCCGTCTGCCAGTGGAACAAGGAGCCAGCTATGCGGCCTGCCCCCGCCAGACCCTAGATATTTTAACAGCTGCATTGTATATTAAGGAGGGGGGCTTCCCCCGCCCCCTGAGCTAGAGGAAAAACAACAGTCGCCTTTGCCTCAGGGAGGGAAAACAGCCTGCCCTGTGGCTGGGCGCTCAAGTCAAACAATCCCTCCTGCTAAGCGTGAGAGGGGAGGGCACTAATGTGGTCCCCGGGGTGTGTGTGTGCCTGGGCTGCTGCCAGACCTAGCATGGGCACACACAGGCTGCAGCTAACTGTCTACAAGGGAAATAACGGCAGAGCACAAAGAGGGAGGAGTGAGGCCAGGCACGGGAGGGGAGCTGGGGTAGAGGGGGGGCAGGCGGTGACAAGAAGGCAGTTTTTATTTCTCTGGCTGCCATTCCAGTCTCCTATTCCTCAGTGGGTGCCAGTGGCTGCACTTTCTTTCCCGTCTTCTCCTTCCCTGCAAGGTGGAGATGACTAGAGAAGATGAGTGGGTTTCGATTTCTTCCACCTCCCTCCAAATGAGACTCTGTTCCTCTTCCCTACCAAGCTCATCATCATCTTGACTCCAAAGGAAGCATCTTGCTGCTTGCAAAGAGCCCCTAGAATAGATTGGTGGGGAATAAAAACCATTTTCCAATTCAAAATGGAGCAATTGAGTAGCTACCAGATTCACAGAAGGATTCTGTTTCTGCAAGACTGGTCATTCCTTGAACTTAAGAACTCCACATGAGAATTGTACTTAAAACTATCTCTTTCTCTTGTCCAAGGATTTTGTGACCCAGGAAAAGCTCTAAAACCAGAAAAGTCCAAGTCATCCAAGTCATTCCTATCCTATTGAATTAATGCAATCAATGTCCTTCACAAACTGGTACCAGCCCACCTTTCCACCTTATTGGTATTGTTCTCTTTTATGTTCTATATACTCCATCAAAACTGATTCATTCCTGGAGGTATTCTATGCTTCAGTCCCTCTGCATGTCTAAATGCATCATTTCCTGTGCCTGGGACATTCAGCCTCTATTTAGTCACCTGCTGCTACAAGCTTAGCTATCCTTCAGAAAAAAAAAGTCACCTCTTCCATGAAACCTTTGCTAAGCTCAGCCAGAACTGATATTTCTGACCTTTAATGGAATTTTATTTCAGTTAGCCTATAAACATTTATTAAGTGCCTACTATGTGCCAGGCACTGTGCTAAGCCTGGGGAATCCCTGCTTTCAAAAAGCTCACAGTGTAATGGGAGAGACAGCCTGCAAACAACGCTGTACAAATAAGCTATATAAAGAATAAACTGGAAATAATCAACAGAGGAAAGGCACTCTTAGCCACTTGACACATTATGTTATTATCTTCATTTGTGAGTATGTTATCTCTCTCACTAGATTCTAAACTCTTTGACACAGGGACCACTTGTTAAATATCTGGTTATCACATCAGTACAGCCTTACCCTCAATAAATGCTTCTTAAATGAGTGAATAAATGAATTGATGATTGAATGAACCTTAGAATATGATTCTAGGTGTAAAAATGAAGAAACAAATGAAATTGTCCTAGAGCTGAAAGGGACTTCCAAGGGTCTTCCTATGTACTTCTTGAATCCATGCAAATTGTACTCAGAGAAATATCTAAAACTATGTTTGTGAACAAAGCTGGTGGTTTACAAATAGTTCCTTTCCTAGTGAAACAGCTACTGGGCTGGTAAAGAATTGGTAAAGAATGCTGATTTCAGTTAATGGACATGCTTTCATTGCGTATGAGTGGAAAGCAATATACTCACGATTATTGTGTATCTTGAGGAGGGGTAGAGGATGGTAAAGATTTGAACTGGATTGGCAGCTTTTTAAAAATTTGAGATACAACATAAGGGGATAATGAGTGGTTGATATAAATTGTTTGACTATGTTTATGTATGCTTTGCCCTACTCTGGGCTGGCTCCTTCCCTGACACTCCCCTAGCCTCCCAGGTGTTTTTCACATTTATCTCCTCTCTAGTATGAGTGCCTCTGTGGTAGGTTTTGCCAAATGCCAGAATGCTAGAATGCCAACTAGACACCCAGGCCTAGGGCTTCCTTTGGCAAGCCATGAGGTGCTGGATCTCCTGAGACTTTTCCAGAATTCTAAACCTCCCAGTAAGTCAGAATTGTGTCTCTTCTACCTGCTGCAGATGTATAGGCTCGTTCTTATGAAGCCAGATGAAACAGTTCACTTCCTTCTCCTCCCACCTACACCACCTTTAAGAAACTCTACCAGGCAGGTTCCCCCAAGGGGATCCTAAGCTCACCTTGCAAGTAGGTGAAGAGCACAGCTTAGAAAGGTGTATTCTGCTTCACACAGACACATTCACAAGCACACATACACACACACACACACACACACACACACACACATACACACACAATGAGCCTATGCCCTCATCTGGTCATAGGGTGTATAGTCTTATACAGCTATCCTGTGATTTTACAAGCTTGAACGTGCTTTCATGAACAGTTAGAGGGAACTGTTTTTCCATTCAAGAACTCATTTCAGCATTTTTGTAATTGTCTTGCCCCAACCCCAATTTATGAGCCTACTCTGTCTCCCATTCTCATCCCTTTGTCTCCAGTGTAGATGTGGTGTTTTGCTCTATGAGCAAAGCAAAATCACAATAGTACACAGGAGATGTGAGATGCACAAATCTAGAGACATTTTCATCCCAAATGTTCAAACGGACTGTTTGTGCCCAACTTGTAGTAAAGCCTTCTGAACTTGCATTGGACAAATCAGCCAGAGTCAAATACATTGCACCTTGACCCCAATATTGGTAATGCCACTGGTCATCTTTGAGTACAAAGGATTAACGATACCTGTGGTAAGCAACCACTAGACAGGCAAAGGGGCAGCTAAGGAAGAGAGATCTAGATGGCAGAACAGGTCTAGGCAGACAACTGATAAAGACCAGGGAGGAAAGCTAAGGCAAGAAGACAAATAAGCAGTTATTATAGGTCCAGGAAAGAAAGGCAATAGAGTTCACAGTCTGAGTGTTAAGAGGTGAACAAGACTGGCACTAGTAAGCCACGGTAAATCAATCTTGTTTTGTATTTCCTTTTGCGTACAGGTGGCCCTACAGGTTTATGTGCTGATTATGGCCAAAAAGAAGTCAGAGACCTGAAAGTGAATTGCCTCCCCAATTAAAGCAGGCATGGAGATATTAGTATTACCTCAAAGAGTAGTGGAATGCAATCTAACCTTCTCATTCTATGTTAGGTAAGCTCATCACTGTGGAGCTTGAAGGGCCTTACAGAGATGAGGAAAGTGAGGTCCAGGAAGTTAAGGGGTCTTGCTCAATCACATAGGAAATAAGTGTCCAAAGAGGGATTTGAACCCACATCCTTGTGACTCCAGAGCTTGTGTTCTTTCCAGTGTGTTGCTAGCCTAACTCCTCATACCTTTCCACTTCACGAGGAGCTAATCATAGCCAAAAGTTTAAGCAGGTAAAGTAGACCAACAATAAACTGCCAATAATGTGTTGTTATTTAAGGGGAAGTAGCCAGGTCTACATCTGGCAGAAGGAAAAAAAAACCCTTTCAACAACTTGCCATGATCCTGAAATTCCTCCATCAGAGATTCATTCCTTTAGATTATGAAGTGTTCTTTTTTTTTTGTCTTCAAGAGTACCTAATTAAAACGAAAATTTCCCCAAGAGGAGCCCTACTTTAAGTCATTGACTTACTAGAAATTACTTTGTGAGAGTCCCTTTGGAATTGGGACATGGGATAGGATTAGTGGAAGCAAGCAGGAGTGGGGAAAAGCGATTGAGGTGGGTGTGAGTTTACATAGTTCACAATTTTGTTGAGGGATGACTCTGGATCTGACTTCCAACCCACAATCCCTGGATAAAAAGGAATATTTCAGCTAACAACTTCATCCTATATACTCAGCAACACATATACACAAAATTAGGTAATGTGTGTGTGTGTGTGTGTGTGTGTGTGTGTGTGAGCTTTTCCCTTTTCCTGTTCTTCTCAATAAAACTCTCTTATGATGGCTCAATCAGCCACCTTTTGTTTGCTCAGTCTTTTGAAGGCTTCTGGAGAGAGAATAAAAGTGTTCTTTAAACCCAAGTCTACACAGAGCTTCGTAAATCAAAGTCTTCTTTCAAACCATCATAGTCAGTCTGGGTTAATGAATTAGGGTGTCGCAGATGGAAGCTGTTTTCAGGCCCATCCACTGATCAAAAGTGTCACTTAGAATATCCTTAAGGTGACAGACAACCCATGTGAGGAGGACAAGATGACACTCTTGATTTGATAAGGGCCAGTGGGGAAAGTGGGGTGGGGGAGGACACACAGAATACATTGCCACTCTGTCACTTACTGGGGTATGACCCAGCTTACAAGGTGTCTTCTCCCAAAGCCTAGACTGGGAGATCAAAACAAAATTGATAAGGGACAGATATAGGAGATGAGAGTGGAGTTGTTTCCACCTTTGGGAATGCTTTATAATGGAATAATCAATCTCAATCACCAAGTGATATCAGGAGGTCTGACCAGTTCATATCCAGAGAGAGCATATTCAAATCATTGGATGGCATTCCTCTCTGTTGTTACCCTAGCACTGGAGTCCTGGTTTTCATTTTGTATATACTGAGTATTTTTTACCATGTGCATCTGGGTTTATACACTGAAAAGAATTTTCCTTGTCCTTTTCTAGATCTTACACTTATGATTATTCAGAAGCAGTGGGAGTAGAAATACCATCAAAATGAGAGTCAGATAATGAAGATTCTAGCCTCAACTCTGAGAGTCACATAGCGTTGACATTAGACAAGTCATTTAACTTCTCCAGGTAAAATGACAACATAAGACTAAATGATCTGAGGTTCCTTTCTAGCCTTAAAATTCTATGGTTCTAATACATGTGTGTGTAAGTATATATAAAATTCCTCATGTAAAAATATTTCCTAATTCTTCTTACCACTTTAACCACTGAAGGGATAGACACAATTCTTGTCCTGAGAAGTTCTTAATCAGATGTAGGAGACATAACCCTTACCCTAAAGGAGTTTCTTATGAGATGTAGGATAAATAATCCTACCTGAGTCTCATGGAAATGACACAGAATCATATAAACTTGGAATTGGGAGAGACCAAGAGATCATCTGGTTCAATTTTACACTTTATAAGGAATCATTTCTATAGAGGCCCTGACTAATATTACAACTTATGTTACTTGTCTTTATTAGGATGCTGTGTGTGGCAGAGTACAAAGTCCACAAAACTAAGAGTCAGGTGACCTAAGAGTGATGCACCCCAATTCTGACTCCGTCCAGCTACGTGATATTGGACAATTTAAAGTGACAGCCTCCACTGAAATCCTTCTGTGAAGGACAGATCACCTCCTCAGACAGTACCACAGATGACAGAACTTGTTCAGAGGCCAACTATAAAAGTGATGGGATATCTTCATCTATCTAGCTATGTGCTAATGCTATTAAACAAAACATTCAAAAATTTTTTGACTGGATTCATTGAAAATTTCATCTCCACAGAGGGACGGAAGAAAGAAGGAAGGAAGGAAGGAAGGAAGGAAGGAAGGAAGGAAGGAAGGAA
>NW_020950326.1:7714918-7729485 GCF_900497805.2 Vombatus ursinus | reverse complement strand
GAAGGAAGGAAGGAAGGAAGGAAGGAAGGAAGGAAGGAAGGAAGGAAGGAAGGAAGGAAGGAAGGAAACTCACTTAATTCTTGACTCAATTTTGACAGAGAAATACTAGTTGGTGAAAGAGGAATTGACAGAACTATTGATGGGAAATGACCATGTCATTTGGAGTTCTAGATCAGGAGGAGATTGTTCAGAAACTTTTGTTTCTTTTTCCTTTAGCTATTCTGTAATTGGTGGGTACTCACTTTGTTTCCAGTTCTTCATTATATAATTTAGTTACTGTCAGTATTTGGTATATATTGGACCTTTGTTTCTTTCTTTGACTTTCTTGGGGGTATTGTGTACATGGGAGTGGAATTTCTGAGTCAAAGAGAGTGGATGGTTTGTGCAATCCAGAATTGGTTGTATTGGTTCAATTTTTAGCTCCATTAACAGTGTATTAGTGTACATGGTAGGTCAGTGTGTCTTCTTTCATACTGACTTAATATTCACTGGACTACGAAACATCTGATCTCCCAAGGTACAGAGAATAGATAGTATCCTGTAGCCAGAGAAAACTCAAATAGGACATGCATATTATGTGTATATATATATATATATATATATATGAGATATGTATATATATGAGAAATGCATCCAAAACCAACTTTTCTCTTTCATTCTTACTCCACTTTCTGTCCCCTTACATCATCTTTTCCAAGTTTCCAGGGGGTAATTCCACTTAATTGCCTCTAGATTCAGTTTCTTAAGGCTCCATCTTTAAAAGGATCTCTCACCACTCCTTTTGAGCCCCTAAATATGTACTCCTCTAGGTTTCCAGTTTTCTAGACCAATTTGGACTGTATGGAAGGATTTGTGAATTCTTTTGTCATGCTAGCAAGGAAAAGCTCTCCTCCATTCTAGGTCTTGGTCTAGCTTCATTTGCATTTTCTTTCCACAACTGACCTCTTTCTGATTCTTTTGAGCTTTCCCATCCATCCTATTCCTTTCTTCTCTATCAATCAATTGCTAAATAAAGTATTTAAGCAATGGGGAACAGTTTAGCTTTTTTATTGAGAAGGGAATTATTCCTTCTGAATAAGATTCCTCTACTTGGTGAAATGAGTATTCACACTGAAGTCCAAGTGAACGGAGGGTTGTGAACTTGAAGGTTTCATCTCACACCCTGCAAACTGGCAAAGAGGGCAAAAAAATTCAGTAATAGTCAATATAGGAGGGTGTGTAAAAAGGGAGACACGCTGAGACACTATATACACTGTTAGTGGAGATATAAATTGAAGCAATACAACCAATCCTGGAGTGCCTAAAGTGTCTGTTCCCTTTAACTCAGAAATTCCACTGCCATTTACAGGATAACCCTAAGAAAAGTCAAAGACAGAAGCAAAGGCCCAATATAGACCAAATACTGCCAGTAACTAACACTATGTAACAAAGAACTGGAAACAAAGTAGAAACAAACTAAAAACAGACTAGCTAGAGGAAAAAGAAACAAACCATAAAAATGTAATGAAATACTATTGTGCAGTTAAAAATAATGAATGAGGAACTTAAAGAACCTTGGAAAGATTTATGTAATTTGATGCAGAAATGAAATAAGCAGAATCAAAAGAACAATGTGCATAATGACAATAATAAAAATGAAAAGACTACTTAAAGATCTTGTCCTAGAGAACAAATAATGAAATGTCCCTCCCCCTCCTCCCAGCAGAAAGGTGGACTTCTAGAACAGAACGTCATATAGTTATTAGATGAAGTCACTATATTGGATGTTTGTGCTTAATTATTTTTGTCACAAAGGAAGATTTAATCTGAAGGGGTTCTCCCCACCCCTGCACCAAAATAGCTGCAATATAAAGAAAAAAGGCATCAATAAAATTAAACAACTATCAATTGCTTTAAAGAACAGCAGCTGACAATGAGATTAAAAGACTATTAAGTGCTGGGGCCATGATGAGGCATACACAAGTGGGACAGGTAAAGGTTTTGCCTATCCCTTCCAAGGTACCCTTTGTTCTTAAGGAGGAAAAAGGAGAGTAGAAGGGATCTGGATGAAGGTAAAGTAGAATTGTCGTTGTTCAGTCATGTCTGACTCTTTGTGACCCCATTTGGGGTTTTCTTGGCAGAGATACTAGAGAGGTTTGTTATTTCTTTCTCCAGTGCATTTTACAGATGAGGAAACTAAGGCAAATAGGGTTAAGTGATTTGCCCAGGGTCACAGTTAGTAAATGTCTGAGTCTGGATTTGAACGCAGGAATATAAGGCCAAATTTGAAATCATGAAGATGAGTCTTTCTAACTCCAGTCCTGGCACTCTATCCATTGCACCACCTAGCTGCTGAAAGTAGAATTCGGCTTCATTTTTAAGACTAACAGGTAAATAAAGGGAAGGGAAGGGACTAAGCATTTATATAGTGCCTACTATGCTCCAGGCACTGCACCAAGCACTTTTATAAGTATTATCTCATTCGATCCTCACAACAACTTTGCAAGGTAGATGCTGTTATTATCCTCATTTTGCAGTTGAAGAAACTGAGGCAAACAGGGGTTAAGTGACTTGCCTAGGGTTACATGGCTAGTACGTATCTGAGGCCACATCTGAATTCACCTCTTCTTGACTCAAGGTCCAGTACTCTATCCACTGTGCCATCAGCTGAATAAAGCCTTTATGACTTTAAACAAAATGAGTTAACATACATGATCTGGAAAGATTCTCACCATCCCCAAACTCTAGATGGAAATACAATAGGAGAATGTTGGGGAAAACTGTGCCTGTGTATCACAGGAGTAGGTAAGTACCTAAAAATCGTATGATTTGAAGGTTTTAAAAGGAAGGCCCACCTGCCCTTAAATATCTCTCTTACTTATTTCTGAAATTCTACCATAAAAGTTTCCTTTAAGGTTAAGTCTTAGAACCTCCAAGGGTTCTTTGTTAAAATGCAAATACCAAGAATTAAAGAATTCATTTCAAAAACTTCCTCTTCACATATATAATGGGAAAGGAAAGAGACACAAGAAAAATGCATTTCAAGAGGAAGAAGGAAGAGAAGGAGGCATGCTGTAATAACAGCTAGCATTTATATAGCACCTAAAGGTGTGCAAAGCATGTTATAAATATCTTATTTGATCCTCACAACAATCCTGAGAGGTAGATTCTATTATTATCCTCATTTTATAAATGAAGAAACTGAAGCAGACTGAGGTTAAATGACTTTCCCAAAATTAAACAGCCAGATTTGAATCTAAGTACAAATTCCTAAAACTCAAACCTTCCTCTCTCTGAATCAGGTTGTCTGACTCCAAATGTGGTCCTCTACCCATTGTGCCACCTAGCTGTGGCTCTATAGATATGGAGCGGTTCTCAGAGTAAGTAAGAGACATGGATGGGTCCAGGTCCTACATCTAACAAATACTATGAATCCTGGACAAGTGACAATCTCTTAATGCTTCTAGGCAGTTCTCTAAGACTTTAAAATAGAGAGAAAACTAATCTGCCTTGGTAGTAAAGGGTCCTCAGCAGGACCCCTCCCCATACTCTTGAAATCACAGTTCCCAGAAAAAAAAAGTGGAAAAAGAAAATGCACCTGATGCAAGTATGGGAAACTAACTAACTACCTGTGGAACGGAGATGCCTGGGTAGCCAGGAGGCAACATGATGGCCCTGGGGCCCTGAACAGGTAAATGAGAACAATTATAACAATTATAACAGAGTAGTAGGGGTTGGTTCACTATTGTTGTTGTTTTGTTTGTTTGTTTGTTTGTTTTTTTATCTCCAGCACTTAATACAATGTCTGGCACATAGTAATCACTTAATATATGCTTCTTGTTGTTGCTAACTGCTCAGTTTTGCCAAGAAGTTAATCCTGATTTTAGCTGATGGGGGAAGGAAGGCCTAAAGGACCTTCCTTGCCATACATTACCCTGAAATTATATTTTGAGAGTTTCAGAATGCTACAGTGAAAAGGACACTAGGCTAGGAGTCAGGAGACCTGGGTTATGGCTCTGACTTTACCATCAACTCACTGTGTGACCTTGGGAAAGTCACTGCTATTCTCTGAGCCTCAGTTTCCTCACCAATATATCTAAGGAATTACCCATTTCATAGGCAGCTTCAAGGGACAGAAAAAGCATTTTTGCATAAAGAAGAAAAAATAAATCAATTTGAGGGGAAATGTAAGGTAATATTGCTTTCATAGGTGAATTGTTTAGTGGTTGAAAGGGACAGAGAGTAAGCTTTTATTTAATGTTTTAAATGCTCAAAATTTCAGATAAGATGTGAGCAGTTTGGTTGCCAAAAGGAGCAGAAAATAAACTTTTGCATAAATAAAAAGGATTAAATCACCTTGTAAAAGCTGAAAGAAGATGTCCCTTTTGGATGTGGATATTTGGTGAATGAAAGGTGACAGAAAAATAACTTTAAGGTAGTAAAAATTTTGTGCAAGTATAAAGAAAAGCAGTTTTCAGAGATATGGAATGTTAAAAGGACTGAAGAAAGTCTGAGGCAGTGGGCATTGTGGTCTTTTAGGTTATTTGCATATAACTTTTTATGGCTTAAGAAGTTAAAACACAAAATGATGGATCTGTTTGGAGACTAAGGGATGATTAAATAAGGGCTGTTAGTTTTATTACTAACAGAAACAGAAGGGCAGGGGAGTCACACATATTTACCTCTAAGGTGAGTCACTGAGTATCAGGAACATCTAATTTGAAAGACAGAAAGTGGTGATAAAACTGACAATGAAGATCAGGGCAAGATTGAAGAACTAAGTAGGGAACAGAAAAGCTGGCTCTGATTTACTAGCCTGAGCACTGTGGTCAACTGTGTGACCAGCAAGAGGGGAGGCACGCAGGTAGAACAGTGGAGAATGTGTTAAACTTGGGGTCAGAAAGACCTGAATTCAAATTTTGTCTCATATACGTAACTAGTTGTGTGATCCTGGGTAAATCACTTACCTTCTCTCAGGATTATAATACCACACACTTCACAGGGTAGTGAAGATCAAATGAGATAATGTAGGTAAAGTGCTTTTACAAACATTTAAGTGCCACATAAAGGCTAGTTATTATTATTGTTACTGTTATTATTATTAATTATCAGCTGCTAGTTCCTAATTGGCTGGATAATGGCTTTGAAGCTCATTGGAAAAAAACTGCTCTCCAGTGCCATCTATAGTTTCAGAGAGTTGAATCCTCTCAGAGGGCATATTGCTCTCTGCTGCCCTCTCTGGTTTGTGAGGGGAAAAGACGGAAAGAAACAACTGATTCGTTGTTGGATTAGGTGGTTGATGACGATTGAACCATAGAGAATCCTGCTAATGAAAGGCTGGCTGGCTTGTCTGCACTGTGAGAAGGAGCTACCTTGCTGAGATTTAATGGGACCTGCTAGCCGATACAACAGCATAAGACTTTCTCAGATTCTTCTTAAGGATGATGGTGAATTAAAATAGCTATTCACTGCTTCATCAATTTGAGAGGAGAATAAAAAGCATTTATCCATCAGTAGATTTGCCCATAATAGGAACAAGAGAGCAGAGAAGGAATTTCTTGTGGTGCAGATGTTCCTGAATGGACCAATGACATTAAGGCCTTTAGTCCAGAATTGTGAATTACCCCAAGTATATGAATTTTCCTCATTCTTGTGTCTCCCTGCCAGGTTTCTGCAAGTATGTGCCTATTATCCTTCATAGATACTGATTGCATTGGTGGGAAAGTGTGACCTAAGCTTATATGTGAAATATGATCATTATAATCATTTCTGCATTTGCTTTTCTTTAATTTTTAATTTTTTCTATAAATTTCTAAATCTATAATTTATTTATTATCCTTACTTTTGCCTTATTAAATTAATGATTATTCTTAATATCCAACAATCCTTATATGTGGCTGGTTTTGTGTAAATGGAAATCACATCAGTAGGGGCTCCCCTCCAATACACACAACATAGTTATTCTTAGGATCCTGAGAGAACTTGAGTGCATCAATGTAGTGGTGGTCCTTCTATGGGAACCTAGACCTGCCACTGTGAGGGTATGTTAGGATAAGTGAGCCAAGCCAGACAGTAAATATGGAGGTCCACATCAGCAAGCATGCTCCATGCTAAGGGTCATATTGTGAAGGGCTGTACTATGTCACACATTGCATATTAAAGGTCACTGGACCAGAGATCTAAGGACCCTTTCAGTTCTGAAATCCTATTTTTTTCTACTCATTCTTCTCTTTCTCACTGAGGAGTAGAAGCTATTATCTTGCTTTACTGTCAGGAAATCATCTGAAGTTACAGCTAGAGCAGATATCCATCAGAGAGAGAAATCAAAGTCATTATTGGGACAACTCTATTAGCCTGAATCAAAACCATAAAGTATTACTTAAGCTGGGAACAATGATGGGAATGAATACAGGAGAAATAGAACTCAATCAGAACATCTCTGCTTTCAATCAATCAATCAATCAATAAACATTTATTAATCACCCACTATTAGGTACACTGTATCTACTATGAGATCACACTGTGTTAAGTGCTTGGAATACAAAAAGACAAAAAATAGTCCCTGCCCTCAAGTAGCTTACAATTTAATAGGGGAGATAACAAGCAAACAAATATTTCAAATGAGCTATATACAAGATAAAGAAGAAATAATTAACAGAGGGAAGGCACTAGAATTATTAGGGATTGGGAAAGACTTCCAGTAAGTGATAGTACTTTCAGTGGAATTAAAGGAAGCCAAAGGAAGCTTTCCACAAATTCTGCTTGCCATATAGTTTGGGGCACTTTATACATGGTCTGGTTGTGTGTGTGTGTGTGTGTGTGTGTGTGTGTGTGTGTGTTTGCAAATTAATCTGATACATTAGTACATTTATATAAGGGGCTCAGCTCTATCTTACAGATGGCCAAAGACAGGGCTAGCTCTGAAACACTTGTGAAGTATGATAAATTGGCATCAATTGTCCCCTAAATCATACACCACCTCTTCTGCCACAAGATTCTGAGTTTATTCATGTAGCATAGGTTTCTTCTATCTGGAATAGCGATCTAATAAAGCGATAAGCACTAAGGGCATTATTAGGGACTGAGTGTTATCTCTCTCAGGAACATTAGCATTTAAGGAGAAGGCTATGCTGTAATAGAGGAATTAATCCCTAAGGTTATAATGTTAGCACTAGTAGAGGAGATATTCCAAAGTGGGTTGCTTTTTTTGTCTACCCTTAAATATTAACATGTAAGTTATCCTATTTTGCCCTTCTCTGGATCAGGGGTTATGCATCAGCTCTATGGGGACAAATGAATTCAAGATTTTCCCGGCTTATAAATAATGAAAGCTAGAAGGACTTTGCAGCTTATGTAGCTCAGATCCCTTGTTTCAGATAAGAATATTGGGGCCGAGAGTTAAAGTGACTTGCCCACAGAAATACAGCAGTAAGCACTAGATCATGGATTCAAATCCACATTGCCTGACTCCAAATCCATATCTTTTTTCATTACACTATATCATTCCTCTCCCATGCCCCCAAGCCACTAAATTGTACAGACTGGCATGGAGGCTACTTTTAGTTATTCTAATACACGTATAATGGAACAAATGTAATGATTGGTTGAAAAGATGTTTGGTGAGGCTTGTGGGGTAAAGGTGTTTGTCTCTCATTTCCATTAATAAAGAAAGAAAATGTCTAATAGATTCCTTCCCTCTAATAAAGAGCTAGAGAATCTCCAAAGCACTGCAGTTAGAACTCTTTAGACCCAACATCTCTGTCTCACCTGATAAAGAGCAGCATCTACCTTACAATTGCTAAAGGATAGTGGTATGTATATGTATGTGTGTATTTTTTCCCTTTAAATGATAACTGCTAAGTTATATCCCAAGTAATCAATTTCACTCTAATACCTCTGATAAATCCAAAGATATTTATGCACAGAGAAGAGAAGGAAGGAGAGAGGAGGGTGAAAAGGGAGAATAAAACAGAGAGAAGGAAAGGCAGAAGGACTAGAGGAGGGAGAGAGAGAGGTTTTGCTGAGTACACATTCCTTTACCATGTAGTGATGTCTAGTGTTTGGGAAGAAGTATGGTGTGTTTTTTGTCGGTGTTTTTCTCCTTAACCCAAACAAGGATGTACCCCTCTTCTCTCACCCCCACACACGGAGACTTTCTAGGGGCCAAAGAGACACAAAAGGTATTCTGACATTATCATCAGAGTTGAAACTATGTCCCGCTGTTCCTACCAAGTTTAGAAGGATGGCCAAAGGGTAAATGAATGAACCATCACCAACTGAACAGTCCTGGTTGGGAGGGGAGTGAGATGGGGTTCTTCTTGGGGCAGAGCCGTATTCATTACTGAGGAAGCAAACAGCCCTATCACGGTCTTTGTTCTTGTTAAATGTTTACTGAGTGCCCACAGCAGCAAGCCAAGAATGTGGCTGAATACAACATTCACAGAATGTGCCTGATCTCTGATTCACTGGTACCATTCAGAGAGGCCACAGGACATAAAGGAAACAGCACTGAATTTGGAGTCAAGGGCTCTGGGTTAGAATTCTGGGTCTGCTAATCATTATCTGTGTTACCTTGGGCAGGTTCTTTAACCTCTCTGGGTCTCAGTTTCCTCATCTGTAAAATAAAGGTCTAGACTAGATTTAACAATCTTTAAGTTCTTTTTCCTCTAAGGTCCTAAAACTCAGGATCCTACAAACAAAGCTGGCTGCAATCAGTCAGCAGTGGTGCAGCATGGGGACCTGAAATTTAAAAACAGAACTGGGTTTGAACGCTGTCTCTGCTACATATGGCCTTTTACCACCTTACTTCTCTTATGTGCAAAACAAGTAGGTTAGACTAGATGATTTCAGAAGCCCCTTTTAGCATTAAACCTTACAATCTACTATACCAAATAACCAGTTTTGCTAATTGTTTTTAAATGGGATTAAGCAGTTCCTTTGGCAACTCTGTGAAGAAACAGCTTCAGCCAAGGGTGGATGTTCTGTCAGAGAATAAAACAATTATCCAGAAAATTTGGCCCATAGAGACAGCTACTCACAAAAGTCCAAGCTCAAACTCCTCGTTCTTTCTTCAACAGCAAGTTTTGATTTTTTTTTTCCTGAATTGCCCAGATAATGTTCTTGGCTTTACTGACATATCCTTATTGTTCAGGCCAAACATGAAATTGAGCCCAAGGGTGATGTCTCCTTTTCTAGCTGGGCTAAGGTGGCATTATTCCTGTTAAAGCCAAGCATATTCTTCACAAAGAATCTGGTGTTCCCAACCAGGTTCTCATGAGATCTCTGTCAAAGCTGCAAAGAACAGGCCAACCTTTTGCTCAATAGAAGCCACTGGGTCTGTGTAGAAAATACCACAATCTCATTCTGCCTATTGAGAAAGAACCTATGGCTTAAACACATGCACCCCAAATACCTTGTCATATACCTAAGAAATGCTTAATAATATTTTGTTGACTTGCTAAATCATGATCACAGAACACTGGTAATTAACCAATGTCTTCAACTTATCATGTTTCTTTATATATATCTACATGTTGTCATCTCCCCCATTAGACTGTGAGATCCCTGAGAGCAGAAACTATCTTCTGCCTTTCTTTGTATCACTAGAGCAGTGCCTGGCACATAGTCAGTGCTTAATAAATGTTCATTCATTGATTGAATATTGAAAACTTAGAGTCAGACGGGACATTATTCTATACACAAGCACACTTACATACCTGGTCATATATCTAGAGAACATGAGTAGTTACCAAATCCCTGCCCTTCCTGGCTCCCCCTCACACAGTCCTAATTATTTTCTTCTGGCTGTGTGGGCTGCTCGTATGAATTGTGGAGATTAAATCAGGGTTTTGAACAGGAGCATTTGGAGTCACTGGAGAAGAATGATGCTTTAATGTGATAACCAGCAGCTCAGAGATGCCACAAGGGGCAGAGGGAGCCTCACACTGTTGCCAAGAGAGATGGGCTGATGAACTAGTTTAATGAAGTGAGCAGAAGCCACCCAGATCAAGGGGAAAATGAACATCAATTAATAGGCAGTCACTCAGGCTTTGATGATAATCAATGTGATCTTTTATTCAATGGTAGGAAAGTCCTCCTCACTGAAGCCTAGAGGGGAAGAATCCATCAGTTACAAATATGCTGAGTTGGAGCATTTGTAATGTTTATGGTTCTAGTTTGTGTTATCACTCCCTCCCTCTGGGATGCATGTTCAACAGGAGCCTGTCTTACAGACACGTCTCATCTTGCTCCCTCTTGAAATCTCTCAAAGCCAAACAGACACCTCAATACAGATTACCCACTCGTTTCCTGAAGCTGCGTGCAACACTGGGTGCCTCATCCCCATAAAGCATTCCAAACTTGTCCTGTTACAAACACCAACTCTATAATCCCCACTTTGTGGGATACCTTAGAATTATAAGCAAGCTCCTTGAGAATTGGGGTGACTTTATTTTTTGTGTTTGTATCTCCAGTGCCTGGCATATAGTAAAAATTGAAAACAATGCTTGTTGATTGATTGGAATAGTTATAGAATCATAGATTGTTAAGAGATATAAGAAATCTTAAGAAATCATCTACTCTCTCCACTTTGCTTTACATATGAAGAAACAGATAATCAGAGAGATGAAGTTCAATTTAATTCACAAATAGTATGAAACACCTACTTTGGGCCAGATCAGAAACATAAAAATGAAAAGAACATATTCCTTACCCTCAAAAAGCTTACAGTCTTCTGGGGAGAGCAATGCAACAGAAACATTCATCACTATACCTTTCTGGTACAGGGTACTAGAAGCAAAGGAGAGAAACACACAGTTCTCAGGGGAAATTTGATGATGGAGAAAACACTTTCAGATGAGAGAAGATTTCAAAGCACCTTACATGAACCTGGAAGTAAGAAAAGTGACTTGTCCAAGAAGAGGACCCAGTTCCTGACTTCCAGCTCAGTACTCTCTCTGCTAAAGAGAGTCTTGCCTTACTTAGTCAAAGAGTTGTACTGTCTATTACTGCACTGCTGTCTACTCAATGGTTATATTAGACAATTCCCTCTTTTAAAGTATCTTTGATCCAACATTCCCTTCGATGGTCTTCATATTGATCTCATAGATCCCACAAGCGTAAATACCAACCCATCAGCCCTCTGCCTACTAGAGAGTTGCTTCTTCTGCAGTTAATAAAAGCATTTAGGGGGGACGTTTGCCTGGAAGTCCAGAATTTTACTTATACCGACACCCAGTCCCTCATTTTTCTTATTTCTCTCCTCGTCTCCCTTTCTATTACCAACACCTCTGTGTGCACAGATGCCTATTTTTCACCTAACTTGGCATTAAAAACAAGCCAGTTTGTGTTCCTCCCTACTCAAGGACTGTCAGCATTTTTCATCACAAACCCACATTTTTGGAAATTTACCACCCAACCCAGAAGAATGCAGCTTGCTGCCCTCATTCCACCTTTCTAAGGGACAGGGGTGCAAGATGAGAATCGCCTCAAATTTTAAAGGTTTCCTGAAATCTAAAAACCCTTAGCCATTTTGCTATCCTCCATCAGAGCAATAGAAATGGCCATTTGCTTCAATCTGACAGACTGCTCAAGTTCTCCAAAAAGGATTTGTTATAAGGGCAATGTCTCAACTCCCCATTATGATTCATTTCTAGTTGTAATGCTGTTCAGATGAGGAAAAAGGGGACTCACATGAAGAGGTGGGATGTGTTTATCTGATATTAAAGAGAGTATCCTTGTGAGAACTGGCCATGAACATTTATAGACCCTGCATACCCACTCCACTCCATTTCCAAACCCCCTTTTTTCCACTGCGCACTCAGATAGGCTCTTGATTTCCTCATAAAGTAGCCCTGGGAAGCTTGGATTCTTCAAACCTGTTGCAGCACAACTGGAACACCATGCACATTCTTTCATTTGAATTTCAGCCCATCCAGCTCTCCTCGTCTGCCCCTCTTCTCCCCCCGCCCCCGCCCTTGGGAAGAAGGACTGCCAAGATTCTCCCACCACTTTGCTTCACCTCTTCTCTCACAGAACCCCTCCCCAAACTGTTCCACTGTCAACAATCTCCTCTCCGTCTCCACATTGCAGCATCCATCCTCCCCTCCCACGGAAGCGGGTTGGACATGACTCCCAGTGGAATGTGATGATAAATCACGAGGCTGGGCCTGGCCTTCTTTCCTCCCTCATCCCCCACCCACACAACCCCAAAGCCTCCACCAGGGCCACCATGTGTGGCCTCAGTGATTCTAGCCTCAGGGATGCTACAGAGACTCAAATTTGGTCCTCAAAGCTGAGGTAGTACTTCCCTCTGCAACAATTGCATCTACAGCCGGGGAGAAAGCATAGTATTTGTGGAGTGCAAAAAAATATCTGCTGAGAACCACAGAAGGCAGTGAAAACTAGTTCTTTTCCTGCCTCCCCCAAACTCTAAATATTGCTAAGGAATGTAGGAGACCATGATTACACCACACTCTTCTCCTGCCTGCCTACCTAAGGAAAATCAACTCACAGACAGGATGTCCAATTAAATACCTGGAATTTTTTCTTACAAATAATTTTCCTAAAATGCTACTTTCATCATGTCATACTCCTAATCTTCAACTTATGATGATTCCTTGTCACTTAGTCCATTAAGTCTATGTCCCTCTACAAGGACCTCCCTAATCTAGCCCTACCCTACTAAACTAAACATTTTTTCCCACTGATTCCTTGATCCAAATCCTATGCCCCAATCAAGCTAGTCTCTTCATCATCCCCAAACATGTCATGCTTATTTAATACCCATTCCAACCTTTGGCTCATACTGTTCCCTTTGAATGAAATACCACTCTCCCACCAACACACCACACACACACACACACACACACACACACACACACACACACACAAAACTTTCCACACATTCAAATCCAGTCTATCCTTCAAGGTCCAGTTTATCTCACTTCTCGGAACCAGATTTGGTATTTTCCCATCTTTTATGCTGCAAAATTCTCCAATTATGTGAGTGTGTGTGTGTGCTCTTTAATAAGATGACAATCTCTTCTTAAACTAAACCTTCTGGTTGAATTCTCCTCAATGCCTACCACAGGGATAACACTTACTATAAATAATTTCAAATGGACAACCCACGTGACTATCTGTTGTTCTATGTGTTATAGGTCTGGAATGGCTTTGGATAGAGTGGGATGGATGTTCCCTCTCTCCCTTCTGTAAAATGGCAACAATCTCTCGCCACTCCCCACCCCCCCATTACTGGACCAATAGGAAGGTGATTGATGAACACCTTTCACCACCTAAGAAGGAGGATGTTCTAGACCAGCGTTCCTTAGCCTTTGTTGTGTCACTGACCCTTGAGGCAATCTGGGGGTGCCTATGATTCTCTCTTCAGAACAATGTTTTTAAATAATTGAAGGAAATACTAAATTTCAGTTAGAGATTGTGAAAATAAAGATGTTATTTTTTTCACCATCCAAGGTCATGGACCCTTTGAAATCTATCCACAGACTCCCTCCCAAGGGGTCCATGGACTCCTAGTTAAGAACCTCTGTTATAGAATACAACAACAATAATATAATCATGCCCTGATTTAGAAAAACCTAGAAGAAGAAGACCCAAATGAATCAGCCAGATGCATGAGGTAGGGAACTGATCTAAGAAGACTAAGAATCATCTCAACCAACCCACCCCTCATTTTACAGAAGAGACAAATGAGACCCCGAGAGGTTAAGTGTCTTGCCCAAGGTCACACAGGTGATCAGCGACAAAGCTAAAATGTGAAAGCAGGACCTGCAACTCCAAGTTCAGTGCTTTTTTTTTTTAACAAGGTACCATGACTGCCTAATGTTGTTGTTTAGCCACGTTTCAGTCATGTCTGATTCTTCATTACCCCTTTTGGGGTTTTCTTGGCAAAGATATGGAGTGGTTTACCATTTCCTCCTCCAACTTGTTTTACAGATGAAGAAACTGAGGTAAACAGGGTAAGTGACTTACCTAGGGTCACACAGCTATTAAGTGTCTAAGGCCAGATTTGAATTCAAGTCTTCCTGACTCCCAGCCTGGCACAGTATCTACTGTATCACCTCGCTGTCCCAACAGTGCCTAATGACTGTCTCAAAGGCACCTACTTGCAGAGATTATGCAGTTGTGAAAAGATTCTTTGATTTGGGAAAGAATTAATGAAATGGTTTTTTTTCTTCAAACAGTAAACACTAAAATGTATGATCTGGTTTTCAAAAACATTTCCTTTACACTCAATTTTCCAGGAACTGACCCAACAGAGAATGTGAAGCAATCTTGCCCTTGAGTTTGGGGCTGCTGGCATTCTCCAGCCTAGCAGTCCGACAGAAGATAAGAGATGACAGCTAAGTCAAGAGCAGGACACCAACAAAGCTGCCATATTTTGCCATAAGGGAGGGGGGATCTGGAAATGTAACCCTTTACATGGGGAAAGATGGTGATCTCTTTCCAGGGCATCTTAGTGTGGTTTTATCTTGATAGCATGGAGGCAAAAAATAGGAAGAATCAGTAGGGCTCCTATCCATACACACACACACACACACACACACACACACACACACACACACACA
>NW_020950326.1:7703429-7714908 GCF_900497805.2 Vombatus ursinus | reverse complement strand
ACACACACACACACACACACACACACACACACACACACACACACACACAGTAATTTGAATAGGTCCAGGAAGATTCTTCATGGTCCTAGATACCTCCCCCATTTACAAACCAGCCTAAAATCCCAGTTTTCCTTTGGATTCATTTGGGCTAACACACTATAAAGATATTAGTCATTACCAGTAAGGATTTAATTTATCATGTTATCTATCAGGACATGAGGGTATAGAACATAGAATAAAGAAATCTAGATAAAAAACAGTTGGGGGAGGGGACAGAGATGGCATGAGTTCTTAAATATAGAACACATGTCAAAGCACCGTGAGTGCCAAGGCCTTACTTATCTTTGCACCATCCCCAACACCCACCACTGGGCACTGCTAGACATAGGATCACCACTCTATAGCTACAAGTTATACATTTTGGAGGTCATTGAATCCAGTCTCTTCATTTTACAGAGTCAAGAAATTGAGCCACAGAGAGATTCAAGGACTTGCCCAGGGTCAAATAGTAGTAAGTATCTAAAGCAGGATTTGAATTCAGATCATCCCAACTTCAAGTCCCACACTATCTACTTTGCCACCTAGGTTGCTCACAATAATAAAAGGTCATACTTGTATGGCCTTAAATTGCTTTACATAAATGATTTCATCTAATCTTCACAACAACCCTATGAAGTAAGTATCAAAAATATTCTTATTGCTATATTAGGCTAAGGGACTTGCCCAAAGTCAAACAACTAGTTGCTGCCAGAGCTAGGACTTGAATGAGATCTTCTTAAATTAGGTCCACTGTTGTTTTCACTACATTATTTTACTACCTCTGGGCTTAAATGCACAGTAAACTTTTTTTTGGCCTTTTTGCACCAGACCTGTGACTTCATTGGTATAATAGTAAACTTCCTTTCCATGGGGGCAGCTGGGTGGCACAGTGAATAGAGCTCTAGTCATAGAGTCAGGAAGACCTGAGTTCAAATCCAGCCTGAGACACTTACTAGCTGTGTGGCCTGAGGAAAATCAATGAACCCATGTCTGCCTCTGTTTCCTCAACTATAGAACGGGGATAATAATAGCACCTACCTCCCAGGGTTGTTGTGAAGATCAAATGAGGTAATATTTGTAAAGTGCTTAACACAGTGCCTGGCACGTAGTAGGTATTTAATAAATGCTTATTTCCATCCTTTCTTCTTTGCCTTTGTCCTCATCTGTAAAATGAGGATAATAATAGCACCCATTACATAAGGTTGTTATGAGGATCAAATGTGTTAACATATATGTAAAGTGCTTTGCAAACTTTAAAGTCCTATTAAATGCTAGCTATAATAATCATCATCATCATCATCATCATCATCATTATTATTATCATTATTAGGAAACTCACTACCAAAGCTAGTCTGCCCCTGCTCTGCAACTGGGGCACTGAGAAGTTAAATGATTTGTCCAGAATCACACAACCAGTATGTGGGCATTTAACAAATGTCTGATGAATGAATGAATGAAGGAGACACTGAGAAGTCTGTATGTGGACACTCATATAACACTCATACATTCAAACAATGTGTAAAAGGAAAAGAAATACAGAGAAAAAGGGCAAAAGCAAAGGTGAAAAAAATAGGAATTAATATAGTTCAAGGCTAGTTATGAACAAGCAAGGAGCTGGTCAAACCAGTCATTTCCAAATCTCTCAGACCCCAGAACTCAGATTAATTAAAACCTGGATTGATTAGTGTAATTAGCTCCTCCCTTTCACATAAGCACCTCCCACTCTGATCTCACACTTTTTTCATCCTCCCCCCATATACAAGATCACTTTTTGTCAGCATAGTCTTCACCCTTTCTTGAGGAAAACTGTACATGTAACAACCAAACTCTGGACATTATGGAAGAAAGACCTAAATCCCCATGTAGACCATTTTAATTAGATCAGGTACCTGAGGGAATTTCATCTTAAGCTTCACTGGGCCAATCTCCTTGAAGTTCAAGGTCCCTAATTCAAGTCATACATCCATACACTACTACATGATGCTAGCTTTCTTGTCCTCACTGCATCATCCTCATGGGAAAGGAGATGAAACAGTTATTATTTTTCCCCCTCTTTAAAGATGAAGCACTCTTTCCCAGAAAAACAAAATATCCACCCCACAGCTTTAAACTCCTGATCCTGAGCCTGGATCCAACCAACCATGTCTTCTTAAATGGATTCCTTCAGCTACTACATTGGCCAGGCCCCAGGCTGAGGGATGGTCTGGTTCTAGCAAAAAACTAAAAAGGAGGTGTCAATTAAAAAGGCATGGGTATCCAGATAAAACAACTGACAGAGATATGGAAGCAAGTAGCTATCACAGTGGATTCAGGAAGACCTCAGTTCAAATGTGGCCTCTTATTCTTATTAGCTGTGCAACCCTGGTCATCTCCACAAGACTTTGGACACTTCTGTGCCCTAGAAGTTCACTGCACCCCAGGGTTACTCCTCCTTTACCTTGGAAGTACCTCCATTTTAAGGAGAATGCCCAGGGCAACCATGTCCCCATTCTTTCCCAGGCTGCCTCTGACTCAACTCCACAGACCTTGGTCTCCAATGACCCTCCCCTTTCTGCTCCCCTTTACATATTATCTTCCTCCATTAAAATATAAACTGCTTAAAAGAAGAGACTTTCTTTCTGCTTCAATATGTATTCCAAGAACTTGACACAGTGCCTGGCACATAGTAAATGCTTAATAAATGTTGACCAACTGACAGATCTGCTATTAATTCTGATGATGATGATAAATATAATGATTTAAGAACCAGAATGAGTTGAGGCAGACTATGAATACTGAGGGCAACAAAAATGGGGGTTTGGGTTGTTGTTTAGGGGAAACAGGAAGATTAAAAAAGGGACACAGTTGTTGCTGGGGGTGGGGATGGGGTAGTATAACAACAATAAGAAGGCTGAGCTACTCCATTATTATTTTCATTTTTTTTCTCTTCCAAGGAAAAAGAACAGAAAAGGAGAGAAGAAAATGGTTATCAGAGACTGGAAATGTAAGATAATTACGGAGATGGGGTCAGGCAGCATTTAGCTTTCCTCAGTGAACCCAAGTCACCAGACCTAAATGAGCAACATGATAGGGTATTGAAAGAATGAGCAGGTGCTACTGTGGAGGTATTAATTGGAAGTAATGTTGGAAAGGTACTGGAGAACCAGAAAAGTAAGACATCTAAAGAAGGGCAAATATTATCCCAATTCTCAAAAGAGGAAACAGAATGAAATCTCCAAATAATGGACAGGTGAGCCTGAATCCTATTCCTGGTGAATTCCAAAATGTGTTATTAAAGGCATTATTTGTGAACACTTTGCAGCAATCACATAAAACTCATAAGGTTTCATCAAGAACAGGTCATATCAAACTACACACATGCATGTGTGTGTATGTCTGTGTATGTGTGTATGAGGCAGATAGACATACAGAAAGACTCAGAAACAGAGATGCAAGGGGAGGGAGGAAGACAGAGAGAGAGAGAGAGAGAGAGAGAGAGAGAGAGAGAGAGAGAGAGAGAGAGAGAGAGGAAAGGTTCCTATTAGTCAACTAGTTCAACCCTTCATTTTATAGATGAGAAAATTGAAGTGCTATGTACTTAGTTACTATAAGCATACACTTGTATATAGTGTTTTATGGCCTATAAAGAAGCAGTGTGACTTCGGACAGAGCCTAGAGGGCTGAATCCAGAACCAAGAAGGCCTAGTTTCAACTCCAGCCTCTGGCTTGGTGACTCTGGGCAAGTCATTTAATCTTTCTTTAGCCAATTCTCTAAGACTCTAACTTGCAAAACTGCAGAGAAGCATCTAACCTACATTGGTAGAGGGAGTTCCCTCATCCCAGCATTCTCTACACTGATTAAATCATAGGTATAAACCCCAGACCTCCCTCTCCCCACAGTCTATATAAAAGTACTTTACATCCACTGATTGTGGAAGATAGTACATATATCATTATTAGTAAGCTCCCTATTTTACATATTCAGAAAGTGAGGTTCAGGAAGGTGAATGAATTGCAAAGAATCCCACAGCTAGGCATGGTCAGAACTGGGGTTCAGGACCAGATCTCCTAACTCCAGGTTTAGTGCTCTCTCAATGACACTAAAATGTGTTAAAATGTATTCTAACAACCCTATAAAGCAAGCATTAGTAGTCCCATTTTGCAGATGAGGAAACTGAGCCTCGGACAGATGAAGTGTCTTTTCCCAGAGCCCACATTTGCATAGAATCTAGATCTGATGGAATGCTGAAGTGCCTGATCTACCCAGCAAACAGTTAGACTCCTTCATTCAAACGTCTGATCCTCCCCAAAAATCTCTGCTATACTTTTACTAACTTACTAAGCATAAATGTCCAGTCAACTTTTGAAGCTAATCACAGTTGCCATGCATGAGAACACAGCCAACTACATCTATGAGGGATGTGCCTTAAGGGAAAAAAAAAGTGAAGACTATATAAATAACACTAGCAACATGCAGTATAATTATTAAATGTTGTCATTTTGGAAGAAAATTAATTAGCAATAGCTGTAGCTGTCTTGTGTCTGCTTAAACAGCATGCATCTCAATTAAAATTTAATTGCAACAGCTTCCGACGCAGCAGGTTAAAATGGCTGCAAATGAAGAGATGGCTGATCACTATACAAGACTTAAATTGGTGTCTAACGAAGGAGCTGTTGAAGAAATCGAGGGGGGCATATGGAGGGAAGTGAAGGGGAAAAGGAGTGGTTTCCCGCATACTGATGTAGCTTATGTCCACTGTGATAAGGACATTTTCAGTTCGAAAGGCAGGCTTCCATTCTCAGGTTTGCCAAACTATGGTAGTTTAGATCTGGGAATGGGTTCTCCCTTGGGAAAATGATTTTTATCGGTCAGTTTCCTCAACATCCAATTATGTGTCAGGTTAGATCTCAGAGGATTTCCAACCCTATCTTTAGGTACGAAGGACCAAGAAATGGCCTCTCTGCCAACATAAGAGAGCTGTGGATGGGGTATATCCCAGCATCTCCATTCTTAGAGAATGAGTTCCAGAGATCCCAGTTAACAGAGCATCAATGTTGCTCAAACAACAAAAACAACATAAAATTCTTCATAGATTGGCCTCCCTTTTCTCCAGAGCATTCCGTTTTCTAGAGTTCCTGGAATTCTTCTGATTAGACGCAGAAAACAGTCTCTTTCCATTGCTGATAGGCTTCAAATCACCTTCTAATCTCCCTTTAAAAAAGAAATCAAGTCTGCACCCAGCAGCAGCAGGAGCAGTCACAGCCACAGAGAGACGGCCACAGAAAAGTGAGCAGTCTGGGCCTGGATCTAGGATGGCCCAGGGAGCAGATGGCAGTCAGTATTTTCCCAAACTGAGTCCCAATAAGTTATAGGGCTCTCATGCCTTTTTCTTCTGATGCTAGAGCACCAGCCCAGGCCTATCACTAGGCACAGACTCTTTGGGCCCCATATTATACATGCACACTTTTAAGTTTGCCAGAGTGCACCCAGCCCTTTCCTTGTAGCAGCAGACTAGAAAGACTTTTTTTTTTCTTTTTCTTTCAGAAAGGCGAAAACAAAAACAAAAAAGCTATCCCAAATTGTGAGTTAGATGGTGTATGAACAATATAACTTATTTTATAGTTTGGCCACGCTGTTGAGGATCCAAATAAGATCTACAACACATCTACCTCCAACCACCTTTTCTCAACACCATGAGACACTCATCCCCCACCCACCAACCCATAGCTTAGGCCCATTCAACAAATCAGGCACATTAGCTGTAGGGTACTTTTTAAAGAATACCCTTCTAATGTCAAAACATGATGTGCTGTCTCCCAAATTTTCAGAGTTATCTCTTTTGTGTCAGCAGAATATCTGAAATCCAATGCCGTCTTTACCTTATAAGCAAGGCCATCTTGGCCACAAGGCATGGAGAGCTCCTCTGCTGTAGGTGGCTATGAAGTCATCTGCTGGAGGGGAAGATGAGGGTGGGAAGATACAACCCTGGCTGCAAGTCTTGGCAGGCAGGAAAGGGAGGAGTAGAGTTCCAACAATCTGGTTACAGAAGAATATAGACTCAAGTATAACCTCTGGCTTATTCTACCTTTGCAGATTCTCCTGCCTCGTGCCCCTAACTGATGAAGTTCAGAAATAACTACTCTTAAAAGATAATAACTGAATCTCCTTCTTCCCAATGAGCAAATCTGCTTCACTGTGAACCTTGGTAACATCAACATGGACATTCCCACCAGGTCTTTTGTTGACGGAGTGGGGCAGGTCATCTAACAGACATCAGGAAACAGAGATGCATTCTGCCTCATTTTGGAGAAACTGCCCCATGCAACATAGAGCTAAGGAACTCATAAGTACATTCTTATAATCTGTGTCATATAATCTAATACAATTTTACTCTGTCTTTCTCCATTTTGTTCTAGAGGTGATCCTGTGTTCTCCAAGGATCACAGGATATAAGAGCTGGAAGGCATCTTAGAGGACATCCAGTTCAATCTCTTCATTCGGAAGAGCAAAGAACTTAGATGCAAGAGAGTTTACCTGTGGACAAATAGTTAATATGAATCAAAAGTAGGATTTGAACTCAAGTCCTAGGACTCTGGGGTCAGTGCTCTTTCCACTGAAGCACAAACTTAGTGAGAAAAGTCCCACTAAGTTGCAAAAGTTTTGAATGGGAATCAGACATCTTCAAACACCATCCTGGGTTAGTTTGGTAAGTCTTAGCAGCAAAAGACTGGCACTATATGTTAAAGTTTGGCCACATGAAAAACAGCTACAAAGGTAGGGAGGGATTATAGAATGGAACTTGGCCTGGGTCAGATGACCTGGTTCAAATCCCACAATCCATTTATTTCTCTGTAAAAGAAGAGACTGGGGGCAGCTAGGTGGCGCAGTGGATAGAGTACTGGCCCTGAAGTCAGGAGGACCTGAGTTCAAATCCGGCCTCAGACCAAACACTTGTCACTTACTAGCTGTGTGACCCTGGGCAAGTCACTTAACCCCAATTGCCTAAGGGGAAAAAAAAAGAAGAGACTGAACTAAACGACCTCAGAAGTCTCTTTCACTTCTAGATCTGTGAACCTCTCTGATCGTATGATGATTGCTGTTCAAGTCATTTTCAGTCATATCTGACTCTCCATGACTTCATTTGGAGTATTCTTAGCAAAGATATGGAGTGGTTTGCTATTTCCTTCTCCTGCTCATGTTACAGATGAGGAAACTGAGGCAAACAGGGTAAGTGACTTGCCCAGGGTCACATAGATAGTAAATTCCCAAGGTTAGATTTGAACTCAGGAAGATGAGTCTACCTGACTCCAGGCCTAGCACTCAATGCACTGTGTATACTTATACAAAGTCACAATATAGTCTGCCTGATACTGTATGAATACCTTGTCTTTCTAACTAGACTTCCTTATGATGAGAGCCCATGCCTTCTTCTGTTTTCTCACTTAGCCTAACACAGAATTCAACACAGTAGTAGGTGCTCAATCAATATCAGGTGTTGCTTCCAACATTATCCAGCCAACTGGTCTAGACTATGACTCTCTGCCCTGTCTATTTCTTTGTGCAAAATTAAATAAAGACTTAAAACTTACACACACAGCAAAAAGGTGAGCAAGCCAAGTACATTTAGCTAAGCAACTTTTCCCAGATGTTAGAAATAAATTGCAATTTTTTTAAGTTGAGGCAGGATGAAATAGTAGGAAGAGTCCTAGAGTTGCTGTCAAGAGGTCTGAATTTGAATTTTGCCCTTGCCCATTAGTAGCTACATTACCATGGGAAAAAATCACTTAAACTCTCAAAGCCTCAGTTTCCTTATTTGTAAAATAGAGATAACAACACTTGTATGACCTAACTCAAAGTGTTGGTGTTAGGAAAACACTTGGAGAAACCTAAAGCTCAATATGAATGTGAGTTGTTATTGTCAATAATCATTCTGGCTTCCCGGGACCTCCTGTTTCTCTCCATTGCACTGCATATTCTGTGTTAACAGTCCCTGGATATGAGCTAGGAGCTCTTGGTCTGGCGATGATTATTGTTAAGGTATTGGGAAGAGAGAGATACAAGGGCAACAATTAATTTTGCCAACAGTCTCTATATCTTGAAAGAATCCTACCCAGCCTAGAAATGCCAAAGATTGAATGCCAAGTGTATCCAATGGCTCTAGCAAACCTTTGCAGATTCGTTACACATTATTTCCTTCATACACTCTCCATTCTTGCCCAGTTGTCCTATTTGCTATTTCTAGTACATAGCAAACCACCTCCTGTATCAATCAAAGACTTTTCTCAGAACAGCCCCTTTCCTGGAATGTACTCTCTCCTTACCTATACCTCTTAAAATCCCTAGCTTCCTTCATCTGTCCTGTGAAATGAAAGGCAGGACTGAATGGCCTCTAAGAGTGCTTCCACCTCTAAATCTATAATTCTATGATCCCAAGTGCTACCTCCTACAGGAAGCCTCTCATGCCCCTCCAGGCAAGTGTCCCACCTACATATTACCTTGTAGTTGCTTTGCACAGATTTTGTATTTACTTATAGGTGTATACATTTCCTTGCTGCCCCTTCCTCATAGTTTGCAAGTTCTGTGAGGGTAAGAATTGTTTTTATTTTTGGTTTTTGTATCTCCAGCACCTGGCACATAGTAGGCACTTAATAAATGATGACTAATGCCAAGCCCAGCACTAGACAACCTACACACCAAAGGAAGCAGAAGACAAGATCCTTGCTTTTTGAGTAATAGGTCTTTAGAGTTGCGTGTTTATTATTGTATCTTCATTGTGTAGTTAAGCAACAGCCTGCAGTTAATTCCTGGAAATCCAAACTTCCAAACATGGAACTGGGGATGTGAGAGTCTGAGATGACAGATGAGTTGTCAGAATATGGGTTAGCATGACATAGATTTTAATATTTGAGGGTTTAAGGATATACATGTTTAGGTATACAGATTCAGGGGACAGAAGAGGGCTAAAAATGTGGAGTTTAGAGACACCTGGGCTGGAAGTATGGGAGATTTAGGGATAGGTTTGAAGGATATGAGAACTTAAAGTTTGATGTCCTGGGACTGTGTGATTGAAGAGAATTTTAAAAAGCTCTTCTGCTCTCCTTTTGCCAACTTCAGGGTTCACCATTTGACTGCGGAGCCCAGCAGCATTCTGGACTACTCTGTATTTGGCTTCTCCTTAAGTCACTGTAGTTCTCCTTGCTCCATATTCCTGATGGGAGGATTTCAGTCCCAGTACCTTTCAACATTTCCTCCCTTCCACAGATACCTCCCCTAGTTTGAATGATTCTGTGAGCTGAATATGCCTCTGCAAGGGGAGGAAGCGGGCAGTCATACTCCCTTGCTTAGATCAAATATCAAAAGGATTACAGGCTCAAAGACATTCCCAGACATACCCCACAAAAATAAAGGTCTCTCTAAGGCTTTCAAGACCCAAAAAACGACATACACAAAACCCCACCACTTCTGCTGGCCGCTAATCGGATTTATGTGGGCTACTCCTTCATTAGGGGCTAAAGATGCCTGGGCAGGAAGTATCCATCAATATACTTGGGACACAAAACCAGCTGCAGGTGTGTTTTTTAGTGATTTATGAAAACAGACTCCCCCCTTCCACCAGACATACACACACATACACATACATGCACATGTGTACACAGGCACTTTTAGCTACAAATCATCTGTACTTGTCTTATGTAACTCTGGAAAACTGGATTTCCTGGAATTCAGCAGTAGCACTAAGATTCCAAAAAGATGTTTACATTTGTTTCTGTGGCAGCAAAACCTAGTATTTAAACTGAGTCAACTAGGGTTGACCCCTGGGTGGCATGTTCATCTGCTGAGGATACCCTGGTTTGGTTTTTGATCCCTGGGTGACTTATGGGACAGTCACCTGAATTTCCAATTGGGAGAATTCCTCAGTTGGGAATTCAGTCTTCCCATTGGCAAAATGGAGAGATTATCACTTGGTACCAACCTGCTTTCCCAGTTTGAACTAAACTTGAATGAGGTTAAGCCTAAATGAGGTCAGGCTGCACAGATGAAAGATGTTCATAGGTTAGAGCTAGCAAGGGGCCTTCCGTATCATCTAGCCAGTCCCTTCTCCTTTTGTAGCAGAGACCCAGAGCAGTCAGATGACTTGCCTAAAATCACACAGCTAGCAAACAATACAACAGAGAATTAAATCCAGGTCCTCAGACTATAAAATAAGTGTTCTCTCTGCTACACCATGATGTCAAATTTCTGGAGTTAGTTATTCATTGAAGAGAGGACTGATGCCTGAGCAGCACATAGACCTAATTCACTTTTCACATTATTTCTATGTGTACTAGAGTGAATGGAGGAGAGAGTGACCCTGGTCGCCTTCTAAAAACTTATGTGTTTGAAAGGGGCCTCTGTTGACCCTGATTATGACATCATCAGAATAAATGTGTAAGCTGCAGGCCTGAGCAAGAGGAGGAGTTAGGTGGGTGGGGAATGAGCTCATTCAACCACACAAGCTTCTTTGAATTCAGAGGAGCAGATCCAGAGGGCACTGAGGTTCAATAAAGAGATATGTCTATTTATTTCTGCCTCCTTTTTCATCCTCTGGTGACCCAGTTTCTCCAAACACTGAGGACTGAGAGAATGTATACTACAATGGAACAAATCCAACACCTCTCACTGATTTTTCTACAAAATATCCAGCATTTATATAGTGTTTCAAGGTTTGCAAAGTAATTTACATATGTTATTTCATTTGATGCTCCCAACAACCCTGTGAGGTGCTATTACTACCCTTAATTTTATAAATGAGGAAACTGAGGCACAGACAGGTTAAATGACTTGCTCAGGGTCACATAACTCATTAGTGTCTGAGGCAAGATTTGAACTCATTTTTTTCCTGATCCCAAGTCTGGTACTCTATTTACCTACCTGCCTTATTAATTATAAGTCATAACATGACTGGTTAGCTCAGTGAGTTAGAGAACAGTGCTAATTAGGTCAAAGAAGTTGTTTCAGTCTCCATCTCCAGGTAGACATTAGCCTGGGTAATAACTATACCCAGGATATACCTCTAACCTTAATCATCCTTCTTCTAAATGTGTGCTGCTGGTCAGAAGATTTAGCAAGAGCCTAATTCATTTATTAAACAAATAGCTACCCCCATTATATGCCTAATTAATTAAAAAGTATTTTTACTAATCACTTTCAATGCATACTTATTAGGGCTGGGACTGGGCTAAGGGGAGAAGACGTGAATAAATATGATGCATGGTCCCTGCCTTGAAGAAGTTTGTAGTCTGGTTGAGAAGGAAGATATACACACACAAAGATAAACAAGAGTAGGAGTTATTTTAAGACTTATCTGGTCAAAGCAAGTCAGCATTGTGTATGGACAGTAAGTGTTCTGGGTTTAAAAGGGAAAGATAAGGTAGACCAGATAAGAGTGGGGTCAGATCAAAGAGGGCCTGGCATGCCCAC
>NW_020950326.1:7650580-7703419 GCF_900497805.2 Vombatus ursinus | reverse complement strand
GGCTAATATGATAATGGAATCTGTGAAGATGGGGCATAATTTCCAAAAATTGAGGGAGGTTATAGTTCCACTATCCTCAACAGATCTTATCTGGAGTACTGTCTTCAGTTCTGGACATTATGGTTTAAGAAAGACATTGATAAACTGGAGGGCATCCAGGGGAGGTCAATTAGGATCATCTATGATATATAAGGATTTACTGAAGGAACTGGGCATATTTAGCCTGGAGAAAAGTGGACTGAGTGGGGGTGGCAGGGAGAGGCAGGAAGATATGATAACTATCATTGACTATTTGATGGAGTGTCATGTGGGGGAGGATTAGACTTTTGGCCCTGGGGGCAGAACAAGGAATTGGGTATGGAAGTTGCCAAGAGGAAAATTTAGGCTTGAGGAGAAGAAAGACAATAGATGTCCAGACGTAGGGATAGGTTCTCCTTCCGTGGAGGTCTTCAAATAGAGGCTTGATGGATATGTTATAGTGAGGATGCCTTTTGGGTATGGGTTGGATGAAATGGCCACTCAAGTCCCTTCCAGGCCTCAAATTCTATAAATCTGTGATTCTGAAAGGAGGAAGGGATTTCCCAGCAGGTGAGAGCATGAGCCAAAGAACCAGAGCAGGAATAGGTGGGGCATGGGTAAGGACCTGACTGGAGAGGTCAATATGCATTAGGGATTTGAAGGAGCTAGGGTAGACTAGAAAGGATGGGGTCACATCAAGGAGAGCTTTACATGCCCACTGTTCATCTCAATCCAAGAAGGATAGACATGGCAAGTGTGGAGGAGGGGAGATGCAATCCATTGTTTCCCCTGCCCCCACACCAATTTGGTGAGAGTATTAAAAAGTTTAATTTCAATTACTTCTTTCTTGAAAATTACTAATAAAGCTTTGACGGAGATGTTATTTAATTTCCCAATTGGCTAGGAAACGAAGGGAACTGTAATTGTTTGACCTCTCTCACCAGGCAGCCAGACATGGGGAAAGGGGGGTTTGCTCAGCTGAGTACAAAGAAGAGTTATCATTTTCCCTAGTGAACTTTTTTTTCCTCCCCAATCATTAGATAGCACTACAAAGTGAAATAAAACCCTTCTCCATTTTCTGTTCTTCATCTAATAGCAACCAACCACCAACAAGCTTTGTCCTCTTGGTAGGTTCACTTTGCTAACTTTAAGAGTCATTCAACAAGACTATGCCTCCTTCTGCTGTAGCTGCCACTTACATTCTGAGTAGACAATCTTCTCCCTGCTTTTTTCAATAGTCTCCTCATTTGTTTCGCTGACTTAAGTCTCCAATCCATTCTTCTCATGGTTGTCAATTCATAGTACTAAAGCAGGTCCCATCATGTCAGCCCCCTAATCAATAAAGTCTGGTGGCTTCCTATTATGCTAGGAATAATCAGTCAGTCAGTCAATAAACATACATTAAGCACCTACTATATGGCAGGCACTATGCTAAACACTGGAGTTACAGGATAAAAAAGACAAAAAATAATCCCCTGGCCCTCAAGGATTTCACAATCTGATGAGGGAAATGAACAAACAAATATGTATAATCAAGCTATCTATAAAGTAAATAGGACATAATTAAGAGAGGAAAAGTACCAGAATTAAGAAGGGTGAGGAAAGGCTTCCTATAGAACATGGGATTTTAGGTGGATCTTAAGGGAAGTCAGGGAAGTCAATAGGTACAGCTGAAAAGGGAGAGGCATGGGGTCAGAAATCTTTGTAGAAGAGCCCGGAAACCAGTGTCACTGGATCAAAGAGTATATGGTGGGAATAATGTACACAAAGACTGGAAAGGTAGGAGGGGGCTAGGTTATGAAGGGCTTTGAATGCAAAATGGAAGATTTCATATTTGATCCTGGAGGTGATTGGGAGCCACCGAAGTTTATTGAGGATTAAATTCAAACTTTAATTAAATACAAAGCATTTAAAACACTTCCCAACCTCACTTCAACCTACTCTTATTATATAAGAGTATTATATAATAATATAAGTATATAATTATATACGCTTATTATACTTTACACACACCAAAATGGACATCCAACATCCCATTTTCCATATCCCATCTCCATGTCTTTGCACAGGCCATGCCTTGTGCCTGGAATATACTTCCTGCTTTACATCCACCTCTCAGAATCCCTAGTTTCACTTAAAGTTCACCTCTGGTCTTTCCTGATACCACCTCCTAGTGCCTCTCCACAAATATTCTTTATTTTGAACGTATTTTGTGCGTTATGTGAGACAGGATGGTGCAAAGGATAGAGTGCTAGACTTTGAGTGAGGAAGACCTTAGTTTGAATCCTCCAATACAAACTGGTCACGTGACTCTGTCCATTTCTCCCTACACCAGACTATTCGTCAAGACTCTACTATGCAACATTGGTGTGATCTATATTGGTAAAGGGAGAGACTCTTCCTTGGGAGCTCCCTACTTGGATGAAATTACTAATCTAGTCCAAAAAGTATGTATATATACCTATTGGGTCCCCCCCCCTTCCAGCCACCATAGAATGGAAGCTCCTTGAGGGCAGGGATTGTTTCATATTTGTCTTTCTATCTCCATGCACGGCTTAGCACAAAGTTCAGCACATAGTAAACCCTTAATAAATGCCTGTTAACTGATCAGATACGAAACTGTCCATAACCAGATTCCATTTCTTTGTGAGAGCTAGCAAGTAGAATGATGTGATTTTAGAGAAGTGAGTGAACATAAGAGTATAAAAATGTCTCCACCACACTGAACAACAGTTCATCCACTGTCAGTTCTCTCCCTGGTTGCCATCTTTCCTGTAGACCTCAAAAGTTAGAGACATGAACCAAACATCCTAGTTTTCCTTAATAAGCCATTATGGAATGATCAGCCCACAATTTCACTAGACCTCCTAAAAATCTATTTATATCCTCAACCCAAATCACCTATAAGGGGTACTGAATTACATGTTTTCTACATATGGTCTAAAACAAAACTTCGTTTTATTTACCTAAACTTGCCTCTCCAGTTTCTGCTCCTTCTGGCTTTATAGGTTTCAATAATTTCCTTGCTCAGCTTTGGCTTTTGAGAACTGAAATGTCCTAATCTCTGGTCTGCCCTCAAAAAGCAAACTCTGCCCTCACTGCCCTTGATCATTTCAGATGTCCCACTGGGGACCCTCTCCAACTCTGTTCAGTCTTTCTTTAAGTGAAGCAATTATCAAAGCATACCAATTCTATAGGAGCCAGATTAGTAGAGAGTATAGTTTCAGAGTGGCCTTGAATTGGGACCCCTAAGTCTTTCCTCTTCCTAGGAGAGGATTAGCTCACTGGCTAGGTTTTTTTAAAAGGTCTGCAGGTGGACCTGCTCATTAGGCATTCCAGACTGTATTGGAGAGAGAGGCCCATGCCCTGGGGACAGCCAGGAGGCCGGATGACTCTGGCACTCTCTGTTTCCTGATTTTATAGAGACTAAAGAGCTGCAGCTGGACTGAAGGCTACAAGTTCACTAGGGGTTACTCGGCTCCAGACATGCTTAAGAACAACAAGAATAACTCATCAAAAACCCCTTTCCATCCATGCTGTGAACTTCTGAACTCTGCACATCATGATGCAAAGAAATATCATCCACTTAAGTAAGAGAAAAGTTGGGCATTACACTGAAATATACTTAAGACCTTATCCACATGGCACTTTTGTTTTGAAAATACAGTAAAAGTAGGAATAAATGTTACTTGGGATTTTTGAAAAGAGATTTTTAAAAAATCTGTTGTTTAAAATCCCAATTTGCTTTTCAAAATAGCTTTTTCAGTATTAGTTTTGAATTCCTCTCTTTTGCTGATATAACTGTGACCTAAAAGAAATCAAGGCATTCCTAAAGGAAATCTAGCAATGGGTATCAAAATTATGGAATAATTTTTGTTAAAAATGCAATAGGCTTCTTCTCTGCTAAAATTTCAGGGGCAGGATTGAGAGAAGGAATAGGGAGGACCCAAGAATATGCCTGTTCTTAGTCTAATCCATTCAATGACAATAATAGCATTTTACAGTTTACAAAATGCTTTATAAAAATTCTATCATTTTATCTTCACAACAACCTTGGAAGGTAGATGCTATTATTATCCCCATTCTACAGATAAGGAAACTGAAATTAAATAACTTGCCCTTGGTTCCACAGCTATTAAGTATCTGAGGCTATATCTGAACTAAGGTCTTCCTGATTCCAGGTCCCATGATCTATCCTCCATGCCACTCTATTCAATTTGCCAAATATTAATTGTGCCTATTCTGTGCAAAGCTCTGTCCTAAGCACTGTAAAGGTAACCATAAATAATAATACTGTCCCTACCCTCAAAGGAGCTTCTAGGACAAAACAAGACAAGTCTGCTACTCCCTCTTCAGCATGTCCTGAAGACTGCTGTCATGTACTTTCTTATGGCACTCTCCAGTTTATCAAGGTACTTCCTAAAATGTGATTTTTTTCTAGATTTAACTTAACCAGGACAGAGAACCAGAGAGGCTTATGGCCTCCCCTATTTTGCAAATTAAACTTCTATTCATGCTGCCTATGAAGCCAACAGCCTTTTTGGCTACCACATCATGGGGTTGAGCTTGCTATCCACTGGAACCCTCAAGGCTTTATCATAGGCACTGCTCCTCCCTAATCCTAGAGGCAGTTTAGTACTTAGCTGTTCTGTAACTCTTTAACTTAGAAGCCTGCCAAGTCTTTCTGCTGCTGGTTCAATTCCTTTGTGGACCAATTATCTTTGTTCAGTTCCAGGGTCATGGTCTACTTCCTAGTGTATTTCTAATAACCACCTTACACATGCTGTTCCACTGGTGGTCACAAAGAGCATGAAGAGAAAGTGTGAGTAACTGTGTAGACCATCACCATTAGTAGCAACAACCCCTATCACTGGTCCTATCAAGAGTGAAACACTAGGGTCATCTTCCCATAAAAAGAAATGCTCCCCCACCCCCCAAAAAGAAAAAAAATCCCAGATCATTTCATCTTCCTTATCACGTAAGCAGTTAAGACGTAAGGGACAGGTTTATTTAGACTGTTTCAAAATCCAAATGTGCCATGTGAAAGAATGCATAATAAACACTAAGTCAGGAGTCACTGCTATTAAGCAATAAAAAAAGTTCCACCAACCCTCACTATCATTAACATAAATGTTGATGTTGCTGTAACTTTGCAATAAATCTACAAGATTTGTATCCTTGATAGCTTGCCTTTACATGTATTAATATACACTAAATTAATATTTATATGAAATTATTAGCATACGTATGTGGAATTAATAGAATAGAACCTTCCCACTAGGGAAAGTTGGTTATTGGCAGGAAGTCCTATTCCCTCTAGCCAACCAGGAAATCAAGAATTCTGACCCTTCTGAGTTCCACATGTTAGTTAATCAGGCAAGTTCTCAGGTCATGTTCTAGAATCAGACTTCCATAATGTTAAAAGTGGAAGGCATCTTGGAGATCATATGCTTAGAGTCTGAAGGGTTTATTGTCCAAACTTCTCATTTTACAGATGAGGAAACTGAGACCCAGAGGTAAAGTCATTTGCTCAAGGAGATACAGCTAGTTAGAGGAATTGCCAGGCTTAGAATGCATGTCTTCTGACCCACCAGTCCAGTCCTCTTTCTACCACATCACCCCAATGGAAAAGAGCTGCCCAGAAAATCTGTGTAATCAGATTCTGAAACTTAAAAATAAAGAGGAAGAATGATCTGAAATTGTATAAACTGATGCAGACTGAAGTGAATAGAGCCAGGAAAACAATAAAAATAATGACCATAACATTATAAAAGAAAACAACTCTGAAAGACTTCAGAACACTAAACAATGCAGTGGCCAATCACGACTTCAGAAGACTGATGATGAAACATGCCTCCTAGCTCTTGGCAGACAGGTGATAACTAGAGGTACAGAAATGAATGTACATTTTTCAGACATGACCAATAATATGTTGATTCATTTTATTTGACTATACTTATAAAATGGAAGGCTTCTATGGGAGATGCAGGGAGGGGACATAGGTATATTGGCAGGTATTAAGAGATGTAAAAAAATTAAGAGAGCATGGAATCGTTTATCTGGAAGATTTATGGATAAGGGAAGAATTTAGGGCCAAAGAAGATACAGAGAGGATTACAAAATGTAAAATAAATAATTTTGATTATATAAAATTAAAAAGATTTTGCACAAACAAAACCAATGCAACCAAAATTATAAGGAAAGCAGAAAACTAGGGGAAATTTTTGCACAAGTATCTTTGATAAAGGCCTCGTTTCTCAAATATATAGATAACTGAGTCAAATTTATAAAAATACAAGTCATTCTCCCAACTGATAAATAGTGAAAGGATATGAAAAGGCAGTTTTCAGACCAAGAAATCAAAGCTATCTATAGTCATATGAAAAAATGCTCTAAATCACTATTGATCAGAGAAATGCAAATTTAAACAACTCTGAGGTGCCACCTCACACCTATCTGAGTAGCTACTATGACAAAAAAGGAAAATGTTGGTTGTTGGAGGGAATGTGGGAAAACTTGGACACTAATGCACTTTGGGTGGAGTTGTGAACTGATCCAATGATTCTGGAGAGCAATTTGGAACTATGCCCAAAGGCTATAAAACTGTGCATACCCTTTGATCCAGCAATACCACTGCTAGATCTATATCCCAAATATATCCAAAAAAAAGGGAAAAGGACCTATTTGTAGAAAAAAATTATAGCACCTCTTTTTATGGTGGCTAAGAACTGGAAATCAAAGGGATGCCAATTAATTGGGAAATGGCTAAACAAGCTGTGATGTATGATTGTAAGGGAATATTTATGTGCTATAAGAAATGACAAGGAGGATGATTTCAGAAAAACCTGCAAAGACTTACGTGAACTGATGCACAGTGAAGTATTATACAGGAGAGCATTGTACACAGTAACAGCAATATCGTATGATGAAGAACTGTGATTGGCAGCTATTCTCAGAAATACAATGATCCAAGATATTCCCAAAGGACTACTGATGAAGCATACTATCTGCCTCCAAAGAAAGAACTGGTGTTGATTGAATATCGACTGACGCATGCTATTTTTCACTTTCTTTCATTTTTTCTTTTATTCAAATCTTCTTGTACAAAATGACTAATATGGAAATGTTTTACATAATTGCACATGTATAACCTATCTGGCAGGGAGGGGAGGAGGGGAGGAAAGAAGGGATAGAATTTTAACTCAAAATTTTAAATAAAAATGTTTAAAAATTGGAAAAAAAGATACAAAAAATAAAAATATTAATACATATTTAAAATACATAGAAATAAGTTCAGAAGAGGATACAATCAAGCAGGCCAGTTTTGTTACTATTGTATTAAATTTAAAATACACATAAAAACTAGAAATATCAGGAGCTCACAATTACTTATGCAATTGTGTAGTCCTCTTTTTTGTTCTTTGTATATTGAAATGTTAATGTTTGTTAAAGTTCATAATGAAAAAGAATATTTTAAATGATTATATATTAATGAATATCTGATGTTTCTATTTTTCTCTAACCAAAATAAAAAAAGGAGAACCGGTCCTGCCAAACTGCTGCCCCAACTAGGTACCATCTCCCTGCTTCGGACAGCTGTGGCTCACCAAAAAAAACCTTCATTTTTTAATCATTAAAATGTTCCTTAAAATTCTGTAACTCACTTATATATTAACTGGAAAAACTAAAAATGGGCCCCTAAGCTCCAAACCCAAACCATAGCCAATGGTATCTAATTCTATGCTTCACAGCAACCAAGGTTCAAAGCCCATATCCAAATATCCTGGTGATCTTCATCTCTTCTCCAAAGCCTCTGTTACCAAAATAGGCCTAAAAGAGGAAAGAATTGGGGGTTTTCATTGAAGTTTTTAAGCAGAAGTGGGGGAAAAATAAGATGGAAGATGGAAACTAATGATTTCTTTCCATTGCAATGAATGGTTCCTTACATTCATTGATTAGGCCAATATTCCTCAAGTGCCTATTCTGCCCCAAAAACTGTAACAAAACACTGAAGAAGTATATTAAATAGTCCTTGTCTTTAAGTAACAAAATTTAGTTGGGGAGACAGGATGTACATACAGGAAATAATCAGAGAAGAAAACAAAACGGTACATTAAACAAGTGCCGTATTGAGTGATACCAGTTGTGAGTGCTTTTTGGAACCAGGTGGAAGAGAAAGAAAAACATGTGTAATGGAAAGAGGAATGGAATTTTAATCAGAGGCCTGGGTTTAAGTTACATTTCTACTACTTACTACTTTGTGAATTTGGGCAAATTATTTCCTCTCTCTTTGCCTCAGTTTCCTCACAGGTACAATGGACTAGAACCACTAGATGATGTCTTTGTAGAGAAAGAAGCTTTATTTTTTTAAGTGTTTAAAATTTAGATGTTTTTCAATCAGGCCTCCACCTCTAAATCACTTCTCTGTCATTTCCAAACTATGCTACCTGAACTCCGGTCATCCGCCTCAGTTCCTCATGCCCCTTCCCACCTAAACCTTGGATTTTGTCCCTCAAACACTGGGTTCTGATAGTTAAGTTTCCCCATCACTTCCAAACCATGTAGTCCCCTATATATCTCACCTCCCATTTCCCTTTATAGCTACTCTTTATGTGTATCCTTCCCCCATTATTATGTAAGCTCATTGAGGGCAGGGACTGTCTGGCTTGGGTCTGTCTCTCCCACACTTAGTGCCCAGCATATGGTAAATAATATTTCATTATTCATTCATTCAAAATTACTTTTAAAAAAGGAAATCAAGTCATCCCTTCTAATTACAATGTTCTAGGATCCTATAAAAAGCAAAGAGGAGAGGGAGTTGAAGGCCCCCCAATCCTAAGTACTGAACTAGAGAATTTAGAGAAAAGAATGCAACTCTGAAATCATCAACTGATAGAATATCAGAAAAAATCCTGAAATCCTCTTGTTCAGCCTAGCCTTCTTTCCACAAAATCACTGGCATCTCACCCCACCACTCGGATGGATCAGAGGAGTCTCATCCATGGTTGTGTCTAAGCATGTTCACAAAAGCAAGAGAACAATATATTCAACTCAAAAGCACTAGTTCATCATGTTCAAAGTTCTACTCCAAGTAGGACAGCAGGAAGGTGGCTTCTTCATATAGATGGTGAGTCACACAGGACAGAGAATGCCAACTTGAATGGCACCCAATTTAGCTCCCCATCATCAAAGTCAACTCATTATAGTTAAATTTGGGCTGCCTCTTCAGGTCAAAAGTTCTTTCTCACTGGAGGTTTTCAAGCAACCAGGAATCCCTAGCCCAAGGCTTTATTTGCATCCATTGCCTGGAAGTAAAAGGAATGAAAGGTAGCTTTCATTGTTCTAGACCCAAAAGGCTTCTTTGCTTTTTAATCAAAAATCACTCTAGCCACAGGCTGACAAACACCATAAAAACCAAAGTGTAAACTAGACTTGCAATTAGGTTTGGCCCTGTATGTAGGGGAAGTGGGTGGCTGCCTAAACACCGATCTGAGGGAAACCTCAAGGCACCTTCTGCCCAGAAATATCTCCCCTACTTCCCTACCATGGGGACTACCTAACCTCTCCCCTCTCCACTCTCACCCCAATTAGAGTCACTAATGACTATAGTTATTACAAATGACTAGGGTTAGAGTTCGCAGTCATAAATGGGGTTAGAATAGGACAGCTTCGGTTTAAATGCATATATGTTTCCAGGACAGACTACTGAACTTCTCACAGAGCACACAGCACTGGATTAATAGGGCTGGCTGTCACCTTATATAAAGAGCTGTCATTGCCTTGAGGGTATGAGACAGGGAAGTTTCAAGGGGGTTGATGGAGAAGAAGGGAGCATGTCAGACAGAAGGCAAGAGTGGCAGGGGTATGATGGAGATTCCACACTAAGGGAAACAAAACTAAAGACTATGACGAGCAAAGGGCCTGGCAGGATTACTCAAATGGGGTGAGATGTTCAGAATTGGGAACTTTCTAAAAACAAACTTTGTTTACATAATTTTTCTGATGTTAGATCCTGCTTACAATAAAAGCAGACATTTTAGCAATCCTCATGATCTTGAGAGGCATGAAGTAGAAAAGACCAAAGTAGAACAAAAAATCCATTTAGGATAAATATTTCTTAGTCTATTCTATACAATTAAGTGCTTCATGATATATTACATCATGTACATATATATGTATACACACATTGTATATACATACACTATATATGTTATATTTGACTTAGATCTGTTATTTCTTTGGTGTAAAGAACTCACAGTGGGGGAAAAATTCCTAATCTAGATCGGCAACTTATATTGTACAGGCCTAGGGAAGGCATAGAGTGGCTAAGTGACTTGCCCAGGGTCACTGAACCACAAAGTATCAGAGGTAGTACTTACTGACTTCCCACTCTGTCATATATACTTCTTTGAAGGATTACAGACAGAAAGCTGGAAGAAACCTCAAAGATCCCCTGAAAAACCCTCATTTTATAAGTAAGGAAACCAAGGCCCAGAGAAGCTTAGTGAGTTGCCCAAGGTAGTAAGTAAGGATCAGAACCATGATTAGAACTCAAGTTTCCAGCTCCAATTCATGATTCCAAGTTCAGCGGAAAGTTCATTGTTAACTTCGTGCACATGTACATATATACACATGCAAACAGTTTGTTCTGAACCATACCTAATCAGACTATTCTCCATTCACAGATAATGGCTTTGTTTTGTTTCCCAATTAAATTATAAGCCCTTCCAAAGTAGGAGATGTTCTTTTTTTCCTCACCTCCCCACAATGCCTTGCTCAGGGATAGACTCAGTAGGTGTCCAACAGATACTTGATGGTTATAGTAAGCAAGCCCTGCAGAGCCCAACAGATCATTCCCAGAAAAAGGCCCGAAAACACTACAGGTTTGTAGGAAGAGTTGGAGTTGTTCCTGGGAAAGTGATTTAAGTGCCAAGATATTTTCATGTAGATAAACTCTTATCTCACCTGACAAAACAGACCGGTGTATGAAAAGTTGGGGCTGGCCAGACCCCGTGGGAGTCTTGGAATTCGAAAAAAGCACTTTTGTTGACAGAATCCACCTCTTGGAGTGAGACCTGCTGAAAAGCACCTCTTAAAATGATTTTTTTTTTTTTTTTATTGGCTCAGACTTGTCTTTTCTCAACTCCACCCTACAGACACTTTATTAATAAGCCAAATCTCAGTTCCAACTAACTGTAAGTAGCACCAAAAGCATCTGAAGTTCATCAAAACTTCTTCCCAGGTAGCAAGATGGCACATGTGTTCCCAAGTCGCCAGGCTGTGTGATTTGGGTTTTTTGGTTGAGGTTTTTTTTTTTTTGTTTTCTTTTGTTTTTGTCATTTTGCCTCAAAAGGCTATAATTAGAAACTGGCACTCTTTGTCTCCAGGAGGGTTTGCACACATTTAGTAGAAGGGAGAAAATTCTGAACCTATACATTGACGCTATTTTTTCTCCCTGAGATTTACTAGGGATCGAGAAATATAAAATTCATCAGAATGGCAAATAAATAAACGCACAAATAAATCCAGCATAGCACATACCTTGTACCCAATCCTTTAAAGATCATAGATTTTGAATAGAAGTTCTTAAATTTTTTGTCATGGACCCCCTTCTGAGCAGCCTGATGAAAAGCCCATGGATTCCTCAGAATAATTTTTTTTAAGCTCATAATTTCAGGAAATCTAAATTTCTGTTAAATGTTAGTGAAAATAAAGATGTTTTTTCCCTATTTTTCCCTACCCAAGTTCACATGCCCCCTGTGTCACAGATATTCATGGACCATAAAGTTTGAAACCTGGTGCTCTATAGTCTGACTTTCTGAGATCCCACTCCGAGTACTGTTTTCAGTACTGGATGGTCCCTACCTCTACCAGTACTGCACATCCCTGGAATCCATTTGAGGAAGCACCAACCCCAACCATGCTCACTTCAGCCCCAACTTGTGACTCTTAGGACTCCCCCTACTTTTCAGCTCCCTTTATGTGTTCGGTAAAATGTAAGCTCCTTGAAGGCAAGGGACTGTCCTTTTGATTGTATGTGTAGCCCAGTGTTGGCACATAGTACTAAATGCTATTTCTTCATCTACGAAGGATATTGAGAATCTGGAGAGGAGAACAATCACATCCTATGAGAATCAGTTGGAGTGGAGATTCTTAATTTTTTTTTGGTATCATGTACTCTTTTCACAGTTTAATAAAGCCTATAGATCCCTTCTCAGAATAGTTTTTAAATGTGTAAAATTAAAAAAAACCTAAGATTACAAAAGACACCAATTATATTAAAATACAATTATCAGCATATTTTTTAATTAAAAAAAGTACATAGACTCTAGGTTAAGAAATTTTGTGTTGGTACTAGAGATGTTTAGCCTGGAGAGAAGACTCAGAGAGTACAAGAGAGTTGTGCTGCAGAATTTCTAAAGGGTTACCATGGGAAAGAGGGATTAGAATTTTTCTGCCTGTCCCCTAAAGATTAGAATAAGAAGCAATGAGTAGAAATGTAAAAACGACAACTTTAGATTTGGTTTCATGAAAAGCTTCCCTCACAACTAGATCTGTCCAATAGTCCACCAGGGCTGTCCAGGAGGTGAGGGAACACTTGTTAGTCATGTATAGTGGGGATTTCTTTGATGTGCGGGTTGGGTTAGCTGGATGTTGAGGTCTTTTGAAACTCTCAAATTCTGTGATTCTCTAAAATACATCCTCACCTCCTCTCAAAGTCAATAGATAGAGATAGAGCTCCAGTCTTGGAGTCAGGAGGACCTGAGTTCAAATCCAGCCTCAGACACTTGACACGTACTAGCTGTGTGACCCTGGGCAAGTCACAACCCCATTGCCTAGCCAAAAAAATAAAAAAATAAAAAAACAGTCAAGCAACAAAAATGTATTTGTGCTATGCACTGTGCTAGGTGCTGGGAGGGGAAAAAAAGTCTTTGACCTCAAGAAATTTACATTGTGTCTTCCTTTAAGGAATACTTCCCCAGCCAAATTCTTGAAACTCTCCTTGATCTTCAGTCTTGTTAACACTTTCACCCTCAGATTTCCTAAAGTAACGTGTGCTCCCTTGGTATTCTTCCAGTAGAATGTAAGCTCCCTGAGGCTAAAGACAGAAATCTTTTTGTCTCTGTATCTAGCCCCATTACCTAGCACAGAGCAGCCAATATTGCAGGTACTTGCTGTATATTTGTTGCTGAATCTGTCCAAGGCTTTGGCTGGTTCCAGTCCATGAGAGAAACCATCCCCAGGAAGGAGCCCCTCCACATGCCTGCACACGGCTGGGGCTCAGTGGGGAGAGTCAGCACCCTGTCTGGTTTGGGGAGGGGAAGCCCGGAGCGGGGTGATATACATGGGCTCTTTAAGGACTATTACACCAGATGGCTTTAGCTATTCCATCTCATTTGTGCTCCAGTGCAAAGTGACAGCTTGGAGTTTGCCGCCCTCCATCACCCCCATCCCCAGAATTACCTGAACATGTTAAGTGCCACCCCGGCATCAGGCTGCTCTCATTACATGAGTCTCTGCCATCCTCTGCAGAGCAGAAGATAAACTGCTGCTTTCGTCAAGACACTGGGCCTTGATTTACACTGCTATTCTGCCTAATTTTCTAATTTGCCCCTTCAAGATAAAGGAAACAAACACTTTCTAGGAGCAGTTCTCTTTGGCTGGGTAAAGAAATCATCTTCTGAGAATGAAGACTCTCTTGACTCCGAAAACATTCTTTCTCTACCCTCAACTTTCCTCATCATAAACTATCACATGTTCCACCCCCATCCCTACCCCCACTCTGTCCTCCAACTCCTCTCAGACAGAGCACACACACACACACACACACACACACACACACACACACACACACACACAGAGAATGCATTCCTTTAGGTCTTAATTTTCATTTGAAGGAAAGTGCAGGACAGAGGAAAGGTCAGTTTCTAAGAAACGACCCAAAAGGGCTGCTACTTTCTCCCTTTGAAACTGGGAGGCAGGTTCTTTTGTCTAAAGCTCCATTGGGGTGAGTCCACATACAACTTTGATGTAACAAAATCTAAATATACCCTACAAACATAATGACCCTCTTGGTGGGATTGGTGGATGGGAGGGGGAAGAGAGAGAGCAGGTGTCCAATCTCCCCCTGACCCTGACCCAAACTGCAGCTCCAGCTTAGGGGTCCTTGCATCTCAGTAAGTAAAAAATTACAACTTTCAAAGACAACCCTAACTCACTGGAAGCAGGATGGTAATTTCCACTGGACTCCACCATGTCGGGACATGCAATTCCTACAACTTTCTCTCTCTACACTTTCTCCTTTACAAAACATACTTTCTCTAGTGATTAAGCTGACTGAACTCTAACAACAAGGATTGACTGAGCACCATCCTGTAAGCCCTAGCTAAACTCAACAACACAACCTAGTTCTTCTTTGGACCCCAGTCATTTTCCCTTCTCTATTTCAACTTTCTGCTTTTTTTCTCTTGTTCACCAATATCCACATTCATATTTGATAAAGTGAAGTTCTTATTTTATATTATCTTATACCTCCCATTTCTGAGGGTTATTTTGCTGCTAAGTTCTGCATAGAATTTACACACTTTTCTTGATTGGTTAATTTTACCACTAAAGAATCTCTGTTCTCTGACTTCCTGCCTTTCTAACCCTGGAGCCCCCAATTCCAAGGGCACTGATCTTAGCAGATAATATCAACCCCACCTCCAAAGTCCATATATCAAGCAATTTTATTCCTCTTTATAGCTCAGGTTTGGCTATTTTATATGCAGCTTATAGCAAGAGGTTAGTTGAGTTGTTTTTTTTTTTTTTGCATTTAATTCTCTGAATGTTGTCCATCTTTGTCTGTAAGTTCCACAGGCAGGAGCTATAAGTGATTAACAGATTATTTGAGGTGTCAAAGCAGGCATGAGAACCAAAGTATGAGAAACCACAGTAAAAACCAACGAAGTAAGCAGATACCAAGATATAGAAGAACAGATAATATATAAAGGATATAAAACAGGCAATATCCGAACAAACATTTGGGGTCAGGCAAGCAAAAAACCAGAAAGAAGTATAAGGTGGGCAGAAGAGTCCAGCATCCAGGTTTGTATTTAGAAACCAAGAGGTCACCAGTCATAGGGAGGCTGGTCGAGAACAAGTGTTGAGGCAAATATATAGTGTCAGGACTAAGTAAACTGAGGTAGTTTATTGCCCCAGCTGCAGACACTTTTATTCTCCTCCTTTGTCCATGGGAGTCAATCTTGGATTGTGATTAATCCTTATTATTCTGTGCTTTACAAGAGAAGAGGGTGAATGCATCCCAAGCAGTCTAGTTCTATTTTCCCAGCAGTATTTCCTAAGGGCCAGAAGATACTATCAGTGACATAGTTTTAAAGTCAGGAAGCATAGTAGATAAGTAGGAATTAAAGATTCCAACAGGACCTGATCATTATCTGTCTGTCTGTCTGCCTCTCTCTCACACACACCTCTTCTCACTTTCTTTCTCCCATCTATTTTTTTCTCTTTCTCTCCCTTTAAGGAAAAGTAGAGGATAAAAAGATAAAAGAACGGAGAAAAATGGGCCAAGACAAAGTCTGAGACGTTGTCAAGCTTCAGTGACTCTGTGTTGCTGTTAAATTCTACAAGTCCAACACAAAGAACATGAATAGAGCAAGAGTATAAGAATTAAGAAGTAATCTTCCCACCTTCCTTGGCACTGGTCAGAACTTTAATCTGTTTCTGGAGAGGAATTCCACAGCTTCAGAGAGCTGTGTAGAACTTGGACAAGGTCCTGAGGAGAGCAATAGAAATAATGATGGGGTTAGAAAAGAACACCTAAGGGGAAAGGTTGGAGAAAATGGGAAAATTGTCAAAAGACTTGACATTACCTCATATGACCTCAGGACAATTCTTTACAAATCAGGTTTCAGAAAAAAAAAAGTGTCCTCTTTTAAAATAACCTATCAGGTCTAGGAAGAATAAATTCCACTCTGTTCTTAGATGCTACGAAAGCCACAGCTATGGGATCATAGCCCCCCTTCTGTAGGCTGGGACTTTAACGGTTTTCAGACATTTGTGCCCTAGCTCACAGGTTAGTTATTCCTTTTTCAAGTAGGCCAAGAGGGAACTGCTTCTTGGACTTGCTTCCTTGGTAACAGAATATGGAAGGTCTCTGATGTCCTGCCCATTGGAATAAATGTTTGTTTGAATTAAATTTCATTGAACTGAATTGGCTTGGCATACTGGGATCTGAGCAACCTACCAGGAAGAAGCATTTTGACCCTCCCCTTGCGATGTGCAAAACAACATTCCTGGTTATAAAACGGAAGCTAATGCATACCTGATACATATGGACAACTCGGAAATCAAACTACTTTTTTCCCCCAAGGAGATTTCAGTCTGAACACCTTCCTCCAGAATCCAGCCATGATACCAAGAACACTGGTGCTTGGACTTTCATGCCCACTTCTTATTTTTTTTTTCACTTAACCCTTTGTTTTCCTGCCCCTACTTTCTCTCACATCTAATCCTTGTTGCCCATTACCATTTGATCGGTCTTTTTAATTATGTCACTCAACTTCCAGAACTCACAATGACTCCCTATTACCTAACACAGCATGTACAAATTCTTCTGTATAATTTGTTGTTGTTGTTGTTCGGTTGTTTTTCAGTCATGTTAGACTCTTCCTGACCCCATTTGGGGTTTTCTTGACAGAGATACTGGAGTGATTTGCTATTTCCTTCCCCAGCTCATTTGACAGATGGGGAAACTGAGGCAAACAGGGTTAAGTGATTTGCTCAGGGTCACAAAGCTAGTAGGTGTCTGAGACCAGATTTGAACTCAAGAAGATGAGTCCTCTTGACTCCAGGCCCAGTATTCTATCCAATGTGCCATTTAGCCACCCTATGATATTTAGGGATATCCATAAACTTCCTTTACTACCTTTTAAACTTTATTATCCACTTCTTCTCAACTTTCTCCAAAACACACCATGCTTATTCTACTTTTTCACACAATGCTTCTCCTTACCTGGAATGCCCCCTCCCTCTTCTCACCTGACTCAAGTCTAGGGTGAGAAGGGCTCAGCTCTAGTCCTATCTTCACATAGCCTGACTTTACCACTCAGCTTTTACCAGGAGGCCAACCCTGTTCTCTCCCTTCACTGAACTCTCATAACATATATTTTCGGAACCACATCCTTGAGTATTTGGCTATAGGATGTATAATACTGATTTATAATTGTTTCATGTGTTTAAATCTAATTAACAGCAAGATTAAAAGTTTCTTGAATGAAGAAATCATATCTTCTGCATCCCCCATCTTGGTTCATTACCTTGTACTTAGGTTTCTGTTATCAGCAGTAGTAAACAGGGCTCACTTTCAAATCCCCAAAACATTTTATATATGCATGTACATATATACAAATATATGTATATGTATGGAGGCAAGCTAGTTGGCTTATTGGATAGAGCTCTGGGCTTGGAGTCAAGAAGACCTGAGTCCCAATCTGGCCTCAGACACTTACCAGCTGTGTAACCCTGGGCAAGTCACTTAACCTCTGTTTGCCTTAATCTACTGGAGAAGGAAATGATGAAACACTCTAGTATCTTTACCAAGAAAAAGGAAAAGCATTGGTGTACTATGGTCCATAGGGCCTCAAATAGACAGGCACAACTGAACAACACTATATATGTATCTGTATGTATGCTTTATATATATAGATGTGTGTGTGTGAATGTGTGTGTGTGTATATATATATATATATAAATATGCATGTGTGGGTATACGTTATATACACACACATATACACAATACATGTGTATTTACGTACATATACACACAAATACTTGCAAATATGTGTACTGTGTGTATATGTGGTCACAAGTTATATTAACAGCTCACATCATATTGGAAAGCTATCAATATAAGGAGGGGCCAGTGCTTAGGATCTGGCACATATTAAGTTTTTAATAAATGATTGTTGAGGGACAGCCCCTTGTAATTGAGAAACCATAGACTTTACGTGGTGCTGAAAAACTCGCATGACATTGAAAGAACATACTGTTCATGGGGTTCTATAAGGGTCTCACAGCTGGACTTTAAAATTGCAGGGTGTCTGTTTTTGCACATGTAGTCAGCTTCATATCAGGGGAATCTCCGGGGTAAGCATCACTCAAGTCTCTAGATGAACAATTTTACTAGGTTATCGTGGGGATTCTTATGGGGAAAACTAGATGGTGCAGCGAGTAGAGCACTGGACCTGGAGTCTGGAAGAACCAAGTTCAAATCCAGCCTCTGACACTTACCATTTGCCTTGGTTTCTTCATCTGTAAAATGGGGATAATAATAGCACCTACCTCCCAGAGCTGTAGTGAGGATCAAACAAGATGATAATTGTAAAGCCATTAGCACAGTGCCTGGCACATAATAAGTGCTATATAAATGTTAGCTCTTGTTGTGATCTTTACACCACAGTAACACCCAGTTAACCCTTTCAGATAGCATGATTTATCCATTTGTTAATGCTTATGGAATAACTTCATTAGGGCACTACCAGCCGTAGTCTGAATGATCTCCTGGTGATAGACGTCAGCCACTTTTCGGGAGGGTATGGGAAGAACTTCCCCATTGGCCAAACTGAATATTGGAATGCTACTAGCACAACAGCAGCAGAATGTATGTGATGAGAAGTATAGCCAATCCTCCTTTGTTCAACTACCCAATATATTCCCACAGCACCTAGCACAGAGATGGGTTCTATAAATATTTGTTGAATTAAATTGAACTGAACGTGAAGCCCATAAAAAAAGATTAAAATAAAGTCTCTGCCTTTCCCAAACCAGAAACCTAACCAGAACCATCCAGCCACTAAGTGTTAAAAAATATACATTAGGAGTCCATAAGTTTACCAAGGATCTGTGATTTCATAACCATGGGAATTCCCTCCATGAGTACAGATGGCAATTCATCTAAAACAGTTCAGTCTTAAGAGAGCTGCCTGAGACTCATAAAGATTAAGTAATTTGCCCATAGACACACAACTATTCTGAGATTGGAGCCCAGGGCTTTCAGACTCCAACTCAATATACGCTGTGGCATCTTGCCACCAAGTATTAAATGCAAGAAAAGAAAAACTAATCTATAATCAATTACCAACTGCACACCGATCGTTTGTTATGTGTAAGGCACTGTACTAGAAGATACAAGAAATTTTAGATATATGGTCCCCATTCCTAAAGAGTTCATAATTTAGCTAGAGACATAATGGGCAGCTAAGGGGCTCGGTGAATAGAGCACAGGATCTAGAGTCAGCAACTCATCTTCTTGAGTTCAAATCCGGCCTCAGACACTTACTTGCTGTGTTATCCTGGGCAAGTCACTTAACCTCAGTTTCCTCATCTGTAAAATGAGCTGGAAAGAGAAAATGGCAAACCACTTCCAGATCTCTGCAAAGAAAACCCCAGATGTGATCACAAAGAGTCAGACATGACTGAAAAACAACTGATGGTTGACAAGGGACATAATAAGAATATGCTATCTTTATAGCATCCCTTCCAAAACAAAAGTACAGTTTGGTCCTCTCTTCTTTCCCTCCTCTCCTCCTTTCCTACCATTTCTCTCTGACTCCATCTAGAGATCTGATGTATTTTTGCCTGATGCAGCTCTACCAGTAACACATAATCTTGTGACTTTGGGCAAATAATTTCATCTGTCTCTATACCTCACTTTCCTCAGCTATAAAATTAGAAGATTGGAATGATGATCACTCAAGTCCTTTAGAGATTTCAGGGGAAAAAAAGTCCCATGATTCTCAGTCTTTCCAAAAATCCTCCTCCTCCTTCTTCCCTCCACTCAAATCTCTTGACTCCTTCCCCCTTTTCTCCTTTTTCCTGTCCTTCCTTTGCCTTTCTTCCTTTCTTCTGCTGTTCCCTCTTCCCTTCCTGTCTTTTATTCCCTTGCCCTCCTCCCCCTCACTTTTCTCTGAGCTTCTCTCCTAAAACAGCGTTAACGCAGACCCCACCCAGCCTCTGGAAGGATAGGCCCCAGGAGAACTAAGCCTGCATGCTTCATGTGCTCTTGGCCCTCCCCCACCACTGGGGAGGTCAAGGCCCTGTGTAGATTCGGACGCCGCAGACTCTAGGGCTGCAAATGATTTATAATATCCTGGACCCCGATCCTCCCAAGAGCGTTTGTCCAGCAGATGTTTTCCACCAGAACAAAAGAATTCAGAATTTTTAAAAGGGTAATAATGCTGGGTAAGAAGCTGACTCCAGCCCTAGGGCTCCAGGCCAGCTCCCACTCTTCCCTCCTTTTCCCCTACACTGGGGTCCCCATCCTGAAACCCCTCCCATCCTGTCCCACCTCGTTTGGCCTCTGTTGAACACTGAAGGACTCTGAATTAGGAAGGATGAACCACACCTCCTCCAGGAGACTGGTTCCCCTGCCTACCCTCCTACCCATCCCTTTAAGGGGAGCCGGCCAGAATCTATTCTGGCTGTAGATCCAAGAAACAAAAATCTGGACAAGACCTTTCCCTCTTCCTTTTTTCTTTTCCCCTCTCATGACAGCTTCCTGAACAAGTACTTCCCAGGAAAGATGGGGAGCCTACTGTGGTATTCCATTCCCACAGTCCGATAAACTGGTTGGGAACATTTTTTTTTAGTCGTTAGGGTCAAGGGCCAAGCTAACATAGTAGAGAGAGGCCCTGGATTTGGAGTTAGGATATAGGGGTTCAAATCCGCTGTTTAAGTGCTGTGTAACCTCTCTATAAAACAGTGATACTAATAGTTGCACTACCTACTTCCATAGGGTTGATGAGAAGAATGTATTTTAAAAACTTTGAAGAGTAAATTAGAACTAGGGAAGCTAGGTGGCAAAGTAGATGGAGCATCAGGCCTGAAGTCAGGAAGAACTGAGTTCAAAGACCCTTACTAGCTATATGACCCTGGGTAAGTCACTTAACCCTGGTTGCCTCAGTTTCCTCATCGATAAAATGAACTAGAGAAGGAAATGTATCTTTGCCAAGAAAACTCCAAATGGGGTCATGAAGAGTCAAACAGGACTGAAAAATGACTGAACAACAAAAATATATCAGAATTGTTATTATTGTGGAAAAATGTTTTACCAATCCGTACACAAACTTACCTGTTCCTCTAGAGGCCTAAAAAATGACAGTGGATTTGCTAATTACTGGGAAATCAGTTATCTTAAGCTTCTTGAGGGCAGGTACTGTTTAACACTTGTCTTTATGTTCCCACAGCACTGCACATTATAAGAACTTATGTTTATTGGTTGATTTCCATAGAATGATAGATTTAGAATTGGAATAGACTTTAGAAATCAGTGAGTACAACCCTCTCTCATTTTACAGATGACGAAACTGACCCAGATTGGCTAAGTGACTTGCACAGGGTCACATAGCTATTAAGTATCAGTCAGGATTTGAACTCAGGTCTTTATGACTGTTAAGTCCTATATTCCAAGGCACATGACCCAGTACACAGAGAGATAAACCTGGAGTCAATAAGACCAGAGTTCAAATCAGACAACAGATAGTTACTAGTTTTGTGACCCTGGACAAGTCTCTTAAGGTCTTTCTGCAGCAATATCATCATCTGTGAAATAGGCATAATAATAGCACTTACCTCTTAGCATTGTCATGAGGATAAAATGAGATAGTATTTGTAAAATGCTAGTTATCATTATTATTATTATTATTATCACTCTATCCACTTTGCCCTATGGAGTAGAGTTTCAGTAGAGTAAACCAGTCAAATGGAGTTAGTGTTAAGAAATGTCTGGGTGGTAAGACATGTAAACTACACTTTGCAAAAGGTTGGCAGTGAAAAATAAAGCTATTTCCCTGAGTAGTTCAGGGGTGTCACAGCATCATGGAAAGGTCTCGGGGCAGGAGAGATCAGAGCGAGTTTCTAGGTGGGTAGTGGGGAGCGGGGAGGAATGAACCTAGTGTAGAAAGAGAAACGGATGATACAAAAGAGAGAATGACTGAAGGGTTAAGGCCTGGAAAAGGTGACAGGAAATTGGGATCCAAGATCACAGGTGGAATGGCAAGCTTTAGAAAGAAGAGCTACTTCTTATCTGGACTGAAAAGAAGATGGGAAGAGATAAAGACTTTTTGAGAAGGGAAAAGGATCAGTTCAATCTCATTTAAAGTTAAAATATAAGAAACTCTCTGAGTCTAGGGGTGGAGCAAGGAGAAAAGGCTAGGCTAGCAGGAGGTTCGTTTACCTGGAGATATTTGTGACTTAAGGTGTTAATCCCTATTCTCCCCACCCCACCCCCACCTCCTTGGGGCTATGTGCATTTTAAGAGAATCATTCAGAAAAGTTCTTTTTTAACCCCAAGGAACTCAGGTCTTGAATAAAGGAATTTGGGCCAATGGACCATGCAAGTATGGGGGAGGAAGCGCATATTTTTGGATAGGATAAGTCTTCCTTGCTTGCTCAAATCTTACAGCGTTTTGTAACTGACTATTCTGCTTTCAAGGAAGGCGAGATATGTGTCTATCTGTGCCCAGGGATCACTGGAGTCCAGAGTTTAGCCCTTGAAAGGACCTTGATCACTGGGTCAAACGCCATCATTTTACCGATGGGCTTACAGAAGCCCAGTGAGGTTTATTTTCGTTTGTGTGATTTATTTTCATACAGCTTATAAGTATCAGAGGTAAGAGGCAGCTATGTGGCACAGTGGGTAGAGCACCAGCCCTAGAGTCAGGAGGACCTGAGTTCAAATGTGACCTCAAACACTTGACACTTACTAGCTGGGCAAGTCACTTAACCCCCATTGCGTAGCCAAAATAATAATGATAATAATAATAAAATAAGTATCAGAGGTAAGACTTGAACATAGGTCTTCTTACTACAAATTCACACTCTTTCTACTACATTGTGATACACAAATAATTTTATTCAGAAAGAAAAAACATTTACTTATCCTGAGCCAGACGACATAGATCAGAGACATTTAGAGCTGGAGAGAACCTTAAAGATAATCTGAACTAACGTCCTCATGAAATGACTTCACCAAAGGCACAAAGAGAGTTAAAGGCAGAAGTCTAGCTAGGCTCTGTACTGCCATGCTTTCTCTGCTACACCCACCACACCATATCACATAGTCTTCACTGTCTAAGGTAACACTATTATCTTTCAGAGTATCAAGAGCTCTGGCATCCTCCAAAAAAAAATATTTTTCTACTTTACGTGCTAGACACTGTAGTAAGTTCTGGGAATACAAAGAAAAGGGGAAAAAAGCACTTAATTTGGAGTCCATGTACTTTGTTGTTCAGTCATTTTTCAGCTCTGTCCTCATGGATTTCTTTCTCCAGCTCATTTTACAGATAGGAAACTGAGGCAAACAGGGTTAGGTGAATTGCCCAGGGTCATACAGCTAGTATGAGGCCAGATTTGAAACCAGGAAGATGAGTTTTTCTAACTCCCAGCCTGGTAGCTCTATCCACTGTGCCACCTAACTGTTCTCCATTGTATTTTTATTCATTTTGTTAAATATTTCCCAATTGCATTTTAATCTGGTTGAGTAGCAGCACTGCTGAGGGTTGTGAACCTTTAAGCTTCAGAGAACATGCCAATATACTTTGTTAAAAGGGATTCCTCACCCAGGAATTCCCCATACTAATTACATCACAAATCCAGTCCCTCCTATCCTATTTATTTATCTAGTACTCTAAAGAACACTATAACAATATTACTTAATTTGCTCCTCATAAAAGCCTCATGAGGCAAACCAGATAGATATTCTCCCTATTTTACAGATTAAAAAAAAAGCACAATCTGGTGTTTAGCCATATTAAATAACTTGGCCTAGATCTTGTGGCCAGTAAGCAGCAGAATCCAGGACTAGAATCCAAGTTCAGGTCTCTCTCTTACATACTACACTAAGTATTCTGTTTCCAATGCCCAGGATAGAAAATTGTGGCTTAATGATTGTGATCACTCATCGTTTCAACAGGATTATCACCCCTCCTTCCTCTCTCTCTATCTCTCCCCTTCTCCCCTATCCACATCATCACCAACACATACAGGTAGACACATAAATAAGCCAACTGGAACGTCTCATTTATCTACTACCTTTTGATTCTGGACAAGTGCCACTGCCTTCACCACCTATGCCCTGATCTCTGCTCCAGCCACGTGGAGAGGAGTGGGAGGCATGGGAGGGAAGCAGTCATGGAGAACGACCCTGTCTCCCTCTTCTCATATTCCTGTACCTCATGTGTCAGGCAGGCAAGCTAGCCTGAGGCTAGAGTTATGACTCCATGCATGACTAAAAGTCATGCAGTCTCCTTTCAAGTTAGCCTTGAAGAGAGGATTGAAAAGCGCATTAACCTGATAATCTAAGACTAAGGAGAGAGATCATCTAATCCCTAAAAGCAAAAAAGGTAAAAAATAATAAGAAATTAAAGAATGTTTCCAATGTCCATCATTTCTTACTTTGTTGTAAACTTTACAAAAGCAGGGGCAGTTATCTCATGCCTCTCTCCATCCCTGACAATGATGGGCATAATTGCTCAATAAACATTTGCTGAATGAATGGATGAATGACACAGGGATCCATGTAACAACATTCTCCCAAGAGTCATCACTGTTTGCTTGTCATTCTCCTTACTTTTTTTCTGGCTAGAGAGGCAGACAGATAAGCTTCTCTCTCTATTCAATTAAATAGAGAAAATATTTTCTAGCTTTTCAGCACAATGCTTTGCCAGAAACTGTCATAAAAAGAATCATCATAAAATGGATTTTATTGTCCCATAGGAGCAATGTTGTAAGTGGAGGCTATGTTACCGACCAACAACTTGGTATTAAACAAATCACAGAGATGACCAGCCATATGTAACATAAACAAAGATGTAGTAACTATAAATCTCACTAATCATTTTTGAAATATAAAATTATGGCTCTAAGTCAGAGGATTTTAGGGCTGGAAAGGACCTGAGAAATCAGTCTAAACCTCTCATTTTCACAAATAAGAAAACCAAGGTCCAGAGAGGTAAAAAGACTTTTCCAGAGCCTACAGCTACCTATCAACAGAGCAGAGACTAGAGCCCATGTCTCTTGATCCCAATCTGGTTCCTTCTCCATTACATCAAATTTCTTCCCTTACAAAAGTATAAAACTGAATATAAATGTACTCTGCAAACTATCTATGTAAAGAACACCACTATACTATAAAATGTAAATATAACACATAAAAATTCAGCTAGTATATTAAATTTAGAGTGTAGAAAACATATACTAACCTCATCTCAATACTTCACAGAAAACTGGGAGGGGCCCTCATATAACAAACCTTGAGAAGTTAAAAATAATTTGAAGAAGGTCACAATCACATAGGAAATAAACAGCAGAATAGACATCCAAATCTAAGTATTCTTGTCTCTAAATCCATTACTTTTCCCATCATAATAGTTTTTTATCAAAGTGGATTCTCCTTTTACCAACACAAGTCTCAATCCTCCCACTCTTTAACAGAAAATTGCTAATGTGAATTGGTGTGGTCAACAAAGCCAATTGCCTGGTAGCCAGCCTTCTGAAGTGGTGAGCTTCTCTGAACTTATCGAGGCTTGTCCTCAAGACTCAACACCTTTCCAGACCCATAGGAACTGTCAGGGCTTGTGCACCACTAGCTGAACCTTTGAGAATCCAATCTCCCCCTCACATCATGATGAGGCATCAAAGTAGGACTTTTGCTGGATATAAAGAGCATCAAAATGGTTATACATTACCTGAACATTTAATTTAAGTGATTTTGCTTGCTTTCTTAGAATTTATTTTTGTTTGTTTTGTTTTGTTTTGAGGCTGGATTTCCCCATCTCACCTGGGCTGGAAGTGCGGTTCACGGGCCTGATCCCAATACTTATTGGAACAAAAGCTTTTGCTGTCTCATAGGAACAATGTTATAAGCGGAAGTTATGTTCCTGACCAACAACTTGGTATCACATAAATCACAGAGATGACCAGCAATATATACAATATATAATATAAACAAAGATACTATAACTATAAATCTCACTAATCTCTTCCAACATGGGCCAGTTTGGTCTCTCCTTGGACAGCTCTAAAAAAAGAAACACATTTATATATGTATGTATAAAATATACAACTAAAAGAAATGATTGCCTCTAACTATTAAGCATCTCCTATGGAATTGAGGGTCTGCTATCCTCTCTGAGGGATAGAAGAGGTTCCTGTCCTGAACTCAACTCAAGAATATTGTAATCTAGTTATAGATTTTATAATTTAAATTAAGGTTTTGGTCAAAATGGCCAACTGAAAGAGAACACCAACACTTTAAGAGCTCAGCCAATTGACATGAGGTATGCATACAGCAGGGCTGGATACACAAAAGAAACTAGCTCAAACAATGGAATGATGAAAGAGAAGAGACATTCAAGGTTGAAGTCCCATCCCTGGAGTCCATATTCTGACTGGCTTCATAACTGCATTTCACAGGAACTTCAGTCTCCCTCATCCATCTGAACACACAGCCTCCCCCAAAGGCCAAGAGTGATCTGGGGAAAGGACCTACTAGAAAGAGAGACGCTAGAATATCTGAAATCCCTGAGTCTAAGAGGCTGGTGGTCCATCTACAAAGCTAAGTATACTGTATGGCTTTGGAAGCTAAGTCTAAACCCAACTTCTCAGAAGAAATAAAAAGAAAAGAAAAATATTAAACTGATGCTCTCACTTTTTTTTTTTTTTTGCACACCAGGAGTTCAAATGTCCCAGGCTAACCTTGATTGTGTATTTTTGTTTTATGTTTATTTTTTGCCACCTCCCAGTAAACCACTAGCTATTTGTAAACTGTCCTTCTAGACCATAAAGTCAGCTAGCTTTCCCTTTCAAAAGGTTTTCCCAATCTCATTGCTTCCCAATCTGGCTCCCATCCACTTTCCTAGTCAGAATTCATTTTTCTCTCTCTCTTGAAATTTGTTTGTATTACTACGTATGTACTGTTGTATCCACCCCACTCCCTAGTAGAATATAATCTCCTTTCAAGCAGAAACTGCTTCCTTTTTGTCTTTGTATCATCCCTGCCTAGGATATAGTAAATGATTAATGAATAGATTTCTGATGAATAAACTGAATTTCTATGGAAAGCACCACTCCACCATTTTACATATACCCTCAGCTTAGCTCTTTTTCTCAATGTGAGCCTTCTCTAACCCATCTGTATTTCCTTCTTCCCTTACACTAGCAGATACTTCCCAAAGCACATAACCCCATATCTCAGTCTCTCCAAATTCAATTCTTTTGTAGTCAGAATCGAAGAAATGTAAACTCTTAGGAGATGAAGGGGGCCTTTTCCCCTTATTTTATAGAAAACCCAAGCCTGAGAGGTTAAGTCCCTTGGACCAATCTCACCCAGTGAGATTAGTGGTCCAATCAATCAATTAAGAGGAATTTATTAAGTACTTATTATGTGGCAGTCTCTGTGCTAAGTCTTGGGGATACAAAGTCAAAAATGAGTCAGACCCACTCGCAGGGAGTTCACATTCTATCAGAATGTAATGACTGGGATCAGAACCCAACACATAGCAAGGTGCCTTACATATAGTAAGCCCTCAGAATGTCTCCAAGGGTTGTTGTGAGGATACACTGAGAACACAGGGAAAATATTTTGCAAACCATAAATGTTAAAGAAGATGACGATGATAATGATGATGCACTTATTGAACTGAAATGAACTTAGATCTGATTGTTAGCAAATGTTCTTCATCCAATAATGCTGTTGTTCTTTGTAACTAACCCGCCCTTTCATGTTGTGAGGTTTTGATGAATCCTCAGAGTTGGCAGAGGGTAGGAGGAAGTTGTTCTAGAAAGTGTTGCATAAACCTCTGTTAGTACATTTAGGAGCTCAAAGGGAACACACAATCATAGTTTGGAAGATGGAAGGGACATTGGAAATAACCTACGGGCAGCTAGGTGGCGCAGTGGATAGAGCACTGGCCCTGAAGTCAGGAGGACCATTCAACCTCAGACCAAGCACTAGACACTTACTAGCTGTGTGACGCTGGGCAAGTCATTTAACCTCAACTGCCTAAGCAAAAAAAAGAAAGAAAGAAAGAAAGAAAAGAAACGACCTAGCCCAATCTCCACAATGGTCACACAGGTAGTAACTGGCAGGGCTAGGATTTGAATTCAGGTCCTCTGACTCTGCTAGGTGGCAAAACGGATCAAGTGCCAGGCATGGAGTCAGGAAGACTCATGAGTTCAAATCTGGACTCAGATACTTGCTAGCTGTATGACCCCAAGCAAGTCACTCAATTCCATTTGCCTCAGTTTTCCCACTTGTAAAATGAGCTGGAGAAGGAAACAGCAAACCATTCCAGTATCTCTGCCAAGGAAACCCCAGATGGAGTCAGGAAGAGTTGGACATGACTGAAAAATGATTGAACAACTAAAACCTCTGACTCCAGTCTCTTTCCATTATACTACATCCCTAGTAATTTCCTGAAGTTTGTTTATTGTACAGGTAGGGGAAATCCATAGAAATATGGCTTTTGAGGAAACATTACTAACACCATTTTATAGCTCTGAGACAGGGAAACACCATTTTATAGCTCTGAGACAGTTATTGAAACCCATGATTTAATCAGTGTATTTCCTTCATAATTGTTTTCCTACTATCTTCTGTTTCATAGGTACAAGCTTTATTTCCCCAAAACAGATTGTAAGCTTCTAGTGGTCAAGGACCATATTCCTCTAGTACCAACCAACTCTTTTCACATCTCTTTCTTTCTTTCTCTCTCCTAGAAATCCAATGCACCAATGTGCTTAGCACCTTACAGTCAGGGCTCAAGAAAACACTGATTGATTGATTGATTGATTGATTGATTGATTGATTAAATGAAGAGGCCAAAATTAAAAAAAAAAGGATGATTCCCCAGAATGGCCTCATTAATAGATTAACAGTAAGGCTTTCTACCATGCCAAATTGCCATTTATTCACATTAAAGTTTCACTTTCAGCGGAGAGGAATTCCTCCTTCCCCAAATCACTGTGAGTTAGAAACCTACCTGTTAGTCAAAGACCAGAGGGAACTGAAGTGTAATTACATTTTGGATATGCTAATATTTGTCCACATAAGATAATGATATCTGTGAAATGCAGATGCATTCTTCCCAGCTACCCAGATAGACTAGTGATGTCCAGGGAAGCAAAGAATTAAAAAAAAAAACAAAAACTTGAGAGTTTTTTTTAAAGAACATGTGGTTTCAGAAAGGATGCTGATATAAATGATAAAGGATCTAGACTTGGAATCAGAAGACCTGGTAAGCTTCATGATATTGGGCAAGTCACAACTCTCTGAACCTCCATTTATCTATAATATGAGGATACCTTCCTCACAATATTGTTATAAAGATCAAATGAAAAAGGGATGCAAAGACTCTACAAATAAAAGTATTATTAAATCTCAAAAAGCAAGAACCATTTAAAGGAGCTGAAATCACTTTCCTCATCCCTCTTCGTCCTCCCTCCTCTAACTGAGCATGTTCTCCTAGCCTGGACCTGGTACTTAGTCAGCTGTGTTCTCTTTTCTGAACAGCAACAACTCATATATTGAATGTAGCTGCACTTCTGACCGGACTCCTCTGAATGATTTTTTTAAATGAATAAAATCCACAGATTATAAAGGAAACCAACTGTTGAAATATATATTTTTAAGAAAGTTCATAGACCATAGGTTAAGAAATCCTACTTAAGAAAGTATCTGGTTCAACTCCCTCATTTTAGAGATGAGGAAACTCAGGCCTGAAGAAGGCAAGGAACTTGTCCAAGGCCAGGAAGTTTGTCATTAGCAGTCACCTTACTCCTAACTGAAGGATGAATGAGCCACTATGCAAAGCAAGCTGGTAGGTAAAGGTGACTCTATCTCTTAGAGCCAACTGTTGACTTTTCCAGCATGGATAGTAACATGAATGGTAAGAGCCTTACACTATGATCATGCTGGCAGGTTTATAAGCCTCAAAAATAAATTTCAGCCAAGCTATTTAGGAAGACCTATGTATGATTGCACAAGGCATATATTTTGGAAGGCTTGTTGGATTTCAGATCATTCTGCTCTTTCTGACCAAGTTAGCAAAGTGTGGTGGGTAATAATTCTTCAAAACTTCCTTAGTTCAGTGCTCCCAGCAGGTGTTCAATAAATAATTATTGACTGATCAAATGCAGTATGTCTCACTATGTTTCCATCCAAGGACTTGAGTTCAAATCCTTTTTAATCTTAGATAAGTCACTTAACCTTTCTGGACCTCAGTTTCTTCATCTTTATAATAAAGGAATTGAATTACATGGACTCCAATTCAGATCTACATCTACGATTCTATAATCCTATTAATAGTGCAAGTTCCCAAAGTTTATTACTTAAAACACAAAAGAGCAGAATAAAGATTAGGGGGTGAGCGGATAAAAAAGGAATGTGAAGTATTTGTATGTGTCTTTCCAATCCTCTACCTTCCTACCATTCCCCAATGCACCCCCCCCCAATCAAGCAAAAAATCAGTAAACATTTATTAAGCTTTTACTATGACTCTTACTAAACAGACATCATGGTAAGCCATGGGGTTACAAAGAAAACGCAAAAACAGTTCCCAACATCAAAGACCTTTATTTTAACTCCATTCATGTCCTTCTTTGTCCCTTAAGGGAAAAAGCCAAGCCCCCATCAATCTCTGTTCGTGTAGTTATCACTTCCTCAAAAACCTTGCCCCTCCAATCCACCTGTCCAAAAATCTATCTATCCTTTAAGACAGAGGTGTCAAATTTATCACTGCAACACACAGAACTCCAGAGAGCAGCCAAACCACATTAAAATGAAATGGGGAAATATTTAGCAAAATAAAAAAATACAATAGATCATAGATAATATCAATATGTGGTTTTCTAAGTCAACACATGGCCTACAGTGATCCTTATGTGCAGTTCAGTAGCCCTGATTTCTCTTTGAGTGTGACACCACCACTCTAACGTATAACTTCATTTCGTGGGCTCCCACAATACCCTTTGAAATTTTCTCCAACAACCCAAGCATACAGATCTCCCCTCCTCTTCTGAATGTCCACTACACTTATAGCCACCACTAAAATCATGGAGGCATAGGACTCTAAAATCAGAAGTCATCTATAGTCCAACCTGTACCTGAATAGGAGTCCCCTATAGGACATACCTACCCAGTTTTCACCTAGACTTTGCCTGAGGTCCTCCAGTGATAGGAATCTCACTGCCTCCTGAGGCAACACATTTCACTTTTGGACAGCTCTAGCTGTTAGAAGTAGAAATCTGCCTCTTACAGCAAGCAGAAGTCTGTATTTCCCCCAGCCCCCCAATATCCAACAGATTCCAATTCTGTTCTCTAGGGAAGATCAAATGGAAAATAATCCCTCTTCTACATGACAGTGTTTCCCACACTTTAAGTCAGCTCTCATGTCCCCTCCAATGGCACAGTCTTCAGTCTCCTCACCATCCAGGTTACTCTCCTGTGGAGATACTCCAGCTTGTCAATATCCTTTCTAAAATGTGCAGCTGAGATCTGAGCACAATCCTCCAGCCCTGCCTTATCCACGGCTATCGCAGAACTGTGAGATCCCCTTCTCCGGCACTGCTTCTTTAATGATGCCTAAGTTCTGATGAGCTGGGGGAGGGGTTTGGGGAGGGGGGCCCTCTAGATATTGAATTTTTATTCTACTAAAAACATCCTGGTCTTGATCACAAAAACTGCTGCCTAGACTCCCTTCTTTCTCCCTCTGCATTGTACTGTGCAGTTAACACTTAATATTCTCTGATTGTTTTGTCTGTGTACGTGGGCTCCTCATGTAAATGGCTAGTATCTTGAGGGTAAGGAGAACATATCCTCATTGAATGTTAGAGCTAGAAGGGACCTTGGAATCCTGGCCCTAGCATAGTGCCTAGTACACAGTAGGCATTTAATAATTGCCTGTTGATTAACTAATATTTAGTAAGCCATCCAGTCCAACTCCTTCACATTACAGAGGAAAAAATTGAGCCCAGGAGCAATAAAATGTCTTTCCTAAGGACACACAGCTAGTTCATATTAAAAGTAGGACTATTATAACCCAGGTCTTCTCATTCCCAAACCAGGGCTCTTTGCATTTTGTTTTCATATTCCCAGTGATCAGCAGAGTTTGGTATATAGTAGGTGCTTAATTAATGTTTATTCATTAATCATACTACATAGCCTCTCAATGGTAGGATCACAGATGATGGAGCTGAAAGAGACCCCAGTGACCATCTATTCCAGCCACTTCATTTTCTTCATGAGGCAACTGAGACCCAGGGAAATTCAACAGCTGACCCAAGATAGAATAGGTATTAAATGATAAGATGAGATTGGAACCCAAGTCCTCTGATTTAAGAACTGGTGCTCTTTCCAAAGATAAATATATCCTCCACATTATGGCACTGGATATAAGAAGATACTCAGTCTTATGTGTTAATTGATTGAAGCCAATCTAAAAACACCAAAGATTCAGTCCTGCTATGCCACCCTTCCCCAAAAGCCAAGGATATTCCTCAGGAGTCAAAGCTCACTAGAGGTTCTGCTGTCTTTTCATTCAGATCCCTGAGAAAAGTCTAAGAGGAGGGAGTCAGAACCAATGAGAAGGTTATCTGCAGGAAAAAGAAGTGAGAATCCACCCCAAAACAGGAACATAGGAATGGACTAAGAGATTGGACATGGGCAGAATACAGAATCCCTCACTCCTATCCTGCCATGTCACAGGAGCCAAATGAAATAAGCTTATTTCATTAAAGTTAATGGGCCTGATTGGTTGATCTGTGGGGATGGGGGGGTGGCTGAAGGGTACCACATGGTACATGTTTGGGCTGTTCCAGGGCCTGGGAGGCCCGTCTTTGAGTCTCGCTTATTAGGAGCCTGTGGTCTGGCAGTGGTGCAAAGGCTCTGTTTTTCATTTCTGAAATCATTACAAGCATGTGAACTCTAAACCCACACACTATTTAGGGGGCATAAGGAAGGGAAGGGGGTACAGACCAACAAAGAATCCAAGTCTCTTTGCTATATCCCAAACAAGCCATTGTTCTCATCAGCTTTCATGCCCACCCCACCTAAGTTTCTCTATTTTAATTCAAACAAGGCCAATGTCTTTGGAGACACAGTCCCACATGGAAGGCAGCAATGGAGAAAGAATGGCACCCCAGGCATGGGCATACGCTCCCTTCTTAATAAGACAACTAGAACCACGGCCTTTGTATTTAGGGCACTGATGGGATACCTCTACCAGGGAAGGGTGGCACCTACCACCTGCTGCTAGAGAAGATACCAATCACAAAGGGGCTTTGTAAGCAGAAGCTTTGCAGGAGTGAGCACAGAAGTGGGAAAGGAAGAGGCAGAAAGGATAAGGACATTGTGTGAAGTTTTTCTTAGGAGTTCAGAATCAGGAATTCAGGGATGAAAACATGGGATTTACATGCCACATGTCTGCTACCCTCACTTCCTACTATTCACCCAAGCTAATCATTTATACTTCTGAGGTTATTAAAGCATAAAGTTGCACTAAGACTTTTAGGACACTTTGTATGTGTGGATTGAATGAAGGCATGCCATACTCATAAGTATGTCACACAGAACAGAATGGGATAGGAATAAACAGGAGATTCCTACAGAGAATCTCCAAGGAAGAGGAGAAGATTACTTTTCTTTAGGGGAGACTTAAGGAAAACACAGTAGAAAATGTAGCACCTGAATAGAACCCTTAAAGAAGAGAAGTATTCCAGCAGGCAGAGATGGAGGGAACAGTTTACAAGAATACCCAGAGAAGGCAGAGTGAGAAATGAGGCCAAGGGACAGTTAGTAGTGAGTTTGCCCAGAATGTGGGATGTGTGCCTAACACTTAGCAGGTGCTTAATAAATGCTTATTGATTGGTCAATTGATTATTAAAGGACAATAATGTGAAATCAGGTTAGAAGCAGATAGTGGAGGGTCTTATTTGCCAATTAAAATACTCTACAAGCAATGTGGTCTAGTGGAAAGAACACTGAATTTGGAGCAGAGGACCTGAGTTCAAACTCTGACCCTGATATTTATTACCTGTATGACCTCAGGCAAAGTGTTGAATCTCTCTAGATCTCATTTTCCTTATCTACAAAATGTAAATTTTGGACTAGATGACATGTAAAATCCCTCTGAGCTCTAAGGCCTATGATTCTATGATCAAAAATTATCTTAACTTAAAAGGTTGATCAGTGCTTATACTTGTCTACTCTCAACCTTACTTAGAAAGGGATCTAAAGGAAAAACATTACCACTACCTCCAGCAGAAAAAAGTAGAAGACTTCCATCCTAATGTCAGTCTTATCTGTGTTGACTGAGTGTTGGGGGTGGTAAAATTTTCATCTTTAACAGTACACAGAATTCCATGGGCCCTTGGGTAGACAATCAAAGCTATTCCAAGACTAATGAATTAAGCAGCTTTTCCCTATGGGAGGTGGGGATGGGGAGTGAAAAGGCTTAGTATCTTTGCTACTCCATCCTTTGAATTCAATCAATCAGAGGCTATGGCCTCAGCATCTTCACCATCAATCAATATGCAACTTAGCACTCTCTCTCTGTCTCTCCCTTTCTCTCCTCATATGTGTGTGTACATGTATGTGAGTATATATGTGTATATACTCTATGTGTATGTATGTATATATTTGTGTCTGTATGTGTGCATATATACAGATGCACTATCTGCATATGTGTGTATAGATGTGTGTTTGTATATGTATACATATATACATACAAATACATACTCTCCCTATGTCTATGCATGTGTATGTATGTGTGTATATATGTGTTTATATATACATAGACACTCTTTCCATACACATACACACATACGTACACACATTTGTTGTTCAATTGTCCCCTCGTGTCTGACTCTTCAAGACCCCATGGACTGGTTCATAAGGTTTTCTTGCCAAAGATACTGGAGTGGTTTGCCATTTCCTTCTTCAGTGTATCCCCATTTTACAAAAGAGGAACTGAGGTAAATAGGGCTTAAGTGACATGCCCAGGGTCACACAGCTAGTAAATGCCTGAGGCTGGATCTGAGCTCAGATCTTCTATCTACTACACCACCTACCTGCCCTATATATAAGTATATATATAACTATGCATGTACATATACATACTATATATATATATACATGTGTGTATATATAAATATCTATATACCTATGCCAAATATAATATGAAAAATAAAGTGAGAAAATTTTAACTCTTCCCTACCTTCTCATTCTAAAATCTCTGACTTTCAATAAAAAAGTATTAATAACTTCTTATTTGTTTATCTAGATGAGGTATATACCTGTGGTATATGATATCTTGCCAGGCACATAAAATCTTTGAAATATGACTCCCCCAAATCTCCCATGGCCATTATTCTTTCCCATTCCCACTACCACTACTCTAGTTCAGACCCTCATTCCCTCTAGCCTGGATTACAGTAATAGTCCTCAATGGATTTCCATGTTGTCAGTGTCTCCCCACTCCAAACCATTCTACTACCTGCTGTCAGATTCATATTCCCAAAGTTTACTCTGACTATGCCATGCTAGTTAATGTTTTGAAATTGCTTATGTATATACACGTTGTGCCCTCCCCTTTCAAATGTAAGTTCTTTGAGATCAGGGCCTGCTTCTTTTTTGTCCCCACATCCGTCATGGTTAATAGAGCCTTGGAGTCAGGAAGAGCTGGGTTAAGTGCTCTGTCTGACACACACTAGCTATGTAATGCTGGATGAGTCATTTAACTTTTTTGTGCCCCCAGAAACTAGACCTGCATTGGTAGATAGTATTTCCTCATATGGGAGTTCCCTAAAGCAATGAAATCACAGGTTCAATTCCTATCCTCCGATTCTGAGTGCTAAACACAGCACTTGTATATTGTAGTCACTTAATAAATTGCCAAATTGAAAATATCTCCAAGGCCCCTTTCCAAGACTCAATTTTGTGGGTCTAAGGTCAAAATTTGTGACCTAAGATCCTACACCATCTGGTTCTAATCTTATATCACATTATTGTCCTTCAATAATCAATTGATCAATTAATAAGTACTTATTAAGCACCTGCTATGTGTCAGGCACACATCTTACATTTCAGTCAAACTCACTACTAACTAAACTGTCCCCCAGCCTCATTCCATACTCTGCCATCTCTGGATATTCATGTAAACTATTTCCTCCATCTCTGCCTGCTGAAATCCCTTTTCCCCTCATGGTTCTATTCAGGTGCTACATCTTCTACTGTGTTTTCCTTAAGCCTCCCCTGATGAAAAGTGATGCCCTCTTCCTAGTTCATTGGAGATTCTCTATAGGAATCTCCCCTTTATTCCCATCCCATTCTGTTTTGTGCTACATTTACTTACAGATATGGCTTGACTTCATTCATTCAACGCACTGTCCCAAAAGTCGTAGTGCGGCTTTATGCTTTAATAACCTCAGAAGTACAAATGCTACAAACTTTAAGAAACTGAAAAGATAATTATTTAAGATATTAATATATTTCTTACTAAGATTTAACATAAGCATTGCCTTGTGATACCCATCACTTTAGTCAACTTTGAACTTTACAATTTCATCAGCTGCTTCTGAAAGTGACTGAAAGGACTACATTTGTAATCCTGGCCTTAAGATCATGCAAAGAATGAGGTTTAAAAGCATGCACAACTGTTCTGATGTGACCCCACAAGAAACAACCTAATAGAGATAGATCAGGAGACAGAAATGGACAAACTTGGACCTCCTCTACCAATCCAGAGATCTAAGAAAGGGTCACCCAGAAAGTGCCACTCATATAAGAATAATGACAGGATTCCCCATCTTGTTAAAATTAAAATTAAAAAAACTTATTCAGAATTCAAAAAAACTAAATAAGTGCAGTAGAAATTTAAATAATTAAAATTTCAAATTACTTTTCTGTTTGTTGCATTTGTATTTTGAAGTTATTAAAGCTTAATATTGCAGTAAGACTTTTGGGACACTTTGTATTTATTGATCATCCACTGTGTATGGGATGCTGTGCTAGGTTTGGGGGGATAAAATTTAATTAAGATAGGGTCTTATCTAAATTCTACCCTCGTGGCACTTACAAGGGAATATAACACATAGTAACTGACATTTATATAGTACTTTAAAGTTTGAAAAGGTTTTATAAACATAACACTTCAACCTCATCATAACCCAGTAAGGAAGGCATTATTATTTCTACTTTGCAGATAAGGAAACTGAGACTCTGACTTGTGTAAGGTCACATAGATTCTAAGTATCAGAGGCAGGATATGAATTAGATTTCCCTGGCTTCAAGTTCAACATGGTAACTACTATCCAGCTGTTCTCAAAGTGAGCTCAGCCCAAGACTCTTTTAAAGTCCATGAGGTCAAGATTATTTTCATTTAAATACTAAGACATTATTTGCCAATTAAAATACTCCTCCCTTCTCCATGTACATATCTGTGTAAGGTCAGATTTTCTTCACATACTCCAACCAAAACAATACATTGAAACAGATTCAATGCAGAAGCAGATATGAGAATCCAGTCATCCTCTAATAAGCCAGATATTAAAGAGATTTTCAAAAATATGTAAAACAATGCCATTCTTCTCACTAAACTTTTTTTTTTGGGAAAAGTTATTTTTCATAAAAAAAAGCTATTCATGTTAACAGGTAATGGGTTTATGGTTGTTATCTTTAAATGAATTACCAAATACATATTTTAAAATTTTATCATTTTTAATTTCTAATATGGCAAACATTGATAGTTATAACCCACATAAACAAAAGCTCTTTGGGGTCCTCAAGAATTTTCAAGAGTGTAAAAGGATGCTGAGGCCTAAAAGGTTAAGAATTATTACATTATTCCACACAGCCTCTAAAAAACAACTCTCAGGTAACAGTAATACCCAACAACATGCATTACAGAGTTGTACAAATTACTACAGGAGATCTATAAGGAAAGATGATATACTCCATATTGGATTTTGGGCAGGAAATGAGTCATTTTTCATCGTTACATTCCTAGACTAACATAACGATGTTTTCATTTTTGTCTTTGTAGCCAAAGGACCCAGCAGAGTCCCTGGGGCAAATAAGGATTTTAATAAATGCTTGTTGACTGGTTAGCACATAGTATATGTTTGTTAACTGAATGAAATTAGTCCTAAAATTTAGGAACTAAAAGGTACCTTGAAAGTCACATAAAGGCCAAGAGTTCTCAAGTCTTTTTCCCATGGAGGAACTACTTTTTGATAGCGTAGAGCTTTAGAAAGGTCAGAGACGTGGGTAAGTCACTAGGCAAGGGAAAACCATAAGCAAGCCTCATAAATGGATTCTTTACTCCCTACTTCTTCGAGTTCCAGACGGCTGCAAGGATGTTTTTTCAAAGAGTAGAAATAAGGAGGATCAAAGTCTAAATCTTTATATTAGGAAACTAAGAGCCTGGCCTCCAGTTATTGGTAAGACTCAACATCCAGAGACATACAACAAGGAACTGAGACCGATTCAGTGATTCCAAGCTAAACAGCTAAGGAAGATAAGGACTGCTATTAGAAACCTGGCCCCACAGTACCAAATGGTACCAGTTAACACTGAACTCTTCTCTGGACTTCTACAAAGATGCTCTGGCATTTTCATGGGAAGGAAAGTTACAGGTCTGCTGTCTCTCAGAGGGTAACTATTACCACCTTCCCCTCCATGAACCATACCCTATGCCTGGGAGCTAAGTCATTTGGTTAGTACACTAAAAGTAATGGGTGCTGAACAAAGAAAAGCCTGGGGTCCTTCAGACTACTGGCTTCTGAGTTGAGGGAAATGAATAATACTTTACCTTTGAATGGTGCCTTTAATTTTTTCAATAGTACTTTCAAGCCTATTATCTCATTTAATTCTCAAAACATCCCTATGGACTAGATAGATATTAGGATCCCCAATTGACAGATAAGGAAACTGAAGCACAGAAAAATGAAAATAATTCACCTAAGACCATAGGGTGAGTTAATGGAAAAGCAAGAACCAAGGCAGGTTAGCCCAGTGCAAAGACCACTGGTCTGGAATCCAAGATCTCTAGGCCTCAGTTTCCTTGTTTCAGATATGAGAGTGAAACTAATCTCTAATATCTCTTCCATCTCTAGTGATTCTGCAGCTAGATGACAGGTCTCCAATCCCCAGGCACTGCTCCTTCAATTGGACCATGACCAAACTGAAAGCTGAACCCCACAAACTCCTATAAACAATCCACTTAGTGCACACTCACCTATTTCCTCATTTATTTGATATTCTTGCTCCACCAGCCTGACTTTGGGGGAAGGTGAGGGAGACTTATTGCCATAACTTTTGCATACTATTTCTGTGTGGGTGAATTTGTGGAGAAGTCATAGATTTAAAGCTGGAAAGGTCCTCAGAAAGCCAGTCAGCCCAACTTACTCATTTTATAGATAACGGAAGGAAAACGCAGAGAGTTTAAGTGACTTAGCCAGTCACATAGCTAGTTATCTGAGGTAGAATGAGAACTTATGTCTGACCCCAACCACTAATGATGCCACAAGGTTTCTAGATGCATAACTAGGTCACACCATCATGAAACGGACATAAACCCAACACTCTGGTTCTTAGAGGAATGTACTATACTTTCCATTATCCAGAATGGTGAGAAAATAAGACATTCTGGCTCTATGAAAACTGTCATATCTAGCAAACACAGATTATGAGTTTTTAAAGATTACACTAAGTCCTACTTTGTTCCCTCACCATGGTGTGGAGGTCTCTCAGGATGGTACAGCAGATTGAACTACATACGAAGACCTGGGGTAGAATCCTACCTCTGACCTTTACTTCCTTTGAGACCCTGGGTAAGGCATTTAACATCCCTGGGGCTCAATTTCCACATAAATTAGAGTACCTCAGAGGTCCCTTCTAGCTCTAACTCTATGATTCTATTATCTGATAACACACAATTACATGCTGAGCTAGAAAGCTTCGAGCCCAGACCTTGTCTAGAAGTGGACTGTTTAAGCATCAGTCTAGCTCAATCTGGAGTTTTTCAACCAAACTGAGGATGAAGAGAGGGAGGGAGGGAACAAGCATTTATGAAATGCCTACTATGACCAGGGACTGTGCTAAACACTTTACAAATATGATCTTATCTGGCCATATAGGGATGAATTTTTCAGCCACAGCAGCTTCTCCTACATCTTAAGACCTTCTCCTAAATCTTAAGGGGGTCATGATCTACAGTTGTGATGAGAAAATCCACGCCAATAAAATCAGAGATGATTCAGTGTAGAATAGAATTCAGCAGAGATACTAACATACTAAACACAATGAGTTTCCTTTGAAAACTCCAAAGGGATTTGAAGGCAAGGGCCTCAGAATTAAAATTATAGACACTAATTTTCATTATTCTGGTGAGCCACAGTCAATAGACTGAAGTGCACAATGTACCAGTTTATGTAAAGTCTAAGAATATCATCGATTTCCAAAGCTAGAATGGACTTCCGAGGCCATCCAGGCTAACCCTTTCCTTCCTATTACAGATGAGGAAATAGTGCCTTGTTATCTCAGTTCTACTGTCATTTAATAGGTTAGGATGCCTGAGTCCCAGTACCCAGGCATAGCCAGAGTGCCAGCTTCAAAACCTTATGTGATGATGTTATATAGGAAGGCAAAAAAGCAAGAATATAGAGCTCCCCTAGGTTGTATCAATTGTATTGAAAATGCCCTTGGTTGTGTGCCATATGGGAAGCTGTCCAGAGCACAAAGTACCTAAAGAGAGATGCCAACTGGGAGCTCACTCTAGGGGTGAAATGGCTCATCTGGAGAGCTTTCCTGAGAGTTACAATAAGGTTGAAATTCTGGTGCTGGAGAACAGATGAGGAAATACACTTTCCTCTTTTTAATAGAGACGGCTTGTAGGTGGCACAGTGGATAGAACTCTGGACTTGGAGTCAGAAGGACCTGAGTTCAAATCCAGCCTCAGACACTTAATAGCTGCATGACCCTGGGCAAGTTACTTAAACTTTGCTAGTTTCCTCATCTGCAAAATAAAGGTGATAACACTAGCACCTACCTTCACAGGGTTGTTGTGAGGATAAAATGGGATTATATTTGTAAAGTGCTTTGCAAACCTTAGAGCAAGTGCTAGCTATCATTATTATTATAATATTGTAAATAATATTAGTTTTATATATTATATATAATAATGATTATTCTTATTAGACAGTGGAGGGCTATGGATATACAATAATACAAATGCTCTCAGATATGGTTGTTTTATCCATTGGTTTTGCTTAACTACATTTCCATGTTTTTTGGGTGCAATGGGAGAGGGCATTGGGAGGGGAGCAAGGGACAGATTGGGGAATATCTGTAGTGTAAATCGAAAGGCACCAATAGACTTTTTTTAAAAAGAGAATATGGGTTGATTCTCACCTTCACTCTCCCCAACCTTCATCCCCTGTGTTTTTAAATGTAGAAGTCTTGCAAGCATGAGTAATCAGGGAAAAAATGTGAATTCTCTGGGTTTTTTTCTAATAAATGTAATAATTCCTTCATAAAAGTAAACAAAAATCTTCTCCAGGTCAATGGGCAAGAGTGAGCAGTGAGCAATATTTGCTAGTTTAGTGCTATCATTTTTTTTTTTTTTGCTTTTTGGTGAGGCAGTTGGGGTTAAGTGACTTGCCCAGGGTCACACAGCTAGTGCATGTCAAGTGTCTGAGGTCAAATTTGAACTCAGGTCCTCCTGATTCCAAGGCCGGAAATCTAACCACTGTGCAACCTAACTGCCCCCATAAACTTGATTTTTTTTTGAGGCAATCAGGGTTAAGTGACTTGCCCAGGGTCACACAGCTAGGAAGTATCTGAGGCGGGATTTGAACTCAGACCCTCCTGACTCCAGGGCTGGTGCTCTATCCACTGCACCACCTAGCTGCCCCAGTGTTATCACTTCTTAACTAGAGACAGAAGAATGCAGTTTGAACCTCCTCATACTCTCTCCAGCTTCTCAAGCCTAATTTGTAGGGAAGGTTTCTCTTCAAAAAAGCATTGCATTTGTAATTAGGACACTCAGGTTCTGATTCTGAATCTGACACGTATTGGCCATAGGACTGTGGGCAAGTCATTTCCCTTTTGTGAGGAAGTTTCCTCTTTTGTAAAAATGTGGAGGTTGGACTAAATGATCTTTTCTAAAAGCCTTTCAGCTCTGAATTAATTGATCCTAAGAGCTTACTCTGGGAAAAGCATACTATGAAGCAAAATTCTAAATGATCCACACTAATTCTCTGAACTTTGAACTAAATCAAAGATAACCAAATTTCTGGAACTTTCATTTATCTAGAACATAGACATAATCTCTAGAGAATCAAAAATTACTCCTTAACAACAAAGAAAACAGGTGTCATGAAGTCAATGTACTTTACTACATGGCAAATGTCATGCTCAGATACTCCTGAGAGTTTAGTGACTTTGTATTCCATGTAAAACGAAGGTACTGATTTAACAAGCTTGTTATCTGCTTTCGTCTGGCAAACTTCCATCAGACCTAGGATAGAGCGGTCAACAAAAGTGAAATAGCACTGAAAGCTACTTCAGTGACAACAGCAAGGAGTGACATCTGGGAGTAAGGAGGAGACAAAAAAATGCCAGCTAAAAAAACACAGCAGTTTAGGGCAAATGAATGTAAGTCAACTATCCCTTCTGCATCCTAGGGCATCACTGTATTATATGAAATTACAATAACTGTTATTATTAATACTAATTGACATAGGTTTTAAGGTTTAGAAAACACTTCCCCACTTCAACAACTCTGTGAAAGAGGACCTGTAAGTGACCTGCCCACAGTCATACAGACACTAAACAGAAGGCAGGATCTGAATACGGCTCTCCTAGCTACCTCATGGGCCATTTCCACTGCTTCCCCTGCCCTGATTCATCAAGGAAAAGTTGAACAAGGTTAGTTTTTCTGTTTACAAAGATAGGAAAGTTTCTGATGCACTTTAGAAAGATTTCCAACAAAAACCTTTTTTTTAAAAGAGTGCACATTTTTAAAGAGCGTAGATTTTCACTCATCTGGAAAATTCACTTTTCCAAAATATCTATATTACCTGATGATGTCCAGACAATATGCTATGTATTTTTAACCAAGAAGATAAAGGGAGAAAAAGAAATAAAAGGAGAGAAGAAAAACAAACTGTATATTTACAAATGTGTGTGTATAGATAATAGATATATTTATACCTGAATATTCGACTTCACCTGAATTGTGTCTGTATCTTTTTCTAATATTTAAGCTCTGCTTCAGATACATCTCGGTCCCTCCCCTCACCCTTCTCTCCCAAAACTATGTCTACCACTGACTCCATGTGAAAGTGGGCCTTTCTAGGGAGTCTGTTTACAATTGTTTCTTTCCCCTTCTCCTCCCACCTTTTTTCTTTTCTTTTTTTTTTTTTTTTTTTTTTCCTAAGGGCCCTTCTCTCTCTCTCAAATCTTTTCTTCTTTTACTGGCTTCTCCCTAGCAACATCTGAAGAGGGCAGCAGCCATTGGTTTATAAGCAATCTGGCAGCCAATGAAATGTCAGCTCAGAGATTATCCTTAAACCAGTTGGAATCTTGTGTTTCACAGGGAGACAAATTACCATATTATAGAAACATTGTATAGCTATCCTTTAAGTGTGGAAGAGCAAGACACATTCACACATTCAAGATTACACTAATTCTAAGCAAAATGACTGGTGTGAGGATGTGCACACCCAAGGCTAGTGAACCATTCACAAGCCTAGAATAGACACTCTCTATTTTTAATGTTATGTATATATACATGTATGTATTGTGTATATATGATATACATGTACATACATTATATACATATATGTATATATGTGTGTAAATATGTGTGTATGGGTGTATCTATCTTTTGTTGTTGTTCAGTCATTTCCAACTCTTTGTGACCCCATTTAGGGTGTTCTTGGCAGATACTGGAGTGGTTTGCTGTTTCCTTCTTCAGTTCATTTTACAGATGAGGAACTAAGGCAAACAGGGTGAGGTGACTTGCCCAGGGTCACATAGCTAGTAAGTGTCTTAGGCCAGATTTGACTCAGGAAGATGAGTCTTAACGACTTCAAGTCCAGCACTCTATAGACTTTGCCATATGCACCAACTAGCTGCCCTACATCTAACTAGCTAGCTAGCTATCAAAAAATGATTGCAATCAAACCTGAATATACCCAAATGCTCATGGAATTGGTTAATTAAAATTTCAGGGTACCTGGGGGCTAACCCCAAACCCCATTTGTTTCAGCCTTTGTAACTGACAAGCTTTTTAACATCTCTGAGGCCATTTTCCTGCATTCATCATGTTAATGAACATGATTGACTCTTTTTTCCTCTGATACAGATCACCCACACCCTCAAAGCCATCATTCTAAATAATAATTCTCACTATCCTCAGCTGTTTGTGTAGAGGTACAAGGTAGAAGGTAACTTGACTGAATATATTTGAAAGCCTCAGGGTTGCTTGTGAAAGGGGGGATGGGTGTTGAGGAACTAAATCCCCAATTTTGAACTTATTTCCTCATGTCTTATCATTTTCTCCTAAAAGTGTATCCCAGCAAAAAACAAATTAAATCTCATTTCACTGGGGGTTCTATTGACTTGGGTTGATTAAGGTTCCACTAAACATACATAAGCACTCTGAAAAGCACGAAGAGTAATCTAACATGGTTTTCTAGAGTTAAGTTAAATCTGAGCTGTGTTTAATCCTTAATATTCCAATTGATGATTCTTGCATTTGAAAATTCCTGATTGTATTATTAATATTACCTTGGATTCCTCCCTTCCCCCATCTGATTTTAATAACAGGATCCATATATAACACTTGGTCAGTGAAGAACAGACATTTAACCACACCTTGACCCCTGGAGCCAGTAACTGCCAAATCTAAATATACTGTCACTGACTGGACACACACAATGTATCAAACAAGAGCAACTCACATTTATTTGTTGGAAAAATTTGACTGATGTGCCTTCAACCTGTCATCAGACCACAGTGACCTCAATTTTTTGAGAAATAAAGTCAAAATCCATTCTTATCTTCTGAGATGCAAGACTTATTTATGTGTCAGCCTTCCCCCTCGATTGTCCTTAGCCTTTGGGAAGCAGTCTAAAAACACAATCACACAGTGAAGACCTTCAAGTCCATACCCACTTTTGACTATGTTCCTTAAATCTCTCCCAAGACCTTCCAATTAGTTAGTGGAAGTTACATATGCTGCTGTTTGCTGGGCTAGTTCTGAGTCTCAGGAAGGAGAAGAAGGGAGACAGGGAGCTTTTTAACAATAAGCCTTCTCTACAAAAAGCCAAGCAAAAAGGGAATAAAGGGCATAAAAATTGGATCACTGGGTTCAGACACCTCTGACAATGACACCAAAGAATTTTTACAGAGAATATGAGCCTAGGAGATCATAGTCCAACTTTCCATTTCACAGATGAGAAAACAAGGCATGGAGTAGTGAAATAAGGTCCCATAACTAGTTAGGGAAAGTCATCCTTGATTTCATCTTCAAAGGTTAGGGATGTTCCCCAAATTTCCATGAATGAATGAATGAATGAATAAATGAAAAAGCATTTCTTAAGCACTTACTATCTCCATTCATCATGGATCTTTAATAAACCATTCATCATAGTTATTCATCCATGAATTTATCTAAACTTTTCTTGAACCTATTCATATTCTGTGCCTCCAAGTACCACGTCCCAAGTACTACCTCCCAAGTCATCTAAATAATAGATGTCTAAATTCTCCATCTTCCTCTAATACTTCCACCTGCAAAATGTTCCCCTTTAGCATCTGAGGTTGTCTGACAACCCAAGGGAAGCTGGGAGGCAAGAGAGACTAGCTAGAAGGATGGGATAAATGGATGAGGCCCTCAGTGTCCCATGAGCTGTTTTCTAGGCATTAAGGTTTGCTTACACAGCAAACACAAGCACACCAATCTCCCATTCCTGCCTTAAAAATATGGACTTGTTTTTTAACTCCTAACATAATGAATGAGCTTAAATATTAGAAACTTGAAATTATTAGGTAAATCATTTCACCTGCAAAGCTTCTATTTGCATAACATTAATTCATGATGGCAGCTAAAACAAATTCATCACATTCACTATATTAGAGGCTGATTTATGTAGGAATTGAAAAAAATCATGGGCTTAAAATTATGTTGACATGATGTACGTGCTCAATGGTGAAAGGTTTTTGTTTTTTTTTTTTAAATCATCTAAACAACTGAATTATGGGGAGAAGGAAAAAAGTTTGGGGAGGGGAAGGAAAAGAGGAAAGGGGCGGCAAAGGAATGGCATCTTCAAAAATGAGTAATGCTGTTGCCTCACGAGCATGTACTCACACACACACCAGTTATTAATGTCAAGTATGCCAAAGATACGCTGGAAAATCATTACCATTCATAGCCACTAACAGCCATTAAATTTCAATCAATTCAACTTAACACAAGTGTACTTCAGCGGCCCTTACAGTTCCTTATAAATGTGGCTCAAAAGTCGGCCTGACTTACTGCATTGTCCACCACACAAAGAGGCATTGCCAAGGATCTCTCTGAAAAGGGACTATCTTGGGTCTTCTAAACGGATGCTCTTTTAACATCCCAGTCATCAACAGATCTTTCTTTTCTGAGGGAGCTGAGAGAGGGCCTTAACAGCACCCTCCAGGTCAACATAAACGGAGGAAAATATGCCTTTTTTTTTTTAGCTGAAATCCTTCCTTTTGTGCCTTTGAGGTGGGAGAAGGACAGTAAAGTGGGTGTCCTCTGGAAGAAACTTAACAACTTGTCCCTTAAAGAGAAAGTTTCAGACTTCAGCAAAAGTTCTGTATTGCTCTACAGCTGCAGCTCACCCAATCCACTTGAAATTTGTCATTTAATATGCCTCCTTTAAGCTCTTTGAAAACTAACATTTAATTCCCTTCACTGTGAAGGGGCCTTAGGGCAGGTCAATTAGAAAGGAGGAAAGACTAAAAGAATACAGACCAACTCCAGGCAGCAATCTCCTGGGTTAGAAAACCCGCCTTTTCAAAAGCTAATAGGCTTGCAGCCTGGTTTCTTACAGACGCTCTTCCAGCCTGTGATGGAGAAGTAGCTGAGTTATGATTTTTTTTTTCCCCTTAGAGGCCAGGATTCCAGGCTGAATGGATCTTGGAATCTCGTTTACACATAGTTTCACAACACCAAGGTAACAAAGACAAGTTAAGCTGAATAGATTTTGATCTGGTTGTCTATTCTTTAGTTTCCATGAAACAGGTTTGAGCCATTCCTGCAACTTGCTGAAGGTTGCTGGTGGGCAGCCTATTATGAAAGCTGCAACAATGCGCGTATTGTTTAGCATACTGTAAAAACAATCTGGGTGTGCAAGTCCCCGTATAACAAGAGGGGAACTAGATGTGTTGCAAATTATGAGGAATGTTGGCACCGGGAGGCTTTACGTCCTTGCTATTAACCCATGGGCTCACCGGCATTTGAGTCGGACGATTAAGTTATTAAATGTTCTATGGAAGGCAATAGATGGTGGAGAAATCTTTTTAGCACATGCTCTCCCTTGACTTTCTCTTCCCAGCTATCTCAAATCTCAAGACCTCTGTAGGGTGCCTCCCAGAAGCTGAAACGGAAAACCAAGTGGGGGTTGGGGGGTGGGGATGGGTGGGTGGAGAAAAGGAGACAGAGAAATGCACTAAGTACATACAATAGGGATGTACTCCAGACTCAGGCACAATGCCCCCAGCATCAAAAGAGCAAGAGTTCAACTGATTTCATAAAGGTAAATTGCTCTAAACACAGCGATGTCAGCAAAACTTAATCACGCCAGGAGCTTTGCTTAATTACAGGTTTTAAGGCACGGTTTAGCGAAAGGGAGATACCTAAATGTGTCACCTGGAAAGGTCCAGACACTCAAACTATTTGTAAGTTAGAGGAACACAAATATTTGTAACTGCCCTCCCCCTCCCCCCAAAAAACCTAGCAGACCCGCTGTGGTAGCACACAGAGAACCAATCAATCCTGTGAGAATGGGGGGGGGGGCACCAAACATATTTACATAGTAAATACAAACTACTAGGCAGTAATCATTGAGATCTGTCTTTAATTACCAACCTGTAAAAAAGTTTCATTTCAGCAGGAGGTGTTATCTCTTAAAGCAGTTTCCCCAGCTATGATCACCAAGATAACCATGCTTAACCCTTTCCAAGTCAACAGAGCACTCAACCAAAGGAAGAAACTCAAACTCTCTCTCCCCTCCCCAACTGATCTCCAATAAAATTGAAGTCAGTCTACTATAAGGACGACTGTAATGACACAATGTTCTCCACCTTTCCCTCTATACATACACATACATACATATAAAACACACACCCACATATACACATATGCACATATATACATACATGGGGGAGGTAAGGGGCCCTCTGAAGAAAAAGGGGGGAAAAATCAATCTAGTGCTAATGAATAAAAAGTTCCTTTTATTCCACTGTTGTTTTTGGTTCATTAAATTTTCCACAGATTTGCAGAGAAGAAAACGTGATCAATAAACCTTGACAAAAGTGAACGTGTGAAAAAGGCCAGAGAATGGAACAGGAAGATAAAAGTGATATCCCGATCACAGATTTCAGAGGCAGATGACCAGAGCTCTGGACTGCTGAATAATCTGAATAGACCATCATTTCTTTGCAGCCTTTCACATTCTTTTGCCTGACTGTTGAAACTCTTCATTCAATACAATAGTAAATGCACTAAAACTTTTTTTTCTTATGCTAATGGTGAAATTGGGTACTCAGAGTTAAAACACACTTCCCAGTAACTTGCTTTCTTTGAGGAAAAAAAACCCCCACAATACACTAACTTATTCTTAAACCAAAATGTCAAAAATGGCTTGCAAAAGTATTGCTCACCCCCCCAAGTTGTCTTTCCTCTCCTTTTCCCCAAAAGATACACACACACATATATGTATAATGTGAGAATATTTGCTGTATTTAATGATGCTCTTGTATATGAAAGAACACTAGGAAAAATTACTTTCTCTTTATTTGCAATTTTCTAAGTTTTAAATACAGTGATTGGAAATACTAATGCCACTTCACCAATTTTAGCATATACGCTCTTAAACAGAGCAGCTACCATTACTTTTCAAAGACATGATCCAATGACCACTTCAAAAGATTCTCAGTATCCTACAGTAATGACAGAATACATTAAGCTTTGGCATTTTATACTATTATTATTGAATAGGAGAGTATTTTTCACAAAGGAATATGCATCTGAAATCCACAGATGTTATTTTTGCTTTAAAAAGTCATATATTTTTTCATCAAATGACTTTTTCTTCATTCCCCTGAGCTAGGCAAATCTGTTGAAACAATTAAAATTATTTTTTTCATTCAATTTTACTGAATTTTTTTTCTCAGAAATTTCTACTTATTCTCCATACTCTAATCATTGCTCTAAAGTATGCATTCGTGATTTCTTTGGCCCTAGATATTTTCTAGAATCTCAAAATATGATTTCCCTACTTGGAAAATTTCCACATTACATGTATGTATATGTATATATGTCTACAATAGAAAGTCGAAAGGTCAAAAAAAACCCAAGAATCCTCCTATAGCTGGTTTTCTAGGAACTGTGGATCAATTCCCAGGGCGGTAGCCTGAGTGTGCCCCAACTGTTTGTGCAGCAGTACTGTAATTTGAACTGCAGTCTTTTTACAAGTAGAAAATCCTTCAACAAGCTATACTTCTTTCACATAAATTCTTTTGCCCCATCTCCTTAAAGTGCAACACACATGCAAAAACATACTACCTAAGGTCAAACTTTTGCCTAGGAAAAACCAGGTGTTACCATTCCTTGCTAAATAAAATTCCAGGGCTATGGTTTTAAGCATTAACAAGCTAGATAGGTATGTTCAGGTTGCACTTAAAAAGTATATATTATAATTTTTCAGACCCATTTAAAAGGACTCTCTTGTGTCTAATTAGTGGAGGTTTCTCTGGGAAGAAACACTAGAAAGGTGTTTATTAGGCAAATATCCAGTTTTGTCTGCCTGCCTGTTGAATCCACTGGTTTCACTAATCCAGCACTGGGTGACTTCACTGTGTACAGGGCACTTGTGGGAATACAAAAAGCATGAAGTATTTGTGTATCTTTCAGTCTGCAGTGCAAACATCCCAGCTACAGTACCCAAGACATCAACTATCTGAAGAGCCAATCAATAAGCAACTACCCGACAGACCCTTCAGGTCCACTCATTCCACTGGGCCTTGAAAAGGCTTCTCTTTCCCAAAATGGGACTTGAGGATGTATAAGTAAATGGAGTGGCTTTCCATTGCAAAAGAAAATCCACCTCGGCATGAAGTAGCTTCTCTCAACTTCATGGACAGTTTGGATAAACCAAACATTGCACTCTGAGACCATGTTCAGGTTCAGTGTGATCCAGAGAGGAAAGCTAAAATGACCTTGGACTAAGATTCCAATCACTTTTCAAGTCTCAACCACATCAAGTGGGTTTTTGGAATCAAATTTATCCCTCACATGAAAAATAAACTACAGGTTTCAAAATTCAGGACTGAGAAGCACAGACATGTCTAAACTAAATTCACTTCAAAAAAAAAATTTTGGAGGCTTCAGCATAATTGCTTTTAAATTCTTCCTCTGGAAGAAGAAATTGTAATTTCCTATTTGAAACCATTCCCCACTGACCTACTTTGAAAAAAGACCAAACTGGATGTCATCATCTTTCAGGTTAGGGATGATTCCATGAGGAGTAGCCCACAGTTTGGTCACTTCAAAGCTGCATTGTTGATTGCTCTTATGAAGTATGTGAAATGGGTAGAGGTAAAACACCACTTTACTTAGGAGTAATCTCTTTGGCAGGAATACATGTCACAACAGACAAGGCATGAATCATGACCCAAGGGGAATAGCATGCTTTAAAAAAAATACCAAATTACTAGAGAACTTTCTGAAATTTGCCTGTTTTTCAACTGAGAAAAAAATTCCCCCTTTCCCCTCAAACTTACTCTTCTTAAAATTCTCCAAATGGATGACATTTGGAAATCATGTGGTGGCATTTGGATGGATTTAAAACTCTAAGGATAACGTAATACACAAACATATATCTGCATATATGTAAAATCCCTATTGCTCTGTGCAAATTGATAAAATAAAGGAAAGAATAGGAAGATGAAGCGGAAGGCAGAGGAAGAAATGGGTGAAGAAATGAAGAGGAGGAGGACATTTTTGTATGGTTTAAAATAAATTTGTCCAATAATCCAGGCATCTGGAAACCTTAAGATCCATGCTCTCAAAACTAAAAACAAGTCCCTAGTCATTCCTCTTACTATAAAACAAATTTCTCCAAATGGAATAATTGCAGGGCTAATAACCCTGCCTACAGAGAGATTCTGTCCGCAGTCAAAATGAACAGAGTAAAAGGAAGCCCCCAGCAAAGCTAAGTAAATCAGTGCTAGTAAGGGAGGGGTGGGGGAGGAAGAAGAAGAAAACCCTTTTATGTTAGGTAGCTAGAACAAACAGATCAAATCAGTGAGACTTATGACAAATCAGCCTATTCCACTGCCTTTCACTGCTGTATATTTTGGATTTCACGGTTTATTTACTTTACTTTTTTGGCACCAAGCCCCCAGAGCATGCCAATACAATATTTGTTTAAACATTATTTTATGCAGCGAGCGAGAGAAACGTTTACTTTCAAATTCTTGCACACCCCCAAGAGCCTCATCGGCAAACAGTATATGAACGTTTTACAACTGTTCCCTTTATCAGAAGCTGTCAGGATTAAAACTTCACAAACTCAACAAGGGGGAGAGGGGTCCTCTTACACAGAACTGGGGATGGATTTTTCAATATCTTTCAGCAATATGTACGCACACTAGGTGAGGTAGGGAGTGGGGATGGATGTGGATGCGTGTACAAATACATTCCATATTTAGGTCAATTGTATAGACATGATTCCTGAGAGCCTTGGGGACTATCTGACTACACATTCCCCACTTTTCCAACTAGTGTTCGTTTCTATGAAAAGAAAAAATTATCTTTCGTAAACCTAGGGCTCTGAGAGCACTGCCTTGGATTTCAGGCAAGAGTTCTCCTATCTGAACCTTTAGGGATAGAGAGGTGGGGTTCAGAGAGTAAGGGGATTCATCCTAATCTCTCTCGCAGTAAAATCAGGTTTCCTAGGAAATGACAGCAATTACTCGAAGAAAAAAAAAAAAGGCGCCCAGTTGGGCTGGCTTTCCTAGCATTTCTTCTCTTCCCACCCTTTTCTCCCCTTCCTCTTCCCCCCCTTTTCTTCCCCTCCCCATACATAACCCGCCACACATGCCCCCAACACACACACACACACACACACACACACACACTCACACACTTTCCTCTCCCCACAATTGTCTTAAAGCCACAAGGTCCAGGGAAAACTCAACTCTCTAAATCCTTAATAGGATTGGCGCCCAGCTCTCTCCAAGCCTCTCCCCATCACACAGAGATCAAGTTGCAGTAGTGGATTTTTCAAATTCCTCAGCAAATATACTTGTTGAAAGATTGCCCCTCCCGGGGGTGGGAAAGGTGGAAGGGGAATGGGGGCAAAAGGGAGGAAAGAGTGGATGGGGGGAGAGAGGGAGGAAGAGTGAGATGGAGAGGGAGAGAGAGAGAGAGGGAGAGGGAGAGGGAGAGGGAGAGAGAGAGAGAGAGAGAGAGAGAGAGAGAGAGAGAGAGAGAGAGAGAG
>NW_020950326.1:7557482-7650570 GCF_900497805.2 Vombatus ursinus | reverse complement strand
GAGAGAGAGAGAGAGAGAGAGAGAGAGAGAGAGAGAGAGAGAGAGAGCAGAACAGTAGGGAATGGGGTTGAATCACCAGGTCCATCCAGATTCCTTTGGGAAGGGAAAGCAGTCTGAAAGAGAAAGAAAGCAAAAGAGACATGCAGGGAGAAACGGAGGGGAAAGGTCTGGGGGCTGGTAAAACGAGAAGTTTCTGCTAAAAGTCGACACACAAGTCTCTTGCTCCAGAACCTCCAAACCATCCCCGCCTCACAAGCTCCAAGTTTCTAGGCCCCTCTCTTCTCTTCCCCCTCCCTCCACGACTGCATCACCTTAGAAAGTAAGGGGGAGGAGGAGAGAAAGATATTTCTCCAAACCTCCAATCCCACTTTCTTCTCCAGGACAAAAACCCCACCACAGCAACCCTTAGGGCTTAAGCGACTGAGGGCTTGGTTTGGGGGTGTCTTCCAGGAGGAATTGCATTTTGAGGAATGCGACTGATGATACATGAAAGCTTCCCCGCCCCGTTTTTCTAATCTCTCAGAAAACGGATTTAAAAATTGGGGGGGGGAGGGGAAGCAAACTGGCCCGCAACGAAAAGGGAGACAGACCACCCCTCTCACATCGATGCACGTCGTCCGAGAATTTCAACTCCGAGACCCCTTTCCATTTTTCAGCTCCTCGCTGCCCAGCGTAACCCTAGCCCTAAACACGCCGGAGCCCCCAAAAAACACACAACAAAGTTTCCCCCCAAGCAATCTCGAGCCCCTTCCTGCCCGGCTCCCTCCCTCTCTACTCCGGTCCCCTACAGCCTATACCTGCAGGAGCCGAAAGGGTGAGGAGGGCTCAGAGGGCCGGGGCCGCCTAGCCCGAGCGCCCTTTGGGGAAATGCAGCATCCCTTCCATGCGCTCTTCTGCCCCCGCCTTGCCCGGACACTGCCGGGGAAACAGAATGAAAGGCTTTTTTTCTTTTCTTTTCTTTTTTTCTTTAAAGAAAGAAAAAGGCAAATGTAACTTTACCAAGGAAGAGAAAAGTTTGCTCTATAATGCAGGTGTCTGTTCTGGCGTAGGGCTGCAGCTCCTGCCCCCCATCCCAACTTTGCTGTGCGATCCGAGGCAGGCTGGCTGGCTGGGTGGCTAGAGGGCGGGGGTAGCACTGGGGCGGGGGGCGGAGGAGGAGGGGACCGGGGAGGGGGGCGGGCGTGAAGATCCTACTGTCTTCCCTTCGCCTTCTCGCCGAGGCTGCCGCGCTACTCCTGCCCTCTTCTCTTCCTCCTCCTCCTCCTCCTCCTCCTCCTCCTCCTCCTCCTCCTCTCTCCTCCTCCCCCCCCCCGCCTCCCCGAAGTCTCATTGATGGGAGTTTTTTTTAAAAGTCTGCTGCTGTTGCTGGCTCATTCCTGCACTTTTGCTATCCATCATCTACATCTAAGATATAGACAGACATTTCTCTCTCTCTCTCTCTCTCTCTCTCTCTCTCTCTCTCTCTCTCTCTCTCTCTCTCTCACACACACACACACACACACACACACACAGAACACCCGGGCGCGCGCATACAACACATGCACACACACTTCCTCACTCACACAGACACACACTGGCTGAAGTTTAGGAGGCCCAGCAGGGCAGGGATGAGAGGTGGAGGAGGGGTAGGGAAATGAAGAAGCTTTTTCCTTCCCAACACAGAAAAAATAAAGGGGGTGGTGTAACATAGAGGAAAAGTTGGAGAAGAGAAGAAGAAAACAAAGGAAAGAAGGAAGGAAGGAAGGAAAGAAGAAAGAAAGTGTTCTCCCTCACTTTTTTTTAAAACAAGGGGGGTGGGGTGCTGTAGCTAACTCAAGTCAGATGATCTCCAGAGCAGAAATCCACCAACTGATCTGTTTTCAATCTAATCCTTCTCCTTCTCCATCTCCTCCTCCCCTCCCCCTCCCCCCCCCAAGTTGCACCATTTGCTATTCCAGATGGGCCCGACTCTTTTTTTATACATCGGAATGGAAAAGCAGAAATGGACAGCTCTGGGTCATGTAGCCCCCTCCTAACCTTCACCAAGTTGCTGATTTCCTGAGAACCTTAGGAAAGAGACACAAGGAGAAAGATGCAGGTGCCTGGAAGTTTGTTTCATTCTCACCTTTGGGTTCAGAGTGTCTAATTTTCCCCTTCTCCCCTCCCCCATTTACCAGCTTCCTTTATCAGTATCTTTGACATATTGTCATCTGAAATCTGTTGTGAAGAGAAAGCCTTCAAGATTTTGTTTTGTGTCTTTTTTTTTTTTTAACGATAGTATACTCTCTAGTTCTAGTTATGTCAACCAGATGGAAATAATCAGAAAACAACAACAGAGGAAAAAATAGAAAAAGAAAAATCTGACTAATATCTTTAAAATGGAGTGGGAGGTAAACAGGAGTGGAGGGGGACATTCTCAATCAAACTATTTTGTGATTTGGCTTGTTCTGATGAACTCCCATGACACACCATTTGAAGCACAAGAATGATTTTTTGTTTTTAAACAGTACACCTAGCTTGGAGATTCAGGTCACAAAACTGCCTGAAAGTTTGTGTAACTGTGAAGAATTCTCATTTCTATCCAGGTATGCCACCAACCTTTCCCATTGCCTCTCACACTTACCTTTTCTAATTTCATGAAATTGAGTTTATCAGTGGCTTCAAATGTAGTGGCAGAAGAAAACTGGTCCAGATAAATAAAACATATCATTTCCTTACTGCTAGAAAACCTTTTCAGAATATGTTGGTTGGTGGCTTTCTCTTTTTCCTTCCAGCCTTTCTTTCTGCAGTTGTATGTTGTTTTAAATGTAATTACAATAAACCCTGACAAATGCAACTTTCTCAACCTTAGGGGTGACCTTCATGTGCACTTATTAATGATCTAGTTGATCTGATTGCTTTTTTGTAAGTAGTTTTCTACATATCTCATCGAATCTCATCTCATCTCATCTCTCTCTCTCTTTCTCTCTGTCTCTCTCTCACGTGTGTGCGCGCAAGCACGCTCACACACACACACACACACACCCAACACTTTATTTAAAAAGGAAACCATTTTTAGTGACTCCAGCTTACAAGAACACAAGAAAAGGGAAACAATAAATTGGAGTAGCTTCCCTGAGCCTAAGAGAAAATGTGTTATATGCTTTTAGAATGATTAGATGCTAATTATGTTATCCCTAAAACACACTATCCATTTCTGGACCCTGCTTGAACAAAACCAGAAATGTACGTGTGTATGTATGTATATATGTGTGTGTGTATATACTCACAAACATGTGCATATATATATATATATGTGCTTCTGCTTATTGTGTATGTATGTGTGTGTGTAAGCTGAAAGGCAATGTATTTCTTAAGAAGAAAACATGTTTTGAGGAAATAGCTTTTAAAAATACATATGATCAAACTCACCACTCTTCAGTGTATTTATTTAAATTCTTTCTGGGCTTTCAGAATAGAGACTCCAAAGAAACAGAAAAAGTAAACTGAACCTTCCTTCTCTGACCCATTCTTTTTTTCAGGGACCTGTTTTGTACTTATTCATACACATCTTCCTCATTGTTGGAATATTAACAAGGTGGGCTGATTGTTCCAATTACTTTTCTTTCTTATTTGCTTCCTTTGCTTACAGAATTTATGAAAAGGTTAAAAAAAAACCCACCATTTGGGAATGTCACCTGTTTTTCTCCTATACCTAATGGATTCAACACCTAAGGGAATATTACCACTCAAATAACTTTTCCTGGACTTTTTATGAAGATGAAGATGGAAATGTTTCTTTGTTATTATGCTATTAGTAAAGAGTTAATTTTAAGATGGTTAAAGGTTTGGTAATGAAAAGTATGGGAAGTTTGGGATGAGTGAAGCCACAGTATAATGGAAAGAGAACTCATCTAAGATGTAGAAAATCTAAGTTCTATTCCCAGCTCAATCCATGTTTGGCTCCAATTCCATGTTTGATCTTTGACAAGCCTTTTAACCTCTCCCTGCCTCTGTTTTCTTCTCTATAAAACTAAGATAATACCTTCCCTACAGAGTTATAAGGATAAAATGAGATGTGTGTGAAAGTAAAGAAGTTTGAATGCTCTATAAAGTGTTATACAAGCATAAGTGAGTATTGTTTGTGTAACAAAAAAAATCACATGTTTGCTTAATGTCTTGGGCTCCCTACAAATTTCAGTCCAATATCTCCCTTCCCCTTTGGCAGATTTCATTTTCATAAGTGATTGCCCACAGTCATTGAAAATCCTGTCATCAAAGAAAGATTACATCAAAATACAGTGATGGCACTGGTCAGTATGCCGAAAATATTTTACTGGTCCAAAAAGCTTTACTAAAAGTTTTTACTTTTTAAAAACTTACAAACATTTGAAAAAAACTGACACCTTCTCCTCCCTTGTCTCCCATACTTGATCCTCTGCTCCATGATTCCCAAAGCCCCATTCCCTGTGCCACAACCCATGCCTATGAAGCACTGAGTCATCCTCAGTAGAGAATTTATACACTTGGCTGATCTACACCATGTGGCCCAGCACACATCTCTGGACTACTTGTTTGGGTCAGAAAATAAATTTGGGCATTGAAAAAGTATTTCATCAACAAGATTTCAGGCAAAGTTGAAGGATTATTGATGAAGAATATTGCCTATACCAACAAATGCATTCAGTGTGTTAATTTTGCTGAATTAATCTTTCCCTGCTTTCTTTTGAAAATCTTTCTTACATGGGTTGGCACAATGAGTAGGCAAGTGGGCAGGAATATATTCAGAAATAATGGTGATATAAATTCAAAAGGTACCAATAAAAATTTTTTAAAAAAGGGACTTAGTAATTGACCCTCAGTTATTTCAGAAATTTCTCTTAACCAGAACATGCCATTCCCAAGTAGTCAGTTAATCAAGATTTGAGTCATAACCATTTTCCTTTTTGTAAACAGCTGCACCTTTCATCTTAGGATCAAAAAGCACTTTTGTGAACAATAGGCTCATTTCTCACCTTTCTCTGTTGAGCTTTCTCAAACCAGCATGGAACAAGGTGTTCCAGCATGGAGCTGAGGCTTGAAGGAAAGAGGTAGTTTTAGCCAGTTCTCCATCAACCCCAACAATCCTTCCAGGAAGGTAGTTAGTTGGGGGGGGGGGTTTGGAAAGGAACTATCAACATCATTCCCATTGCAGGGATAGAGAAGTCAAGGTGCTTGAATGTGAGCTGACCAAAATAAACAACAGTTTGGAACTTTCTGTCTGCATAAGAGCAAATGATCAGTCTTTTTTTTTTTTCCTTCTGAATTGACAATTTGAATGCACTTAGCGAATCAGCTAGCTGTTTTGGTTTCATGTACCACCAACCTTAGTATTACTTTGGCATTAAGTAAATGGCAGAAATGAATTGGGTTGGATATTAAAAGCAAAGCAATACAATAATCTGACCTTTAAAATCATAGACAGCCTGCCTAAATGAAGTCCTTGCATTTTCATATGAGCTGGAAGGCAGACAGTCAGTCAGACACTATTCCATTTAGTCTGGGTCTATATAATGCTGGAGTAACCAGTTGAAAAGTGAAATTCAACCCAATAGCTATTTGGTATCACGTAGACCAGAAGGCTTCGTTTGTTTCACTGAATTTCCTTGAGTTTGTTTTTAGTCTTAGGTTTGTTTTGTTTCATTGTCGTTCTGTAAGTAAATTCAGCATTATATACATACACTGTAAGTCTGTTGGCTTTGCTTAGCTGTTTTTGCTTGTTACAAGGGATAGAGAAGGTAGACTGATGTAAAAACAAAAGACATCCCTAAGAAATTCAACAAATAAATAAATGGTCTTTTAAAATAAAGTTAATTCACTCAAAAGGCCTATGATCTCACAGTATTATAAACCAAGAAAGTACTTTAGAGGTCACCTAGCTGAATCTCTCATTTTTGAGAGGAAGAAATAAAGTCTAGGAGAAAGTGACCTACTCAAGGTCACCCAGGTAGTTAGTGGCAGAACCAGAATTGTAACGTAGATAATGCTGGCTGTCAGCCTAATGCCCTTTCCACTACACGATGTTGCAGAGTCCTGAACCAGGAAGGAAAGAAAAAATATAGAAGGATACTCTCTCTACTCTTAAGGAATTTACACCTCACTTAGGAGACACACATGCAGTAGGAGAAACAACAATCAGTGAGTATAAGCTGGCTACACAAATACTGAGGGGATAGGGTGCTGCAGAAGACAGGGGATGGAATTATGTACAGGTGACGGTCATGTCTATGTAAAGTATAATAAACAAATATAATCCACACTAGGTATTAGAAATCTTTAGAATGATTTCAATCTAACAGTGGCATACATTTTGTAAGAAAAGTCACACGCAGGGAACAATAAGACCAGGAAGGACCAGCCTGAAGAGTAGGTTAGTAGGCTGCCAGCGGCCACTGCTAGGGTGTGATTTTAGTAGTGCCAGGAATTATTATGCTCCCCCCCACACACACACACAAAGTCTCCCCAAATGGTTGACTGAAGTCTGAAACTCCACAGAGTCCTTCTTTTGGCTGGAGGCTTCTTCTTCTATGAAAATGTAAATACCCTTGGGAGGGGTAAAACATTAAACTTTATCTTCATGCAAAAACTTATCATTATTAGTGAGTCTTTCAGATCCTTTTCTGGTAACTGATTTTAATGGGAAACCAGAGAGAGGAGTATGAAGACACAGAGAAGAGGGACTGGAACAAGGGGTGGAGAAGATATAACTTAAGAGCCCAGAAAAACACAGCTGGAGGCACCAAAGACAAACTTTGCTTGCTCATAGTTTTCTCTTTGCAGCCTGAATCTCTGCTCTGTCACTCACAGCAACCTACCTGGAGAAGCCCTACGTGGGCTTATGCAGGGTTTGAACACCAGCTTTCCTGCTAAAGAAGCCACCAATAACATGTCTTTGAATGTAGTAGAGAGCATATAGAGCATACCCTGCAAAACTAGAACGAAAAAGGCAAGCTCAGGGCACTAGGACAATGCTTGTTTGAAACTAACTTTCCCCCATTTCATCGTTGCTCACTTAGGAACTTTGCAATCAAACAGCAAACATTTATTAAACTTCTATTATGTACCAGACACCATGCTATAAAGTAGGAAAACAAATGAAAACTCTTGCTTTCAAGGACCTTACCCAAACAGATGGCATTTTCTTAGCCAAATGAAAAGGGTATTCCCATTCACATATAACTACTAGACTTCAGACTTAGGATATTATGCATCTGTCTACCTTGTCTGCCTCTCTCTATCTCTGTCTCTCTGTGTCTCTGTCTGTCTCAGTCTTTCTCTGTGTCTTTTTGTCTTTCTCTGTCTCTCTTTGTCTCTGTTTCTCTGTCTCTCTTTGTCTCTGTTTCTCTGTCTGTCTCTGTCTCTATCTCTGTTGCTCCCTTACACTTTTCACTGCAGGTTGGTGCCACCACCCACAGAAGCAAACAGTTGATGCCTACTGGTAAAATTGTCCAAAGTTTCACATATGCATTTACATTGTATCTTTACACCTAAAGATAGATCCCTGCATCAAACAAAGAGAAACGTAGGTCTGGACAAGTTCAGATGAGTATTCTCTGTCCCTTGACTTTGTTACAAACTGTCTCTCTGGAACATCTCACCTTCTTTTCCATCTCCTCCAACCTCATTTCTTTCAGCAATAGAATAGAATTCAGCAAGAATGGAGGAGGGATTGTTATATTTCTTCAGGTTTGACCCCAACTGGTGGAATCAGGAGCAATAGGTCAAAGTTGCCAAGAAGAAAATTCAGTCTTGATGTCAGGAAAAACTTCCCATCAGAGCCATCCAAAAGTAGAATGGGTTGCTTCAGGAAGTGGTAGATTCCCTTTCATTGGAGGTTTTTAAAATAAGGCCTTTAGTAGACCCTTTGTCAAGTCCATTATAGTGGGGATTCTTTTCATTTGTGTGCTGGACTCTGGCTACTAAGGTTCCTTTCAATTCTAAAATTCTATGGATATACTGGTTTAGCTCTATTTTATATTTTCCAAGATCATATAATTAAATGTAACAAGTTATAAAAAACACATTTGCCTCACCTTCAGTTTATAAGGCAAATGAAGATAAATTTTTAAAATTTCTCACTTTTCCTACCATTCCTTTTTCATTTAAGTATGTTTTAGGGGAAAATATATATGTTACATACATATATGGAGAGATACACATATAGGGGAGAGAACCTCTGATACTGGCTGTGTGAACTCTTTGAGCTTCAGGCAGTTCTCTAAGACTTTCTGTTAGAGTCTAGTTGTCAGTTCCATCAGTAGAAGGAATTCCCACACCAGAAGAGCCACCAAACAAATCACAACTCCTTGATATGCATGTATTCACATCAATATTTAAAGAATCTATGTCTTAGTCTATGATTCTCCCACATTGCTATCACAGAAAAACTTCACCATGTAGAAGTCCACCCCCTAGGGTAATGAGCCTCTTCACATTTATTAGGTTTACACATTTATTTTCCAGATTCTTACTTTAAATCTGTTTAGTTTGGAAGAACCTGACAGACTTCATTGATATTGCTCTAGAACACACAGGAAATTACTTTCACACCATGATGAGACATTAAGAGCAAGATTTTGTTGGAGATTATTGATGTTTGACCTTTGATCTAGAAGAGGATCAATGATATCAGAAGGGTGATGTCTTGACTCTCAAGTGAATTGGATTTATGTGGGGCAGAACTGTGCAAAGTCATCAGCCTCACTCTCTCCTCTAGAGTCATTAGAGTCCAGTGGCAAGACATGGTTCAAGACACTGGCAATGGCCCAGGATGCAGTGGGAGACCTTGGACTTTTTAAGCTAAGGTCTTTCCCAGGTCCCAGTTTGTCTGAGACAACAGTGGTTCAGTGATTAAAGGCTAGGTTAAAATTGAGGCAACGTATGGCCTAGTTTGACTTCACAAAAGAATCAGCCTAGGAGGAGAAGATGAAAATGTATGAAAATGCATAGAGATAGCACTAAAAACTTAGGAGATCTAATAATGGGGAGAGTAGGTATTCTTGCTTTACTCCTGTATTTATTGAGAGAGGGTCTAGTATATCTCCATTGTATGTGATGCTTGCTATCTATTTTAGATATACTTTTTACGATATTAAAAAAAAGATCCCTCCATACCTACACTTTGTAGGGTTTTTAAGTATAAAGTAGTGTTGTACTTTGTCATAGTTTTTTTTCTGCATTTATTGGAATAATCATGTAGTTTTGAATGTTTTTGTTTTTAATGTGATTGGTCATGTTGATTGTAGAATCATCTTTGCATCCCTAGTATAAATCGAACTTGATCATGATAAATTATTTTTTGGATGAATCATTGTAGTCTGCTTGATAGGAGTATGTTTAAAAATTTGGATCAATATTAATTAATGATATTGTTCTATAGTTCTTCTGTACTTTATCCAGTCCTGGTTTAGGTATCAGGACTATATTTGTCTTACAAAATGAATCTGGTAAAGTACTTTTTTACTCAATTTTTGAGAATAGTTTTTGTATTATTGATACTAATTCTTCTTTAAAAGTTTGATACAATTCTCCCATGAATTCATTAGGACCAGGGGTTTTTGTAGCTTTACAGCTAGTTCTATTTCCTTTTCTTGAGACTGGATTATTTAAGATCTCTATTTCATGTTCTGTTAGTTTGAGTAATCCTCTACTTCTTTTGTGTTCTGAGTTTTGTTAGCCTATGTTTACAGTAGGTTCTGATAATTCTTTTTATTCCTTCTTGTTTTGTTGTGATTTCACCTTGTTCATTTTTGCCCTCTTCTTTTTAATCAGATTAGCTAATGTTTTATCAATTTTATTAGTCTTTTTAAGGAACCAGTTTTTAGTTTTATTTATCATTCCTATAGATTTTTTTCAGATTATCTGTTTCTCTTCTAATTTTTCTTCTTTTGTGCCTTTTGCTTTATTTATTTGTTACTTCTTAATTTTTCAAATGCATATTCAATTCATTAATCATCTCTTATTTTATTAATGTATGTTTGTAGGGAGCTAATTTTCCCCTGAATACTGCTTTAGCCACATCCAAGAAATTTTGGTATTGTTTTATTATTATAATATTTTTTCTCCCCCTGGACACTTTTAAGCTCATCAAAGCTTTCCCTAAACTATGGCTCTCATAACTGAATATAGTACTTGTAGACTTGGTAAAAAGTTAAAAAAAAAAAAGAATTGAATCTGACTCAGCTCTGTGGGTAAGTATTTCTCATTCTCTTCCCTTTGTGCACCTCTTGCATTATCCATTATTTCATTAACCTTTCAGCTTGTCTTTTTAAATGTTAGGTGTCAGAGGTTTGTTTTGTGCCTGGGTTACAAGGTAAGCTTCATTTTGACTTAGGTCAATTAGGGGAAGAGACAATGTCTCAATACAGTTGAATAAATCAGAGGAGTAAAGAGGCGGATGGAATAGCACCATCCCTGAGAAGAGTGTGCAGAGAATGCAGAACAGCAAACCCCAAAGAAAGTAGATGGAGGAGGGGTAGTTCACTTTCTCAAAGAATATCCCCGTTGATGGAATAAGTAGAGATTTGGAATTTACCTTTCCAGAGCAGAGTAGGGAGGCAAAAAACACTACTCAAAATTTAAAATGTAATTGTGTTTGGATAGAAGCTTTCAAACCCTTAGTACATATGGGACTAGGGACAGGCTTTGAGGTGAGAAATTTAGGAAACTGAAGAGTCCCTAGACACATCAACCCTAATCAGGCCATTTCAGCACCGACCACATCTCTACCTATTCATCACTCTGGATTTTAAGAAAAAGAGAAAAGAAGACAGAGAAAAAGATGTGAAGTCAAATGAGAGGGAAAGATGGCAGAAACAGGAGAAAGAAGCATCCTGTACTCATTTGGAAATGAGAGAGTTGAATTAGAAATAATTGGCAGTTACATCTCACTTTAGAACTTTATTACATCATTTCTTTTGAGCTTTGTCACTACCTCGTAAGGAAGGTGCATCTGGATGGCTCAGTAGATAATGTTGGGCCTGAAGTCTAGAAAACTTGAGTTCAAATTTGTCCTTAGCTACTTATTAACTGTGACCCTGGGCAAGTCACTTAATATCTCCATGCCTCAGTTTCATCATCTGTAAAATCTGTGATAATAATAAGCACCTACTTCCCAGGATTATTGTGAAGGTCAAGTGAAATAATAATTATAAAGCATTTAGTACAATGCCTGGCATATAATAGGCACTATATTAGCTAATATACCCACTTCGTAGATAGGCAAATAGGTTCAGAGATGTCACACAGTCACACAGATAGTGTCAGAGCCAGTATTTGAACCCAGGTCTTCCTAACTGTGTATCCAGCACTCTAGTTACACAAGAACTTCTGCCCTGCTCTCCTGATCCCTTCTGCACATTTTAATAGTCATCTCAGAAAAAGGACCCCTCCTCTCTGGGATTCCCTCAGGCTATAAGAGCCTGGATTGGTTAGATTCATAGGACAAAGTAGCATTGACTTCCTGGGATCCACTTCAGAAATGTGCTGTAAAAATTTGAGGAATCTCCTCGGCTTCTTAGAAATGTTCTTACCTACATAAAGGATAAGATCCTTTTCACTGAGGAGATTCATATTGGATGGGGTTAGCAAAAGTTGCAGATTGCAGAATGTTGCTAAGGCAACTTAACTAGAGAGTCTGTTAATGAAGTGAATAAGTATTATATGCAAATTAACTCAAGCAGGTCCAAGAGTGAAAAGAAAAGTAGAGAGACAATTTCACTCGCCTTCTAAAAAGAGCAAAACAGAAAGTTACTTCTATCTATTTGGGAGGTGGGCAACCCAGTCAGGATACTTAGTATACAGGATCGCTAGGTTACCCACTACTTTCTTTAACAAACAAGAAAAGACTGAAGAGAATTAGGAGCCAAGATTTGTCCAAGGTGACAAAATTCATAAACAAGAATTCAAAATTCAAAACAAGAAGGGGTAGTTCACTTCCTCAAAGAAGACCGCTGTTGATGGAATAAGTAGAAATTTGCAGTTCATCTTTCAAGAGCAGAGTAGGGAGGGCAAAAACACTATTCAGCAGAGACTAGAATCCAGATCTGTGATTCTATGTTTCTCTTCAACTTATCTCTCTTGGGTCAACTCCTTCTCTCATCCCTTCCCAGCGCCTTACCATTTCTTCTTTTGGTGAATTGAAGAAGAAACCTTGGAGGAGCTATCCTGCCAAACTGCCTTGAATCCCAGGGAGTCCATGTAAATTGGTATCCATGAAGCAGTGTGGATTAGAAAGGGAATTTCTAATCATTTCACAAAACAATCAAGATTAGGATAAGCTGATTTTCAAAAAGTTTTCTTCTTAGTAAGAGAAGTAAATTACACCCTTAATTTATTCTTTTAAAGTTTCTCTAAAGTAGCATCACTAAAAATATTTAATTTCATAAAAGTTTATGTGTTTTGATTGTTATGGGTAAGGTTTTTTTTTCAGTCTTGACTCTATCATTTCCTGATTAAGAGTGTTTCCTCTGTCAGTGAGTTAATCACTTAGCATTTATCAAGTGCCTGCTATGTGCCAGGCACTGTCCTAAGTACTATGGATACAGAAAACCAAAACAACAGTCCTTGCTGTCAAGGAACTCAAAAAGGGGAAAGACAACATGCAAACATCTATGTACAAACAAGATATAGACAGGATAAATTGGGGGCTAGTCTCAGAGGGAAGGCACTAAGATCAAAGAGGACTTGCAGAAGGTGGGACTTTAGCTGAGACATGAAGAAAGCTAGAGAAGCCAGGAGGCAGAGATAAGAAGGGAGAGAGTTCCAGGCAAAGGGGAGAGGAGTGAAATGAGGAGGTTGTAATAAACTGTCTCTAAGATCCCTCCAGCTCTGACAATCTGCAGCAATATGGTCCTCATTTTTAAAAGGAGGGAAAATGGTTTATTGTTGTCTTAATCACACACTTTAGTGTACTTATTTTTAATTCATTCTAAGCTAAGAACAATAATATCCCTCGGCACACACCTCCCCCAAAGAAATATTAAGACTGATATTGTAAGTAAGATGCTAAAAATTTTAATTATTTTAAGTTGATCTGCAGCTGCTATTCTGGGGGGAGGGGGATCCCAAAGTGTTTTTTAGAAGTATCTTGAAAGCACAGTAGTACAGTGGGTAGGGTGCTAGGCTGGAGTTATGAAGACTTGAGTTCAAAACAAGTTTCAGACACTTACTATCTGTGTGATATTACGTAAGTCACTTAAACCTCTATCTGCCCCAGTTTCTTCAACTACAAAATAGAGATGATAATAATAGCATCTACCTCCCAGGTTGCCATTAGGGTGAAATGAGATAGTATTTGTAAAACACTTAGCACAGTGCCCGGCACATAGTTGTTATTGTTTGTCTTTTGTTTTAGAAGAGGACCAGTGACATCATGGGGTGATTTCTGGACTTGTACATGAATTGGATTTAAGTGAGGCAGAGTTGCACAAAGTCATTAGTCTCACTCTCTCTTTCAGAGTCATCAAAGTCCAGCGTCAAGACAAAAGTCAAGTGACTGGCGATGGCCCAAGATGCAGTGGATGACTTTGGTATCTTCAATGTCTAATCGAGCTCTAGGCACTCCACAGTGCCTATTTCAACCACCTTCCTGGCCATTGGAATAGATTGTTTTCATCTGCCCAGTCCACTGGGGAAAGTCTTCACATGCTTGGTATAGACATCTCCCTAACTCACTGACAGGTTTGAGGCCTGTTGGTTACCCTCAACTTAGCCTGTCTGCTAGGATGGTTTTACTGGGTATGTGACCACTGGGCATGTTACACCTTCTGGGAGCAACAGGTGAGAGTTGGGTGACAGGTGGACACCAAAGGTGGATGAGCAGCACTGGAAAGTACTTAGCAAGCCTTCATACCAGAGGGGTGTATGGGATGCGCAGTGAGGACTAGCACCTCTGGCAAATAGTAGTACTTAATAAATGCATGTTTCCTCTCTTCCCTTGTTCTTACGGGAAATTTTATTATAGTCACAGAACCGAGAACTTGAAAGGGCATCACTTGGAGATCATCTAGTCTAACCTCCTCATCTGATAGAAGAAGAAACTGAGACCCAGAGAAGTAAGGTGATTTGATGAACACCATGCTTAAAGTAAATAGCAGAGGCAGATACTAAACCCATGTTTTCACAGTGTTTTTTTTTTAATGAAACATCATTCCTACTTCCTAACATCTTCCTCCCCCAAAATAACCTTCCTCTTTAATACAGAAACACATTTAAACAAAACAAACCTAAATACTGACTATGTATGTCTTACAATATAGGCCTCATTCTAGACACATAGTTTGCTATCTATCAATGGGGAGGAGGGAGGGATGTTTTGTCATAGGACTTCTGGAGTCAAGAACCATTGAACCTATTTCTTCTGACTCCAGATACAGGGCTTCTTTCCATTAGCTCTATGTTAATTTATGTAATATTAAAATTGTAGAGCTACAAAATCACTATAAAAATGAAGAATTCTGTGTGTGAAATTCATTGCTCATGCCCGATGATTTTGCCATAAAAGGAAAGTTTAAGAGAAATATACACTGTCTTATTTTTTCTTCTCTAGTTCACATAGAGCAGAGCATAAATTAATTTAAAGAGTATGAAATTTACATTCAACACAACCTGGGGGTAGAGGTAGGTAGAAAATATGGGACTTCCCTCACTTTCTTCTTTCCTAAACAATTCAAGAATCCATGTAGAATTGAGCCTACCTAGCTAGTATATTATTCCTGCTCTATACTCATTTCCATATTACCCAAGAGGTAGAGGAATGGTGCATTATCTATATTGTTGAGACAGTTAAGTGATGCATTTGATATAGTGATGGACTTGAAGTCAGGAAGATGTGAGTTCAAATCCAGCCAAAGATCATCAAATCCAGTACTTGCTATCTGTGTGATCCTGGGCAAGTCAAGCCTCTCCCTACCTGTTTCCTCATCTGTAAATGGAAATAATAATAGCATCTACCTAAAAGGGTCGTGAGGATAAAATGAGATACTTGTAAAGCATTTTGCATTGTTGTTGTTGTTGTTTTTGACACAGTATTCCCCCACTTCCACTACTCATTAGGCCAATCCATAACTATGAAAAAAATCTTAGCTTCTGAACTCTTGTCTTTTACTGGAGATTTCTGATCCAAAATTCTGATGAAGTAAACCTGTCTATTCACATTTTCTCTTACTTTGATGGTTCTATAATGTCATGGGTGTGACACACCTATGCCACAGTCACATCATGGATGTGACATTTACTGTGCCACTGTCACAAAGAGGGGCCAAACCCAGTTCCTATGAATCCCAAACCATTGTTCATCCCATTGCATCACACCATTGGTCTTCATTTAAATCTTCAGAAGAGGGTAAAATAAAAGCTGATTAGAAGAGCACCCCTTTTTTGGATAGAAACTCCTTGTACAATGTAGATACTAGCCCTTCTGTGTCTTCTCATTTGGACGTATCCTTTTTCTATGCTCCTATAAATCCTCCAGAGAGGAACTACAGCACGAAGACTGTCCATTTGTCCATCACTTGCTCTTGTACCACGACTGGCTAGCCTCCTTTGTCTACCCAAAAGTCTCACTCCAAAGCCTCATCACAGCATGGAGGTGACTTTGGGCTCTTGAAGGGTATGCCAGCAGAATAAAAGCTCATATAGGTCTTGCAAAGCAGAATTGGCATCCAGAATAGTCCCAGAAATAGAAGGTATTCACTATCCAAGGATTAACCTAGCTAAGTATGGAGTTTATCCCCAGCCGGTATATTTTTTTGGCCGTGGAAACCCATCAGATCTGCTCATCAATACCCAGATCTGACCACTGCATTGGCAACATTGTTAGATGACACTTCTTTAGACTTTATTTTCTGTTTCAACTACTTAAAGATCATCATCAACAACAGCCATCAATATTTACTGAACAGTGTAGAAGGCCCTGTGCTAGATGCAAGAAACACAAAGAAGGATAAGATGTAGTTTCTAGGCTAACAAAACGGGGAAAGCAGTGTAACCAAGATTAAAAGATAAGAAGAATGTGGGTGTGTGATAATACCACTAACACAAAATGGTTATCTTATAACCTTAAGTGGGTTAGTACAGAAAGTATAGAAATTAAGGGGGCTACTGAAGGAACTGCCAGGATTAATCATACAAGTGATGGTGCAGTGGGAGAGCGCACACTGGGGGTGGCCATGGTTTTGTCCATGCTTCCAATCGTGGTGGCATTATTGCCATCCAGTCTTGTTCCAGTCTTCATTTCTGCACTGACTGAGCAGTACTATCAGATGTTGTTGACCTTTCTGTGTCAGGGTGAATTAGTGCTCACAACTTTCGCAATGGACTAGCCCAGCATAGTTTACATTTTGGGGAAATTGGTGTGGAGAGAAGGTCATTCCTGGATTGGAAAGTTTTAATGGAAAAAGGAACCCATCTATTGGAAAACTATCAGTGTTCCAAAGCAGAATTTCTAGTCCCAGAGCAGCGGAGACCCTGCCATTTCTGTTTTGGTTATGTGATGGTGAGGATGTTATCTCATGAAACATATGGAGGTGTGCTGAGGGGCACAAGTATTTATTAAGTGCCCACTATGTGCCAGGCACTGTGCTAAGCACTTTACAGATATCTCATTTGAGGTTGGTGAATGCTATGTTATTAAAGCCTCCTTGGGATGAGAGGATAAAGTCAAAGGGTGTAAGATTTTAGAGTTGGAAGATATCTCAGATATTATGTGGTCCAGCCTCTTTATTTTGCTGGTGAGGAAATTAAGGGTCATTGAGGTTAAGTAAATTACCAAAAGATCACAGGATTATAGGTCTAAAGCTGGAAAGAACCTACACAGTCATTCAGTCCAACTCTCTCATTTTTACGGATGGAGAAACTGAGACGCAGGGAGGTAAAGTGATTTTTCATAAGGTCCCACAGGATGTTAAATATTGGAGGCAGGATGTGAATGAACCCAGATCCTTTGAATCCAGAGTCTATGCTCTGTGTCACAGTCACAGAACAAGGGGTCAAACTTAGGTCCTGTGATTCTAAAACCACTGTTCAAACCACATTGGATGTAAATGGTCTTCATTTAAGTCTTTTATTGTTGTTCAGTCATTTTCAGTTGTGTCTGACTCTTTGTGACACCCTTTGGGATTTTCTTGGCAAAGATACTGGAGTGATTTGCCATTTCCTTCTCCAGCTCATTTGACAGATGAGGAAACTGAGGCAAACAGGGTTAAGTGACTTGCCCAGGGTCACACAGCTAGTAAGTGTCTGAGGCCAGATTTAAACTCATGAAGATGAATCTTCCTGACTCCAAGCCTGATGTTCTAACCACTGTGCAACCTACCTGCCTTTAAATCTTTAGAAGGTTAAATAAGAAGAGCTGATTAGAAGAGCACCACTTTTTGGATTATTTAGCGGGGCTAATTAATGACCATCAAGATCTTTTCCTCTTATGAATTTGTGAAAATTTTAATATGACCAAATGACTACTTGGATGAGAGGTCAGACTTTGAACTGAAAAGAATAGGGAAGAGGGACTCGAGAAAGGAATATTTGGGGGTGGCAGGAGAGCTTCCAGCTCTAGTTGTAAGATTCAGTTTCTCAGAATGTGATAGTCCTAAGCACACTATTATTACTGGATTTTTCAGTGTGTCTTCCTGGATTATTGCCCAACCAGTGCAGACAAACAACTATGGAGAAGAAAATAATAATCACAAATATTATGAGAGCCAAGCATGCTGACAACAGTCAGTAGACTAGTGTACTTGGAGTCAGGAAGACCTAAGACACTTACTAGCTTTGTGACCCTGAGCAAGGCACCAACTCTCTATGCCTCAGTTTCCTCACCTGTAAATGGGGGAAAGTGGACTAAATGGCCTCCAAGTTCCCTTCCAGCTCTAAATCTGTGATCCTATGAACTAATCAGGGGAAGAAAATCCCCCAGGGGAAGGAGGTATGCCAGTGGGGTGAATAATCCACCCTGGGATTGGTGAATGGTTTATCCTCAGTCCCATAGGTAAGAATTGGCAGAATTGGGATTTGGATGCAGATCCTCTAATTCCAAACCCATTATTTTTTATTGTTATACTTTATTGCCCCTCATTCAGTGTGTTTGAACAGTTATGGTATTTGAGACACAGTACAAGCCCCTCCTATGCGGAATTCAGGTTTCCCAAATGTTGCTCAGAATAGGCAAAACCCCCTACCCCTACACTCCAAGACTCCAAAGTAGCAGTACTTATTACCATGCTGGAGGGTTCACAGAGTTCTGGGATCTATTAGGAAGTTGTGTATAAGGTTGAAGTCAACCAAATCCTCCAACTTCTATTCCTGAAGCAAGAAACAGCTTACAGATGCTAAGTTTTGTACTTGTTTTTGTTTTTAATTTAAAGACGAAGCACTGTATGGAGAGAGGAGAGGAGAGAATAGAGAAAGAAAAGGAGAGAGAGAGAAGGAGAGGAAAGGGGAGAGAGAAAGGAAGGAGAAAGAAAGGGGAGAGAGAGAGAGACAGAGAGAGAGAGAGAGAGAGAGAGAGAGAGAGAGAGAGAGAGAGAGAAAGAGAGAGATATTAAATGTCTTCTGCTTTGGAATAATGGATCCTTTGCTTGATGATATTGGGATATTGGTGTGGATGTGTCAGTGGTTGTAAGTAGGGTAAAAAATGACTCAAAATCCCACATGTGAGGGATCCACTAGTTTTACAGAAAAACTCACTGGGCTAGAAATCAAGAGATCTGGTTTTAGTCATTAACTGTTATTATCTAGTCTCTGTTATTAACCAGTTGTGTAGGCTTGGATAGTTTACTTAATCTCTGGGTATTCTTTTGTTTATCTATGAAATGATGGCTACTTGATCTCTACATCCCCTTCTAGATCTGTAATTCTATCCTTTATGTGTTTTGTACATGTACTTTATTTGACTAGAAATTTGGAAGTAGAATGTTCTCATTTCAGCAAGCTTTATAATAATCTAATTTTAATTGGGTGTAGTCAGTAGTAGTGATCAGGGTAAGAGACATTTGGCCTACAGAGCCCAAATAATGATCACCTTTTGCAGTTCCAAGATTCAAGGAAACTCTTGATCAAATTGCTAACACAAATGTCTTGCTGGTAGTAACAGAGAGCTTGAGGTGTGAGCTCATCATCAATTCATCACCATCTCTACAATTCAGTTAGCTGCCAGAGACATTGGATTCAGGGAATGAGTAAAGGCTTTGGGTGGGCGGCTTTCCACTTGGCAAGTGTACATCATCAAAGAAGGGGCTTAATTACATCATCAATGCCATATCCCTGTCCTTCCACCCAGATTCCATAGCCCTGCCCAGGATGGCAGCAGAAGAGAAAAGACAAGTGTGAAGAGGGATTTCTTTACTAGGAAATTTTGCTTGGCTCTCAACCCCCTAAACAAAGACAACCCCTCCACTCTGCAGCCCCACATTTGGCATCCACCCATCCCCGTTTGCTTTTATCCCGTTGCAGGCTGCTGACATGCCCTCTGGTCTTCCCTGTCTGTTCCTGTAAGAATCCCTGAGCCAAAGCTGAATGTGGGAGGCCAACTTGTTTTTTGGGTTCCCCACCCTAGTCAACTGGAATGAAAGGGAAAGATGCACAGGACTGCCTAGGTTTGCAATGGGAGCTTGATCCCTTATCTCAGGGGCTTCTGTCAGAACCCAAGGACTCTCAACAATGCCTGCTCTTATATTTGAAACATGAGTATCCTGGGGGACATCATACAACCATCTCTCCCTTATCAACCATCCTAAGGGACTGGGGAAGGCTAGATGAATGAGAACCCACAAATCATTCAGAAATCTCAGCTCAGTTGCAACTTCCCTCCCGGGACTCACCTTGTGCCACAACTGCCAAATCATAGCAGCAACAGAAGCAACGACAACAATCACAGCAAATTAGCCAACCAAGATTGAAGCTGGAAATGACCCCAGAGGCCATTTAGACCAATGCCTTCTTTTTTTTTTTTTTTTGCTGGCATTTTATTAATACAAGAGGTCAGTGGCACTCTCAAATGCCAAAGACCACAATACCTTCTTTTTACAGTTGAGGAAACTGGGTCCTAGAGAGGTAAAGTGACTTGCTTAGGATCATACAGCTAGTTAGAGGCCCTTAAACAGCAAGCTTTCTTGCCTCCTAGTCCAGTGACTGAAACCTGGTTCCCGTTGGAGGAAGCTCCCCATCTATGTTAGAAGATTTATAGTCTAGAAGAAGAAATAACCTTAAGCAAAAGGGTAACTAGTTAAGGGAGGAGGCCTGGATGAAATGAAGGGGAGTAGCTTCAGGAGTGATTTAGTAGCTTTTTGCGGGGTATGTTGTTGTCAAATGGTTGGTTTTTGATAAAGACAGAACTGTGACCCAGGTCTCCTGACTTCCAATTCAGTGCTTTGCATTTAGGGCAAAGGGGTGGGGTAGAGGAAGCATCAGTATTTATTACATATAAATATTAAAGAATTACAGTGATACCCCACCTAGTTAACTCTTCAAAGATATGATGTAAGATTAAAAATGTTATTACATAGTCAATAAGATGGTGACAGTCAGCATACTAATATTCATATGAGTTGATACTGAGTTTTGAAGGGTAGCACCAATAAACTAAGACCACCTAATCTTTGTTTCGAGCAATCATTCATGTGATAGTCAAATGACCTTAGAGAATTATAGTGGGGTTTGATCATAAAGTTGCAAAACAGCTTTAGTCCAAGAAGGAAAGAAAAATGTATTTATTAAGTGCTTTCTATGTCCCTGACACTGCAAAACACTTTACAAGTGTTATTTCATTTGATCACAACCACCCTGAGAGGTAAGTGCTATTATTATCTCCATTTTTCAGGTGAGGAAACTGAGACAGATTAAATTATTTGCCCAGATTCCCACAGCTAATAAGAATTTAAATCTAGATTTTAATCCAGGTCTTCCTGACTCCAGACTGACATCCATTCTGCCATCTAACCACCCAAGTTCAGAAAATATTAGAGGACGCATGCTTGTATATATTATGTAATCAGAACAGTACTAGCTGCTATGAGGGACACAGACAAAATGAGATGTTGTGGTTCCATTGACCATGATGATGTAAATAAAAATAACATTGAAAGATACCCAGAATTATGATCAGTGCTCTGACCAATTTTGATGTCAGAGAGCCAAGAGTGAAGTGTGCCTCCTTCCATTCACCAGAGAAGTAGTGAACTACTGGTGTAGCCTGAGAAATTCAGTGTCAAACACAGCTAATGTGTTTCTCTGTTTTGTCTGGTTGTACTTCTTAGTTGGGAGTGTATGGAGTGGGGGTTCAAGGAGACCTCTGTTATGAGGCTTGCTGAGCCCTTTTCAGGGCTGCTCATCTACCTTTGGTGTCTACCTGGCACCCAACTTTCACCTGTGGTTCCAAGAAGCTATAGCCTGTGCAGTGGCTACTCCCTGGTTAACACTCTTGGCAGACAGGCTAAACTAGGTTGAGGATAATCAATAGACTTCAAACCTGTCAGTGAATTAGGGGGATGTGAAGACTTTCCCCAATAGAATGAGCACACCAGAACATTTTGTTCCAGCAGCCATTAAGGTGGCTGAAACAAGCACTGAGGAGTGTTTAGAGCTTGGTCAGACATTGAAGACTCCAAGGTCACCCACTGCATCCCTGGCCATCACCAGTCATGCTGACTTTTGTCTTTCCACTGGACTTTGATAACTCTGGAAGAGAGAGTGAAGCTGATGACTTTGTGCAATTCCACCTCACTTAAATCCAATTCACCCACGGAGTCAAGGCATGGCCTATGATATCACTGGTCCTCTGAAAATGGAGGACAGAGAACAACAAGAGAGGGATCTATTGTTGGGAAGTGATAGCAATGACTTAAAGGGGGATTATTGAAACAAATACAAAGACTTCAGAGCTCCCATTCTCAAGGAAGTTGGAGTATGATTGGTTCAAACTGAAAATATAAGATCGATATGTGTGAAACAATACACAAGATTGATAAACACAACACAATTAAAGCAAAAACATAATTAAGTTAAAAACTGAATGGTATAGGCAGACTAACTGTTACAGAAGTTCAGAGAAGGAAATGATCCTGTTAACTGGTGTCTCTTGCTACAATAAAATAGTCAAAGGCCTGGGTTGGAGGAAGAAAGCAGATCAGATCCTTAATGATAGATAATTGACTAGATTGGATTTCAATCCACACTGGCCCTAGCCTTGGCCACCATAACTTGCTATGTATCTTTGGCTAAGTCATTTCAATACTTTGGGCTCAGCTGCCTCACCTATAAAATGGTCCCAAAAGACTGGGCCATATCATTTAGAAGGTTGCTTACAGCTGGGACAACCTATGATTCTGTCCGTGGGTCACAGACAAAAGAAACTGAAGGCCACAGGAGTTTTTGGGAGAGTAAAGGTGGAAGCAGAATTGGAATTTCTCTCCTTTCCATATTCTGAGAAAGGAATTCATTATCGGGCTGAGAACTGTGTAACATGGTTACCAAAAAGACCAGCCCCCAGAGTCAGGAGTTAGGTTATTTCTGAACAAGGAATCCTGAGAAGGAAATAGTGAATTAACTTGTCATATTCTAATGTTTTAAAGATTCCTCATTTTTTTCAGTTTCTTCTGATGAGGATCGCATTTAATCAAAAGTAAATGATTTTTAATAGAAACTCCTTGATAAACTATAGGATAGCATCAAACTCTGGAGCCGGAAGGGATCTCAAAGCCCATCTAGTCCAGCTCCCTCATTTTATAAATGAAGTAATTGAGGCCCGAGGAGGACAAGATGATTTATCTGGCCATTCTCCCGTCCCTCCTCTTCTGCATGCCCTGCTGTCCAGTTGATAGACCAGTGGCCCCTTACCCTTTTTTGATTTGGGAGTACTTACTTGCTTTTCATATTTGTATTTAAAAGAGCAACAATCCCTAGAAATTTCTGTCTTTTAAAAATGTTTTATTGATAATATTTTATCTTTTTCCTGCATCTTTACTCCTCCCTTACCAATAGCAACGTTCCTTATAACCAAGAAGAAAAGACAAGCAAATCAAATCAGCACATATTGGCTAAAAATGCATGCTTCATCCTGACTTCTAGTCCATCCCCTCTCTGCTGAGAGGTGGGAGGCATCTTTTGTCATCAGTCCTCTAATGTCATGATTGGTTAGAGTTTCAAAATGCTTCAGTGTTCTTCTCCTTTAAGTTATTGTGGTCATCATGGAAATGGTTCTGCTGGTTCTTCTGACTTTATTCTGTATCAGTTCATACATGTCTTCCCAATTCTTCATATTCATAATTCCTTATAGCAAATAGTATTTCACTAAGTTCATACACCATCATTTGTTCAGCACTTTTCTAATCAATGGGGTGGCTTTCTCAAAGGTAAGCTTAGTGAATTCAATCTTCAAACTCCCAAATCATATACCTCATGGCAGAAGATCTAAGGCCACCAGTGATATTATGTCCTGAAAGTTGACAGCAGGTAAGATGAACACTTGGCTATTGTATCCCAGGAAGACCAGGTATCACAGAGCTATTTGAGGTAAATGGTTAGTTACCAGCCATAACTATGTGGTACTTGGGGTGGATTAAGACTAGAAGATGGTCCGTGGCACAGTCCAGATTGATTTTGCCATTGGCAAAATATGTCCTAGGACAACTCATTTGACCTCTCTCAGTTCTCATATCTACAAAATGGGCCTCGAGATGCAGAGTCTATCAAGATGAGGTATACAACTGGCTGGAAGTTTGCAGTCACTGTTAATGATTCAGATGAAGAAATGCTATGAATCTACCTCAGTTTCTTAAATCACAGATATATCAGGTTGGAAGATGTTAGTGATCATTACATGCAGGTCTTTGCCTCCAGTTTGTATATCATTGCCTACAGAATATGGCTTCCATTCTGTGTACCTTTTCTTTTGAGAATCCTATCTCTTTATGAACTAGAAGGAAGGGGCTTTTTTGGGGTGGGGAGTGAGTAATGAAGGAAACTGGACACATCAGTCTGCTACATCTGTTTCATCTCTGAATTGGCAGGTGCTGATCAGACATAACAACTCTTAACCACCTCCTGATGCTGGAGGCAAAGGAGTGATTCTTGGTGGTTTAGGGTGTAACTTGAAATTCTGCCAGTGTAATTTCTTTCTTATCCCATTATCTGAAAGAAATTAGAAAAGAAAGAGTGAGCTCATTCTAACATAAGCCATTATAATTTTTAGTTTTCCTATCATTTAAGTCCCTTGTCTTTTTCCCAATTTCAATATTATCCTCAGAAAGCCCTTATTAATAACCTTTCTGTGCAGGGTACTGTGTTAGGCACTATTCAGTACAAATTAGGTCAATTAATAAGTATTTTGTTGAGGATCATTACTGTGCTCAATCATTGTCCAAGGTGCAAGGGCAAAGACATAGCACATGCTCTTGTGGAGTCTATGTCTGGGTCAGGGGGCAGGACTAACATACTTGGAACAACTATAGAGCAATACAAATAGTATATAATGTATACTACATATAAGTACCATTGAAGTTCAAAGAAAGGAGTAAGTAGAGAAGACTGAAGTCATCAGGAAGATTTTGTGGATGATATGAGATTGGAGCAAGTCCTTGAAAAGGTAGATAACATTTGGATAGGCAAAGAGGGGTAGAGAAGGTAACCGATGAAAGAGAAAAAGGGGGAACCAAGGCAGTGGGGCATTGAACAGCACAATAGTCAAGGATCCTTGTTGGGGATCAGTGAGAGATCTTTCCAAAAATGAACTGGGACCAGATTGGTGAAGGCTTTGAATGACAATGATGAGGAGTTATTGAAGGCTTTTGAGTGGGGGAATAATATGATCCAAGTGGTGGTCCAGAAAAATCAGTAGAGTAGCAGTATGTGAGATGGATTAGAGAGATGGACTGCAAGGCAAATTAATTAAGAAACTATTGCAATACTCTGGACTGAGGTGATAAAAACCTGAACTAGGTAGTAGTCTGGGAATGAAAAGGAAAGGACAGACATGAGAATCAGAGTAAGCCCCCTGAGAGTTTATAATAAAATAATTCTCATCATTTGGATAGGACAAACAAACCTTTGATTTTTTAAATCAAAGTGCTTAGATTTTTCAGCTCTAACATTTTGAAGAACCTATTCTCATTTGTCATTCATCCTCTCAGAATTATGGCTGGCCTGAAGCTTTTGCTCCTAATGAGCCCCTATTCATTTTAAATTCAAACTAGGCTCTTTACTGTTTCCCAGTTTTTGGACCTATGCCACATTGTGTATGCTTAAAGTTCCCAGTCATCTCTTAACTGGTAAATTTAATGGTCTTTTCTCTCCTCATCCTTCTTGGTCTCTCTATAGCCTTTGACACTGGTGGTCACCCACTTCTCCTAGATGCTCTCTTCTCCCTAGATTTTCATGACACTGCTGTCTCCTGATTCTCCTCTTATCCAGTTATATCAGTCTTCTTGAAGGTCCTTAAACATAATGTTCCATCTTTGGTCTCTGTGTCTTTGTGCTCGAGATCCCCCATGAATGGAATACTCTTCCTCCTCACTTCTGCCTCTATAGTTTTCCTAGCTTCCTTCAAGACTCAACTCAAAGTCAACCATCTACAAGAAGACTTTTCTGGCCCCTCTGGCCACTAATGCTTCTTCTATCAGATCATTTTTCCATCTACTCTGTGTACATCCATCCATCCATCCATCCATCCATCCATCCATCCATCCATCCATCCATCAATTCATCCATCCATCCATCCATACACACATATATGTTATATACCAAGTAATTTACACATTATCTCTCCCATTATAATATGAATTATATGAAGACAAAAGCTGTTTTACTTTTCTTCCTTCTCTTTCTTTCTTTCTTTTTATCCCCCAAGTAGATAGTATTTTATTTTTTTCTAATTACATGTAAAGACAATTTTTAACATTCATTTTTATATAAAATTTTGAGTTCCAAAATTTTCTCCCTCCCTCCTTCCCTTTCCTCTTACTCGAGATGGTAAGCCATATATGTGCAATCATGTTGTTTTACCTTTCTTTGCATCCCTGTTATTTAGCCAGTGCCCAGAACATAGTGAGCAGATTAATAAATTAATTTTGCTCTTATTGTTGACTTAAAGTACTTTGTCTTAGGTGACCCAAATGTAGAACTCCTATTTCAAGAAAACAAATATACCAAGTCCTCAGCTCCTACAGGTGGAAAATGTTGTGTATAGGAAGAATATCAATTAATCATCAATCAATCAAAGAACATTTATTAAGCACTTACTATGTGCCAGGCACTGTGCTAATCACTGGAATATATGCCAACGTGCAATTCTATTGAAAGATGGTTCATCTCAGAGGCATTTTGGGTGGGAGGAGGATGTTTCTTGGAAAACTGCCTGGAAGAAGGTAAATAGAGTATTAGAGATCATCCTTGCTTTATGTCTGAAATACATCCTTGACAAATCTGTGCAAAGTACTTGTATATTGAGCCACATTTTCCCATTTTTTCATAATCACTTCAGAGATGTGTTCCTGGAGAAAGCTACTTTACATAATAAAAGAAAATCTCATTTCAGAATCACAAACATTCTTTTCAAGGACCTCCTTCTGGGTATAATCTAAGTGAATTGAATTTTTCCACATAAACCCTTTGTAAGCCCTTTTATCTAAGTATTCAGTAAAGCTTGTTTATTGTGAGAGACATATTTCAAATGTCAAAAGACAATCCAGAGATTATTTAGTTCAAGCTGTATTTAAACAGGATTCTTCTGGAGAACACTCCTGTGTAGTGGCCAGCCATCCTTTGCTTGAAGAATTCCAATTATAGGGAACTCACTACCTTCTAAAACATATTCCATTTTTGGATGACTAATTGTTAGGAGGTTTTTTCTTCTATGCATCCAGAGTCTTCTTCTGAAACTTTGATCAGGTTTCCTACTTCTGTTCTCTGGGTTCAAGCAGAACAAATCTAATCCTTCTTCTGTGATATTGGAGGACCATTATCATAACTCCCTAGGTCTTCTCTCCTCCCACCTAAACATTCATAGTTCCTCCAATTGATCCTGATATGGCAGAGCCTCCAGTTTGTTTACAATCCTGGTTGCTCTTCTTTATACATGCTCTAATTTAATCAACATTTCCCCTAAAATATACTGGTCAGAACTAAACCCAATACTCCACTTATAGTTTGACCTAGGCAGAGTACATTGGGATGATCATCTGTGGAGACTATGCTTCTTAATGCTTTCTAGGATAGAATTGTCTTTTTTTTTTTGGTGGTCAATTCACACCATTGACTCATTTTGAGCATACAATCCATTAAGCTCCCTGATATTTTTCGGATGAATTGCTGTCTAGCAATCTTGTAATTGTTAGGTCAATTTTTTTAAACCCAAATTGTTTTGAGCCAGGTGCAACTTGGCCCCCAGGTCCAATAGGTAGTTGCAGCTTGGACTTAGAATGAAATGAGACATTGATAGAATGTATACCATTTAACTGAAGAATGTTTATTCAACAATTGGATGAAAGGCATAATGAGCAAAGGTACAGCATTGGTTCAGACAAGTACAGTTTCTCTTCCCTCTGCATTTGACTCAGTGGTTCATCTGGTCAGATGGGAGTGGGAAGTCCATCCACTGAGGAGGCCCCATTTCTTGTGCACTGACCTTAGTAGCCAGGAAGCTAAGTCAATGATTCGAACCTTTGGCCCTAGAGCAATTAAGTTTTAAAGATAGTTTCTTTGCCTTTTGAGGTGGGGGAAACCTAGCTCATGTGGTAGGAAGGAACTTTCCAATATTAGTATTATATTTCTCCTACCGTACAAGCATAAAACTTTATCCCTACTAAATGTTATCTTAATAAATTTGGCCCAACATCACAGACTGTCAAGATCTTTTTAGATTTTGACTCTGTCATCGACCATGCTAGTGATCCCTTCCAACTTTGTGTAATCTACAAAAATTTGATAGTTATGTTATCAATGCTTTCATCTAAGTCATTGATAAAATATATTAAACCACCATGATGATGAGGACAGATCCCTGGAATACTCTGTAAGTGACCTCTCTCTAGGTTGACTCAATCCATTATTGACTATTCTTTAGGTCATTAACCAGTTCTAAATCCACTGAACTATTATCTAGCTTAAATCTATCCATTCCACCCCCCAAAGATAGCAGGAAGGATTTTGTCAAATGCTTTTCTAAATCCTGGTCTATTATATCTATGGTATTCCTTTGATCTACCAGTCTACTATCCCTATCAAAAAAGGAAATGAGGTTAGCCTGTTCTTGATGAAGCTGCACTGGCTCTTAATGATTACCTACTTCTTGCTTCCCTTCCAAATGCTAACAAACCATTCTTTTTAACAATAGATTCAAGAATGAGGAATGAGTGCAGAGATCATTGGTATAAAGTTTTCAGGGTCAACTCTTTGTGCTTTTTTTTTAAAATTGGGACATTTGTTTATCTCTGGTTTTATAGCAACTCTCCTGTTCTTCATAATCTTTCAGAGGTCACTGATGGTAGCTCAGCAAAGAGACTTTGGGCAATATATGGACAATCCATGACTTTTAGACAATACATGTATTTACTTTCTTTGAAAACTAGCCCAAAGAAACCTGCCATCAGTCTGCCTCAATAAATACAAGCTGACTTACTGATGGACAAAACAAAGAAAAAGGACAATCTGTCTGAGGACTCATCTCAAAAATTCTCTTTGGAGATTTTTAATAGGGTTTATTTTTATAAATAGACCATCAATTGCCTAATATGAGTCTAAATATGTACAAATGTAAAATATACAGAGATGTAAAGAGAATCATTGCCATTATTTATTAAATTTCTACCTGTATGGCCTTGGATAAGTCATTTAACTTTTCTGGGCCCCAGTTTCCTTATCTATAAAATAAACTAATTGTATTAAATGTTATCTAAGATCACTTTCAGTTCTGTTATGATTCTATTTTCCTAAAAGGAACTACTGAATATGTGCAAAGTATTGTTGACTTGCATTCCTTTGAAGGAACAATGAGAAGAAAGAAAAACTATCTTAGCCTAGCATTACTTCAGGTCTTTGAGCCCTATAAATGCCCTCATTCCATTCACTTCACTATGCATCAGTTCATAAAGAGAAAGGAAGCATGAACCACAATGCAAATAATGTTTTAAAATGAGGAATCCTGAGCTATTTTAAGGTTATATTACCTAATGATAAAATTGAGGCCATTCACCATGAGTTTCTTCTTCTCTGTTTCTTTTCAGCTGGAAGCCCTTTGACATCACCTCCCACTCTATCCTCCCATATCTCAGATAATGAGATGGCCCTATTCCTTGCCTTGATCTCATCCCATCTTCTCCAATAGATTTCCCCCTCAATTATCTCTCTCTCCTCTCTCTCTCTCTCTCTCTCTCTCTCTCTCTCTTTCTCTCTCTCTCCTTTAGCCTTTCCCTATATGCTGCTTCCCTCCTTACTGTTTTCAAACATTCCCAAAGCTCCTTATCCTTAAAAAAAACTTCACTACTATCTCCTCAAGCTATCATTCCATAACTCTCTTCCCTTTTTCAACCAAACTGAGAGTGACTGAGAAGCTAAGATTCCCCCCTCCCCCAAAAAAGCCAAGGGGTTAATTCTAACATGATTATCACACTATTTGTGGGAGACATGATACATAAATGGAAAAACTGTGACTGGGGAAGATGAATAGAGTGGCATACATGTAGTGAACATGTGACCAGAGATCCATGTCTTCATAAACTCCAGTGCAATTCAAAGCTCTGAATCTGTGGAGCCACAGAGGTCCTCTGATTTCTCCACTGAGCTTGGATCTTCTCCTGATCTCTTCTTTCTGCTGTTGCTATTCTCTTCTGGGCTTATCTGTTGAGCTGCTTGCTTTCTGCGAGACATCATTCTTGCTGCTATTACTCTCTGCTACCATCTGCTGGCTTTTATTTATTATGTGACCTTTTTCCAAAGAGAAAGCATCTGTCAGTTCATCACAATTTGATAGCTCTAAGTATCATTATTAGCCCTTTCATGATTCAGACACTTTCCACTCACACCTAGCCAGCTAGCTTGAGAAGCCCTTAGTTATTAGTTGCTATTTTTTATTCTTCCTTTCCTGCTGTTGCTCAAGGTTTAAAGTGTTGCTTATATTATAGTTTGAAATTCCATTTAACTCGTGGGTTTAAGTGTAACAGGGGCAATTAGGGGAAATCTATGATCTCCTGGATTTCTATGGCTGTGGGCATGTGAACTTTGGCTGCATGATGTGGTTCCTTGGTTCGGGAAATCAGGAAGTTCCCCTGAGCACACATGCATACACATACATTTAATGCATATCTATCTACCTATCTATCAATCTATCCATCTGTCTATCTATCTATCTATCTATCTATCTATCTATCTATCTATCTATCTACTTTGAATTGTTCACTTACCTGCATTTCAAAGGAGATGTGTGGAGCTAAGGTGATAAGGTTCTTTTCAACCTTTGTAATGACAACACAACAACCTTGGGTGTCATCACTACAATGGGGTATATTAAAAACCCACACTGTGTAGGGACCTCACACTCTCCTAAGCATATTGACACCCACCTCTCTCTGGATGGCTTATTTACTACAACCTGCTCTCATTAGATTTCCTGAAAGAATTTGGATGCAAACTTGGAAGAAAACTGAGGGGACCAAGTGTTGCTGGCAGAGCTGGAAACTTACACCCTCATTCCTTTTTTCTACATTGCTATCCTTTTTATTTATTCCTATCAGCAACAAAATTTCTGTTATCCCTGTAAGAAGAGAGAGGGAGAGAGAGAGAGAGAGAGAGAGAGAGAGAGAGAGAGACTGAGAGACTGAGAGAAAAGCAGAGAGAGAAGGAAGAGGAAGGAAGCAGGGAAAGAGAGAGAGATGAAGAGAGAGACAGAGAGGCACAGAAGCAGGGAGGGAGGGAGACAGAGAGAGACAGAGAGACAGGAAGGGAAAGAGAAAGAGAAAGACAGAGAAATAGGGGGAGAATTAAGGAAAGTATGAAAAAGAGAAAAATAGAGAGCAGAAGAAAGGAGAGAAGAAAAGAAAGTTAAAACAAGGGAGGGAAATAGATGAGGAGGAGGAAAGGGACTCCTCTAGCAAACATGGGTCTTTCCCTTCTCTGAATTCCTGTAGAACTAGGTTTAGCATTGGAATGTTATCTAATAATCAATCAATGAGCATTTATTAATTGCCTACCATGTAGTAGGCTCTGTCCTAGGCCCTGGGGATATAAATACAAAAATTAAACAGTCTCTGCCCTAAAGAACTTAGATTCTATTGGGAGAGACAAAATAGGTATATAAATACATACAAAATATAAACAAAATAAATAAATATAAGGGAATTTGGGGAGAGGGAGGGAAGGGGAAATCAGGGAGGGCTTCTTATAAGCAGTGATATTTAAGCTCAGGAACAACTAGGTGGCACAGTGGATACAGCTCCAGGCTTGCAGTCAGGAACACCTGAGCTCAAATCCCTGACCTCAGGCACTTAATAGCTATGTGACCCTGGAAAAGTCACTTAATTCTGTTGGCCTCAGTTTCCTCATCTATAAAATGAGGCCACTCCAATATCTTTGCAAGAATACCCCAAATGGGGTCATGAATAGTTGGACAAGACTGAAACAAAGAACAACATTTGAGCTCAGATTTGAAGGAAAATAGGGTTTCTGAGAGGTGGAGGTGAGAAATGTCATTCCAGAAATGGAGGACAGTCTATTCAAAGGCCAGAGATGGAAGATGGAATTTCACATGAGAAACTAGAAGACCAGTTTGGTTGAACTACAAATATCGTATGAAGGTGAGTGAGCTACAATAAAATTGTAAAGGTTGGTCAGAGCCAGGTTGTGAAGAGTTTTGAATGCCCCAAAGAGGAATTTGTATTTTATCCTCCAAGTTACAGGAAGTCCTTGGATTTTGAGTGGGAGAGTAATGAGCTCTGGGAATGTGCTTTCCACTTTGGAAGCTGTGTGGAGGATAGATTGAAGTGAGTAGAGAATTGAGGCAGAGAGACTAATTGCAATAGATAAGGTGAGGGAATGACAAGAGCGGGAGCTAGGATGGCAGCTATGTGAGTGGAGAGAAGGGGATGGATATAAGAGATGCTGCAAAAGTAGCATCCCCTAGAAATGGCAATTTATTAGATAACAGTTTCAACTATGTGAATTTTGTATCACTATCACTCTTCTGTATCACTTGTGTCCTAAGGGCAGAGTTAATGACCTATATTGCTCTAGTATCCTCTACAACCTCTGGCAAATTAGTGTGCACATAATGGGTGTTTATTAAAGACAAATCAGTTAAAGAGTAGAGAAATGACAAGAAAGAAAAGTGGCAGAGAAAGGAAGGAGAGAAAAGAACGGAGAGAAAAGGAAAAAGGTGAAGGTCTAACACTCAATAAATATGTATCAAGTGCTTACTGTGTGTGAGGTCCTGTGTTCTTCAATGGGGATGCAAGTATAAAGAATATAAACATCCCTACTGTCTGAAAGAGGTTTACGTCATAACTGGAGAGACAGCAAAGACTTATATGAGTATGTACAAAGTAAACAAAAGAGAATAAATGCAAATTAAAGGTAATTGGGGAAAAGGAGGCTAGCAGTTGGAGGCAATAGGAAAGACTATGGAAGGTGGTGTTTAGCTGTAACTTGAAGTGAGGGATTTGGGATTCTTTGAGGCAGAGGTAAAGAAGGAGTGCATTAAAGATCAGGGCAAAGGGACAGAAATGGAAGCTGGAGTAAGAAGCAGAGAGGTGGTCATTGACTGGATTGAAACATGTAGAAAGGGGAGTAATATGCAGAAATTGGAAAAACAGTTTGGGGCCAAACCATGAAGGGCTTTCACAAGCTAAACTGAGTGGTTTATATAGGGTATCCCCAAAGTTTTGGTGCATCTTAAGCCTCAATACCTTAAGACTGCACTAAGACTTTTGGGACACCTTTTATTCAATGCTAGAGGGAATAAAGCACCATTAGAGTTTATAAAGTAGGAGATCTCTGCTTTTGGAAAACCACTTTGGCAGCAATGTGAAGGACTGGAGTAGGGAGATACTTGAAGAAGGGAGACCACCACAATAACTTAGGTAAGAACTGATGAGGGTTTCAACTAAGGTAGTGGCTATGTAGATAGAGAGTGGAGGGTGGAGCCAAGATGGTGCAATAAAGGCAGCAACCCAGCCAAATTTTTCCAGCATTCCCCTCTAGACAACTTTAAAATTACTCTTCAAATCAAATTTTAGAGCAGCAGAGCCAGCAAAAGGCCAAGGTGAGATTTTTCAAGCTTGACACAATTTAGGAGGTCAGCAGGCAAGTTCTGTGGCACTGGAGTTGGGGCAGGCCTGGGGCAGCAACACCAGCGGTGGGCCTTGGAGGCAACCAGGACAGTGGCAGCAGTAGCAGCTTCGAGTGCTCTCAGCCCAGAGTTAGTAAGGAGGTCAGAAACTGGTCAGAGATTACAGGGGACCCTTTGCTGGCACTGAGTGCTCGTGCTGACTAGCAACTCTGTTGCCCATTTGCAGTTCTGGGTTGCAAAGAGGAAGATAAAGTGGGAAGAGCATTCTTGAACCGTCTTTGGTTATTCAGAAGCAATAGAAGAAAGCAGTTTTCCAGAGAAAGACCAAGTGATATCCCCCTGACCCATTCCTCCTCCATCTCAAGTTCTAATGTTGATTAATATGCACATACAATATACATATATGCATATATAAGACATATTATAAAATATACATGTATGTGTATATAAATAGCACATATCATATAATATACATATGTCCATATAAACCAGTATATGTTGTGACCAACATATATGTATACACACATGTGTGCATACATATGTGTATGAGTCTGTATATGTTGGAAGACTGACAGATTTTTTTCATTTCTTTACAAAGCTAGGTTGGACACACATGACATATATTTTGTCCTTTTTGCCCCAGGGACCTATTTCTTACCAAGGAAGAGACACAGAGCGACAATCATCCCCATGTTTTTACCTCTCTGAATCCTTCACATTTCTCAGGGACAATCTTAGATCCAACTTCCACCATGAAGCTTTCCCTGATCTCCCCAGGCAACAGTGATTTCTTTCTTTTCTAAATTCCATTACCAGTATTATGTATGCATGCACATGTGTGTATATATACATATATGTATATACGTGCCCACAAATGTGTGCGCACATATATAACATATATGTATATACATGAACAAAGTTATATGTGTGTACACACATATATGAGCATATATATTATATCATGCCTTTCCAACTAGATTGTATATTTGTTGAAGGGAGAGTGACACCGTATTTTTTTTGTATCCTCCCACATCCCCTAATACAGTGCTTGCCATATATTAAAGATTCATGCAATGTTTGCTTATTGAATAATTAGTCCCTGGTACCTCTCCTTTGGGGCCTGTTAGAGACTACCAGTCAAACAAGGTGCCATTTCCCCTCTTTCCCTGCTTTTAAGGAACCAGAATAATCTCAGTCACCAAGAAGATAAGGAAGCATGATGACAGAGACCCTAACACTAACTAGCGATATGACCTTGAGCTCCTCATTTGCTTTCTCTAGGACTCAGTGTTCTCCTCTATAAATGGGTAGGTTGGAGAAAATGAACTCATGGTGCTTCCAGCTCTGATGACAATATGACTCTCTGATTTGAAGTCTACCCTTTGTACTGGCCACCAAATTTCTATCCATGGCAGGTACCTAAATGACAGAAGAAACCTGGAAACATCCTGCTTTTGTGGTCAGACTGAGCCCCTCTGGCCCCATCTAAGCCTAAGCCTGGGCAATGAGTAACATTCCCAATCTGATCTCAGATATTTCAGCCTGGATATAGTGTTTATAGATTGCTGTGTCAAAGTGTGTGAATTCTCCAGGGTTCTGGGAGATTTATATATTTCTCGACTATGCCGGGCTGACTCTTATTTGCTGTTACCTGCAAAAATATATCTCTTGGACCCAATTCACAGTGGAGCAATGTTAGGTCATTATTCCTTGAATTGTTAGGCTGTAAAGAAGTAATTTCTCACTAACCTGTGACATAGGAAATAGTGATTCAGTTTTCAGGTCATTTCAGGAGTTCCTTTTATGACAATCTGTTTTGGTATCAGCGAATGACATTTCTGTATTTTCAGAAAGTGGACACTTTGGTATTATTTGTGGGTACACGTTAAATATTTTTCTTCTGCCTCTGGTTCCCCCTTAGTGCTTTCAATTCTAATATAGCATGCAATGGATAACTAAATATAGTTGATGAAAGGGTGTAAGTGCCAGAGATGGGAGCTAGGGCTGGCATTAAGCGCTTTTCTAAAAATTGGAGCTTCTTGACTTGATGTTTCTTTCATGATGAAGGAAAAAGAATGATGCATGCTCAGGTGCCTTTCTGGTGAATTCTTTTTTCCACCCAAGTACAACATACCATCTGTCATTCATGGTTGGCATGCCAGTGGGACTCCTAGCTGGCCTTGCCTTAGGCAAAGCCAAGAGGTCGATGATATTGTTCCTTCTCAACACAACTGCATTCAATTAAAAAAAAAAACATTTATTATGGGTCTTTTCCATATGACATTAACCCTTTGATTCCGGGATTGGTGATAGAACGTAAACTCCTCCAGAACAGAGACTGTTTTCCTTTTTTCTCTGAATTCCTAGTAACTGGAAGGATGCTTGTCACATAATAGGTGCTTGCTAAATGTTTGTTGATTGATTGATTGATTGTAAATCCCTGGATTGGAAGGATGGGATTAGCAATGAGAAATCAACTCCAGGTAACTCCTAGATACAAGTTCTACTGTGTTTAACTTCTTCCTACTCAGAGTTGGCTCTGGAAAAACTATGAGGTTGCAGGATTGAGTCTTCCCTCCCTTGCTTCACCATTCTAGACCTCCGTGATAGTCTCCCTTCTTTTTTGCCTCAGATGCCCAGTAAATTCATGTTCTTCCTCTCTAAAAATGGGTTCATATACCCACTGATGACTCAGAGGGCAAGGTGTTGTATTCAACTCAAGATGGATTCAGAATGAGAGAATCTGATTCTGTCCTTGAAGAAGCTGATATTTCATGGTTCAATCATCCTCGTTTCTCAATCTCTTTCTTTCCATTCATCTATACTCCACTTCTCCATACCCTATTCATCAGTAGTGAGATTCATACAACCTGTTGCCTATAATCCACAAGAAGGCAGAACTGAGTAAGATTAGAATCAGGGTGGGGAACCTGTAGCCTCAAGGCCACATGTGGCCCTCTAGGTCCTCAAGTGCAGCCCTTTGACTGAATAAAAATTTGTTCTGTGAGGTTTAGATTCAAAGGGCCACACTTGAGGACCTAGAAGGTCACATGTAGTCTTGAGGCCACAGGTTCCCCACCCCTGGACTAGATCTTAGCAGAAAGGAACATAACTGGTAAAAAGATGATCTTACTGGACCAGAAGTAGTAGGCAGGGCTTTTAGACACAGACTTCTGGGATTTCCTTTTCTTGTTCTTTTTTCTACCATGTGGATGGGAGAATGGTGTTTTGGAGTTCTTCCTTTTTAGTCATGCTTCTCTCTCTCTCTCTCTCTCTCTCTCTCTCTCTCTCTCCTTATAGGATAGAGCAGTAAGAGTCATAATTACTCTTTACATTCTCTTTATGGGCAGAAATGAATATGCTGATTTTCTGGAAGGAAGAGAAGTGACCAGAAGTCTTTCCCTCTTTCTGCTAGTAGTTGGGAAGTCCATGTGGCCTCATGCTAAGGAAAGATCAACTGAGTACAGGGGATATATCCTTACCACCAGCTATTCAGAAATAAGTATTCACCTCATATTTTTAAGATTATTTTTAAGAATTGTAAATTCATCATATGGTACCCATTTTTATGTATATCTAATGACCTGGGAATTTCTACTAGGAATCCATGATAGTCCATAAACTTAATAGTCGCAACTAAATCTCTCCAGACAAAATTGTTGGTTTATTTAGCAGGGTTCAATCTTTTGGACACTCTATTGGCCAGTACTAAGAAAAATCTTGGCCTTCAACAGATTTAGGGTGTGGGAATTTCATTATTGTTTGAGAATTTCTTGGATAGTACTTTATGTGTTATCACACATATTTCCTGGAAAAAAATAACATATGACAAGAACTATGAATCCCATTTACTATGAATTGGAGAGAGGAGAATAAGTAGGTGGGAAGGAGACTTAGAAGCACAGTCAAACAAGTGAGAGATAGTCTAACCAATGTCCTTTCCATATGACACTGAATTCTTAATTCTAAAATTTAAGATCCCAGTAATGAAGAGACAGGGTTATCATTGAGAAATGATATCCCATATAACTGCTAGATCTCAATATTAATAAGTTTGATTTATGCCTTTTTAGTGTTAGCTCTGGTAGAATTATCAAGTTGAAGAACTATGTCTTCTTCTCCTTTGCCTCTGCATTCTGGATGTCAGTAATATCTTCTCCCTTCATGCTTCAGATGCCCAGTGGACTCATGATCTTCCTTTATAAAAGCGGGATCTCTCTATTTCATTTCATTCAAAAGCAGGAAAAGACTACTAACATCTTCAAGTGTGTGCCTTTTTGTGGGGTGGGGGTAGGGTGTCGGGTCTGAAATCTAAGTTGGCCTTAAATCAGATCTGGGATTCCTTATCTTTTTTTGTGTCATTAATCCTTTTGGCAATTTGGTGAGGCCTTTGGACCCATTCTCAAAATAACATTTTAATTGCATAAAATGAAATATATGTGATTGCAAAGGAAGTCAATTATATTGAAATACAGTTATTAAAATAATTGTTTTAAAAGTTCATGAACTCAAGATTAAGAATCTTTGAGTTTGAGGGATGAAGCTTTAATGAAAACTTTTGGGGTCTTGGAGGTTACCCTGGCCGGTGTTCCTCCCTTGTTACCAAGGAACAGAATTGATGGAAGTGAATTTTTTCCCCTTTCTTGTTTCCCTGCCCACTCTTGGGTAGAATTGCCAATAAGCAGAAAAAAAGAAATAGTGCAGGATAGGCATGGGGAGAGAGAGAGAGTGAAGAAAAATAAGGGGACTTGAATAACCCAGTGACTGAATAATTGAACCTAGTTCCTCTTAATTGGACAAAATCACATAGCTACACAATGAGAAAGACATGATTACCTTAACATTAGGGTTATGGAATAATTATATATGTTGATTAAGGTAAATATGCTCATAAAAGCATTATGGTCATGATTCTGGAGGACTGATAAAGAAGAATGCTTTCTATCTCTTAGTGGAGATAAGATGAGCTAATACACAGAATACAAAACTTATGTATGGACATAGCCAATGGACATGGAATATGTTTGACTGTGCCTATGTGATATAAGACTTCTTCTTTCCTTCTTTCCTCCCATCTTCCCTTCCTCTCTTTCCTCCTTGCTTCCTTCTTTCCCTTCTACTTTTCCTTGCTTCTTTCTTTCCTTTCCTTCTTTCCATGGCTGGTGAAGAAAGGTGGGAATGAAAAAAAAATGCTTGATAATTGAAAAGAAATTAAATATATATATTTTTATAAAAGCACTTTGGTATGTAAACATAGTAGTATACCTATAGTGTATGTTTCAATAGGCATTTTGTTAATCAGGTTATACATTCTCTAGTGCAAAATTTAAAACTTTTTTTTCTAATTTGAAGTTCTCCAGTGCTTCATGGTGATATGGAGTTTGCCTAAGGTTCTTGAAGGCTGTACTAGCACAGCACAAGTTTTTATGGGTTCTATTTTATTACTTATTTTTTTTTACTATTTATTTTATTTTATTCTATTGTATTCTATTCTAAGGAGGCTTCAAGTGGACAAGTCTTGCTAAGTTCAGAGAAGCTCATCATAAAATTGACCTCAGGAGTATGAATTTTCTTGGCCATGGCACCTCATGAATACCTGGATCTCCTTTGCTGGAAAGTACTTTGGCCCTTAAGGTGCTAAAGTGAAAAGATGAGAGTTATTACTTTTTTATATATTTTGAATATAACTTTTCCTTGAGACAGGAGAATGTTAAAAAAAATGCTTTGTCTTGTATCCTTCCTATTTTTGGATTCTCTGTTCTTTTATTTTCCAATCCCAAATGAATGAATGAAAAAGCATTTATTTAAGTACTTACTATATGCCAATCACTGTGCTAAGTGGGTGGGGTAGGGTGGGGAGGATAAAAATACAATGTAGAGTTAGTCTTTGTCCTCATGGTGCTTATACTTGAATAGGAAGAAAGTACACATATAGGGGAGTGGCAGCTTAAGAGAGGTATTTTGGTTTGGAAAGTCACAAGAATGGGGAATGGAGTTATAGATAGGTAAACTGATGCATCCTTTCCTATAACAATGACAATATTGATTTTATTTTGGGTCTAGAGCTAGAAGGAGTTGAAGGTGGGGTGAGAGAGAATAAGCATGTGGTGCCAAGCAAGATAATGACTGGGATGTAAAGTTAAGCATGGCTTATTCAGTGGGCTGTGAAAAGTATTTAGGGCAGCTAGGTAATGCAGTGGATAGAACTCCAGGCCTGGAATCAGGAAGATCTGAGCTCAAATCTGACCTCAGACACTTACTTGCTGTGTGACCCTGGGCAAGTCACTTAATCCTGTTTGTCTCAGTTTCCTCATCTATAAAATGAACTGGAGAAGGGAATGGCAAACTACTCCAGTATTTTTACCAAGAAAACTCCAAAAGAGGTCATGAAAAGTTGGACACGACTGAAAAAAAAAAAAGACCAAACAATAACAACAACTGTGGAAGGCATTCACCAATTAGAACCTCAGGACAGGATTCCAGTGCTGAACCGTTAAGTCCTCCCAAGGCATGGTCTCTGTTCTGGTGCAGCAGGGAGGAAGGCAAGAGGCTAGACAACGCATATAGAGCTTGAAAGGACTTGAGACATCACCCAGCCTAACCCCAGCATTTTACAGATGAGGAAACTTAGATCAAAAAGGACTTGTCCAAGGTCATATAGGTAATAATCATCAGAGGGGGAATTTGAACTCAGGTCTCTGATTCCAGAGCCAATACTCTTTCCACTATACCATGGTAGCCTTCTTGTTCTCAGCATCTTTTGATTGTAGAACAAAGAGAAAAGTGAAAGATACAGGATAAAGCAAGGTAATCAGTCCCACTGGAATTGCATCCATTGTGCCTTCAGAACATTTGGTCATAAGAGACTAAGTATACACAATGCAGTACTCAATAATGCAAAGCAAGCCATGCAATCCATGGCTAAATTATGATAACATCTTGCCTAAAAACAGATTGGCAATATCCAGGAACTTGCAGAACTCAGAATCCTGATAGTCAAAAATAAGTATGTGGGAGACCACCACCTTTCATTCCCTCTGAATGAAAGAGGAAAGAGAAGTATCCGCTTGATCACGTTAGTTAGAATACGAGCCATAAAATGTCCAGTATAATTGAATGTCCTCTCTGGCCTCTGCCACATTATAGATTTAAAACCTGTTTTATTATGAACTTAATAACTATCAACTAAACAAATAATCAAATAAACATGCAAAATAAGAAGAAAATGCAGACATAAATTCTTAATATACTGTACTATAGATTTTCTTTCTCTCTTTCATTTTTAAAAAATAAACTTTATTGATGACTCATTTTTAGATCATAATTATTTCTGGATATATTCCCCTCCCCCCCATCTCCCTTGTAGCAAAGAAACACATTTAAACAATAACATCCAACACTATGACTGACATTTTATGCAAAATTCTTCACCCATAATCCCTCACCTCTCTACTGAAAGGAGGAGGTATTTCTTCATCCCTTCTCTGGGGCTGAAATTGGTCATAATAATTAGTTGACATTTGGCTCCACTTCAGTGTTGGACAGCTAGGTGGTATGGTAGGTAAGAGTGTGGGACTTAGAGTCAAGAAGACCTGACCTCAAATCCTGCCTCAGATACCTACTAGCTGAATGACCCTGGGCAAGACACCTAACCCTGTTTGCCTCAGTTTCCTCATCTGTAAAAAAAGGAGTATTTATAGTACCTACCTCACAAAGTTCTTGTGAAGATCATAGAAAATAACGTGTACAGTGCTTTGCCACCCTTAAGACTTTTCACAAATGCCAACTATGAACTATTGTTCACATTATAGTAGTCATTGTATATATTTTTCTCCTAGTTTGTTCTATATCAATTCATCCAAGTTATCCCATGTTTCTCTGAATTATTTATGTACTTTGCCATGCATTTTAGCAAAGTGGAACCAAACAAATTAACAAAAAATCAATTTCCTGAAATAGTGTTTGACTTTTATCATCTTTTTAGTTTATCTATTTTCTTACCCTCTTATGTATATGTATGTATATTTATGTGTGTATGTATGTGTGTGTATATATATATATGTATATATATATAGATATGTATATGTTCCATCACCCACATATGTATTTCAATGTGGAGTTTGGTTTCTACTGATCTCCTTTTGCATCACTTAATATAAAGCTTTACATAACAATATAGATTTTAAAATATTTCAAATTGTAGTCTTCAGTGATACCCTATTGCCTTTAGGATAAAATATAAAATCTTTAGCCTGTCATTTGAAGCCCATCTCAATTTGGATTTCACCTACCTTTCCAGTTTTATTTCATTAAACCCTTTTATAGACTGTTAATTGTTCCCTGTCAAAGACATACCATCTTCCACCTTTATCCTCAGCATCCGTCCAGGTCCAACTCAGGTGCCACGTCCTACACAAAACCTTTCTTGATCTCTCCTTCCCTGACCCAATGTTATTGCTCTTTCCCTCTTAAAATTACTTTGTGTACAACTTTAAATATATTTTGTATTTATTTGTCTGTGTCTATGTTGTACTTTCCCTCCCTAGCCACTAAACCAGAGGTGGAGAACCTGCAGCCTCGAGGCTACATGTGGCCCTCCAGGTCCTCAAGTGCAGCCCTTTGACTTGGATTCAAAGGGCCGCACTTGGCCAAGGGCCTGGAGGGCTACATGTGGTCTTGAGGCTACAGGTTCCCCACCCCTGCCCTAGACTATCAGTCCCCTGAGGGCAAGGATTACTTCATTTTTTTCTTTGTTTTTCTAGGACTTGGCACAGTACTTTGCATACAGTGGGTGTTTAAAAATTTCTAGTGAATTGAGGGTAAAGAAAAAATTCAGGCATCAGAGAGTACTAAAATCAGAGTTGTGATGAAGTCCTTGAGGGAGACCAGCTACTCTGGCAAATGAGAGTCTGCTGGACATTCCAAGCTAGGTCAAGAAAAGGTTTCAAAGAAATTGGAAGTATTTTTATTGCCTTTTGTATTTTTTCTCTGCTAAAATGCTACTCAATGCCTCATTGTGACATGTGGGAAACCCTGGGTTCTCAAGAGGATGTGTGGTTTAACCAAAAAATAAAAACAAAGCATTTACTAAGTGCTTACGACAAAAACATCATCTTTACCATTAAGTACCTCACATTCTAATGAAGGAGATAACAGGCAAACAACAATGTATGGATGGCAGCTGGGTGACGTAGTTACTTGTGTTAGACTTAGGAAGACCTGAGTTCAAATCCTATCTTAAACATTTTGCTAGCTGTGTAACTCTGGGCAAGTCACTTAACCTTTTTCAGCCTCAGTTTCTTCACTTATAAAATGGGGATAATAGTAGTACCTACCTCCCTGGGTTATTGTGAGGAAGAAATGAGATCATATTTGTAAAGTACTTTTAAATCTTAAAGCACTATATAAACAATAGTTATATATTATACACGGACACACAAGATACCTCTCCATCTATCTATCTATCTACCTGTCTGTCTGTCCACCTGTGTCTATCTATCTGTCTGCCTGTCTGTCTACCTATATCTATTTATCTGTTTGTCTGTCTGTCTACCTCTATCTATCTATCTGTCTATCTATCTATCTATCCATCTATCTATCTGTCTCTATCTCTACTTTCCTATTTACCTGTCTGTCTGCCTGTATCTATCTGTCTGTCTGTCTATCTATCTATCTATCTATCTATCAATCTCTCTATCTATGGTAATCTCAGAGGAATGGCAAATAGCAGTGGACTAGAAGTCAGGAGATACTGCTTTTGAATCCTGATTTGAACACTTATTAATTCTGTGGCCAGGTCAAATCAGCAAACCTCTCTGAGTCTCAGGTTCCTCATCTCTGAAAGAGGGAAAATACCCACACTAATTACTCCACACAAGGTTGTAAGGGTATGGTGAGATGATGTGCACACAGCACTTTAAGTTGTAAACTTTCAGGTACTTTGAAAATGTCTGCTGTAATTAATGCCAGTTGAGTAAGCTCTGGCCATTTCTGCCTGGCTAGAAGAACTGAGTTGGAGCTTGGAATAGTGGAAAGAACCTTGGCTTTGGAGCCAAAAGATTTAGGACAAAGAGTTTCAACTCTGCCACTTACTACTATTTTATCTTGGGCAAATCACTTAAACTTTTGGGGCCTCAGTTTCCTTATCTATAAAAGAAGGGGATTTGATTAGAAGATCTCTAAGGTCCCTTGCAGCCATCTCACTATCTGTGGTTTATGGTAGGATGATTTTTTGCTTTACAAAATAATTCTTTGCTGCTTTAAATTTTTTATTAAATTAAAACAATTTACATCCTCTTGGTTTTCCCCAGTATCTCTCCCCCTCCCCTAGAGTTACCTCATGTAATAAATAATATTTTTTAAAGACAGAAAAAAGAAAGGAAAAAATCAGCACAATTGATCAGTGCATTGAAAAAGTCTGAAAACATGTATAAGGTGTAACTGTAGACTTTATATCTTCAGGAAGGGGTGTGTTGGGAGTGTCCCCTCATATCTCTTATTTCAAGTCACTTGGTTTTTATTATTTTGCTACTTTTTTTTTTATAGATTCTCTGCTTTTTTGAAAGAATTTGCCAAAGATTCTCTTAAGTAGGCAGTTCCCCTGGGTGCTAAATAATTAACTACTTGACAAAGAATCGCAGTCATTGGCTGAGTTCTAAGTGACCTCAGAGGTCATCTTATATACCCTCTATCCAAATCATTAATCCTGTGTACAACATCTTGAGCAAGTAGTCATTGAGCTTCTCCTTGATAACCTCCAGTGATGGGGAACTCACTATGCTCACCAAAGCATCCCATTTTATTTTCAGACAGCTCTAATTGTTAAAAAGAATCCCCTTATGTTGAACTGAAATTTGCCTCCCTTAACTTTCCATTCAAGTGGAAAACTTACATTTATCCCAATTAAATTTTATCTTATTTGATTCAGTCCAATGTTCTAGCCTGTCAAGATCCTTTTGAATTTTGACTCTGTCATGTAATGCACTAGTTCTCCTTCCCAGGTTTGTAGTATTTGCAAATTTGATAAGCACGCCTTTATGTTTATCCAAGTCATTAATAAAAATGTTCAATAGCATAGGGGCAAATATAGTTTCAGGGCAGCTATGTGGCAGAGTGAATAGAGGGCTGGGCCTGGAATCTGGAAGATCTAAGTTCAAATCTGGCCTCAGATACTTACTAGCTTTGTGATCCTGGGCAAATCACCTAATCCTGTTTGCCTCAGTTTCTTCATCTATAAAATGAGCTGGAGAAGGAAATAGCAAACTATTCCAGTATCTTTGCCAAGAAAACTCCAAATGGGGTCACAAAGAATCAGACACAACTAAACCACAACAACGAGAAAATATAGTTCTCTAGTAAACTCCACTGGAGGCCTTTTAAGTTGACATCAAACCATTAATGATTATTCCTTGAGTTCTATCATTCACTCTGTCATGAACTCACCAATTATCTAGTCCAGGGATCAGTAAACCTCAGGCCTCCAGCCAAATCTAGCTCATTGCTTGTTTTTGTATGGTCCTCGAGGTAAGAAGGCAGCTGTGGCTCAGCCAATATAGTACTGGGCCTGAAGTCAAGAAGACCTGAGGGCATATCTAGCCTCAGACACTTCCTAACTGTGTAATCCTGGGCAAGTCACTTAACATTTGATTGCTGGATCCACTGGACAAAGAAATGGCAAACCACTCCAGTATCCTTGCCAAGAAAACCCTATGCACAGCTATGGTCCACAGGCTCATAAAGAGTCAGATATGACTGAATGTTTAAACAACAAACTAAGAAGAGTTTTGCTCATGTATTGTACAAAAACAGATGGTGTACAAACAGGTGAGAGTACAAACTCTCAGCCAGAGTTTGCCTGAAGGCTATAGTTTGTCAGCCCCAGGTTCACCCTTCTCTCTCTTTTCTGTAGGAATATCATGAGAAATTTTGCCAAATGCTTTGATAAAAATCTAAGTTAAACTATATGTATACCATTTTCCTAATTTTTCAGTTTAGTAACCTAGTCAAAAAAGGCAATGTGTTTAGTTTGGCATGACCTGTTCTTGATGAACCTATGCTGGCTCTGTGTGTGTGTGTGTGTGTGTGTGTGTGTGTGTGTGTGTGTGTGTTTTAGACATTTACAAACCATCTGTTTGATAATATGTTTTAGAATTTTTCCAGGAATCAAAAGCAAACTTACCAGGCTATTGTTTTCTAATTTCATTGCCTTCGCTTTTTGGAAACTTGACTTTCTCCAAACCTATGCTACCTTTCCTATTTTTCCATAAACTTTCAGAGATCACTGACAACGACATTAGCTCAACTCTGATGTCTTGTTCTTTCAGCAGTAGCCTATGCTGCCATTCATTCATATCCCCAGTGGCCACTCTTCATGTGGCAAGAAGGAGGAAACAGTAAAGTGTTAAGACTTCCCACCTGCTAAAGATTCATCAAAAGTGAAGAGTACATATCCGGAAAGATTGTCCCTGGGAGATGATGATTTGATTCATTGGGATTTTAATTTACCAACCAACATTTTAGGGATATATTTATTGTATACAGTGGGTTCTACTGATGTTCTTCAAATGATAGCTTAGTGAATGTTTCACCTCACTGAGGGCAGCTAGGCGACATAGTGGATAGAGTGCCAAGCCTGGAGTCAGGAAGCTTCATCTCCCTGACTTCAAATCTGGGCTCATCCACTTACTAGCTATGTGACCCTGGGCAAGTCACTTAACCCTGTTTACCTCAGTTTCTTCATCTGTAAAATGAGCTGGAGAAGGAAATGGCAAACTGCACCAGTATCTTTGCCAAAAAAACCTCAAATGGCATCACGAAGAGTTGAGCATGACTGAAAAAATGACTGCAAAGCAATGAATGTTTCAGGAAAGAGGGATTCTATAATCTTCCTTAGTGATTCAGTTTGGTATCATTCTCAGAATATCTCCTTTTGGTGAGGGTGGGGAGCTGAGTGAGTAAGGAGTGAAAAATGCTTGTAGGCTTATTCAATCTTGGAATCCAGTTATAAGTCAGGTTTAAGTACAGATGAAGAGCAAATGAGACTTGAATCATGTCATTGGTGACTAGTTTAAAATAAGTAAATGATGGACTACTTGTGCACTAGCAGCCATCTAAAGAGCTTGCCTGCATTTGAGGAAAGGCTGCCACATGTTTCCTATTCTTTTGCTGGTTTATTCTGAGCAGCCAGAGATCCATGCTCCTCATTTACTTCACTCCTCCTTTCTTTCTCTTGCCCTCTCTATTGCCTCAGTGCTCAACGACTTCAGAAATTTCCACTTTTCTCCTGAAACCAAAGCCTTTCTCTCGTTTTGGTGATTAGCATACTTAGCTTTGGTGATAGTTGGGGTGGGAACTACCGAGAAGTGGAGAGTTGGATAGATAATAGACTGTCCAGTTTGGAGTTGGGGGCTAGTTTAGGTTTGGGAAGAGGGAAATAGAGTGATGGGAGCCATTCTGCAGCAAATCATTGTCATCCATCTCCTGACCCACTCTTTCTAGCCAAATATATTTCTGGAAATTGGGTTATCTAAAGAAAGGTGTGAGGAACTTCTGGCAAAGCCAGAAAGGTCAACAATCAGTTGCCTCCATATTCCTAAAACTTCACACTAGGTAATAGATCTGGAAAATGATGGAGTATTGGGGTTTAGGTTGGAATTGGTGATTGGGTGTATAGTAGAAGGTTTCTTTTAGAGAGAAATATAGATTCATATACCTCACTTGCAAATAATTAGTTTTGTATGTGCTCTGTTGATTGCTTTGGGCTTATTTATTTCTTCACCTTCTTTTTGTTTATTCAAGAGTTTGCAGAGAGCCTGAGAAAGAATCAGATGGAGTTTGGGTAGGAACATGTGTCTCTGAGAAAATTTCTTTGGAATAGGGAACTGGGAAACCATGAAATCAAGGGCCAGATGAAGAGAATGAAGAGACAGTTACATGTCATCATCCTGGCAAAATAGAACCAACATCCTCAGTGATGTTTTATTTTCCTACAAATTAGTAAGAGGTGGTTTTGGAACAAATTAAAAAAAGCTATTGTGCTACAGTGGAAGCAAAATAGGGTCTGGAGAAGTGTGTTCAATCTTGGTTGAGTTCCTTCTTACTGCTTATTTGCATAACCTTGGCCAAGTTGTTTAACTTCTCTTCTGTTTCCTCACGTGAAGTGAGGGGGCTGCCCCAGATAACTTTTAAGGGTCCTTGGAGTCCTACGAAATCCTCCATCACACTACAGGAAATCAACTCACCCTGCTCTCCTACTCCACAGGGAAACAGGTTGAAAGTGCAAGTAACTTTCATAAAGGCATAGCTAAATTCACAAACAGCAGATTTGGGAATGGGGGGCAGTCATTGTATCAAAGATGATTGGTTACAGTTTCAAGAGGAATATCCCTACTATAAGAACTGTAAGAACTTTCTACAGGAATTGTAGAAAATCTCCAGCCCCTCTCTTTCGGGCTACTCTGTCTTGGAATAGATACAGAACCAGTTCTCCCTTGAATTTCCAGCAAGGGAAGGAGGGAATTCCCCTCCCCCCCTCCCAACAGCAATGGTGGTTACCGCTTGGGCACATGACAGAGAGAATGCATGCTTGCCTAGGTGAGCCTGAAGATGAATCTTAGATCCCTCACTGTTGCTTCTGTTTTTTTGTTTCAGTCATAGGAGAAGTCCTGAGAAATGGACATTCCAGGACTTTGTGGCTAACTCGTGAGTTCAAGAAGTTGAGAATTCCTTAGTCAGTGCTGACTGAAGAGTGAGAGGTATTTCTTGTAATTTCATTTTTCAGAGGATAAGATGATCACTGAAAGAATCATTCTGAACCTGAAGGTAACACAGAGTCAGAAGATCTGGATTTTGTGAGTAACTTAGCATAGATCTAAAGTGAAATATCTGTTCAGCAGTCAAACAAAGTTGTATTTACCTCTAGGGAGAGTATAAGTGTGATGGGTTATTTTGTTTTAAGAATTTGTTAATTCACACTTAGGAATCTTTTTGTGTTTTAGGCATTTTTATGGTGAAGGAATATAACTAACTATCCTACATCTGAAAAGTACTTTTTAAATTTTGAGAACTTTTTTTATGTAGACCTTAAATGTGAGCCTAAGCTAAGTTTTATTGTAGAGGTTCTCCCCAGAGTTCTACTCTGGTGTATGGGCATAAGGATTCAGAGATATGAGAAAAAACCTGGATTTGGGTTCAGGCTACCCTCAGGATAAATCTGGGTCTGACTGAATATATAACTTGATTACATTGTGGTAGAAGTCTTGCTGTCTGATGAATTTCCTCTACTTGTCAAGGGTGCCAGTTTTGTCCTGAGAGAGATGGGTAAAAAGAGGTGCCTAAAATATGAGGAGGGTAAACATTTTTCACAGCTCTTATAACTTATGGAGGGGGTTATTCCCTTTGACTTCATGGTCAATCATCTTTCATACAACCCACCAGTTATGGAGACACATGAAGATCAAACAGGAGTTGCTGCATTATCTCAGCAAAGGTTCTGTCTATTCCCAAGGATCCATGAAATTATTGCCGATTTAAGTAGAGCACCAAGTAATTTGAGGAAAGAGAGAATCTTAACAACTTGGGGTAGGTGGGATAAAGGAAAGTTATGTGGAAGAGAAAGTATATGAATTGAGCCACATGAATTGTAACAGACCAAAGTGAGGAGGGAGTGCATTTCAGGGAAGAGAGCTGACCTGTGAATTGTTTCAAATCTGTTCTTTCTCAGTGGCAGGTAGAGAGAATGAAAGAAAAGAAAGCAGGAAAGTAGGAAAGGGAGGAAGAGAGAGAGACAGAAACAGAGATTCAGAGATAGAGGAAGTAGGAAAAAAGGAAAAGGAAATGAAGATTAAGGAGTAAAAGAAGGTGCTTTGGAAATTATCTACTCTTCATTATTTTGTGCAAGTCTTTCCATGTTTTTCTAAGATCATTGAGCTTATCATTTCTTATAGCACAGTAGTATTTCATCACAATCATACACCACAACTTGTTCAGCTATATTAAATTAAGCAGAACCAAGAGAGCATTGTGTACAGTAACAGCAATGTTGTTTTAAGAATGACTTTGAGTGAAGAAGTTATTATGACTATTATAAATACCCAAATTAACTATAAAAGACATATGAAGAAAGACACTATCCGCACCCAGAGAAAGAACTGAGAAATAGAAGTATGGATAGACTAATTTTACATCTATATACCCAATGGTAGCCATTTCTAGGAGGGGAGAAGGAAGAAAAAAGGAAAAAAGAAATTTACATGATAACTATTATATATTTTAAAGGAATAGCAAGTTGTATGTAATAGATTTGCAGTTTTATGTGCAATCATATTTTTTTTTACCATACTATGTTATGGAAATGCTTGTTTTATTCCATAAATTAAAAATTAAATTAAATAAAGAAATAATCCACTCCAATTCTCTTGTTTTACTGAAAAGGAAACTAAAGCTAAGACAGATGGCATGATTCACTGAAGGTCATATGGCCAATTAGTAACAAAGCTAGGATTTGCACCAAAATTTAACCTGATTACCTGTTCATTGCTCAATATTACCATATAAGTGAGGGAATAAACGAGCCAGTGAGGTCCCATTATAAAGAAACTTTGTTAAGGACAGTTGGAAATCAAATGTTGTCATCTTGAGTCCATATTTTTCATCAGGCTTGGTCTCTCTGGGAGAAATGACCTACCATAACCACATTTGTAGTTATCCTTTCCTACAACTCAGGTTCTCTGTTTCTCTTCCCATTCCTTCCTTATCCTCTCTATGAGAGGGGTAAGAAAGGGACAGAATGGGAAATGGGAGGCCTGGGGTTAGGGAAAAGGAGGTTGTAATTTTCAATTAATTCAATTCAATAAACTTGTATGGATTGCTTACTGTGTGCAAACCTCTGGGGATGCAAAGACAAGAAGAAAATAGCCCCTGTCCTCAAGGAGCTTCAATTTTACTGGATGGATGGACAGGAGCAACATGTAAACATCAAAATAAATGCAAAGCAATTTGAGGAAGGAGAAGTGAGGGAATGCGGCGCCATTCCACATAAGATGGAGCACTTGAAAGAAGGCGAAGGTTTTGATAGGAGGTGAGAAGGGAGGATATTTCTGTCATGGAAGACCACCCATGCAAAAGCATTGAGAAGTAAGATGGATTTCAGGGTTCAGAGAACAGCTTAAGATAATCTGGCCATTTTAGCTGAAGAGCTGTATTTAATCCCTAGGCAGTAGGGAACTACTGAAAACTTTTGAGCAGAGTGACATAGTAAGGCCTGTGAAAGGGATTCTGGAATCAGCTCATACTTGTTTCCTAGAGTTGATTTTAAAATTTTCAGCTTGAGTATTTACACATCGGAAATTGGTCAATGCTGCAAACCAGGGCTTAAATTATTGTTTTGTTGATTGTCTAGACTTAAGAAAGTGAGGTTAAAATTTTGAATAAGGCAGATCAAACTTAAAAGAATGTTATGCGTACATTCCCCCCCCCCCCCCCCCCCCCATCCCAGAAAGCCAGTTGTTAAACACCCCTGGACCTATGCCCTAGGAAGATTAGTTGGGGAGATGTATGAAGGATGGATTAGAAAAGTGAGAGACTAAAAGCAGGGCTACTAGTTAGGAGGCTCTTATAGCAGTCCAGGTGAAAGGTGCTGAGGATTTGAGCAAGAGCAGTCACTTCATGAGAGGAGAGAAAGGGACTAACCTTGAGATTCTCCAGTAGGTGGAGGAGTGTGATCTTTGGCAAATCATTTCACTTCTCTCTGGGCCTCAGTTTCCTCACTTGTAAACTGAGGCATTTGGACCTTCTAAGTTTCTTTTTGCCTTGCACATTCTTAGAAGACTTAATTATTTAATATAATACACTATAATTAACATTTATTAAACTCCTACTATGTTCCAGGTATTGTATTAAGCACTGGGGATACAATTAAAAAAGACAGTTCTTGGCATCAGGGAGTTTACAATCTAATTGGGGAAGACAGCACATGAAAGGAAGCTTTTTAAAAGGGGAGAAGAGGGGGAGGATGGTGGGACAACTTACCCGGCGTGGGAGCATGGTGATAGTGTAGTGGATTCCAAAGAGTGCAGCTAATGGAAAATGAGGATTTGACTGGGCTTCTCAGCCTTTCTCTTCCTCTGGAGACTTTGGAAATTTTCTGCCCCATATTTTAGCTCTCCACTCAGAGGGGCAGAGGCTACTGAGGGATCTGATGAGGAGTGTGTCCCAAAGCTGGTGCAATTGCCATGATGATGGGTTTCCTGGTGATGAGCTTTTCCTGGGGGTAGGGAGTGGGGACAGGGAATCATGTTGGTAGAATGGAATCCAAAGAGTGTGGCTACTGAGAAATTACCCCTAAGAAGGAGAAATGAATGAAAATTTGGCAACCTGATTGGAAAAACTAGAGAATCAAAGTCTCTTCTTGTTTGTAAAAGTCAAAACAATTGAACTGGGTCACTAGAAATGGAAGAGAACTTGGGTAGTAGAGAGGGATTGTAAAGGAAGTAAGAAGAAAGGAAGGGGAAGAGCTGGTTCTTTCTAGTTGGATCCCAAGTCAATACTGCCACCTAACGGCTGCCTTAAAACATCGCCGTAGGGCCATTTGAAAGAACAGGAGAGCAGATTTAGAGCTAGAAAGGACTTGGAGGTCAACTAGTGTTAACTCCCTCCTAACACAGATAAAGAAACTAAGACCCCAGAAATAAGAGATACACACAAACATAAAATAAAATAAATATCAGGAGTAGAATTTATTGGGGGAAAAAATAGGGGTAGTAATCATGATCTCAAAGTCACAGCTAAAATAGATGATGAATTGGTGGATTTAGAAAAATATGGAAAGACTTGGACTCATAAAAGAAGAGGTTATACATCCTCAGGGTAACAGCACAAACAAGTATAGTGTGGTCTTACATAGATGCATATGAATGTGTATGTGTGTATATGTGTATGAATATAGATATCTGTATATATGTGTGTGTATGTATGCTCCTATGTATATATATATATGTGTGTTTGTGTGCATATGTGTATATATGAATGCATATATATACATACATACACATACACATGCAGACATGGAGACACAGAGACACACAGATACACACAGACACACACACATATTCATGCTTAATTGTAGCCTTCTTGGAGGAAGAAGGTGAAAAAAGAATAAAGGAAAAAGTGTACAGCACAGAACAAAATAAAACCTATAAAGAAGTAAAGAAAACATGGACAGCTCTGAACACAATTTGTAGTATTTATTATATAGACTTTCTTTTTTGTTTGTGTGTGTGTGTGTGTGTGTGTGTGTGTGTGTGTGTGTTTTAGGCAGTTGGGGTTAAGTGACTTGCCCAGGATCACACAGCTAGTAAGTATCAAGTGTTTGGTCTGAGGCCAGATTTGAACTCAGGTCCTCCTGACTTCAGGGCCAATGCTCTATCCATTGCACCACCTAGGTGCCTCATATATAGACTTTCTTGAAATGGAAATTTATTGCTTTATATTTTGAATCCTCTCTTATGTTCTGCTGTGCTCATGGCAAAGTTTTATTTCTTTTCTTATTTTGTATATAAGTTTTAGTATTTAAGTTTGTTTCTTTTCTTATTTTGCATTTAAGTTTAAAATAAAAAAAACTTACAAAAAAAAGAAAAAAAAATTAAGACCTGGAGAAATGAAGTGACTTTTTCAAGATCACACAGTAGAGAAGTAGCAGAGCCAGATTCAAACTCGATTCCTTCAACTCCTGCAACAGGACTTTCCAAAGCACCATATACACCATACACCAACACCATTCAAAAATGCCCCAAACAGATGAGTTCATTAACATAAAGAACCCAAATGGGATGGGGCATACTTTTAAATAAAAGTACTAATTAATGAATAGTTGGAGAACAGAGTAAAACACATTCATACGTCTATACATGACATTTAGTCATGTTTCAGCAAAACATTTATTCTCTATGAATAGAGAGGAAGACAACCTTAGATTTAAAAGCCACTTTTGAGTTCATGGAACCCATCCTCACCCAATGTAGGGATCCCCTCTTATAGTACCCCTGATATGGTCATTTAACACATGGTTGCTTTTCTCTGGACACATTCTGTTTTGTCAATGCTCATCTTAACGGGATCATAAGATTTAACACTGAGAGAGAGCCTGGAGATTATGGAGGCCAACCTCTTATTGTATAGATGAGGAACTGGAGGCCTAAAAAGGTTAGATAACTTGACCTGCTTAGACACCAAGACACAATTAAATCTTAGAAGACTTAATTCCTTAATTTTTTTTTAATGAAAGAAACTGATATTTATTTTCCTTGCTAGAATTGCTGGATAGAGGGAGTATAGGAAGAACATTAGCACTGAGACCCACTGTTATACCCAGCAGTGCTGGCTAGCTGTGAAGACTTGGGACAGGGAGATGCCCACTACCATGCATTGGCTCAATCCTCTATTCTCCCTAAAAGACCCACAAAGCAATATTCACCTCAGCTGTGAACGCAGCCCTCAAGGAATCCATGCTGTGACACCCTCAAACCACCAAAGCATCCACAACTGACACCCCTCAAATTGCCTGGGGTTCTATCCCGCAAACACAAAGACTGACTCACCATATTTTAGCTTCTACACAATAATGTCTCTCTCTAGTGTGTGTGTGTCTCTCTCTCTCTTTCTCTCTCTCTCTCTTTTTTTTTTTTTGGCTAGGCAATGGGATTAAATGACTTGTCCAGGGTCACACAGCTAGTAAGGGTCAAGTGTTTGGTCTGAGGCTGGATTTGAACTCAGGTCCTCCTGACTCCAGGGCTGGTGGCCTATCAATTGCACCACCCAGCTGCCCCATCTCATGTGTCTCTTGCCACAGATTCTTGAGGCTATTCATTCTCTCCAGCACAACAATCACTCTCTATCCATAGTCCATTCTCTGCACATTGTAGCAGACCCAAGCATTTGAATCCAAGTGGGTCCACCATCTTGCTTGATATGGACATATTAATTAGACCTGGTTAGACCAGTACTAGCAATAGCAAGAAAGAATGTGGCATAATGGAAAAAAAGACTAAGAATTAGGGATTCTGGATTTAAATCCTGTTTCAGTCAGGAAGACTTTGGAAGAATCTCTTTCATTCTTTTTATCTCTGTTTTCTCACCTTCAAAATGAGATTATTTCTAAAGTCTCCTACAGCTCTAATATACAAACTATTTAAGTGCTGGGGGAACTCAGAATAAGGGATTAACACCCCCAGGGGGAAGGAGTAGAAATGTGGGAAGGCCTAATTTGGGAAGACTTCATGTGGGAGGAGAGCTCTGAGCTGGATCTCTAGGGCTCCCATGAGCATAGATTGAGAGAAAACACAAAGGATTTCTGGGTCAGGGCATGAACACATACTCAATGCTTCTGGTCCGAGATATCTCCATTAACTGATATGTTCTTGTAACTAGACCAGAAGCTAGAGAAGAAAGGAAAAGAGCCAAAACACCTGAACAATTCATTCAGTTAAATGCTAAAATAACACAGAGTTGACTATATTAGCTGGTTACTTGAAGCCCATGCTATGACTGTCTAGACACCTACATGACTGTATTCAGGGCTATTGCTCTGTCCCATTGAGACATCAGGAGCAAAAAGGAAGCTATCTGTATGCAAAGACTAGTCTGTGGATGTTCTGTAACAGCTGGGAGAGCATCTGTGTGGGGCCAGTACTGCCCAGAAGGGCAGAGACTGAGCATCATGTCTGACATGACATGTGTCAGGACAGTGTTACAGGACAGAGAGCTATCAGGAGAGCCAGACCTCCACAATGTGTCTTTTGTCTCTGAATCAAGGCTAGCTCCCTAGGGAAGGCACTTCTCAGAGCTGTCTGCAGGTCTAAGAGCCCGCTTCGGAATGACAGAATGGGTCTCCCAAGTCAAAACTATGATAGAATTGTAAAGCTAGAAGTCATTAAGGCCTGTTTCTTACCTCCAGACAAATGCAACCAAACTATCTGGGACTTATGGCTATATAGTTCAATTAAAACACACAAACAAACAAAAACATGCTACCAGTAAAGGCAGAGATTCTGGACTTCCTCAGAAGTGTTTCCCAGTACTTACATACTATAGGAAGAGTAGAATAGATTTAGATTGGGAAGCGACTCATCTAGCACAACTCTCTTCATTTTACAAATGGGGAAACTGAGGCTCAGAGATGTTAAGTGACTTGGTTAATGTGATATAGATATTAAGGGGGCAGAGCCAACTTCTCCAACTCAAGAGAACAGTGTGCTACAGGAGAGACAGGAGTCTAAGGGACAGAAGTCAGCATGATATAGTGAGAAGAATCCTGCACCTGGAGCCAAAAAACATAGGTTCAAGTTCTAATTCTATCACTCAGTTGTGTGACTACAGACAAGTAATATATTCTTTCTGAGCCTTAGTTTCTTCATCTGTAAAATGTGCAGGGGGGAGGAGAAATGTTAGTAATTCTCATGTTATCTACCTCCCAGAGCTGTACTGTATAAACGTGAATTTTTTTATTAAATTCCAGTCCCTTTTCAGACGTTAATTAGCAAGACTAACTGGCATGACTTTTGAGCAACCCATGTGACTTCTTTGTCTCCCAATTTTCTGTTCTGTAATATGATGAAAATCACAGACATATCCTTTTAGGGGTAAGATGCTAATAAAATAAACATATTAGAGCCCTTTGAAAAACAAAGCAAAAATGACTCTCCTCCAAAACACACATATTATACTTGCTCTTCAAAAACGAAGGACCAACAACAGCACATTATACTTATGGGAAAGAAAGAACAGCAACATGCTTGTGGGATGCCATTTTATCATCATTATTGACATTGTTTGAAGTTCTTCCTTACAGCCAACCTTAATTCTCAATGGTGTGTGTGTGTGTGTCCTTTAGGTTCTGCTCTCTTCAAAACTGGCAATTTTGGCCGGTTTCCTATGGAAAGGTCCCCAGGGTACTTTTAGAACCCAAGGCCTCTAGAGAGTAGTAGGATGCCTGGCCCCCAGGGTATAAGCCATTTTTAGTACTAAATCATAGAAACATAACTGGAAGGGACCTCAGAGATCGTCTACTATGGTCTAGCCTCTACTGCCCTTATTTTATAGATAAGGCAACTGTGGTTTGGTTAGATATGAAATGACTTACTCAAGATCACACAGCTACTTGATGGCAAAGCTAGGGCTATAGTATCCAAGGTCTCCTAACTCACAATTAAGTGTGTACATTTAAATAAATTTGTATTGATTTATTTAACTTTTTATTTATTGACACATTTTCTTTTGACCTAACAGATACTTTCCCAATAAACACTCGAACTAACCTGTTTACAATTTCATGTTCCTATGATTGGTTATTCATAGGGTTTGAAGGGACTTCTGAAGGCATTTAGCTCAACTGCTGCCATAAACATGAATCTCTTCTGTTGTTTTTCAGTCATTCAGTCATGTCTGACTCTTTGTGACTCCATTTGGGATATTTTTGGCAAAGATACTGGAGAGGTTTGTCCTTTCCTTCTTCGGTGAATTAGGCAAGCAGAGATTAAGTGATTTGCCCAAGGTCACACAAGTAGTGAGTATCTGTGGCTGGATTTGAACTCAGGTCTTCCTGGCACTCTATCCACTGTGCCATCTGGCTGCCTCCAATCCCTTCCACAGTATCCCAAACCAGCACCGAGTATTTCCCTCTCTGAAATTACTTTGTATTTACTTTGGATATATTTGTATTTACTTATATGTGTACCTGTTATTCCCATGTCAAGCAAATTTAAACTATTTGAGGATAGAGTCATTTTCATTTTTGTCTTTGTAACCCCCTCCCAATTACTGGACACTATGCTTAGCATATAGAAGGCACTTAAATGTGTTTAATAAGTGTATATTTATGAAATACTTGGGGGGAGTGGTTAGTAGTGATGTGTGGAACTGACAAGATTATTAGTAGAAGAGATGGATGTACTTTAACTTTGTTATCATGATACTAACATTATCTATTGTAGTTGAGAAGACAAGGAGAAATTTTCTTCTTAATTTATTTACATTATTACATTCACGTTGTGTGTGTGTGTGTGTGTGTGTGTGTGTGTCCCCTTTAGGCTTTGATCTCTTCACTGTGCATCATTTCATAAAAGAATCCCCAAATTTCTCTGAGTTCTTCATACTTGCCATTCTTAGTAAAGAATGTGCAGTAACACAGCAATATTCTGTTACTCTCACATGCCATGATTTGTTCAAACACTGCATAATTTTTGGACACATATTGTGCTGCCTACTTTTTGTTATCATAAGCAACAAATACTGTTTCTTCTATACTATACAATCTGTGGGATAAAGCTAGGCATTTTCTGATTACAAGAAAAAGCAAAAGCAAAACACTAATACATTGCAAAAAACTAAAAAAGTTTCCTTAAACATTATGCTTGAGATTGCTTCTTCAAGAATCCTAGTGAAATCTATGTTGAGTCAGTTCTTGTTTGTGTCAAATTGCCAATTTAGAGGCCATTGAACATTTCAATTCCTAATTCTATCCTGCCACCTTGTGGTGGATTAAACTGGAGCTACCACATAGTCTAGTAGACGTCTTGTAGGAAAATTCAGGGTACCCAGCATAAATTTCCCTCTCACTTCTCTCACAACACACACACACACTCACACACACACACACACACAGAATCCTAAAATCACAGTATCATAGGATTTAGAACTGGGGGGAACCTTAGAAACCTCTAGTACAAGCCTCTCATTTAATTGATGGGGAATCTTAAGTCCAGAAGTGTCATATTGCTATGATATTGGTAGCAGAGCTGGTATTTGAATGTAGGTTTTCGGTATCTAGTTAGAATGCCTGCAGCTTCTTTGGTATCATTTCTTTGGTATTACTTTACATGATGAAAAAGGAGCTGGTGTAAGGATTGTTGTTGTTCATTCATTTTTCAGTTGTGTCCAACTCTTCATGATCCCATTTAGGGTTTTCTTGACGAAGATACTGGAGTGGTTTGCCATGTCCTTCTTCAGCTCGTTTTACAGATGAAAAACTGAGGTGAACAGGGTTAAGTTCTTTGCCCAGGGTCACACAGCTAGTAAGTGTCTGAGGCCAGATCTGAACTCAGGAAGACGAGTCTTCTTGACTCCAGGCCTATCCACTCCACCACCTAGTGTAGTCCAAGAGTTAGTGCTAAAGAGGACAACACTAGGAATTCAATCCCTGTCTTGAATGAGTTGGTTTTCAGTTGATAAAAACTTACTGCCAGAATCAAAGAATCAATAGCCTGGGTTGGCTTCTTCACAGGCATACATCACTGGTCATCAGGAGAACTAAACAGAAGCACAGTTTTATATAGCTCATCCAAACCAACTCAAAGATTGCATTTTATGTTTTGGGTGATCAAAGGTTTAATGTCTCAGACAGGGTTATGCCGGAGCCAGCTTGTACCTTCCTATCAGAGCCAATTGTTTATACTTCAGAAATAATTGCTACAAATTAAGTCATGATTTATGGTTTTGTTGGCTGCCTAGGCTTAAGAAAGTGATGGACAATATGTTAATCATGCATATTAAATTTAAGTGTGCCATATCAGCATTTACAAACCACTCTTGATAACTCAAGTGCTGTTATCCAAGTTCTAGATTATTCCATGAGTCTTGACTTAGTGTAACTGAAGGAGCATTGGACTTGGAATCAGAAATTCTTAGTTCAAATCGCACATTTTTCAATTTTATTTTTATGACTATTGACAAGTTACTTAATATTCTGTGACTCAGTATCCTTATCGATTAAATAGGAGCAATGAAATCTTCACTACCTATTTCATAGGGGTATTGTAAAGAAAATCACTTTGTAAAGCTTGTTGCTGTTTGAGGTTTTCTTGGCTAAGATACTGGAGTGGTTTGCCATTTCTTCTCTAGCTCTTTTTACAGGTGAGGAACTGGAGCAAACAGGGTTAAGTTCTTTGCCCAGGGTCACACAGCTAGTAAGTGACTGAGGCCAGATTTGAACTCAGGAAGATGAATCTTCCTGATTTCTAGCTCAATGCTGTATTCACTGTGCCGCCTAGCTGCCCCTTGTAAATCATAGAATGCTATGTAAGAGTGAATAATAACAACTATTTCCTCCTCTCTGTCTTTGACAACTTTTCTGCTGAGAACCTTATTTATCATCTAGTTCCACCCCTTGTATGATGCATGAAGTCCTCTGATATACTAAAAACATGATCATTCATCTCCTCCTTGAATAGCTCCAGTGGCAGGAAATGTATTACGTTACAAGGCAGCCTGTTCAATTGTTGTTATAATTACTGTTAGGAAGGTTTTCCTGATGTTTAGTCAAAAGCTTCTGTTCTACAACTTCCAGTCAGTGATCCTATTTCTGTTTTCTAGAGTAAAGAAGAATAAGTTAAAATCTTCTTTAACTTTTTTCCCCCAATTAACATGCATTTATTTACCATTATTATCAATTTAACATTTATTCAACCAAGACACACAGGAATTGTATGAATACAACTATAAAATACTCTTTATGGAAATTGGAGAAATATTAGTTGCTCATGGGTAAGCCAATATTAAAAGAGTGACAATCCTAAATTTATTTACTTATTCAGTGCCATACCTATCAAAATATCAAAGGACTCTTTTATGGACCTAGAAAAAAATAATAGTAAAATTCATTTGGATGAATAAAAGGTCAAAAATCTTTAGAGAAATAAGAAAAAAAAGTGGAAACTCCTCACAAATTTAAAAAAAGAAAAGAAAAAGTAAGACCATGAAATAGATGTGCATAGTCAAGGAAAACATATTGGCCCTGTCCAAAAGTGTATCTAATTTTATGGCATGAGTATATTAACTCTTTGTCTAAAAGTGGGTAGGATGCATCACCATTGGTTCTCTGGAGTTGTGGCTGGTCAGTGCGTTCATCAGAGTTCTTAAGCCTTTTCAAGTTGTTTGTTTTTACAATGTTGTTATTGTATAAATTTTTCTCCTGCTTCTGCTTGCTTCACTCTATATCAATTCATACAAGTCTTCTTAGCCTTCTCTGAAACTGTCCCTTTTATTATTTGTAGTAGTAGGTAGTAGTATTCCATTCCATTGTTCAGTCATTTGAAGGGCACCTCACTGGTTTCTTAGTTTTTTGCTATTACAAAAAGAACTGCTATGAATATTTTTTAATACATGTGAGTCTTTTTCTTCTTTCTTTGATTTTTTAAAGGTATTCACCCTGCCTTGGTATTGTTGGGTCAAAGTAACTTTTTGACATAGTTCAGAATTGCTTTCCAAATGATGGACCAATTCATAGCTTCACCAACAATGCATGAATGAAAATACTTTCCCACAGCTCCTCTAACATTTGTGGTTTTTCTTTTTTGTCAACTTTGACAATTTGATGCCTATGAGATAGAATCTTAGAGTTGCATTAATTTATATTTCTATAATTATTATTTATTTGGAGCATTTATTTGATAGTGATAGTTTGGATTTCTTTCTTTGAAATCTTCTTGTCCATGTCCTTTTACCATTTACCAATTGGAAAGTGGTTTTTATACTTATAATTTTAAATTAATTCCTTATGATCCTTGTAAATAAAACCTTTAACAGAGAAACTTGTTATAAAGATTTTTCTTAGTTAACCTTTTCATTTCTAATTTTATCTGTATTGGTTTTTTTGCAAAAACATTTAAATTTTATTTAACCAAAAATAGTCCATTTTTATCTTCTGTGATCTTTTTTATCCCTTGTTTAATCATGAACTCTTCTTCTATCCTTAGATCTAAAAGGTAATTTGTTCCTTATTCCTACCATTTTTTAAAATGATAAGACCTTTCCATGTATACATTTGGAGCTTATCTTCGTATAACATGTGAAGTGTTGTTCTCAATCTAATTATGCTAGAATGCTTTCTAGTTTTCCCAGCAGTTTTTGTCAGACAGTATTTTCTTACTCCAGTAGATGGTGTCTTTGTGTTAATCAAACATTAGGCTACTAGATTAATTTGCTTCCATTTGTTATGAACCAAATCTATTCTACTTATTTTTTTAAACCCATACCAAATTGTTTGATGACTATTGCTTTGTAGTATACTTTGAGATCTGATCCATTGAGATCTGTTCATTAATTGAACAATTACTTTTTCTTTTCTTTTTTTTTTATATTTTTTGAGGGACTTTCCACATTTTCCTCTTATTTCTCTGAAGATTTTTGATCTTTTATTCTTCCAAACGAATATAGTTTGAGACTGGTATGCTTCCCCCAGAGAAGAAGAGGGTGGTGAGAGAGGAGTGAGTGCATCCTTAATGCTCTTGCTTTTATTCAATATGCTACTGTTACCCTGCCTTTCTTCCCTTCTCCTTTACCAGACCATAATCACAGGTTCTTATCCATTTTTTCCCTTAAAAATTTTCTTCATAATCCACTCTTTGAGGTTAGAAGGTTTTTTGGGTTTTTTTTTTTTTTGGTACTTATGACCAATCCCTCCCTGACCTTACCCTCTCTCTTCTTTCCTCTTTTAACTCTCCCCATTCCCTCCTCTTTTGATGTTGAGTTGAACATATTTCTACTCCAAAATGTGTGTGTGTGTGTGTGTGTGTGTGATCTACCTCCTTTTGACTGGTTCAAATGAAAGTGAGGTCCAAGTGACATTCCCTCTGACTCCTTCCTTCTTGTTTGTAAATTCTTTAACTTACACATTTTGTTTACCTGAGATAAGTTCCTTTTTCCACCCTAGTATATTGCTTTCTCCTTACTTTCCTTTCTTCTTAAGATCATAAAAACATAATAAAACTATTCCTAGTCCCTCAGTCTTATCTACCTCTCTCTGTGACTTCTGATAATATTAGGGTTCTGAGGAGAGATTTGTATCTTCTCCTACTATAACACAAATGCTTCACCCTTGTATAGTCTCTTCTGATTGCTCACTTATATATTTTTTTGATCTTTCTGTTGACCCCTGTGTTTATATTTCAAAGTTTCTACTCAACTTTGATCTTTTCTTCTGTAATACTTGGAAGTTATGCATTTCATTAAAGGTCTATTTTCTTCCCTCTGGGATTATATACAGTTTTTCTGGGTAAGTTATTCTTGGTTGTACACTCATAGCTTTTACCTTTAGGAATATTGCGTCTCATGCTTTCTGTTACTTTATTGCTGTAGCTTCCAAATATTGTGTGATCCTGGCTGTGGCTTCTTGACAATTGAACATCTTCTTTCTATCTACTTGCAGTATTTTTTCACTGACCTGGAAATACTGGATTTTGGCTATGGTACACTCAGTGTAAAAATACCTAGAAAGAGGCTCCCAGAGTACTGGTTTTATCTTCTATAGAGGACATGTAGATGAACAAAATGATCTATCGAATATGAAAAGGACAGATCAATTATTATTTTTGAGAATATTGGAGAAAACATGAGTTCAACCACCTTAATTGTTGAAAAACCATCTTTATAGGTGTGCATCTTCTGTCACTGAGCTTTTGGCAATTTGTTAAGCAAAGTGGTTCTTGTCATTATCCCATTCACATGCAAATGCCACAATATATACATTATGTTGGTAGTTTGCTTATGTTTTGTTTTTGTTTCCTAAGCAAAACCAATTAGAAACATGTATAAATTGGTACTTGAAAGTGTCATAAGTAATGCTATTAGGTGAATAAAAAATCTAGGTATTCATGAATTAAAGAATCAATGAATTAATTAACTGCCTTAAAGTTTTTAAAATAAGAATAACACTAATTTTAGTCATTAAAACATTAAATACTCTAGAATATTAAAAGTTGAATGGAATAATCTGCTTTATGCAATGAAGGATAAATCTGTGCAGCAGAAGTAAAAAAAAAAATCTTCACATGACAATACCTTTGTATATAGACTGTTGGCTCTTTTGAATACAAACCACATTTCTAATTACCAAAGTCATAGGATACTGTTTTTCAAGTACATCATAATTTCAAAGAAAAAATATGCTTTTATAACCCTGAAAAAATAAATTACTGACCTCAGGTATTTCCTCTAAAGCATCAGTTCAAAAGTGATGAGTGTATGTCTTCACTTACCTACAAGTACAGCTGACACAGCAGGGCTGGTTGTAACAAGTTCAGTTAGCTTCCGAGAACCCAACCCAGGATCTTCTTCCTGCCTTCTGCCAATGATGGGCTACAGAGTTAAGAATAAAAACTCCCAAGTACTATCACAATTGGTATGTAGGAAAGAATTGGACATACATGTAAAATATAGTAGATAGAAACACCATGGAATGGATAAAGGGTTATTTTTTTCTAAACTAGAAAATGGGCATGTTCAAAAACAATTGTGGTAGTAAAAATAGTCTTACTTTTTTTGTAAATTGATGTAATTTTTATTTATTTTAATTGTTCTGAAATAGTCATTAATTCAATAGAAAGTTTTAATTAATTTTTTCCTCCAACAAGTCATTTCTTAATTTATTAAGAACTTTAATAAAAAAAAAGGTTTTCTAAAGGCAATGTAATGTAGTGGAAGGAGCCCTGGAATTGGAGCCAGAAGATTTGAGTTCAAATCTGGGTTCTGTTACTTGCTGCCTTTATGAGCTTAGGCAAGGTTTTTCTCTTTTCTGAACTTCAACTTCCTCATCTGTAAAATGAGGTGGTTGGATTGGATAGATTTCTTTTTATTTTTGCACTGAAGACAGTGACTTTATTGATGGTACACAATGTAGGACTCTGTGTTTCTCCCCCCTACTACAGGGGTGCTTTAGGGCAAGGATGTGAATGGGGCATGGGAAACCCAGTACAAGGACATAGGTTGGGGATATGGGTTCTCCAGTCATGGAACTCCTTTTTTGGTTGGGGATGAAGATCCATGACTTTCTACTTTACTCTTTGAAGGCCATGTAGACCATGAGGTCTACTACATGGTTGCTAAAACCATACTCATTGTTATACAAGGAAATGAGCTTGACAAAATGGGCATTGAGGGCAATACCTGTGCCAGCATCAAAGATAGAAGAGTGGATATCACGGTTTAACTCACAGGATACAGTCTGTATAGCCCAAGATGCCCTTCAAGGGTCCCTCTGATGCTTACTTCATCAATTTCTTGATTTTATCATGTTTAGTATACTTCTCTAGTTGGCAGGTCAAATCCACAACAGACACACTGGGAGTAGGAACATCGAAGACCATGCCTGTGAGCTTCCCATTCACCTCAGGTATGACCTTGCCTACAGCCTTAGTAGCATCAGTGGAAGCATGGATGCTGTTTTAAGTAGCACCAAGCCCATCATGTCATACATCCTGCCAGAAAGGAAACCTACTGTCTTCTTGGTGGTAGTAATGGCATAAACTGTGGTCACAAGTCCTTCCACAATGCCAAAGTTATCATGAATGACCTTGGCCAAGGGGGCCAAGCAATTGGTAGTGAAGGAGTGTTACTGACATTCTGAAGGAGGATTATCCTATTTCTCATGGTTTACACCCATCACAAACATTAGGGTAACAGCAGAAGGGGCAGACGTAATGACCCCCATGGCTCCACCTTTCAAGTGAGCCCTGGTTTTTTCCATGGTGGTGAAGACACAAGTGGATTCTACAACATACTTGGCTCCAGTATCTTTTCATTTAATATTGGTGGGATCTTGCTCTTGGAAGATGGTAATGGCTTTTCCATTGATCACCAACTTTCCATTCTCAGCCTTGACAGTGCCTTTGAACTTGCCATGGGCAAAATCATATTTAAACATATAAACTAGATAGCTGTGGTCAGTGAAGGGGTCACTGATGACCACAATGTCTACTTCACCTGAGTTGAATGTATGCTTGGTCACCAGGCACCCAATACAGCCCAATCCATTGACTCTGACCATCATCTTGTTTCAAGGATGTTATTGCAACAGTAGATTCTGACACTGAGCTTGGGAGAAGGGCTGAAAGGATTTGATGGTTTTGAAGGTTTCTTACAGAAATCCTATGGCATTCTAGTAAATACTGTTGTTTTAAAATTCTATATCAATTTTTTCTCCGTCTTTGGGGAGGTCCCATCTAAGAATTCACAAAGAGAGTGGTCATTTTCATATTATTGTGTATAAATTATATATAACACATTATATATAATATATATTATATGTATATTATTAGATTATTGTATTTTAGCCTTATCAATTAATTAAAAATATTTCCCAAGTGTCCACTATGACTTAGAACAGGAGTGGGGAACCTGCAGCCTTCAGGTCACATGTGGCCTTCTAGATCCTCAGGTGCAGCCTTTTGACTTAGTCCAAGTTTAACAGAACAAATATTTTTATTAAAGGTATTTGTTCTGTGAAGTTTGGGTTCAGTCAAAGGGTCCCACTTGAGGACCTAGAAGGCCACATGTGGCCTTGAGGCTGCAGGTTCCCCACCCCTGACTAGCACTATGCTAGGTACTGAGGCGATAGTATCTACTGTCTCTGCTTTCACATCGCCATCTTGGCTCTGCCCTCAATAGTATCTACTGTCAAGGAACTTAAAATCAAATGGAAAACTTAACACATACAAAATGACTACTAAACAATACAAGATACAGGAGAAATAGTGCTAGATGTGGATGCAGATAACTAAGTTTGAATTGTTGCTTTGTGACTTTCTACATATATGTATTTGGGCAAGTTACTCTTTGGACCTTGTTTTTCTCATCTGTAAAATGAGGAAGTTCAATTAGATGATCTCTAAAATCTCTTCCTGGTATAAGTTAATAATCAAAAGCTACTAAGTGCTACATCACATAGTACAGGCAAAATCTATAAAATTTCAGAAAAAGAGGAGATAAACTGAAGTTGGGATATCAGGGAAGACTTCAAGACACTGGGAAGGACTTGAACTAAGGATGGAAGGGAACTTTAAAAAATGGATAGGCTGAAAAGGAGGGAAAGTAGTAATGCATATTATGATAGAAATGGGTGAAGATGTGAGTAGAGGAAGGCAACTGGATTTTTGTCACTAATTAATAAAAATTTCTAAGGATTTAGATTAAGTGACAATAGTAGGTCCTGGATCAAAGTACTACTTTTCAAATGGAGTCTATAAAATTGAGAATGTGAGACTGTATTTGTAACTTTTATCAAATGCACATAGTCTGTACTCCAAACTCTCACCATCCCTAGTCTTATGTGTTGATATTCATGCCTCATAACTGAGGAAGTAGGTGAGGGGTTTGGAGGGAGGAGTGTGGAGGTGTTTGAGGAGATGAAAGGACTGTCAGACTCCTGAGGGCTCAACTCATCTCCCTTGAATGGTTATAGTCCTATATTTAGAAAATACAGATTTTATCAAAGATAACATCTGATTGGAAAAGGACTTTGGGCTAGTCATTTGGTAAGTGTTAGGGTCAGAATTTCAGCAAAATAACTGAATGGATGAACTGACACTTAACTCCCCATCATCTTCTCAAAACAGCAAGAAATTGTCCAAATGAAAAAAGAGGAAGAGGAAGAGGTTAACAAGAACAAGTAGAATAGCAATGAAAAGTAGAAGTAGAAGAAGAAGGAGGAGGAGGAGGAGGAGGAGGAACAAAAGAAGAGAAGTCTTGGTAAAAGGAATAAGTGCAATGGGCTAAAATAAATTGAAGAGACATTTCCATAAGGAAAGAATAATAATACCACATCAACAATAAGTAGAGCCCACATTAGAAAGAATGGAATAAATTGAAGAAACTTCAGAGTGGTTTAGAAACTAAAAAAGGCAATAGAAGGGAACTGTTAAAATAGAAATTAAAGGACTTAAAAATACAAAAAGCTAAGAGAATTGATTGATTAGGGGCAGCTAGGTGGCACAGTGGATAGAGCACCAGCCCTGAAGTCAGGAGGACCTGAGTTCAAATCTGTCCTCAGACCAAACACTTTACACTTACTAGCTGTGTGACCCTGGGCAAGTCACTTAGCCCCAATTGCCTTAAAAAAAAGAGAGAATTGATTGATTAGAGCAGGTTGTGGAGAACATTAACAATGCATTAGGTTTAGAAAAAAAATACAAAGCCAGAACACAAAAATACAACTATGGAAGAAAAATATTAGAGCAAAACCAGAAGATAGCCAAAAATAAAAATCAATAATTTCCTAAATGTAATATGTTAACCAAGAAGGATTTACTAAGTGTCTCCTATTTATATTTTAAAAAGAGAGACACATGCAAAAGTAAAGTGAAGCTCTAGCAATAATAAAGTTATATTTCAGATGAGTACTAAAAAGCAGGAGTTGAAAATATGCTATCATATAAAACAATACTAAAAAAAGACTCTGTCAAGTGAGACCAACTAGGAAATTATATTATGCTTAAAGGCGGCACTGATAAAGAATTAAAATAAATGATTTCTCTCTCTGCACTGTATATAAAATATGAATTATATGTAATATATGCACACATTATATGTATATATATATATACACATACTGAATAACATAGTATGTTTGTTTGTTTTAGGCAATTGAGGTTAAGTGACTTGCCCAGGGTCACACAGCTAGTAAGTGTCAAGTGTTTGGTCTGAGGTTGGATTTGAACTCAGGTCCTCCTGACTTCAGGGCCTGTGCTCTATCCATTACACTACCTAGCTGCCCCACATAGTATGTTTCTAAAGGATTAGCTAAATGATATGAAAAAAGACCTAGACAACAAGACATTATCTGTCAGAGACTTTAAAATTGTCTTTCAGAACTTGATGAATTTAATACAAAGATAAATACTGAAAATTATAAACTTGAAGGAAATTTTGGAAAAATAAGACGCAATGGAACACAATGGAATGAATACAGAATTTAGAGTCTGAGGACCTGGGCTCAAATCCTTACTCCAACATTTCCTACTTGTATGCTTTAGGAAAATCACTTAACTTGCCTTGGTTTTGGTTTCCTTAACTACAAAATGGGGGTATTGAACTAAATGACCATGGTCTCACAATAGATTCATGGTGATTACTGAATGGGAATCTTGGAGAATATACTTATTTGTCAGAATTATATGGCATTTTTCCAGAAACGGATCATTTGCTAGGAAAAAAATACCTCATAAATAAGGAATATGAAACATATCCCTCACAGACTACAACACACTAAAATTGTTATCAATAAAGAAAATATTGAATTTGATTCAATTGATAAAGATCATTTGGGTGCCTACTCTGTATCACTGTGAAAGGCATTGAGGATATAAAGACAAAAATGAAGTAATGCCTGCTTTTGAGATATATTCTACTATGGAAAGCTATATGTACATAGAAATAAAAAAAAAGAATTAGAAAATACCAAATCTATAAAAGCAAATATCAGATAATTTCAGAGGGGATCACAAAAACCCCTTGTAAAAAGTTGCAACTGAGTTGCGATTTAAAATAAGGTAGGGATGCTAAAAGGTGGCTGTAAGGAGGAAAAGCATTTCACATATGGGGAACAACTCATGCAAAGTCACAGAGGTGAGGAACAGAATGTTGTATATGACAACCAGCAAGCAGGCCAATCTAGCTGGAGTGTATATTGTGAAAAAAGTACAGTTATCCCTTCTATATTGTAAAGATTAGGGTCCAGCACCCCTGTGATCTGGAAAATCATGCAAAATTTTTTGACCTTCCCTTCATACCAATGAAGAAATCTGAATTATTATGACATTAAAAGAAAAAATATGTTTATATTATCCAATACTATACATATCTTTCACGCATTTATGAGTTTCTAAACTTTTTCTGTGTTGAATACTGGCCTTCAAGTGTTGTCTGCAACTTCTGCAAAACTCCCCCAAGGTTCCCATTTAATTTCTTATGTTGACCCATGATATATTGAAATAGTGATGGGGAAAGTTGTGATGTGGAAGAGATAACTGTAATGTGTTATCAGTATGGAAAAAGTAGGTCAGATCCATATTGGGAAAGGTTCCAAATACCAGATAGAAGAGTTTATATTTAATTGTAGACACTGATGAGTTTTGAGTAGGGTAGTGACATTTCTAAACTTGTGCTTTCTGAATATCAGTTTGGCAGCTGTGTGGAGGGAAGAAACTGGATGAAAGAAGGCCAATTATGAGACTACTACAGTAATACAGGTGAGAGGTTATGAGGACCTGAACAAGGGTGGTACTTCCATATGAATGCTGAGGAGTTGGATATGAGAGATATTATGGAAGCAGAATTAACAACATCTGGTGACTGAGCAGATATAGGGTATCAAGAAAATCAAGTCAAGTCAATAAGCATTTATTAAGTACAAACTATGATCTAGCCACTATGCTAAGCTCTGGAGATACAAAACAAGACAAAAAAGAGTCCCTATTCTCAGGGAGCTCACTACATAATGGGGGACCCAACGTACAAACAGCCACATACAAACAACATGTATGATATTATATATGACACACATATCTATGCATATACACATATATGCATATATAGGTAAAATAAATTGCTGATAATCTCAGGGGTAAGACACTAGCATTAAGGAGGACTGGCAAAGTCTTAGGCAGAAGGTGGGATTTTAACTGAGAATTAAAGGAAGTCAGGGAAGCCAGCAGGCAGAGGTGAGAAAAAGAGCATCCTAGGCATGAGGGACAATGAAAATGCAGAGAGTCAGGAAATAGGCTGTCTTGTGCAAGGGGTAGCAAGGAGGTCAAAGTCTACTAGATTGCAGAGTCCATGGAGGACAGTCAGGTGTAAATAGCCTGGTGTGACAAATGAAAAACCTTGAGAGATAGAGTTTCTGGGTAATTAATAATCAATTTATTAATTAGGCTAGCCAGCAATTAATAAATTGATGGACAGTGGTTTCTCTTGGAAACCAAAGACAAAACTGTGGAGATCCTGAAAGCCTTAAATACTGTTGTAAAAGGGAATGCCCCTGACAACTGAAAATCAACCCTGATTGGTGGATATTTAATGAGGAGGTAGGCTAGATGTCTTCAGCTCCTCCTGCTGAGAATATGGTTTCATGAGGAGACTTGGCTGCCCCCAGCAACCTGGACAGGGGAATCCATCTCCATCCAGACCACTCTGGTTGGTTTTCTCCTTCATGAGCTGAGCCACTTTAAACTCTAATGGAGGGGTAAAAGGAAAGGGGCTTATTTGATGGGATAAGAACTTTCCCAGACTGGATTCTATTTATACTCTAGTCTAAGTTAGTGTAACTTAGATCTCATTGGGTCCACCCACAAGACTGAAGAAGATGTTCCTTGAGGGCTAGGATAATCTCATCAATAAGTCATGTCCTTTAGAGATCGCCTTTTATGGGGACTGGGCCTTAAATGAGGAAATAAAGGAGAAAAGCCTGGATCTCAAATTAATAATTGGTTATTAACATAACAGTAAAATAATTTCTCACTAGAAAAGTAGTAAAGGGCCAAATTATTAAGAGCTTTAAAAGCCAAACAGGGAGCATTATATTTGGTCCTGGAGACAATAGGGACCCACTGGAATTTTCTGAAAGGAGAAAGATCTGGTCACACTTGGGTTTTAGAAAGGCCTCTGATAGCTGAGTGGAGGATGGATGGGAGTAGGGAGAGACTTGAGACAAGAAGGTTAGGCAGAGGCTATTGTAATAGTCTAAGTATAAGATGATGAGAGCCTGCACTAAGGTGGTGGCAGTCTCAGAGGAGAGAAGAGAGTTCATTTGAGAATGGTGCAAAGGTAGAATTGATAGGAATTAGGAATAGATTGGATGCGGATAGGGAGAGGGTGAAAGAGTGAAGAGTGGAAGATGCCACCTAGGTAGCATTGGTAGGATGGTGTTACCCTTATTAGTAATAGGGGAGTTAGAATCAGAGAAGGTTTTGGGAGAAAAGATAATAAATTTAGTTTTGGTCATGATCAGTTTAAGTCCAATAGGCAGTTACAAACATCAGTGAGGTCCCTTATTTGTTAAGTCCTGAGACTAGCAGGGATGAACCAGATGGGAGTCTGGTCCAATGAACACAAGATTTCCTGAACTGTATTGCTTGAGAGGAAATCTTGAAGATTTCCAAAGGTCAGAATTACCTGAGAGGTTAAGAAAGAAAGCATTATGAGGAGCTTAGGAAAAGCCCCACCCCCCAAAGTAAAGCATATTGTAATAGACCACGAAAGATGTCAGAAAAACATTATTTCTTAAGAGCAGAGGACAATACTAGGGACTATATTAGAAACAAGTCCAAAAATTGTCTCTGGGTTTGAATTATGATTAGACTCAAGCATCTGACTTTCTAAAGCATCATAACACTCTCTTCCATCAGCTAGAAATCTTTTGGGGGTTGGACAGCAATGTGATAGAGAATTCAGTGGCAGTGTAAAAAGAATGATGTCATGTAAGAACCACTAGATTTGGGATCACAATCCTTAGGTTCAAATGCTAGGCTTGTTATTTGTTACCTGTGTGACCTTGGACAAATTACCTCCTAGACCTTGGTTTCCTCGTTGGTAAAATTGGGGGGGGGGCGGTTTGAACTAATTGACCTTTAAGATCCCTCTGAGTATTAAATCTTAATGCTTAGCTCAAAGACTGGGAATTCTATTTAAATCTGGACCCTGTAACTAGAAGGAAAGGATCAGATGTCCAAAGAAGTCCTCCTAATAGAGAAGGCAAAGCAAGTGGAGGAGGTGAAAAGCAATGAAGTTAATTTGTATTTGCAAACCAATGAAACCTGTGCATCATCTTGCATTTGTAATAACTAGAAGATTTCTACAATATATTAAAATGCCTAATGTTGTAGCTGAGTCAACGTAAAGAATAATCCTCCTCCTCCTCCCCAAAGAAATCTTATCTATAATCCTGACCTTTTTTTGAAGAAGAATGAGCTTGAGATCTGGACTCCATCAAGACCATTGGAAACAGGACTGTTGGAAGACCAAGGCAAAGAAGAAACCTGATACTGGGTATGTGAGCTCTTAACTCCCTTTCCTGCTTAGGCTGATGTGCTTCTAATCAGGAGTGCTCGCTTAATTCCCAAGTTTGGATCATCCTTGAACACCTGCCTGTTTTCTAGGACCAACTGAGACTCTAGTCATGCTTTGGCTATACTAGCCTGAGCAACTTGCCCAGGGCCAGTGGCCTGTTGCAGTTCTGTGGTAGCAGTGAGCCCAAAGGGAGGAGAGAGCTGGGAAGAGAATGATATATCCGGAAATGTTAATTTATGTATTCATTCATCTGCCCAGTAAGCATGTATTAAGCACCTACTGTATGTAGAGCACTGTGCTAGATATTGAGAGAGAGATAATTTTTAAATAAAACTTTATATAAAATGATCTTGTCCTCATGGTGCTTATGGTCTAGTAGCCTGGACAAAGGCAAGGAATCAGGAGTTGGAACTTTACTTGGGATACAATGCTGACTGACTGAAGATGTTTTGAGCAGGGGACTGACATAAAGAAAGATAAGTCTGCTAGTATGGTATGAAGGATGGACTGGAGAGGGCAGGGAGTGGAGGTAGAAAAACCTGTTCGGTGGCTATTGTAATATAAATGTAGCTAGAGAGGTTTAGTAGAATCAAAGATTCAGAAAGAACATTATGGATAGAGGAAAGATTTGGGGTGAAGGACAAATTCTTGAGATGATTTGTCTGACACGGACAAATTAAAGGCTCTGATACAGAAATTCACCCTTTTGTCCTCAGGTAATGATAGTAACTAGGTCTACCAAGTAACTAGGTCTACCAAGAGGACTGAACATATGGTATGGCAATAGACTTGGAGCCCAGAAGACCTAGATTCAAATTTTACCTCAGATGAAATGAGACAATACTCGTAAAGCACTTAACATAGTGCCTGGTGCATAGTAGGCTCTTACTAAATACTTATTCCCTTCTTTACTCCTTTACCCCCAGATACCGTGTGACCCTGTGTGATTTAGCCTCTCTGGGCCTTAGTCTCCTTCTCTGCAAAACGAGGCAGTAAGACAATGACTCCTTCTACCTCTAAGTCCACGATCCTGGACCTGGACTGTTTTATCACATGTATCATATACTCTGTAACATTTTCCATGTTAATTTCATTTGGCGCTATTACCCTTACTAGACAAGAAGCTCCTTGAGGGCACATTTCCTACCTTGTCCCCATCCTCAAGGAGCTTACAATTAGAATCATTGCCCCTCTCAGAAGCTACTAACTCAAAGCCTTGTGGGAAATACAGTCCAGAGAAACATGGATTTTAGCTTGACATTGGTCCCTTACAAAATCCCAAGATTTTAGAGCTGGAATGAACCTCAGAGATCATTTAGTCTAGCAGTTCTTAACCAGGGTTCATAAACTTGTTTTAAAAAATTGATAACTGTATTTCAATGTACTTGGTCTCCTTTGTAACCCTATTTATTTTATTTTATGCATTTAAAAACATTATTCTAAGAAGGGGTTTATAAGCTTCACTGGATTGTCAAAGGAGTTTATAACATGAGAAAAGATAAGAATCCTCACTTTAGTCCAACCCTGTCATTTCATAGATGAAGAACGAGAGAAGTCACTTGGATAAGTCACATAACTAATAAGTGTCAGAGCAAGGCCTTAAATCCATTGGGAGAACAAGACATAATAGGACCTTTGTATACTGTGCTTTTAGCGTATACAGGGGTACTGCAGCCTTGAGGTCACATGTGGCCCTCTCCGTCCTCAAGTATGGCCCTTTGACTGAATCCAAATTTCACAGAACAAATCCCTTTAATAAAAGGATTTGTTCTGTTAAACTTGGACTCAGTCAAAAGATTCCACTCAAGGACCTAGAAGACCACATGTAACCTTGAGGCTGCAGGTTCTCCTCCTCTGGCATAATACCTTATACTTTGTAGGTATTCAGTAAGTGGGGAATTGCATTGAATATAAACCTAAGTTGTATTTGCAAATGGGATAAGAACAGAGAGCAGACAGTACCAGGACCTAGTTGAACTAAAGAGAATAAAAATGAAAGATAAGTCAAGAGATCAAACCCTGTGCCATTACTAAATGGGAAAAAAAAACAAAACAAAACCTGATTTCCCAGCTCATCAATGAATCACAGAAAAGAATCCTGACTGTTATTCCTTGGGGAGGGGTATGAAGTGGCAGGTAAAACACCAGGGGATAGTTTGTGAGAAAAAAAAGAGTACCTAAAGAAAACTAAGAAGTAAAAGCCAAATGATGGAAAAGAGAAGTAAAAATATTTTAAAAATAGGAAATATATTGAAAATATATGAAAACATTTACATTAGTAATAGATCATATTTCTATAACTCTTACAGGTTACGAAGTGCTTTTGTCTCAACAACTCTGTGAGGTAAGGTAGAGCATCCATTTTTTTTTAAATGAAGAAACTGAGGCTCAGAGAGGTAAAATTACTAATCCACAGCTAGTAAACAAGAGCCAGGTTCCAAACTCAGGTCCCCTGATTCCAAGTATAGCACTCTTTCCATTATACCAGGTTTTTAAAATTCCAAATTAAATTTTGCAAGAAAGCCAATTTCAGAAAGTGAAACAGAGGCAAGGGCTGGCCTATCTGGTGGGTGTTGAATTGTGCAAAGTAGGAGGAGGCAGTGAAGGAGAGGGAGGGAAAGCAGAGATGGGAGAATACAAAATTTAGGTACAGAATTTGAGACAAAAGTACAACCTTAGATTTCCTAGAATCATGATGCTAGAAGGGACCTTAAAACTAATTTAATGTATAACAAGATATTTGAATATAGCCAAAGCAGGAATTTGTTTTGCTTGACTTTGCATGTTTGTTTCAAGGTTTTTCTTTCTCTCTTTTTCTCCTTAACAATGGAGTAAGGTTGGTGGGAGATAGATTTTTATTAATTAAGAAAATTAAAATTAAAAGGCTTTAAAAAGCTAATAATGGGGGGGGCAGAGCGAAGTAAAAGCAGTGACTTGCTTGAGCTCTCCCCCAAACCCTTCCAAATACCTGTAAATCAAGGCTCTAAACAAATTCTAGACCAGCAAAACCCGCAAAAAGACAGAGTGAAACAAATTTCCAGCCCAAGACAACCTGGATGGTTGATCAGAAATGTCTATTGTGCCGGGCTGGGAGAGGAACACAGTTTGGCATGGGCTTGTAGGCAAAGACCAGGCCTCAGTGAACCTGGAGCAGGCCTTAGAGGACTGAATCATGGGCAGCTGTGGCAGTTTCCAGACTTCTCAACCCACAAACACCAAAGACAACTTAGAAGGTCAGTAGGAAAAGTCTGTGACCTTGGTGAGAGAGAAGCTCAGTCTCAGCCCTAGTCCCGGCCACAGTCCTAGGGCGGTGGCTGCTTCCAGAGCTCGGCCCACAGACAGAGAGGGAATCAAGTGGCTGATCAGAAGGGGATTGCAGGGATCTCTTTGCTGGTGCTGAGGCAGGATTCTCTTGCTTTGCCTGTGCTTGGATTTGGGACACAGTTCTGGGTGGTGGTCCTGGCATGAGAAGGAGCACTGGCGTGGTAGAGGTTGTAGTGGCAATGGACAGGGAATCCTCCTCACAGTTCCAAGGCAGAAAAGAGTGCTTGTGGTCACTCACAGACCGGAGCACAGGCCAGGAAAGGAATAAATACCTTGTCCTTGATCATACCACCTTGGAAGAACTGAAAATTTACAGGTCCCTAGAAGTAGCTCTGCAAACAGCTGCACAAAACCCCTAAAGTTTGGAACAGTACATTCTCCACACTGGAAGAAGACCCCTACCCTTAACAAAGAGTTTATAACTCAAGTGATTGGCTGGAGTCATGAGCAAACTGCAAAAAAAAAAAGCCAGACCATAGAATCTTCTTTTGGTGACAAAGAACATACAGCCAGAAGAAGACAACAAAGTCAAAGCTCCTACGTCCAAAGCCTCCAAGAAAAATATGAATTGGTCCCAGGTCATGGAAGAGCTCAAAAAGGATTTTGAGAAGCAAGTAAGAGAAGTAGAGGAAAATCTGGGAAGAGAAATGAGAGTGATGCAAGAAAATCATTAAAAACAAGTCAACAGCTTGCTAAAGGAGATCCCAAAAAATGTTGAAGAAAATGACACCTTAAAAAATAGTCTAACCCAAATGGCAAAAGAGGTCCAAAAAGCCAATGAGGAGAAGAAAGTCTTAAAAAGAAGAATTGTTCAAATGGAAAAGGAAGTCCCAAAGCTCACTGAAGAAAATACTTCCTTAAAAATTAGAATGGAGCAAATGGAAGCTAGTGACTTTATGAGAAATCAAGACATTGTAAAACAAAACCAAAAGAATGAAAAAATAGAAAACAATGTGAAATATCTTATTGGAAAAACAACTGACCTGGAAAATAGATCCAGGAGAGATAATTTAAAAATTATTGGACTGCCTGAAAGCCATTATCAAAAAAAGAGCCTAGACATCATCTTTCAAGAAATTATCAAGGAAAACTGTCCTGATGTTCTAGAACCAAAGGGTAAAATAGAAATGGCATTCTCTAAATTCTTGTTAAATTTAATTGGAATCCTCTATAAGGCCATGACAGTCTGGTCCAGGGAATTTAGAAAACGGAGAAATGGAAAATCCTCTAACCTTTAGATCCAAGCCACCTAAGATTGGGGCTTTCCTCTAAGTAATTACTACCTGGAAGATAGCTCCCAACTGCACCCTAAGGGCAGAAATTTAGAAATCAGTGAATCATCAATTAAAAAAAAATAATCTTTTAATTTGCTTTTTAAAACTAGAACACAGCTTACTAGCTGTGTGGCCCTAGGCAAGTAACTTAACCCCATTGCCTCACCAAAAAGCAAAACAAACAAACAAACAAACAAAACCAAAAAAAAAAAATTAAAAAAAAACTGGAACACAGTATGAGACCATTAAGAATGGACTTGAAGATATTCACAGCAATACTTGTTTCAGTAGCAAACTTTAGACAAAGTGAATGCTCACTGACTGAGGAATGAATGGCAAAACAAATGGTGGAAGATGAATGTAATGAAATACTAGTGTGCAACAGGAAATGGTGATTTGGAGAAATGTGATCTTTTGCAGAGTCAAGTAAGCAAAACCATGAAAACAGTGGATACAATAAAGTAATTGTAATGACAAAGATTAGAACAATAGAAGAGACTGGAATGAAAGAACCATCTCCCTCTAGAAGAGATGAAGATCATCTCCCTCCCTCCTTTCAAAAGGTATAGAAAATCGCTAATACAGTCTGATACACTCCCTTTGTCATTTGGTTTTACTGAACTCTTTTTCTTCATTACAATGGAGGGCTGATCAATCAATAAACATTTTTTTTGAACACCTACTATGGGCCAGACACTGTGCTAAATGCTGGGGATACAAAAAGAAGCAATAAGAGTCCCTGCCCTCAAGGAGCTTTCAATTTATTGGGGGAAGATAACAAGCAAACAAGTCTATACAGAGCAAGCTTAATACAGGATAAATAGGAAATACATCACAGAGGGAAGGCATTAGAATTAAGAGGTATTGGAGAACTCTTCCTATAGAAGGTAGGATTTTAGTTGGGGCTTGAAGGAAATCAGGAAGGTCAGTAGTTGGAGTGAAGGAGGGAAGACTTTCCAGCCCTGAGGGACAGGAATAGAAAATGTCCATTGCCCAAGAGATTTAGTGCCTTGTTTGTGGGACAGCCAGGAGATGAGTGTCACTGGATTGAAAAGTATGTTTCAGAGTGAAGTGTAAGAAGACTAGAAAGGTGGAAGGGAGCTAGGTTGTGAAGGGTTTTAAATGCCAAATAAAACACTTTGTATTTGATCCCGGAGGCCATAGGGACTCCTGGAGTTTCTTGGGAAGGGAGAGCATGTATGACATGATTGGTACCTGTACTATAGAAAAATCACCTTGGTAGCTAAATGGAGAATGGGCACATGTGGTCTGGGAATCTGGGAATAAACAAAAGCATCAACAAAACTTCTTTGTAAAAAAAAAATAGGCTTGTTCTGCTGCTTTTTTGTTTCCTTGATTGGAACCCATTCAATCAGTACCAAGAGATCTTTGGAAAATCTTTGTAAACTGGAGAAGGTCCCAGGAGACGGTGCAGCTGCTACTTAAGAGCAAACTAAGATGCTTCAGGCACTTCAGTTTGGAACAACAAAGGGTGAGGGGAAAGGGTTCAACTTGGGTAAGGGCTAAGAAGTGGGAACACAGAGACTTATTCAATATCTCCAGGGTATTGGAAGAAGGAGACCTCCTTGAACCAGGAAGAGATAGTCTGAGCAGGGTTGGGGGTTGGGGGTGGGGGTGGCGGAAAGAGTAGAGGATGTCAGAACAGATCAATGCAATGATGCATCTGGACTCTAGACGACTGAGGGTGTGCAGTGCCAAGAGTGATGCATCTGGAGGCAGAGGATCTGATTTCAAATCCTGGCTCTGTGATTTATCACTTGAGTGACCTGGGGAAAAAATCATTTAACCCCTCTGGGCCTCAGTGTCTTCAGCTCAAAATGAGGAGGTGTGGGGCAGCAAGGGGGCACAGTGGATAGAGGTTGGGCCCTGGAGTCAGGGGGACCTGAGTTCAAATGTTGTCTCAGACACTTACTAAGCTGATTACCTCTCCCCTCCTAAAAAATAAACAATAATGAAGTGAGGAGGTGGGACTTGATGACCTCAGAGCTACCTTTGAGTTCTAAGTCTATTGGTGCTTGATTAAGAGGCAGAAAGACCTGAGACATTTACTGTCTGCTAATCCTAAACAAGTCTTTTAACCTCTTAGGCTCAGCTGTGGGGATAAATAACAACCACAAAACACTTTAAGTTTAACCTGCAATATTAACATTTTCTCCATCACTTTCTCAAGTCTAGACAGTCAACAAAACAATAAATCAAGTTGATTGGTAGTGTTTGCCAATTTCTGGGGGTGCAAATGCTCACACTGAAAATTAAACAAGTTTGAGAAGGCTACAGAACAGGTCAGTTTCCTCATCTGTGTAATGGAGATAAATAATAGTACTTATCTCATGAGGTTGTTGTGAAGATCAAATGAGATAATGAATGTAAAGTGCTCTGTAAAACCTAAAGCACCAGGTAAATTTTAGTTATTATTATTATTATTACTATTATTATTAAAAGAAGGAGGAGGAAGAGGAGAAAAAGAAGAGGAAGAAGGATAGATTGACTATTTACAGTCAATGAAAACTGACCACATCTACTCCAAATGTGTCTGACCAGGGCAAAGTACAGTAGGATCTGTATTTATATTTTCTAACCTGAGATTATATGGGCATTTGAGACCACACAACGTCTATAAAGCCTTCCTTTGATACATTGAAATTGGATGGAGAATATCAAGATCTTTTTCCTCAGGTGATTTTCTGAGAGGCAAATACTTCTCAGAGTATGACAGTCTTTGTTTTTGATTAATCACAGAATCATACAATGATAAAATCTACCTTTTATACAATCATTTATAAAGTAAATTCCTCACAACAGATCTATAAGATAGGCATTTTTAAATTTTTTTGCATATACCCTTGGTTTTACCAGGTTTTATCAGCACTAATACAGTGCCCTTTACAAAGTAGGTGCCTGATGAATATCTAATAATTGGATTGAATACAAAGAAGTGGCAAACATGATCCTTGGAAACAGAACAAGGGGTAGTCATGGGGTCTATCCAACAACAGTTAATTTAGTAGGGGAAACAAGACATTGGATCATAGGATTTGGAGTGGCAAGGGACCTGAGGAGTCATCTATACAACTCTCTCATTTAGAGATGAGGAAACAGAGCTCAGAGAGGTGGAAGGCTTGCTCAATGCCACACAGGGATTAAGGTTGTAGTCTGTTCAGTTCTGGGCATCTGACTCATAGTCCAGTGTTCTTTCTACTATACAAAGAAAGATAACGAATGGCACGTGGTGGGTGGTTACGAGTAAAATGAGTGATAGGTAGAGAGAGAGATTATGTTCAACTGGAGATAAATCCAATTCCAGTAAGGGGGAGATTACAGAAGGTTGGTGGATGGGGGAGTTTGGAAGAAGCTTCATTGATGGACAGTGAGCATTTCATAAATATTATCCAATTCAATCATGTAAGTGAGTTTGAGGATGCATACATTTATATGGCTTGGCACAAATGTATCCCTGATTTTTACATGCAAAACCTGCTCTGAATTATGACAGCAATATCCAAATAAGCCAGCAGATGGTGCCATGATGTAACATTTGGTTATCCAAGGATCAAACTGAAAGCCTTAGTTTGCATCTAAGGTCTGGAGCCTTGACAATGTGGGAATGGGAACAAGTTGATTTAGTTGTGGGCCTGGCGGCTCTGTTTAGGATTCACTTCACTTGGAGTAATCCATATTTGAGTCAATGGAGCCAGAATTGAACCATCACCCAGGGCTGGACACAAAAGAAGTGTTTAATACACCTGACCTGGTGATGCATTGGAAATAATTCTGAATTTGGAATCTGCCACTTACTGCCTGTGTGATCTTAGACAGGGTGCTTAATTTCTCTCTGGGCCTTAGAATCATCATCTGCAAAATGAAGGGTTGGGCCTGGATGACCTCCAAGGTTCCTTCCAGCTCTAAATCTATGGTGCATTCCAGGAATGTCAATAAGTAGAAAAACATTTATTAAATGCTTACTATGTGCCAGGCACTGTGCTAAGATCTGGGGATAAAAATACAAGCAAAAAGAAAGACAGTCCCTGCCCTCAAAGAGTTTACATTCTAATGGGGGAATTCAACACATAAAAGAGAGCCAAGTGAAGAGAAGGTAACTTATGGGGGAGTGGTGGAGAAAGAAGTCTAGAAAATCAGGAATGAAGTCCAGAAAAGAATGAAGGAGGGAATATGGCCGGCTTGGGCACTTTACTTGAAATGGGAGTTCCAGGAGAAATTGACCAATCAGAGGAAGGGACCATAGGGGTGGCGTGATCTTTCAAGATGAGAAGGCTGCTGGGTCAAATGGGTAAAGAAGTCCACCGAGTCAGGAGGGAAGCCTCAAGAGGAATGAAAGATGCGGAACAAGAGGCTTGATTCTTTCAAGAAATTGTCACCCGAGTGTCTCACCTCTCCAATTCCCTCTCTCCTGCCTTTGACCTGTGGATCCTCCCAAGCAACTTATCATAAATCTAGATGTAGAAGCAACCTTAGAGGTCATCCTATCTAATCCTTTCATGTTTCTGATGAGGAGGTTTAAGAGCTCAAGGCCATAGAGTATTAAGTGGAAAAGCTGGGATTCAAATTAAGATCCTCTGACTTTAAAGCCAATACTCTTTCCACCACTTTGCCACACTGGCCTCATAGCTCTGAAAGAAAGTACTCCATTTGTGCCTGTTCCCTGCCTCCTCTTAATCCAGTATTGTTGCAGATAGACAGGTTAGAAAATATAAATTCAGGTCCTACTGTACTCGCCTCGGTTAGGTATATCTGGAGTAGATGGAGGAGGAACATTGAAAAGTTAGAGAATGTTCGGAGGACAGTGATTAGCAAGGCAAGGGGATTCTCCAGGAAGGTCATGATGGCAGAATGATGTAGTCAGTCAGTCAATTTATTAAGTGTTTACTACATGCCAGGCACTGTGCTAAAAATAAGAGATGCAGGAAAGGGCAAAAACCAGGGTCCCTGCCATCAAGGAGCTCATGTTCTAAGGGAGGAGACAACATAAAAAAAAATACATGAAAGATATATGCTGCTTAAATGGAAGATCATCTCAGAGGAAAGGCATTTTAGCAGTGGAGGGTACGAGGAAGGAAGAGGAAAGACCTCTTGAAAAAGTTGGAATTTGAGCTGAGTCTTGAAGAAGTGAGGAACGTCAAGATCAATGTTGCCGGATGGTAGAGTGTGTGAAGGGAAGGGAAGTATAAGACAGGAAAGGTAGAAGGGGCCAGGCTAAGGAAGAACTTTAAATGTCAAACGGAGGATTTTATATTTGATCCTGGAAGTAATAGGGGACCACTGACATTTATTGAGTAGGGAGATGACATGGTCAGAGCTGTGCTTTAGGAAAATCATTTTGGCAGCTGAGTGGAAAATGGATTAGAATGGGGTGAGGTTTGAGAAGGGAAGTATTGTGATAGATTAGGTATGAGGTGATGAGGACCTGCACCAGAATAATGGATATGAGTGGAGAGAAAGAGACATGTTCAAGAGATGTTATAAAAGGAGAAATGAGAAGCTTTAGCAAGGGATTATATATGTAGGGTAAATGAGAATGAAGACTTAAGGATGATACTATGATTGTGAACCTAGGTGATGAGGAGGATGGTGGTGTTCCATAAACAATAGGAAAGTCTACAAAAGGGAAAGGTTTGAGAGGAAAAAGAATGATTTCTGTTTTGGACATGTTTGTTTTGAGATGTTCAAGAAACTGTGATATGAGTTTGCAGCTCAGAAGAGACACTGGGATGCTTAGATCTGGGAATCATCTGTATAGGAATGATAAGCAAATCCATGGGAGCTGATGAGATGCTAAATGAGATAGTAAAGAGGGCACATGCTATCGCCTTGGAGGCACCCATGGTTAGTGGGTAAGACCTAGTTGAAGATCCAGCAAAGGACACTGAGAAGTCGGGTCAGAGGTCAGACAGGTAAGAGGTGAACTAGAAGTGAGCAGAGGGAACTTTTGGTGAATGGTATTATTATTATTATTATTATTATTATTATTATTATCATCATTTTGGTGAAGTATAAAGTAAGCCCCTCAGCAGAGAGGGTAGGGGAAAGGATGCCATAATGAGTTTTGAGGAGAAATGAAAAGATCTGGAATACTTTCTGTGATGAGTAGGATAGTGAATGGATTAGGGATATATAAAAGAATTGTCTCACTGTAGTAAGGGTCCAGTTGAGATTATGTAACATAAATTTGTAGTAAACCCAATAAATATGATTTCATCATTGTTCCCCAGCTCTATTAAGCAGCACATAAATGAGTGTAAAGAAGGGGCATGATGGGATTAATCCAAAGGTGAGAGTTATTAAGGCCTAATTGGCAATAGGAAAAAAAGGAAAGAGATTCAAGGCAATGCTTTGAAGAACTGACTCAATAAAGAGTCAAGATAGGGAAGGGAGGAGGGTGTAGCCAGTCCATGTGTTATGGCCTAGGAAAGAACTGAGGGTTTGAGGTAATGGAGTCACTGGAGAACAAGGAATAGGTTTAGAGCATGTAAGGCATAAGGAAAGATGGAATGATAAAACACCAGATAAAGCAATTTTTGAGCTCATAAACAATCTCTCTGTGTAGTTGAGCTGTAGTGGAGGAGGACATCATTGGAATTGAGTAGATTGAAGAACTGTGAAGTTAGAGTGTTCAAGGAACATTGATATATGTGCTGAAATGCCCCAGTATGAAAGCAAGAGTTAGGGCAAAGGAATAGAAGTGATATTGCTTGCTTTCTCACTTGGTGGGGGAGGGAGTTGGGGAGAATGAGAGAATTTGGAAATCAAAAATGTCAAAAATGAATATTAAAAAAAAAAGAAATAGACTGTCCTGGAGGTCAGTAGATAACAGCTACTAGAATCTTGATTGGGTGATTAAATGAATATTAAATAGGATATTTATAATTTAAATAATATAATATAAATAATTAAATATTTATATTTATTTTAATTTAATATTTATTTAATTTAATTCAATATTAATTTAATTTAAATATTTATAAATAAAATAAATAATATAATATAAATAATATAAAATGCATATTAAAATAGGAGAGATTGCTGAATGCTAGTGCAGAGTGAGAGACTGGAAGTAATAATATGGAGCAAGGAGAAGTCCAACTCCCCCACAAAGACCAGGGAGTCAAAGGATATTAGTGAAAGTACCCTTCACTAATATCCTAATAGCCAGCACCAGAAAGGGTGGTCATGGATGCAGCATCAACAAGAAGTCTCAGTGAGAACCAGAACATGGAGAGAGAAGTTTTGAGAATGGAAAAGATTTAAAATAGCAGTGAGTTTGCTAATGATGGACCTGGTATTTCAGAGAGCACAGTGGTAGTCCCTTGACTGACTGATCTGCAGTGGATAAAACACTAGATTCAGAAATGGAGGGTCTGGGTTCAAATCCTTATTATGTCACTTAATACCTATGTGACTTTAAGTAAGTCATTTAAGGTCTCTGAGCTTCTATTTCTTTATTCATAAAATGGAGGTATTAAAACTTGCTTTATCTGCCTCATAGAGCTTCTGTGAGGAAAATGTTATATAAACCTTTAGGCACTGTATAAATGCAAACTGTCATTATTGGAGTAATCTCTTACGTTCATAGAATGCTTCATACTTTTCAAAGAGCTTTCATACATATATACATTATCCCATTGAATAATCTTAGTAATCCTGTGAGGTAGGCAAGAATAGGCATTATTATGTCCCTTTGACAGATGGGGAAACAGAGTTTCAGAGAGGTTAAATGATTTGCCAAAACCGATACAGCAATTTAGCGGTGAACTAAAATCCACCTGGACTTATTCCTTGCTGAATGTTCCTTCTACTGCATTACGCTATCTATGACCTGTTGTCCATTCATTTGTTTGTTTTGTTCATTATTCATTCATTTATTCATTCAGGAAGTACTCAATGAGTACATTCTAGGTACATAGTCTAGTGTTAGGTACTATGTGAAATACCAAAGGAATGTCAGCCCAATTTCTGTCCTCCATGAGTTTTCTTTTTTAAAAACTTATTTTATTCTGAACTTAAGAAATACAATAAGCATTTCCATATCATAGTAGAATAGAAAAAATATGATTACACATGAAACTGCAAATCTATTATGTTATTTGTTTTAAAAATATAATAAAATTATCATGTAACTTTTTTTCCTTTTTTCCTCTCCCCTCTGCCCTAGATATAACTACCATTAGACACAAATATGTGTGTGTGTGTGTGTGTGTGTGTGTGTGTGTGTGTGTGTGTGTGTATAATATCATTGAATACCTAACTCTATTTATCAGTTCTTTCTCTGGATGCAGACAGTGTCTCTCTTCACAGGTCTTTTGTAGGACTTTCCAGGAGCTTTCAATCTAGTTGGGGGCAATGACAAACAAAACCAACACAGAAAAGACATATATGAGTATTATAGGAGATAGTATTATAGGATATAGGATAGTATTATAGGAGATAATAAAAACTAACATTTCTATGGAGCTTTATGGTTTACAAATAACTCATTCGATCCTCAATCCTGAGAAATAGATGCTATTATCATCCTTATTTTAAAGAGGATGAAACCGAGGCTGAGATTGCCCAGGGTCACGCAGCCAGAAAACATCTGAGTCAGACTTTGAATTCGGGTCTTCCTGATTCAAGGTCCACCATCACAGAAGACAGTGTGGTGCTATGGGTCAGAATGCTTTACTTTTAGTTCTGGCTCCACTGATAACCTACTGTGTGATTGTAGGCAGGTTACTGTAATTCTCTCAGCCTCAGCTTCAACATCTGTAAAATGATGGGTTTGGATTGTATCTTAAATGTTCCTTCCAACTTTAAGTCCTATTATCTATCATCAGTCACTTTGTGCCTCAGTTTCTATATCTGTAAAAATGAAGAGTTTGAGGAAATTACTTTGGTTTTTCTAGCTCTAACATGTTCAATGCTGTGAGTCTATAAGGGAAATGCTGATGTGAGTGGCTGGGTGGTACAGTGGATAGAGCACTTGGACTAATGTGAGAAAGACTTGTGTCTCTGAGTTCAAATCTGAGCTCAGACCCTTGTTACCTGTAAGACCCTGGGAAAATCATTTACCCTTGTTTGCCTCAGTTTCTTCATCTGTAAAATGGGTTACAGAAGGAAATGGCAAACCATTCCAATATCTTTGCCAAGAAAACCCCAGAATAGTGTCATGAAGAGTCAGACATGACTGAAACAACTGAACAACAAGAGTTGTTCTATGAGAGTAGAAGGCTTGCTTCATGGTGGGGCTTGAGGTGAACCATGAAGGATGTGAAATATTTGGATAAGCAAATGGGAGAGAACCATTTTAAGCCTCTCTGATGACACAATTTGTACCAACCCAACTTTGCTGTCTACAAAATGCCCCTGGGCATTTCCAAGTCATTCCTTCTCCTCCCCCGCAGTCATCCTCACTCTCCAATCCAAGTCAGGTTGGTTTCAGACATCTGAATTCCAGAGGTCTGGTTTGTCCAGGGAGATGAATCAGCCAAACTCAAGGAGAGAAATCTTCAGCTCAGAATCCAGATACCTCAGAAGAAATAGGACCTACGGAGCTCCAGGATTTCACAAGCCTCTTCAGAGCTCCAGGGAAGGTATTTGAAGTGTTGCTCTATATGGATAATCCATGACTTGAAACTCCATGAAATCTGAGGATAAGTATTGTCAGGTTGCACACCAATTGCGCTGCATGGCAGGCCAGGGAATAGCTACTGAGAAGTCAGGAAAGTCACCGAGGACAGGGGTAGGAGTGGGAGGGGGAGTGAGGAAAAGGGGCTAGGGAGATCAAGCCTGGGAGAGAGTCCTTCTAGACTCATGGAATCTTCTTTTGTTAGAGCCAAAAGTGACTTTAATCCTCAAATTCCCAGTGCTTCATTAACCTCCTATTCTCCCATTTCCCTCTTTGCATCTCACGTCTGTTGATAATATAGTTGAATACATTCAGAACTGGCTGAATAACTGGGGCCAAAGAATATTGATTAATGAATCAATGTCAACTTAGAGGGATGTCTCTAGTGAAGTGCACCAGGGATCTAACCTTGACCTGGACTATTCAACTTCTTTTAAATCAGTTACTCAGGTAAAAGCATAAATGACATGCTTATTAAGGATGCAGATGAAGCTAATGAACATTCTGGATAACAGAATTAGCATCCCAAAAAATCTTGGCATGACTTGAATAATATGGTGGATCTAAAGAGAAAAATTAAATAGAGATAAATATAAAGTTGTATAACTGTGTTTAAAAGAATCAACTGCATAGGCATGGGATAGGAGTGGTGGTTTATGATGAAAAGGACCTGGGAAACTTAGTTTGTTGATGTTGTTTAATTGTTTTTCAGTTGTGTCTGACTCTTCATGACCCCATTTGGGGTTTTCTTGGCAAAGATACCAAAGTAGTTTGCCATTTTCTTCTCCAGCTCATTTTACAGATGAGGAAACTGAGGTAAACAAGGTTATACGATTTGCCCAGGTTCACACTCAGGAAAATGAGTTTTCCTGACCCCAGGTCCGACACTCTATCCACTGCACCACCTATAGTTTATAGTTACTGTAAGTGCAACGTAAGTCAATAGTATAACATAGAAGCCAAAAAAACTTGACACTATCTTAGCATCGTTTCCAGATGGAGGGATATTACTGTACAGATACACAGTTCTGTGGCACTCAGTTCTGGTTACACCACAACTGGAGTATTATGTTCAGTTCTGGGCTCCACGTTTTGGGAAGAAAGTTGACAAACTAGAGAGTATCTCCGTGAGGGGATCAGAATGGTGAACAGACTTCAAAACTCACCTTATTAGGATCATTTGAAAGAGCTGGGAAGAATTATCCTGTAAAAAAGAACAATGAAGAGGGACTTAGTAGCTGCTTTCAAATAGTTAAAGGGATTTCATATGAAAGATGTTAGTGTTTTGGTTTTTTTTTTGTTGTTGTTGTTGGTTTGTTTTTGTTTTGGCTTGTCCCTAAAGGGCAGATCTAGGACAGTGGGTGGAAATTTCAGTGCCAGATTTTGACTTAATGAAAGAAAAAAAAAACAAACTTCCCAACAATTTAACATGGAATTATGGTTGGAAGGGGAACAGGCTGCTTCAGACGAAAATGAGTTTTCCATTGCTGGAGGTCTTCAAGCAGAAGTTAGATGAGCTTTGGTTGAGGACCTGAGTTCTAGCCAATCTCCAACATTTACCAGGTAAGTGACCTTAGGTGAGTCAATTAATCTCTATGAGCCTGTTTCCTCATCTCTAAGTGGGGATCATGATGCCTGTGATGTTTACTTCACAGGGTTGTCATGAACATCAAATGATATGTTGTAGGTGAAGCACTTCTCAAGATTTAAAAGTGCTAGATAAATATCAGTTATTTTTATTTATTTACTTTTTCCCACTTAATAGCATTTCATTTTTTCCCAATTACATGTAGAGATAGTTTTAAACATTCACTACTATAAGATTTTAAGTTCCAAATTTTTTTCTTCCTGCCTCCCTCCCATCCCCTCTCCCCAAGATGGCAAACAATCTGATATAGGTTATACATATACGATCATATTAAACATATTTCCACATTAGTCATGTTGTGAAAGAAGATAAATATCAGTTATGATGATGGTGATGAAGATTGCTGCTCAGATATGCCTTGGACTATATGGTTTCTGAACTCCCTTATAAGGTTTTAATACTCTTTGCCATTCTTTCTTCCCTAGTTATTCCATTGTGTATCTTATTTCCTTTTTTCTTGCATACTCTTATAACCCTTGTAGTCAGGACAGTCTTTTCTCTGAGACTCTATTTAAACTTGTTGTAGAGTTATTCTCACTTCTGGGTGTAGCCCTTGGGTTTCTCTGAGTCCATGGTTTTACTTCAATATGTTGAGAATTTGCTTCTGTTTACTCACATCCCCAGGTTCATTCTGGGATTGGGCGTATGCTTGAGTTGAGATCTGCTTCTGTCTTCCTGGGGTGATGTGGGCAGGCCCTGCTTTATCCTGGGTTCTGTGACTAAGATTAAGTGCTGTCTTCTGTAGGGACCATCCGGCCCTATGTCCTGTTATAAGACCTGGCTGCTTCATACTTTGTCTTCTATCTCCCGGGGCTTGCTTCTGCTCAGGGCTTCTGCAGGAGTCTAGCAGTTTTTTGAACAGTCCTGAATTGGATGGAATTTATCGCCAATTATCTTCGTTTTGCTTTGTTTTGCTTTGCTTTTTTCATTGTTCCTATGGGTTCATTTTTAGAGGGGAAAAAGGGAATAAGCATTTACATGGTGCAGGGGTGGGAAACCTGCGGCCTTGAATCCAAACTTCACAGAGCAAATCCCTTTAATAAAAGGATTTGTTCTGTAAAACTTGGACTCAGTCAAAAGGCTGCACCAAAGAACCTAGAAGGCCACATGTGGCCTCAAGCCCACAGATTCCCCACCCCTGACATAGTGCCTATCTGTGCTAAGTGCCATGCTAGAGTTTTACTATGGTATTTCTAGAGGATCTGAGCTCCTGAAGGTCCTAACAAGCTGCCGTCTTTACACAATCCTCTTAATTCTGAGGTCTTTCTTGAGATTTTTATGAACCTTTGATGAACCAATCAATTAATAAGCATTTGTTAAGTGACTGCTAAGTGCCATTAGAGATACAAAATAATAATGTAATAATGGATAATTATAGCTTAGATTACCTAGGAAAGGTAAAGACTTCAGACAGTATTTAGTTTAATCCCCTCATTTTACAGATGAATAAGCCAAGAACTAGAGAGGTATAGAGACTTAACCCAGGGAAATAGCACTCTGCCAGGAAACTAGCTATCCTGACAGCCACTCTAATGATCTACTACTACTATTATGAATTGTGCATTTGGAATTTGCTGGAAATTTAAATTTCTTAATCTAATGGAGTGATACTACTTGTGTGAATTTTAGACATAGTGCTAGTAAGGGAAGTATTTGGGGTAAGTCAAGTCAGCAAGCATTTAGTGAACACTGACCAAGGGCCAGGTACTATGCTAAGTGCTAGGTAAGTGAAAATAATATATGTAAAATGCTTTATAAACTGCCATACAAATACCTTACAGTAAACATCAAATGAGAAAATGGGTGTGGATGAATTCTGAAAATGTAATGTACTTTACACATGCAAGGTGATGTTTAAAAAAAAACAAAACAAAACTTGTGCATGGCTGGTTAAACATTTCACAGATGTGAACATCTGGGCTGTTGACTCCCAAATGCCAGTGATACTTCTGCAATGTGATTCCAGTATTGTTGAAAAATTCAGATAATCCATCCCTCCATTATTCTTTTGGGCTCCCAAACGAATCAGTGCTGTCATCCACATTTAGTTATGCCCAATGCTTACATCTATAGCCCTCTTTTGAACAGATTCTGAGGATGCCGACAGGATGAAAGCTCCTTGAGGACAGAGGCTGTTTCATTTTTGCCTCTGTATTCCCAGCACCCAGCACAGTGCCTGGCAAATGTAAGGATTGAATCAATGCATCCTCCCAGGCACACAGGTTTGCAGCTTTGGTGCTATCCTCTCTTTGTTTGTACTGAACCCACATATTTGATCCATTGCTCAATCCTGTCAATTTTATCTTCACAACATCTCTTATATATGTTCCTTTCTGCATACTCTAATTGAATTGGTCTTCCTGCCGCAGGTCTCTCTCCACTCCAATCCATCCTACACAGTTATCGGGATGATTTTTTAAGTATAGGTCTGACTGTATAAACCCTTGCTCAATGAGCTCCTGTCGCTTCCTTCAGTAGTAGTAGGTACTTAATATGTACCTAGAGATTGACTGGCTGAAGTGTTTGTTGATTAACTGACTGTTAGAATTCCATGCTTAGCCTGCCACATACACTGAGATGACCTATGGCCAAGATAGCTATCATCTGGAAGTTCCCCCCATAGGTCTTAATTGAAATATCTAGTCTAGACAGTCAAGATAGTGGCTTCTTTGAAGTACTTACTGAAGATGTGTATGAGAGATATGGTTAAGGGGTAGAGGATGTGGTGGTAGCAAGGGAAATATTTTCCTGACTGAGACATGGGATCTATAACAGAGATAACCAGGAACAATGTCAACAAGTTGGACAAAGGTACCAGGGAGAATAGAGAACACAGAATGGCCTGGTTAAACAACCCTGATGGGAGCAGCATGCCAATGTGCCTGAAATGGATAGTTTGGACTGCTCATCTTGACCAGCTGTTGCCTTGTATGGGTCTGCATTGTATGGGTCAACTCATCATGCTATGGAGCAGCAAGCCCTTACTTCCCTCCAGGCAGGAATCAAAGTCTCCCTAGGAGTCTCCCTTATGGGCCAAATTTCAAAGATATCTAACCATGCCTCCCAGTGAGCTTTGTTTAGATAACCCATTGAACACTTACATCAGCAGTAGACCCACCTTTTATTTATATATGTCTATATATCTACTTCTCCTGTTAAAATGTAAGCTCCTTGTGGGCAAAGGCAGTTTTGTTTTTGTATCCCTAGAACCTCACACAGTATCTGGCATATAGTAAGCATATAATAAGTGCTTAGTGATTGAGCTAGTGCTAAACTCATTGAATTTACTTAGCATTAATTTGTATTATAAGAGTAAGTGATTACTATACATTTCCATTCCTATAAAATATCTGTAAAATGACTTGAAGGTTTATAAAGCACTTTCATCAGAATTGGGGTAAAGAGGTGCTCAAGAGGACTAGAACCTCTGCTGTAAGAGCTTGTTTAGCCCTTTTTAAGGCTGCTCATCCACCTCTGGTGTCCATCTGATTTCATCCAACTCTTACCTGTGGCTCCAAGAAGCATATGCAGCAGCCACACTCCAGCAACTTGTCTCCACAGACAAACTAAACTAGGCTGAGGGTAACTAATACGCCTTGTTTCTGTCAGTGAGTTAGGGAGATGTCTGCCCCAAGAGAGTGAAGACTTTCCCTGGAGCAATTGGTGGATGAGATCATTTTGTCCCAATAGTCACGAAGGCAGCTGAAGCAGGCACTGTGGAGCGCTTAGAGCTCGGTCAGACCTCAAAGATGCCAAGGTTGTCCTCTGTATTCTGGGCCATCACTGGTCATCTTGACTTTTGTCTTGCCACTGGACTTCGATGACTCCAGAAGAGACAGTGAGGCTGATGACTTTGTCAATGCCTCATTTTAATCTAATTCATGCACAAGTCAAGTTGTCACCCATGATGTCATTGGTCCTCTTCAAAAACGAAGTACAAACATCATCAGAACTACCTTGTGAGCTAGGTAACATGAAGTTGTCTTACCCTTATTCTACAAAGGAAAATGAGCTTCAATGAGATTAAGTGACTTGCTTAAGATCACACAACTAACTTGTTGAGAAGCCAGGCCTTGAACTCCAAACCCCTGGCTCACAGATGGATTCTTTTTCTATTACATAATGCTGCCTCTCATTTACTAGTGAAAAGCACAGACAAGCTCCCTGCTCTTCTCTGCAATGGCTCCATGTTACCTTACCGTGTAAGGTACATAAACATATATATACAGGATGTCCCAAAAGTCTTCATTCAGTTTTAAGCTATGTATTAAACTTATATCTGGGGCATGGTTTGAATGGGACCAATGAGGGCTCTCTGTCCTCACACATCTTCTAGATTACCTATTTTCATGCTTTACGTTCTACTATAACTGGTTTCAGTGGCTCCTCACTCTGACGAAAACAAGACACTGAAACAATACCATCCCAGAGTTCACCAGTTGGTGATTCCTTTGGAAGTCAAATTTCTGGGACTGTGTGTTTGGAGGCTTCTGGGAGAGAGAAGCCAGATGCTAGAATGAGCAGCCTTATGTATTCCTCACCATGTGGGAGGAAGGCAGGCAGGGTTTAGCAGGGTGCTCATTCTCTGGCTACTAGCTCTCCTGCCCTGTCTCTACAAACAGAAAATCTCAATCTGCAGGCAATGGTGAATGCAAGCTAAGAAGTGAACTCTTTCCCTTGATCTCTCACCTAAGAACTGATGGAGTGTGCCTGGTGAGACTGTACAGCAACCAGAAGGAACTTGGGTTTCTCCCCAATTGCCTGTTAAAGTAGGACAAATGTAAAGTTCACATCTCCATTTTGTTGGTAGACTATTTGTTTTCTTCTTGGGGAAAAAGTTAAGCTCAGGAAGAGAAATCGATTCTGTCCTGCTGGCCTGTAATGTGAATTGCTAGCTTCTTTGTAGTCACTTTGATCACTATCCTTTCATTGATATTTTTTATTTCTTACTTTATAGAAAATACAATTTGGTGGTCACTAAATCCTTAAGCAGTGCTGGCTTCATCTAGCTGCTCTATAATTCCACCATGCGATGTAAGTATCTATCCATCCATCTATCCATCTATCTATCTATCTATCTATCTATCTATCTATCTATCTATCTATCTATCTATCTA